>NC_133161.1:5485000-6110000 GCF_040802235.1 Manis javanica | reverse complement strand
CGTCTCCTAGTGACACCACGCGCCGCCCCTGGGATGCACGTGCGTGCTTCCCTGCTCTGACCCAGCCAGGTCTGGGAGGGGTGCGGACAGGCATTTTTAAACCGAGCGCCAATAAGATGGTGGCTTGTGCAAGGCCAGATGAGTTGCCAGAAGACCCACATCCCCAGATTCCTGGCCCTGAACCCTTGTAACTGCTCACCTGGACTGTCCACTTTCTGTTGTTTGTCATGAAGATTGAGGACATTGGGCTGAAGTGAAAATGTGTTCCCTTTTCCTGTAGTGAAGACAGAGGCAGCTTCCAGGGACTATCCCCTCCAAGGTCTGCTGAACTGTCTGAAGGAGATCCCAGAGGTCCCAGACAGTCATCCCGGCCTCTCAGGAGCGGAGGACCTATGGCTGCAGGAAGATCAAGGAGCCTGGAAAAGTAATTCTGCAGGTAGAGGCCATTGGCTGGGCAGGGAAGCCCCTGGACATCATTCCATTTCCTTTAGCTGCTCCAAGCAGGGATGAAGGTTTCCCTCCACAGTAAGACACCCAGGCCCGCATGTGGGCATGTCAGTAGGAGTAGCCAGAAGTTGGGGATCCTCACTGTTAGTGGAAGTAGGCAAACAGGAGGTGCTTCATCAGCCCATGGTAATTTTCCAGATTGGCTCTTAAAGTAGGGGCTGAGAGTTCCAGAAGGAAGGGAAGGATGGCAGGGAAGGAGAGAAGTGGAGAATCGGGGATGTAGCGGCGGCCCAGTAGGCATGCGGGCGTGCCTGTGGTGGGAGGTTCCTGATTGTCATGCTTCTGGGCCCTGGGGTAGCGTCTCCACACTGCACAGTGCACATGCAGAAAGTCGAAGCGAGACAGGTGTGCTGGCCTTGGAAGGAAGGCCCCAACCTGGTGCTCCCTGGGGAGGACTGACACGGCATCCTATGGTAGAAACCTCTGGAGGAGCCCCACAGGGGCCTGGGGCTGCTGAGAGTGTGCGTTGGTCCATCTGCTGGTGATTGGACTGTGACCACCTTGGAGCCAGAGACTGCCATGGAGGCCAAGGGTCTCGGAAGCCCTATCCTGACCCTATAAAGGCCTCTTGTGGGCTTCCCACAGGGCCCAGACCCCTGCGGACCCCTCCCCCTGGCCCTGGTCCTGGACCTGGCAGCGCGCTCTCTGTGGTGAAGACGGAGGATGGCTGGGCCCAGAGACCCTCAGTCTCAGCATCCTGTCAGCTCAGCAAGTGGACCCATAGCCCCACTGCCACCAGCAGCCCCGGGTGCGATGGGGACACCACAAGGGTCCTAGTATCCAGATGGGGCCCCGCAGCTCAAGGTGAGGCCTGGGGTTGTCTGCTCGGGGCCTCCCACCCGGGATTCTCCATGCATAACAAGGTTCTGCCTGCCCCCGGGGGAAGGATTCGCCTGCCCTTATCAGCAGTTCCTCCTCCCTTAATCCATATTCTCCTGAATCCAGACCCTTGCCCAGGGAGCCTTCCATTGTAAGGACCTTTGTTTTGCAGAGATCTCCTGACTGTCAGGCAGCCGGCCACTGTATAACACATGTGGACATCCCACCCCTGAGGCGGGGCCAGCCACACGTTGTCCCCCCTCCAGGAGCAGAGAGCAGATCAAAGTCTCCTCCTCAGGGTGGCTTGCCTGGCAGACCACAGTGCCTCCCTCAGGACTCGTCACGCCCGCAGAAGGCAGGCTGGGCCGAGGGGCTGTGCCAGAGGTGGTGATAGGGCCGTTTCCCCTGTCCCAGCCAATGGCGCCTCATGCTCACCCCTGGAAGCCCTGGAGGCCTGTCGGAAGAGCATCCCCCTGAGTGGGTCGTTGCCTCCCCAGCCACTGGCCGCCTCTGGGTTCCGGAACCCCCAGCCAGGAGATCCCGGGTCTCAGAGGCCTGAACTGCAGTCCCTCGGGTCGCACAGAGAAGGGAGACTGGGCCGTGGGCTTAGGGTTGCACGGCAGGATGCTGGGGACACCATTAGGCCCCCCTCCTCATCCTGGGCCTCTTGAGGCACATGTCCACCGCCCCCTCATTTGTGTCTGCCCCGGACAGCTCCCTGTGCTGGCAGCCAGTCGAGTTCCTCCTGATTGCTGGCTTCTCCAAGAGGTCCCCTCTCCAGCCCCGTGAGACCCGCGGTTGGGGTCACGTGGGTTCACGTCTGTGTTTTTTAATCAGCACAGTGAGAGCCTTAACTTAAGGGGCTACTCCAGTGGGAGGCCCTTTGGGGCAGGTCTCCTGGGTGCCCGCCCATAGCCCAGGGCCCAGGGGGCCTCTTTAGTGGTTCTCCACAGTTTTCCCATGACGCCCGCTGTGCCATTTCCTGCAGAGGTGACCGTGGGGCCTCTTCTGGCTCTGGGCCTGCAGGGCTGTGTGAGAGACAACTCTGCCCTCCCTCCTGGCCCCCAGAGCACCCCCACCAGCTTCTCCTCGTCCAGCAGCGCTGATGGAGACCTGGATTTCCTGAGCCCTGAGGGCAGCCAGGGGCATCGGCCCGGAAAAGGTGAGCTCGCCAGCCTGAGGTTGGGAGTGGGTCCTGGGAAAGGATGAGAGGGCCCCCTGCCCACCATCGTGACCCACCCACCCAAGTCAGGCCACCGTGCCCACTGCTAGGAGCAGAGCTGGGGGTACTGAGGCAGTAGCAGGCGCAGTGGGGAGTATCTGTTCTGATGACTTGGCTCGGGGACAGGACATGCCTAAGATCTCTGATAAGATTAAAAGGGGTGTTTAGGGACAAATTCTTCCTTACCCCAGCCTTAAAGAAGTAAGTGCCTCTAATAGCAGACTGACCTCTTAGGAGAAAAAAACGTCATAAAGGTCATGTAGAACCACCTTAAGTGTGTTTGGTCACCCATGTGTCCCCTCGGTTCCCCCACACAGAGGCTTTCTTGGGAAGCTGTCACAGCTCTCAAATCGTGCAGAGCTACACGGTCCCCTCTCAACCTTTTTTCCCAGCCGAACAACCCAGTTGCTCTTGGTCTGCCTTGTCTCCGGCACTCGCCTCACAGGGGGTCAGTGGAGGGTCTGGGGCTGCACCTGGGACTCTGCTCTGTGCTCGCTGGGGCCCATGGAGCCAGACGGGGCCTTCAATATCCGTGGGGCCTGGACCCTCGCACCCTGCTGAGGGTCAGCTACTTGGATGCGGGGGCTTTTTCCTTCCCCTGTGCAGCCGGCTGTCCTTGCTAATTTTTAGCTTTCAGTAGGTAATGTGATCACATGGTTTTGTTCAAAAGCTGTGAAAGGTTATGTTGGGAAGGTGGTGTCTCCCTCCCTCCCTGCCCTCCAGCACCTGTTGTCCCCCTGAGCCAACACTGCTGTGACCTTCCAGGGATGTTCTCTGTGTGGCCAAGCTTCTTGTACCTCCCACTGAAGGCAGCATTCTGGACATGACTTCTCCACCTTGCTTTTTGTCTTAACATTTACCTTTGACATCTTCCTATATTTGTTTCAATATTCCTTGGACACTAGCGCCACTGCTCCCTAACCGCTGCTCAGTATTCATCATGGGGTCTGCAGCCTCGATTGAGGTGCCTTGTTTTCTCAGTAACCCAAACTGCAGGAGGTTTCACACTGCCTTTTAGAAGCTTCTAGTCCAGCTCCCCAGCTCCTCTTTTTCCCCAGAACCCAGCAAATATCCCGTAGGGAAAACCACGTTTGGGGTTCCTCTAGTTGTCACTTGGCTGTCCAGCCCCACGCAACAGCCCAGAGGTTTCTGTTTCCCTGCGTTCTGTCAGGTCCAGCGTCAGCAAACACCTGTAGGAGGGAACACAGCCAGAGACATCGGCTCACAGAGGAGAGGCCTTCCCTTCCCTAGAATTTCAGTGCATCTAGTTCCTGTTGCTTCCATAGCTGTGTCACTCAAATTATGATTTTTGCAATTTATTTTCTCCCCCAAGTTGAAACTGTGTTAGTGTTAGCCGTCCTGGCCTGCTGCACCTCATCCAGAGAGGAGGGCGCCTGTAGTATCTTCTTCTGACAGTGAAGGGAGCCCGACGACATTTGGTCCTCAGGGCCATGCCACGGGCGAGGCCAGGCGGTGGCAGCCCTCACAAGGGCGTCCGGAGGGATCCCAGCCCTGTGCCTGTGGCCTGTCTCCCTCATCCCAGCCCACTGGCCCAGCCTCTACACAGGCAGCCAATACAGGTGGGCCTCTTTCCGGCGAGCAATGCTGCAAGGCCCCTGGGTCTCCCAGAGACTGAGCTCTGGCCACCTGCAACCTGAGTGCTGGTCTTTCACAGGGAGCCCCGTGGGAAGCTCCCCACTTCAGGACTTGGAGAACTGTCTCAGAGAGATACCTGTGCCCAGGCCACGGCCTGCCTGCTCCTGGTCCTTGGCTGGGGACAGAGGCCCACGGAGTGCAGAGCCCAAGAACTGGACAGCAGACAAGGAAGGTAAGCACAGCCGCTTGGGGGCCTGGGAGCAGGACAGGTGCTGGTCGGCCCTGGCACTGCCTCCCTGCAGCTGGCAGGCTGCATGCACCCATGAGATGAGAAGGTGCCCTGGAAACAGCCTGGGCAGAGGCTGGTGCTGCTGGCCTGTGTGTGGGTGGGGTCAGGCAGGACGCCCAGCCCACATAGCCCGAGCAGGGCCTTGTCAGCAGGGTGCCTGGCTGTGGTGGCCCCATGCCTTGGTGTCCAGCCAGCCACTGAGCTGTGGGCCCCCTGGGAGTCTATAGCTGTGTCTGTGGATAAAGAAGTCCTGGCAGATCTGGGCTCCTGGGAATGTCTGTAGGGCTGCTGTGGGTCCCAGAACTGGAGCTTGTATGCTCAAGAATCCAGCAGAGGCAGGGCTGGTTTCTGTCCAGTAGCTTCCTTGCCTCTGGCAGCACAGGGCCCACGGCACTGGCAGGCCTCTTGGCTTCTATTGAAACAGGACTGAGAGCCGAGGCCTGTGAGCCGGCCCACCTGGGACAGCAGGGGGGGTATGTGCCCCCCAGGAGCCTCCAGCTGGCCAGCCCGCAGGTGCCCACCTCTAGCAGCGTCCCCAACTGCTACCAGCGAGGGCTCAAAGACCAGGTCCCCAGGCCGGGACCATGGAGGTGCCTCCAAGACGGTGAGCTGACGTCTGCCCTGGTGTTTACTGGCATGCTTTCCCTCCAAAGAAAATCTCTGGTGAGGGAACAGATTCCCCTTACACCCCACCCTCCGTCCCTTCCCTGTCGCACCCCCATTCCCCCACTGGCAGCTGGAGCGCGTGCCCTGCTGGCTGCGTGCTGATGCACATGTGCATTTCCCACACTGCCGGCTCGAGCAGCTGAGGCGTGCTGCAAGAGGGTAGAGTGACCCAACGTGCTGGGAAGAAAGGGGAGAGCCCTGTTTCCATCCAGTGTGCAGTGCTCTGGGGGAAGGATTGGTCGTTTCTTTTATCGTGGTAGTTTCCTGGGGACATCATCTCCCTCTGCTGCTGCAGCCATTTAGCTGAGCTTGGAACAGAATTCCTTCCTAAACCTGGTCCAGGGCTGGTGGGGGCTGACATCCTAGACTGCAGGTGGTATTTCTAAATACTCCTGTCAGGCAAGAGCTGGCTTCGGGCGGCCTCCTGTGGGTATAACAGGGTCTCTGCTCTTGGACCTCCGGTCCTGGTGAATGCAGGTAGGAGGCGCTGCATGGCTTGTAAGACCCAGGGCCTGGCTGGAGCCAGACTGCTGGGGGCTTCTGGGGCCTTGAGACTTAAGGGAGCTTCCCAGCCGGCTTTCCAGAGCAGCTGGGGGTCTGGCTGGGCTCTGGCTTCACTTCTTTCCACCTTCCATGGCCAGAGAGGGAACTCTTCAGGGTCCCCTCAAGCTTGTGCGAGGCCACTGGCTGAGCTTAGCGGGGACCGCTGCAGGCCTGTTCATTAAGGCATAGCGTCTTCCTTCCTGTCATCGGGCTGATGGACAGAGGGTCCCTCTGTTGTCATTTGCCCAGGGGCAGCCGCTGAGCCCTCTCCACTCCACCGCCTGGAGAGCTCTCTGAAGGGGATCTTGCCTGGGAGGCCCTTGCGTTTTGCCTGCTTGGCAGGCCCCAGCCCCAGGCCCAACTCCAGCTCCGGCTGCAGCTCCAGCAGCTCAGAAGGAGAAGACCTGCGGCCAGAGACCGAGCTCTGGCAGCCACTCCAGGGTGAGCTAAGTGGGAGAGAAGAAGGTAGGGAGTGCTCCTGGGGTGCAGCCACTGCCCTGATGCCTGCTTTGTCTGTGATACCAGTGGGGGACCGTCTTCCCAGCTGCAAGCGTCCTGGGCCTGCATCCCCATGCCCTGGCGGCACCCCTGCTGGCAGCTGCCCTGGTGAAAGCTCAAGGAGAGCAGAGACCAGAGGCCGCTGTGCCCTCAGTGCAGGTGAGCCTGGGCTCCTGGGAAGGCCACACCCCTGGGGGGGCTCAGGCCCAGAGCCCCGATTCTCCAAGTCCCTCCCGCCACTGCCTGACCCTTGCCAGGAAGTTGGCTACCTTGTCATGCTTGAGTTCCTTGTAAGGTAAGCGGGTCCGAGAGGGCCAGGGGGGCTGCTGAGGCACGTTGGGCCCCAGGAATGTTAAATGAGTGTGTCTAATTAGAAACCTGACAATCAGCTCAACGTATATAATACATACACATTATGTGCACTGAATAATGTACACATGTAGACACACACACACACACATACACGCTTGTGCCAGACCCGGCCTGTCGGCAGCGATGCCTGCAGACCAGAGGTGCTCACCCCAGCACATACTGTGCATAGCGAGCCCCGCAGATGTGTCTCTCACCAAGGCCCGTGTTCTGGCCGAGCCAGCCCTTGTGGTTCTTGTTATGATTGTAGGATACGCTGCAGCAAAAACCGTCAGGCAACTTTTTGAAACAGAATTTATTACAGGTCCTCGAGAGTACCTGGGCATGCTTGAGGGGCACACAGCAAGGTTGCAGGTAGAAAGAGAGTGTGCAGACCAGGGTTCTGTTATTATTAGGGTTGAGGTGGGTGTCTAGGATTTAGGAGATTCACTCTTAATTGGCTCATTTAAGGCATCAAAGCAGGAATTAGGGTGTGGGAGGGGAAAGAGGGGACACTCCAGTGGTCAGTTACCTAGGTGTCAGGGCTTTCTGAAGGGGGAACTTCATGGGTGCAGGTGGCCTGGTTCCCTGTCTGCTTGTTTTGCTAGTAGCCATGTCGTATAGCTGGCGACATGTCTATCCCAGGTGGGTGTTTTTTGAATGGATGCCTTGGCAGTCAACAAAAGCTTAATGTCATGTGCTTACGCTGCGTGTGCATGTATGTATGCGTATAATAATGATAATAATATACATTAAAAATATTTGGCATGAGCAAAAACTGTCAGCAGTGAGATTCTGCTGTCTAGAGGTTGTCCTGTCAAGAAACCTGGAAATGCTGCCTGCTGCCCAGGCCACCTCCTTTTACAGTCCAAGGGTGACCAGTGTTTGCTCCCAGCAGGGAAAGCAGAAGAGGAGACGGGAGGCAGGTCCCAGTCACCCTGGAGAGAAACGTGCTTGGGGACCCTGGGCCAGTGTGGCCCCCTTGGCAGTCCCAGAGGAGGTAGGCATGGGGTAAATGGTTGGGGAAGGGACTCCCCCCAAACTCAGGTCAGTAGCTCCACGCAGGTCTCTGCTTAGGCTCAGCCCTACCCCAATTCTTCACTGCCTGGTGGGCCGGGCATGGCCTGCATGGTGCCCCCATCATGTCCCTGGAGAGTATGACTGGAGGTGGACCCTGCAGCCCTTGGCCCTCTCCACCTGCCCTCCCTGGCCTCCACCTCCTAGTAGAGCCAGAGGCAGCCACACCAGAGCCACAGAAGGCTCCAGAAACAACCCGTCTACCCTCATCACACACACCCAGCAGGCCATTTGACCGGAGGTGGGCTCCCTGGGCCAAGTGTATCCATCTCGCATCTCACATAACTATTATTTGAAAGTTGAAAGTCCAATTATTTTAGGCCTTGTCCAGCTTTCCCCAGTCCGAGTGGCTGTGGCAGACCGCAGCTGTCCACATCCAAGTGCCCTGTGCTCTCCTGCAGGGGCAGCTGTGAGCTCCGGCCCTGCTTTGCGGCTGGAGAAAAGGCCTGGACCGGGGTCCCGCCAGCCTCCTGGGGCAGCCCTGGGACTCCTGACCTCGAAGCCCCGGGTTAGTGAAGAATCCAGGAGCCTGGAGCCTGGGAATGGAGGAACAAGTGTTGCAGGTGAACTGGTGGCTCTGTCCCCTCGAGTTGTCAGGAGCCCTGCAGTCCCGGGGGTATGCAGGGTCTCAGCCATATGGTCGCCCACCCCTTCCCCATTGCGCAGCTCCTCCCAGCAGCATGAGCAGCCCGGAAGCCTGGGCTGGGCTTTCTCTGAACACCCTTGCAGGCTGTGTGCGTCACACCTTGAGCTCACTTCAGGTGGCTCATTTCATTGCTTCCTCACAGGAACAGCTGCTTTTTCATAACGTGGTTGGAGGCAGGAGCTCCAGAATAGCTATGCCCAGAATCAGTTTGGGGGCCCAGGCGACTTCAAAGGACACATGAGGACGCCGAGGCCCAGTGATGCTGAGTGGCCCGGCAGAGGCATCCCACAAGATGTGGCTGTGTGTCCACCTGGCCCTGAGGGAGACCTTCCCTTGGCCACGTCAGGGACAGGACATGTGGTTCACTCCTGGCCATGCACCCTGACCCTCCCACCAGTGACTGGACGCGTGGCCTGCGGCCGGGGCTCCATCGCTGGCTCGTAGGTTCGGCTACTAGGGAGGTGCAGCCGCTTTATGAAGAGCCCTGGGCTGGCCCGCAGCCCCTTGGGCAGAAGTTCCTTACACAGCATGGCCAGCCCGTAGCCTAGCTCCTCCCTGAGGAATTTGCCCGGGCAGCAGTTGGGTCCTTCCGCACCCTACTCTCCACTTTCCTGTTAGGAAGCTTCTTTCTGTAAAGAAGGCCAGAGCCAGGCTGGGGACCAGAGGACAGATCATCCTGCCAGCTGGGGGTAGTGATGGCTTTCTGTGAGGTTTGCCTGGAGAGACCAGTTCCAAGGGAACTTAGGGTGAAGGACTGGGTGATATTTAAAGTAACTTAAGATTTAAAATCTTTGGGATCTATGGCTCCTCAGGAGGGAGGGTCAAGGTCAGGGTGGGGCAGAAGCCTGTGGCTGGCTCATGGCTCAGCGCCCAGTCACCCCTTGAGCAGCACCCTAGCCCCAGACTCGTTTTCACGGCTGCCACGGCTTTGGCCCGTGCTGTGTGCTGACCCCCTAGGGCAGGGGCAGGTACTCTGGGGTGCTGTTTGGTCCCAGAGGTGGCACAACGAACCCCTGGGTCTTTTCCTAGAAGGTGAGAAGGCTACTGTCCTAAAGAAGCTCAGTTACCAGGGAGACCCAATCTGTAGCTTATCCTGTCCATGAATCTGGGGAGCGGCCAGGAGAGGTGTCCACTTTCAATGTGATGAGCATTGGCATTGATATTCTCAAGCCTGAGTCACTTCCCATCTAAAGCCTGGCCTTGGTGGCCAGAGCCCCTACACTAGCCAAATGGACGGCTGCGGGGAGAGCAGGCCCTGACACCTGAGAGCTCTCTCCCCGGCCCCTGCTTTGGTTTTAGGCAGGAACGATGGGAGGCTGCTTCCCAGAGGCCCACCCAAGCCGCCCCCTGCAGCCGCGGTCCCCGCTGCTTCTCCGCCTGCCTCCGCGCGGCCTCCGTGTCCCTGTGGGAGTTCCCTGCAGCAAGAGCTCCAGGGCCTGAGTGCCGCCCTCTCAGAGAAGCTGGACCGGCTCGCCACAGCCCTGGCAGGCCTGTCTCAGGAAGTGGCCTCCGTGAGGACCCAGGTGGACCGGCTAGGGAGGTGCCCTCGGGGCCCTAGGCCGAAGGGCCTGGCTTCCTGGCGCTGGTCCCGCTCCCGGGGACCTCGCTGGGCTAATGGTCCTGCTCCCGGACCCTTGCCCTACTGGAGGCAGAAGGGCCCCACCAGGCCCAAACCAAAGATCCTGCGGGGCCAGGCAGAGGGCTGCAGGGCTGGGCACTCCTCAGGCCCCTCCCAAGGGAGGCTCCACCTGGTGCCTCCGCGGCCTCCAGACGCTCCCCCTGCAGAGCCTTCCGGGCCCCACTCCAGCCCTTACCAGCAGCCCCTCTCAGCATGCAGCTGCCGTGCTGTCCTGACTGTACGTGCCCCCCTCTGCCACAGCGGGGGACACCAGAGCCCCCCTGTCCCCGCAGTGCCTGCTGCCCTACCCCCCCAGATGGCCCTTCCTGCAGCCAGTGCAGATACAGAGCCACTGGCTGCAGCTGCTGTGCCAACTGGGACCCCAAACCAGCCCAAGGATCCTAACAGCCTGGTGGCTGGGGTCGAGAGGACACTGGAGGGGGAACTGTGGGGTGGGGAACATGGGGGTCTGAGGTGGGGGGGTCCCTTGCCACCTTCTTCATGGGCTCAGTTCTGCTGAGGATGCTGTGCCCCCTTCCTCCTCTCCTAGGGCCTGTCTCAGCCTGTCACCCTCCTGTAGCCGAACCTTCCCCGTTTCTCGGCCATGAAGGGCCTGGGAGTTCCTCCACTGGCCTGACCCCACCCCAGCTCTGTTTGCTCAGGGAGGCCGCTGTCGGGGGGCGTTTCTCAGTCACGCCTGTGGTCGCCTTGGCTCAGGTTCATTCCAATGTCGTGTCTCCTCCTGTCGTGTCCTTCCCACTGGAGCTGCCGTGGCTTGCAGGCCGGCGGTGTGCGTACACATGTGCACACCACGGGGGCCGGGGCTGCAGGCCGTGAGGGCCCTCTTCCCAACACCTGCCCTTCCCAATCTCAGCACCGCGAAGGGCTGGTCTCTCTCCCTTTCTGGTAAATAGTGCACAGGTTTCATTTGGGAGAACTCTGCCCCTTGGTCCAAGCTGGATTCTACCCATGTGGATTCTAAAACTAAAGAAGTTGGTTGCTTGCCTGTGTGGGGCTGCACCAGGGCCCCTGGACACCCTCGAGGGCATTCCGCACCGTCCCATAAGGCCAGGAAGGTGGGCTGCCAGACAGAACTCCCAGATAGCTCCTTGGAAAAGAGCGGTGCACACTGCATTAGTTCTCCGAGGCTGCTGGTGACAATGTGCCACAGCCTGGGCGCTGTAGCAGCAGACATTCACGCCCGTACAGTCTGGAGGCTAGAAGTCCAGGGCCACAGTGTCGGCAGCATGGTTCCTTCTGAGGGTGGGCGCGAGTCGGTTCCAGGCCTCTCCTGGCTCCTCGGTGGGTGCTTCACGTTCACACGGCGTTCTCCCTGTGAGCACGTCTCTGTGATTCCCCCGGGTATCAGGGCACCAGTCACGTTGTACTAGGCCCACCCTAAAGCCCTCCCTTTAACTTGATCACCTCTGTAAAGACCCTGTCTCCAAATAAGGTCATATTCTGAGGTCCTGGGAGTTAGGACTCCAGCACAAATTTGGGGGGCACAGTTGAATCCGTAACATATAAGGGGCTGGGCCAGTCTTGAGTCTGGGGAGAAGGAAACATGGCAGGAGTGTGCTCGGGCCAGCTGGCCTGCTCTGGGCCGCACCCCTCGGGGGGCCCTTGGGGCATGTATACTGGGGAACTCGGCTGTTGCGTCCTTACCTCATGTCCTTCCCCAGGGTCAGGCCTCCCCAGCCTCACGTTCCCACCTGGGTCCGCCTTGGGTTTGAGGGCTTTTCGGGGAACATGTGCGTGGGTTGCCCAGGAGGACGCCTGGCATGGGTGGGCCGTGGGTGCACCCGTGCAGAGGCCCCTGGCTTGGGGCCCAGGCACACACATGGCTGCTGTGCCCTGTGTGCTCACGGCGACCCGGCTGAGGGTGGGTGGGTACAGACACACTGTCACAAGGTGGGCATTAAAATGTTCTCAGGGCTGGAGTGAGGCCCCAGACGACCACCTTGAAAGCTAGTCTATGAGAAGATGCAAGGAGGGCATGTAAAGTGAGCGTCTCCTCACACCCAGCCATACTTGATAGAGAATAAGGAACAGAAAGCGTTTGGGCTTTCCGTGTAGGATGCCTCAGGAAGATGAGTTCATCTCCTTCTTCAGCTGTGCAGCGGGTGACACCCGTGAGCCGGTAGAAAGGGTGGGACACAGGTGCCCCGGCAGTGAGGGGGGAGGGTTCTGCACCCCTGCTCGACCCCTCCTTCCATCCGTCCGGGGCTGGCTGTCGTGTGGCCCCCCTCGGCAGGGGCAGTGGGAGGCGGCCCACCATCTCTCTTTGTATGGCATTCTAAGGTTTTGGCTTGTGGACTATAAATATCAGCCATCATGCAAACCCTGTGCGGGAGGCACAAGTGTGAGTGACTTGTTCCAGATCGCACAGCTTCTCATCTGCAGCAGTGGACTCCACAGCAGGCCTCCGCAGCCCTGGCACGGCCCTCATCCACCGGGCACACTGCCTCTCCCGGCCGTTGCCTGTGGCAGAAGTAATCCTGGCGGTGAGCCCACTCTGGGGGGTGCAGACCCAGTGGGACTGTAAGGAAGCTCAAATTATTTTTTTTTGACAATGTGGGAAATAAGTAATAAAATGAATGGCAAGAAGCTCTATTATCTGCAGATATGTTCATCCCGCAGGTCACTGCCACACAAAAAAACAACCCTCTTAATGATTGTTAACTGAAAAGCCTTCTAGTCTCATTGCTTTGGTGGAAAATCAGTATGCAGAGTAGGGCTTTGGTACCATGTGCATCTCCTTCACCTCCTTTACGAGGACATGTCACCTTGTTGGGAGAAGCTGAGGGGCCTTTGTGAGCTCAGGAATCCCAGGGGTCTGGAGGTGGGGACAGAGGAGGCGCTGGCTCTGCCTGCCACCACCTGGGAAAGTACCCCGGAGGGTGGCTCCTGGTGCCCTGGCTGCAGACCTGCCCTCCCAGTGGAGCTCACCTCGGGTTCTCCCTACGCTCCACTGCCAGGAGACGGGCAGTGGGAGGGCACTTGGCCTATCAGAGCAAGCAGGCTCCCCTTGGTCTCCAGGCCACTCCCAAGGGTGCCAGTGGAAGAGAGGCCGAAGCGGTGGGGGGAACCTGTGACACCCGCTGATGTCCCTGCTCACTCCAGAAGGAGCTTGGCACACTGGTAGACGAGACGTGACTCTGACCTTCTTGTGTCTGTGTTTTTGATGTGGCTTCTGTAAACAGCCTATAGTTGGATTTTATTTTTTAATCCAGCTTGACAAATTTTGTTCTTTTCTTGGAGCCCTTAATCGATTTACATGCCATAGTTCCTGATAGATTTCAATTTAATGATACCCTCTTATTTTGTGCCTATGTTTGTCTCCCTTGTGCTGGGGGTTTGTCTCTTCTTTCCTGCCTTTTGTATGGACAAGGTTGTGGGATTTGTTTTTAATCATTCCATTTTCCCCTCTGCTAGTCTCAACATTTAAAAAGTTAAAAGGAAAAACATGGAAATATACAGTCTTTTTTGGGAAATTTTAGCATACCTTTTTAAGAAACTGATGGAAGAAATCAGGAATGCTAGAGAAGATTTGATGCTAACTGATTAATATATAGTATATCGAGAACACTACACCATAGGACTATAAAATATATATTCTTTTGAAGCATATACAGAACATTACAAAAAGTGACCATATGTTAAGCCCTAGAGCAAGTTTAAACAACTTGGAATTATACAGACTGTGTTCTCTGACCATACTTTAACTTTTCAGCCAGAAGCAAATAACAAAAAATAATGAAAATTTACAAAAATGAGAACTTTATATATTGAAAAAATAAGACTTACGCTCCTAAATAACCCATGTGTTAATGAAGAAATAAACAGAAAAAAACCGTTTTGAACTGAACTGTAAGAACCATATGTCAAAACGTGTAGGATCAAGCTAAATCAGTGCTTATGAAATGAAATGTGAAAAAGGCCGAAAGTTTACAGGGAGGTGCAAAGAAAAACCAAAAGAAAAGGGAACGTCAGAGCAGAAATCAGTGAAATAGCATACATACACCAGATAAAAGTAAGCCAGAAATTGTTTCTTTTACAAACTAATGAAATTGACCAGCTTGTAGTATTATTATTCATCAGTAAAAAAGAAGGTACAAGTAACCAATCTTGGAAATGAAAAAGGTTCACTACAAATGCTGCTCCTGACCACAGAAGGGTAAAAAGATGTTATTTCAAGCAACTTTTTGCCAGAATGTGAAAATTCAACAAAAATATACAATTCCCAGGTGTTAAGACTACAACTTAACCAGATTCAAGAAGAAATAGATAACCTGAATGGGGCTTTGAAAAAATTGCATTTAAACATCTTCCCATGAAGAACCACAGACCCAGAGGACTTCACTGGTACGGTCTGCCTCGCATGGAAGATTATCCCAATAATACACAAAGTATTCCAGTGAACAGGAACATACAGAATACACTGTATGACATTAGCATAATCTTGAAACCAAAACTTGAGGACAGTACCAGAAAAAAAAAAAATCACAGACTAATGCCAAAAGTACACAGAAGCAAAACTCTAGTGTCATCCAGCAATTTATTAAATAAAAAGAAAACCATCATGACTGAGTTGGGTTTATCACAGGAATTCACAGATGGTTTTAACACTTGAAAATCACTCGTGGTAACCTGCCACAGTAATAGAGGACAACATCTCTACAGCTATGGAAAGATCATGTGCTAAGAGCCAATATCCATGAATACTATAAACTAGGATGAGAAAGGACATTTCATAGTTTGATAAAGATTACCTCCAAAAAAAAAGCTTATAGCCAACATAATAGTTAATGGTGACCCATTGAGATGTCTTAGATCAGGACCAAGAAGGGGAGGCCCGCCCTCACACTCAGCATGATAGCAGATGCTGGAGCCAGGACCGTAAGGCAAGGATGAGAGGTGATGAGAATGGGAAAAGTGGTCATTACTTATGGGTGACATGACTATATACATAGACAAGTGAAAGAAATCTATAGATAAGCTTTATAAGGTAACTGGCTAAAAACCTAAAACACAAAGTTTTGTTTGCATATACCAACAACTAGCAGAAAATAAAATATTTTTCGTTTACAAAAATATCAAATGTCTAGGATAATATCCACCAAAGATTTCTATGGAGAAAACTATTGAGCACTTTTCATGAGTTCATTCATTATTCATAACAGTTCAGGTAGGTGGAGAACTGTTACTATTCTTGTTTTACAAATGAGGGAACTGAACTCTCATTTACAGGAAGGTAAATAAACTTGCTCAGGCCACACAGCTGGTAGGGGATTGAGGGGTGCCTGATGCTGGGGTAATCTGTCTTCAGAGCAGACACTTAAAACATGCAGAGCAACAGCACACAGAAAGCTGCACCTTCAAGCCAGATTTGGTGGTGTCTGAGGCAATTCAGGGAAGAAGAAAAAGTAGATTATTTATACTAACCTGCAACATTTGTATGTTACTTGTTGAATGTCTGCTCCCCACCCCTGATCGTAAGCTCTATGAATGAGTCAGATACATACTGAATCTCTGCACCAACACTGGGTCAGGGACGTAATGGGTTCAATAAAAATGTATCAAATATCTGAATAGTGCTTTTATTTGGATTTGAGACACCAGAGAGTAAGACGTTAGGATGAACTCATTGGAATTTCAAAGTATTTATAGAACCCTTGGACCCTAACTGAAACTGTAAGCTAATACTATTGACAGTGCTGAGATTCTGTTTCCCCTGTTAGGCTGGCCACTTATCGCTACAGGAAAGAAGTTAGGAAGGTATTCTTTCCTAGTCCTGGAGCATCTGTGTCCACTTTGCACAAAGTTCATCAGTCTATCATCTATCAATCAATCACCTCTCTATGGACTTTTAAGCAGCTGGGAGCAGAAAAGGAGGCTCTCCTTAGTCTGCCTCTCGGATTGCAGGGGAACCGCTTTCTCATCTCTATCAGACCTAGGCAGAGTGGCAGGAAGCTGCATTTCTGGAATTCTGATTCACGAGGGAAGAGCTGGGATCTGGCAGAAGGGGCTTCACTTCCCGGGTCTTGGCGCCACCTACAGAGAAGGACGAGCAATTACGGATCAAAGCCGCACCTAGAATGGTACAGGGGAGCTAAGGTGCCAGGAAGTCGGTCTCTCCTATTTCTAGTCACTAAGGCCCTCCTCAAAGCTTCCACCGACTAGCACAGGACATCCTGTGTGTGGTTCCTGGGTATGAGATGGCCACATATCTCACTGTCACCAAATTCTCTTCCAAAGCAGAGCTGGATCCTGCCGCCACCTTGCTGGTGGGTGGGGGTGGGGCAGCATCCTCGGAGACGGCTCGCTCGCGGCAGAATCAGGTCCCGGCCTTACCCTGGCGCTCGAGCCCTTCCATGAGCTGCCCTCCATTTAGCTGAGTAATCGCACCCCATACTTGGGTTTCAGCCAGGCCGAACTTCTCACTACTTATGCTCACCTGAGCCCACACGTTCTCCTTGCTGTTTCCCCTGCCAGAAATACCCTTCCTCAATTTTCACATTTATTTGTCCATTTTATTAGCAGAGTCCGAAGTTGGTACTTCCACCGTGATTCCTGCAGTGGGAAGTGATAGAGTAAAAATTAGAGCTAACACTAAGCATTCCCATGTCCAGGAATAGCGGTAAGGACTTCAACGTATTTAATCCTCACAGCAATCTTAAAAGGTCAAGTTTCTTACCCCCATTTTATAGGTTCACATGCTGAGCATCAAGCAGTTCAGTGGCTTGTCTCAAATCACAAATCTTGGCTCTCATGACAGCCTGTGGGGTGGGTACTTTGGTACTATTTATTCTGTTCTTCATACCTCTTTTACAGATGAAGCAAAGCCATCTGCCCAGGGTGGCAGGACTAGTAGGTGGTCGCGCCAGGCTGTAGACGGAGGCGGGTTTGCACGCAGGAGGGCTGCCAGGGGGTCTCTGCCAGGGCTTGCTCATTGGACCAGTCGTCCAGCCTTCCCAGGTCTTGGTCTCCTCTGTTACAACAGCGGTATCTCCCCCAAAGATGCTACTCTGTTTCCCAAGACAATCCCGTAGTGCTCACGTGCTGTCGGATTCACGCCAAGCGCCCATGAATATCAGATGCTGCCACTTAGGAGGGGACGGCTCTCACCCCCACCCTCCTATGGACCTTGGAACTGGAAAAGGGAAATTTTAGACACATTACAGGAAACCTCTCTGCCCTGAAAGGTGGGACTTGGGCTCCTAGTGTTCCACAGTGTCTTGGGGATCCTGGCCTAGGGTTCTCAAACCTGACTGCCCCTCAGGACAAGGCAGGTCCCCCCCACTCCCAGCTGGCTTTGTGGCTCTGGGCCAGGTCCTGGTCAGCTCCCTCGTTGGTGGGGAGGTTTCCAGATGGGGTACGTTTGTGAAGTTGCCCCTCCCATTCTGAGTCCCACTTGCCAGCACAGCCTCACTTCTCTGGGGCCTGAGGAATGACGGAAAGGCTGTCTCCTAGGCAGATGGACAAACTTGATGGAAGTGCCCCCAATTTTATTAGATTTGCCATCCGCCATTAAAGGTGGGTGTTCCAGGAGTTATATGCCGTGTTGTCATGAGGTCCTAAGAGAGACGCAGCCTAATCAGATAGGGAGACCACAGTGTTGAAGTCCTTGGACCCTGAGTGAGCTTTAGCTCAGCCAAGCAAATATGCTCTTCAGACATTTGAACCCAGAAAGCCAGCTGGTCCTTCGATCGACAGCACAGGGGCCTGGGAAACACAGACGCCGTGGAGGGGCCACATCCGCGGTGCCACATGAAAGAGGAAGCAGGCAGGCCAGTGGGCCAAGAAGGAATGAATGGCTGCACGGAGAAGCAGGGGGAGGAAACCGCCTGTCTGGAAAGGGTTGTTCGGGGTGTCCCCGTGGGGCAGAAGCAGAAGGGGACCACCCAGAGGGCGCACTGCCCTCCTCCGGGAGCAGGGGAGCTTCACACAGGCCCCTCAGGAGCAGAGATTTATGAAAACCCAACGGGACCCCAGGAGACGACAGGTCAGTGTTCCAGCACTTCCTGCCCCTCAGGGGACACCGTGACAGAGAACGTGGCCAGCCTCAGGAGCTCGCTGTCCTCCCCTGTCCACTGCCGTCCCCCTGGGGGAGCCACCTGGGGCACAGGGAGTGAGGAGGAGGGAGGGGAGGCCGTGGGGGGAACCTGCAGACCTGGGCTGTCTTTCCCGGCAATGGTCTATCCGATGAAGATCCGTGGACGGGGAGAGGCTCAGAGCAGATGAGATATCAGAGTTCGGGGCTCGATGAGGCCAGACATTTTAACAATTGAAAAAGACTGTCCAGACGCTCCCGCCACACAGGACCCCCACCCTCCGGGTTCGGGCGCGGACTGGCGGGCTGCCCGCGGAGGCGGCTGCAGCTCTTCCTCCTGCTTCGCCATGTGACTTAGCTGCTGCTCCGCGTGTTTGGCCACCTCTTGGATCCGGTTGGCCTTTGATCAAGACAGCACAGCAGAGGTGACATTGCGCACGTTCTGGAGCCGAGTCCTTATAGATCGCGCTCCTGCCTCTTGGAATACAGAGCTGCCACGTTAGGGAGCCCACGGCAGCCTCCGGGCGCAGGAAAGGGGCCCAGCCGATAGTACCAACCCCCAGACAGGTGAATGGGGCCACCTGGGGCCATCCAGGCCCCATCAGGCCCCAAGCCACAAAATAACAGCAACTATATGAAGGACCCCAGGCGACATCAGCCCCCAGAGTTCCACTGGGCCCAGCCCCACCTGTTAACCCGCAGAACTGTAAGCAAACAAACAGTGGTCATTCTCAGCCACTCAATTTTGGGGTGATGTGCTGCGCAACAGGGGGAATCTGGTCCAGCGGAGAAGATGGATCTGACAGAGTGGGCTTGGATGTGATAATGGAAGAACAAAATAAAGATGTTTCCTGCTTGCCACCTACCCAGTCCAGCTCATTTAACCAGTCATTTTTGCAAAAGGCAGATCCCCACAGCGATACTGGACAGGAATGCCTTTCTTTCCCAGGTATTCTCAAGTCTCTGAGTACCGACCAGGCCTGAGACAGACCATTCGGGTTTCTGGGTGTCCCCCGTTCCACTCAGTGGCTTCCTGGGCGTCATGGAGCTCGGAGCTCCACAGGGTTGAGAGCTCAGAAGACTGTTTTCTGAACGCTGACAGCTGGTGACAAGCACTGGCCTCAGGATGAGAAGCCTGCGTCCATGACTGGGAGTAGAAGTGGGGACAGTATGGGGTGGGGGGAGCTGTCACTGCTTTGTTTTCTTCCTGAGACAAAGCACAGCAGAGCATAAGGCAGGCAGCTGTGCAGCTGTGACAGGGACACTCCTAATCAGACTGTTCCATGGACCGGGGCAGCTCACCAGCGGGCTGCGCAGGGAGGCCCTGGGTCCCCTGGTTCCGGCGCAGCTCGGCCTCCCAGGGTGGGCTCCAGCCTCCAGGCCCAGCCAGGCTGAGGCTCTGGTCTGGGTACAGCAGTAAGGAGGGGGTCTTTTGGCTAATTTGAACCCTGATCTGGTCCCAGTATCTGGGGTTTGAACACCCACCCTGCACAGCCTGCTGAGCGGAAAGGAGCTTGCAGAGCCAGGCCTTTCCTCTGGCCCTACAGCGGCTCCCAGTTTGCCTTTAGGCTCCTCTGGTGGTGGGGGAAGCCTGCCCACAGGGTCCCAAGGAGAAGGGACACCCACTAGCAGGAACTGCCAGTCTACAGAATCCCCAGGCCCTCCACACTAGCACCCTCGCCCTCCCTTTCTGCACCCTCCCTGTGCGGCGCTGTCCTCTCCTCTGTCCATGTGGCTGTCTTCTTATCTAGGAACATGTGTACAGAGACTCTCAAAAAGCTCCCCAGTAAAGGCGGTGGGTTACAATAGGCGGTTAAAAAATGCAAAGTATGTGAAATATACCAGACATCTGACTTGGATAGTTGCATCTGAGCAGTAAATTTAGCTTGAAGTACTTGGATGGATTGCTGAATATTTATGATGTTTCCAGGATTTGTACTTTAGCTGTTACTGCAACATAGCCCAAAGCTGTAACTCTTAAAGGTGGATTCTAGGCACTAAGGCTCCCTACTAAGGGAGAAATTTTGAGATGGGTGGGCCTTCTAAAGGCTTCTCCTGCAGCTGCCTAGTTCAACAAGCATGCAGTGAACACACCAAGGTGCTGGCTCCTGGGAATCCAGGCACATAAACAGGATGCTTGCCCAGGAGCTGTTCCCAGGTGGCCTGGGGAGACAAGGCCCTACCCCCCCATAATGGCTTAACCACTTTAAACCTGTTTCCTCACGTGTGAAATGAGGATAATAATCCCCTATCAAAGGGATTTCGGAGAATTAACTAAGAGCCGAGGTCACAATAGCACTAAGTTTCAGGCATATGGAAACACAACCTCCTGAAGGCAGACATTTGATAAAGCAGCAAACAGTGGGGCCGTGAGCATTTAACAGAGAAGGAGACCCCTGTGGCTGGGCCCTCAGGTAAGACCACCCTGAGGAGGGGGCCTCCATCTGGGCCTGAAGAAGTGGTAGAGTTTAAAGGGGAGGTCAGGGTGGGTGGGCAGTTCGTGACGGGAAACCAAAGGAGGCAATGCGGGGAGGTGGGAAAGCCCTCAGCATGTTTGGGCCACAAGAGCAAGATCTGCTGAGGTGAGACGTGCAAGGTGTGTGTACCCAGGAGGTGTGGGGGATGAGTTAAAAGGTTTTGTTAGAGCCAGCTACAGAGAGCTTTGAATTAAAACCACAACCCTTTATTGAGTGCTGGCTGGGTGATGGACGCCAGGCTGGGTGCCAGGGAACCTGGAGACCCAGGGAGACGGGTGCCTCACAGCAGATGTAAGATGATGCGCCAACCACTCCAGAGTTTGGATATTTGGACTGAATGTGCATTTTAGGGTAGAAAATGCATGCAAGTTTCTAAGCTGGGGAAGAACAGGCTAAAAGAAAGACCAACCTGTCAGTCGGAGGAGGAATGAGAAAGCGGGAGAAGCTGGAGGCCAGACCTGATAGGAGAGGTTATCAAGGGAACATATCTATAGAGATACCAGCCGACTGAGCGTGGGGAAGCCCAGCATGCTGTGGGGGTGAGCTCTGGAGGAAGGGTCCCCCCAACCCAGGCTATTCAGAGAGTTCAGAGAAATGCAACAGATTTCTATGTATTATTTTATATCTTGAAACTTTACTGAATTCATGTACTAGTACTAATAGTTTTGGGTAGTGTCTTTGTTATACAAAGTGTCTTGTCATCTGCAATTAGTGACTACTTTACTTCTTCCGGACCAGTCTAGATGTCATTCATTTCTCCAAAAAAGGTTCTTGAGCCTCAGGGGCAGGAAAAACTTTCCCTACTGGAGACCAACCTGTCCTCAGGCCATGCTCGCCCACCTCATCCCCTTCCCTCTCCCTGGAGACAAGGTCCAGAAGCCTCCCCAGCTCATCCCAGCGCTCTGAGCCTCCACCCCCAGCTCCACCTCAAAGCCGTTTATCCCTCAGGGGCAGCGTCACCCCTGCATGGCTGCACCCCTTATGTCTCCTCACAAACAAGCCCTAGAACAGGCAACGGGTAAACACACACACACACACACACACACACACACACACACACACACACACACACACACACTTGGCAGAAGCCAAACAAAACAGTCGTGTTTGAGGGAAGATAGCTCAGTTCTCAGTTGCTCCTAAGTCTCCTCAAAGTCAACGGTGCTTTACTTTGTTCACAGTCATGTCAAAGCTATTTTACTGTTACGGAGGCAAAATACAAGTTTCCATGTCACTTGTAGGATAGAGGAACACAGCAGAATTTTTATCGTTTAGCTCTTTTGAATGCTAGAATGCATCTCAGAAGCTCGTTTCTCGGGCATCCCGGTGGAAGTGCAAGAGCCCTGGGCAATGTCAGCTGCTGGAGATCCCAGGCCGCGGCTGCCCGCGGCCCCTCCCAGCACCGGGAGGCTGCCTGTGAGTCTCTCCGCGCCTCCAGCTTCAGCGCGGTATCTCTGAGAAGACTGTTGTTCTGGGCTGAAATGTGTCCCCTGAAGAGTCCCGTTGAAGGCCCGGCCCCCGGTACCTGTGAAGGCGGCCTTATTTGGAAATTTGGTCTTTGCAGAGGTCACCCAGTTGGGATGAGGGCATGAGGGCAGGCTAATCCAGTGTGCCTGGGTCCTTGTAAGAAGAAACGATCTGCAGAGACACACACACACAGCGAGAAAGCCATGGCGGGGGTGGCGGGTAGTGGCCGAGATTGGAGTGGTGCATCTATAGTTTGTCAACCTTAAAAATTAAACAACAAAGGTTGTCAAGTAGCAAATGAGCTTATTTGGGAATAGCTGAGAAATTGCAATTCAGGACATGCAAACTCTGGTGAACCCTGGGCAAATCCAGAGAACAAAGGCAGAGAGGGTCGTTTTATAGAGGGAAGGAGGACCTTGGGAGGGGTTGTTCTGAACAAAGCTTCACTGGAGGGAAGTGAGAGTCTGAAGCCGTGGTGGCCCTCACGGGCTGCCCAGGGAGGCAGTCTGCTATTGCCAGTGGGGAGGACATCTTCCTGCTCCCCGCCAGGGCCTGTGTGCCGCCGGAGGGGCTGTGGGTGAGAAGCCGCGCATGTGGGCGCTTCCTTCATGGCTTCCCAGCCCATTTTTATTGACTCATTTTCACAAAGTCAAGGAACTGCAACATCTGCCGGTAACCCCAGAAGCTGGGGGGAGGCCCAGCACACGCTCCCCAGAACCCTCAGCAGGAGCTCTGCTGACACCTGGATGTTGGACTTCCGGCCTCCAGACGTGAGAGAAGACATTTCTGTTTTTACACCCCCTGGGCCTTTGGTGAAGGAGGGAAGTCAGGCCGCCCCTCCGGGCGTGTGCAGTGGGGAGGCTAGCAGGGCAGGCGCCTCTCAGGCAATTCTGATGTCTGGAAATGCTGGGGCCTGGAGATGGGCTGGGACTGGGCCATGTCCCTAAATTTGTGACACGTAGACTCCTGTCCCAGACTCCCATCCACCTGTTCCACGAACACGTCCCGTGTTCTGGCATGTTCTCCCTCACACACCCTTCCTTCCTCCTGTTCCCTGGAGCACCCATCCGCTCTGTCTTGTCTCCCCTGTCAATCATTTGCTTGGATGACAGAGCTGCCACCCACTGTTTAGGATGTCACAATATACTTTTACTGTGGACACTAACTTTCATCCTGCACAATTCCTAGCTATTTAAAATTACAGCTGGCAGCCACCATTCAACACAGATGCCTCAGGATGACTCCATGATTCACAGTCACTTCCGGAAAGGGGACATTTTACAACAGATACCTCGGCCCACTTTCTGTTTTCTCGGGGTTTCTGCCACCCATGAGTACTGGGCCAGGAGCTTCTTTGCTGTTCCCAGGAGATAGACATGCATTCATTTAACACCAAGGGTCAATGGGACCACATTGTCCGGCTGGCTGAGAACCTAGTCCAAGAAGATGGGGTCTCAGCAAGTTACTTCACCTCCTCAGAGACGCCCTCCTTACCCTCTGTTGCTCCTTTCCCTTCATCCCATGACCCTGCACCTACTTCCCTTACATGTTGACCCACCGGGTCCACCCACTTGAGCATCCTGCCAACCAGGACTGTGAGAGTCCTCTCTGCAAGGAGAGAGCAGAGCTGGGTGTTTAAAGGGACAGGTTCTGCATGGATGGAGCTGGAGGGTGTTATGCTCAGTGAAATAAGCCAGGCAGAGAAAGACAAGCACCAAATGATTTTACTCATCTGTGGAGTATAAGAACAAAGCAAAGCTGAAGGAACAAAACAGTAGCAGACTCACAGACTCTTAAGAAGGGACTAGCGGTTGCCAAAGGGGTGGGAATGAGGAGGGTGGGTGGGAAGGAGGGAGGAGGGGATTGAGGGGCATTATGACTGGCACACATAATATAGGGGGGTCACGGGGAAGACAGTACAGCACGGAGAAGAGAAGTAGTGACTCTAGGATCTTACTATGCTGATGGACAGTGACTGCAATGGGGGAGTGAGGACTTGATAATATGGGTGAATGTAGTAACCACAATGTTGCTCATGTGAAACCTTAATAAGATTGTATATCAATGATACCTTAATAAAAAAATTAAAATAAAATAATAGCACAGGTTCTGTAGAAATGAACTCACACCTGTTAGAATAGCTACTGTCAAAACCCAGAAAACAACGAGTGTTGGACAGGATGTGGAGAAATTGGAACCTTTGCGTGCTGCTGGTGGGAATGTAAAACGGTGTAGCCGCTGTGGAAAACTGTCTGGAGATTCCTCAAAAACTTAACAATGGAACTGCCATACGATCCAGTAATTCCACTTATAGGTGTATAGCAAAAGAACTGAAAGCAGGGACACAGAGAGACATTCATACACTCATGTTCATGGTGGCATTATTCACAACAGCCAAAGGTGGAAGCGACTCAACTGTCCCTCACGGATGAGTAGACAAACAAAACGTGGTATATGTGTACAGTGGAATCTCATTCAGCCTTTTAAAAAGGGAAGGGCATTCTGACAGATGCTACAACAGGGATGAATCTCAAGGACATTATGCTAAGTGAAATAAGCTACTCACAAAAAGACGCATCCAGATGATTCCATGTGTACGAGGCACTTAGAGTGGCTGCATTCAGAGACAGAGGAAAATGGTGGTTGCCAAGGGCTGGGCGCAGAGGGGAATGGGGAGCTGATGTTTAATAAGTACCAAGTTTCGGTTTTGCAAGGTGTCTTAGTCAGAGTTCTCCAGAGAAACAGAACCAATAGGATGTGTATACAGAGAGAGGCAGATTTATTATAAGGAACTGGCTCATGTGATTACAGAGACCAGCAAGTCCAAAATCTGCAGGCTGGGCCCGCAGGCTGGACACCCGGGGCGGAGCCGGGACTGCAGATCAAGCCGGCAGCTTCTGGCCGAACTGCCTCTTACTCAGGGGAGGTCAATCTTGGTTCCAGTCAGGCCTTGGGGTCGTGGGGTGAGGCCCAACCACAGTACGGGGGGCCATCTGCTTTACTCAAAGTCTACCATGTTAAATGTTCATCTCAACCAAAAACACTCCCTCCCTGGAACGTCCAGAAAAATGTTTGACTAAATATCTGGGCACTGCGGCCCAGCCAAGTTGACATATAAAATAAACTATCATACAAGATGGAAGAATTATGGGATGGATGGTGGTGATGGTTGCCCCAAAATGTGCACGTACTTCTGATCTGTACACTGAAAAAAGGTCAATATGGTAAATATTTATGCTATGTGTACTTTACCACAATTAAAAATATTATGGATATGTATTTTTAGAGCACAGGCTCTAGAATCAAACCACGGGATTGCTTTCACCACATATTACTGTGTGACTGTGTGCAAGTTACTTAGACTCTCTGAGCCTCTCTCACCTCATCAGAAAAACTAAGCCAAGGACAATGCTGCCCACTCACAGGGTGGCGGTGAGAAAAAGAGAGCCACACTCATAAACCTCTTGATTCGTAGAGTACTTAGCACAGAGTAAGTGTTCAAGATTTTCAGTTTGTGATTATTGTGATTTTGGCATCTAACAGTGCTAGAAACACAGCAAGTACTCAATATAGTTGTGTTGAATGAATGAATGATCTTGTTCAAATGAATTCATTGCTCTGTGCCTCAGTTTCCCCATCTATCAAATGGGATTAATAATGGTAGTTATTGTGAAGATTGGCGGTGTTAATATATATGCAAAAAACTCAGGTTAGGGGCCTGGAACATAACAAATATTAGGTGACTATAGCTACCATTGCTATCAGCGGTGCTAATGAACCCTTTTCCTGTGCCTGCCCCATCCCCAGCAGGTTCTCTGGAGCAGCTGACGGGGCAGGTGTAGCGCAGCAGCCAGCACTGTGAAGGGCTACAGAGGAAGGGGGTCCTGGAGGGGGTGCCCTGGGGAGGTAGGTTTGCTCCGCACCGACACTCAGCTACATAAGCCCCCCCATCTCAGACTTAGTGTTGCAGCACATGACCCCCCGCGGTACCGCGCCTGATTGCATGGTTCAGGGCTGGGTCACACGGCGTTTTGCATTGTTCCGTGTTCCCCCACTTCATCTGACCAGTCCTGTCCTAGCATCCTTCAAGCCTCACTCAGGACCCTGCTCCCTGCCAAGCCATCGCTGACTGCCCCAGCCTGCACCCTCCCCAAGCTCCTGCATCCTGAGGAGCAGAATATACAGTCACTAGGTCACAAGGGACAGTGTAGGTATTGCATGAAACTCAAACCCCTCTCCCCTCCCAGGGTTAGATTTATGAGTTAGGGACCTTGGCTTTTATTTCTCTGGAGCCTCCTAGAACTCAGGGTCCCAAAGTGACCTAGCTTCTTCTCTTATATCTGGACTCTAAATGCCATGAGTACAAGACCTTTCATTCAATTCCCTACATTTGCACAAGGCTACGTAGACTTTAAACCCCAGCCAGTCTCAATGGGTGGAAAATGAAAACACCAGTCTCCCTGCCTGCCGAGTTGGCTGAGCCTGAGGAACATGTGGACTCTTTCTGACGTGTGATGTGCAAAGCTGTCCAGCCAGTCGCTGTGACCAGCGGTTCTCCATGTCCTGCCCTGCAGATGGACAGGGAGGAGATACAGGAGGTTAGGCCACACGGAAGTTTCTTTGTCTTTGCTAATCATGTGATGGACAGATTTCACTAAAGCCTGGGTAAGGTATGAATCTACTCACTTCATGGTGCTCATTCTGTCACTGCCCAGCTGCCTCTTTAGAACTCATTTAGTTTCCCAAGCATGGTGTCACCTGAGGGAAAATAGGAGCATGTTGAGCCCCGGAGTATCATCTGACGCGAAGTATGCTGTCCCTGCGGCTTATGTGAAACACACCAGCCTGGCATCCTGCTCCGAGTGACAAGGTAGCAACAGCTTAGGAACGGAGGGCAGGGGTGCACTCGTGCCTGTTCGTTGTCGTGCATGCCGGTCGGAGCCAGCCGAGCCGAGGCAGGGCCACGTTCCATCTAGGATTCCCAGCTGGATCAGTCGGAGGTTAGAAGATGAAGCTCGGAGGGAGGTGGGGGCCCAAGTCGGAGGTTAGAAGATGGAGCTCGGAGGGAGGTGGGGGCCCAAGTCCTTGCCAGACAGGTGAGGGCCTTGCTCCTGGGTGTACAGATCACCTGAGTCTGTGGCCCCTGAAAATCCTGGGACATGAGAGCAGTGAGATGGCTGTTCCTCAGCCCACCCATCTGAGATGGGGGGAGGTGGGCTGCACAGGCCTGGAGGCTCTAATGAAGTCTAAGCTGTGAGGACAGACGAGGTGGACGCCTGGCGGGGTCCAGGCCTCCATGTGGTTTCTCATCTCTGTGAATGATTACAATTCAGAGAAATTGCTGGACATTTATCACTTTGGCAGTAAGTGATTTTGGACCCTATCTCCCTCACATGCAAGAATTTGGGTCTGTGGGATAAGAGAGCTTGTTGGGATCTATGTGGATGGGGAACTCATTCTCCCAGTTCCAGGGGCAGCCATGCAGGGCTCTGGGGCAGCCCTGGGCCAGCACACAGGCCTCAAACTGCCCTCCACACCGACCCTAGTCATATCCTTCTAAATGTGCCATCTCATAAAAAAGGTGGGGAACAGTTTCTGCATGAGATGCTATAAAGTTTCTGCAAATATTTTGGTAATGGTTATACAACATTGTGACTGTACTTAATGCCAGTAAATTGTATACTGCAAAATAGCTAAAATGGTAAATTGCACTAAATTAAAAAAAAGAAAAGTTGGGAAGCACAGGTTCCATGGAGATTAGGAAAGGAGGACCTTGTCCAGGGGTGGGTGAGAGTGGATCTGGGCCTGGGCATGGGTGCAGGGAGTGCTGAGGAGGGCTGTGGGGGGCAGGCCTGGAGCCAGCCATCCTCTCTCTTTCTCCCTCAGCCACCCCCAAATCCGAACACTGCCTCTACTCAGCTCTGTGTTCAGACCCACATCTTCCATGCCTTTCTCTGTTCTCTCAGGTCTTTTGAGCCACAGAGCCACTCAACACTAATGTCCTGTTTGGTGGACATTCATATCTCACTTCCACCCACATTGGACGCTCCTGCTAGACATGTGGCCTGGTTAGACACCTCTGTATTCGTTACATGGCTGCTGCACCCTGGGCGCACTGGGTGCTCTGTAACCATTGGCCACAGTCAGTATTTGTTTGGAATGAGATTGGAGGAAAAAAATACATTTTAATTAATTAATGAGACATTGCTTGTCTCCATACAGAAATAGTAAATTTGCACTTGACTTCTTAGAGCATTTGCACATACCGGCATATGTGGCTCTAATGTGTAAAGGTTAATGCTTTACCAAGATACCTGGGGTGGCTCATACCCACGGTGGCATGGAGGGTGCACATTGGTTTCAGTGAGGCTGCCATTTTTCTGGTCTCAAACCCTTCCCTGGGAACAGCCCTAGGAGACCCCAGTCTTTCTTGCAGGCACATTGTATTAGTAGTGCCATCCTCTGTTTTGATTACTACCAGGCTGGACATGAAATGATTTTCGACTGTTTGCAAACAAGTCCAAAAGACAAATATACTTTGTCAAGAAGATTCAAAAAAATTTGAAATCCTGGAAATGTCTAACGTGGTTGATCTCACCAAATGCACTGCAGGATCTAAAAGCTGTTCTTCCACAAGAACTCCAGAATGTTTAGAGAAATATAAACATTGGTCTAACCAACATAAATGTTGCTTTCAGGTGTTTGATTTTAAAAGTCTGCAAGACTGCTTATTTTAGTTGCAATCACAAGCTCATTGCGTAAGAGGTTAGGTGGGCAACATCAGAGGGCAAAGCCACTGGGGCAGGCGAGGGATGTGGGCACCACAGCAACTGTCACCTGCTCTAAAGAGGCCAGCTTCTGCTAAGCCCCAGTCATCAGCTGCCAAATCTTCAGACTTTTCACAAGAGAAGCTGGAGGTCCAGATCTTTATGTGAAATTTCCAAATATTTAAAATGCTGCTGGGGCCAAACACAATAGCCATCCTGCCACATTAACCTGGATCACCCATCTTTTCTGTGGATACTAGTAAATTTGTGCTCTAGAAAACTTAACATCTATGCATTCACACTCTCCTTGCCCTGCTCCCTTGCTTCACAGTGAAAGAGGCTTCCTAGCCAGCCTCAGTTGGTCAACTGTGTGTTGCTCTGTTTGTTCTATTCTCTCAGGGGCTTGGTATCTGTGACTCACTACTGCAATCTAAATTCTGTCCCAGCTGCCCCCGAAACTGCTCTCACCAAGAGTGCCAATGATCTCCTTGCTGCAGAATCCAGAGGATTTGAAAATTCCTAGCTTATTCGACCTCTACCTCTTTCCTCTTTTCCTGCTTTCCCTCAATACCTTTGCTGCCCCCTGGGGCTTTCCTTTCCATTCACCAGCATGCCACCCCGCCAGTCTCTATGGCTTCTCCCTACACTGTCCCCTGAGCGTCAGTGTCTGTGGGTTCTGCGCCAGGCCCCACTTGCTCACTCCACACTTACCTCCAGGGGAGGTCATCCACTGTCCCATCGCTTCAGAGCCATGACAGTTCCCTGACCTCTCCGTCCACCCCAGGCCCTCTTCCGGACTCTGCGCCTGCCTGGCCTGCTCCCCACTGGTCCTGTACTGTCACACCAAGTCGGTAGATCCAAGACTGCTCCCCAAGGACAAACTGCTCCTCCTCCAGCGCTGCCCATCTCAGGGGAGTACGACTGGCAGTCAGTCACTCAAGCAGAAATCAGGCCATGTCATCCATTCGTCCATTCCTCCGCCTCCCTCTCCACACTGGTCAACAAAGCCTGAATCAGCTGCCTATTAAGTGTTTCTTGAATCTATTCTCTCCATCTCCTCTGACACATCCATGGTCCACGGTCACCAACACAAGTCACCAAGACTGCTGATGTGCTGGTCACTCCTCTCATCCCCTCCTGGCAGCCCATCATCCTAAAACACGTATAAACATCATCTGTTCCGGTCCTGCCCAAAGCCTTTCCTGCTTCCCACTAAACACCCTGGGGCTGAAGGCTTTCCTAAACTGCCCATCCTCTCCTGGCTGCTCTCAGACGTCCATCCTCTCACTGGATGCTGCAGCCACTCGGGACTTTGGACCTTAGCACAGCCTCTCCTCTCTGATCTCAGACTCCGTTGGCCATCCCGCCCATTCTTCAGGCCTTGCTTTAGAAGTGTCTGCATCCTGCAAACACCTCCCTTGACCTGTCCTAGACTTTAGAGCTTCTGTGCTCGGCCTCTCCCAGCTCCCTGGCGTTTCCTGTAAGCTCTGTGAGGGTAGGGCCCTGCCTGTCTTGCTTACTATTGTCCCCCAGTGCCTTGTGCAGTGCGGGGCACATAGTAGGCACCCACCCAATATTTGCTAGGGCTATTTTGGTGATAGTGTTAGATGGAAAAGCGCCTCAGCCCTCATGAACATCAGCGATCTTGTCATGAGAAGAGGCCCAGGAAAACGAACACTCTGCTCCACACCCAACAAGAGGCAGAGGGGCCAAAGCCCAGATGCCTCATTCCAACTCTACCACATTCCTCATCCTCCAGCCCTGGCTCCCCTAGCTGCCTAGGCTGGGGCAGCACAGTGAAGAGACACCCGGATCAAACATCCATCGTGAAGACAGAACTTACTGGAAAGTGTGACAGGAAAGCAAACTTCATCTGTTAACGTCCTTTCTCATGCTGCCAGGCAGGGCAGCAGGTGGGGCTGCTGTTCTGAGACGCATCAGGACAGCTGTAGAGGCGGAGCACTAGGGCTCACAGCTGGGTGCTGGGTGTCTCCATGGCAATGGCCAGAGGGCATCCTGCCCCTCTCTCGGGCTCCTTACAGTTCTAGCCTTCAACACCTAGCATGAGAAATGGGTGCTAAAGCTTTGTCCTCATCAAATTTCTGAGCTAGAAGCCGGGGTTGGGGTTGGGGGGGGGGCAGGAAAGTGGTCTGGCAATTACTTGATTATATTTGACGTGGTGGAGCCGATTACCGGCAGCTGGCTACACTGAACTCACCCAGGATAGGGAGGATGGTCCTCAGTGTGGATTGAGGTGGGACAGTGGCTAAGAAGGGGCAGGGGATCCCTCTCCACCAGCCCAGTTTACAGCCCCAGTCCAGCCCATTTATAGCTCCAGCCTTCAGATCTTGATTTTAATGACACTGTAAGTACACAGATAAATATTATTTCTCTTCCCCTGTAAAGGCTCCTGACCCAGTCAGTCCTTGGCCAGGGGCCAGGGAATGTCTGCTTCCCCATGGGGTTCTCCTGGTGGGAGTTTTCCAAGGATGCATGCCTGAACTGTTCTCAGTAAGGGTTCACTCTTAGCATCATCCTGGGCATAGAATGTCAAAGCTGGTGATCCTCCAGACTTCTGCCCAGCAAGGTAGAGAGGAAAGGAAAATGGCCGGCGGGGGCCCAGGGCAAGCAGCAGCAGGCCAGGTCATTGTGTTCACGGACCCTGGAGATCTCGTGCAGGGATCTCTCAAACCAGTGAGCCCGGGAAGGCCCAGAAGAGAATGAGGCTCAGAAGAAGGGCCGGGGCGCTGCCACCTCTGCGGCAGTGGGCCAGTTTGAGGCCGGGAGGTCAGCGACGGTGGTTGGCTGGGCGGCTTCGCCGTGGATTCGCTGGTGCCGCACGAGGTGGGTCTTGCGGCTGAAGCTCTTGCCGCACTGAGGGCAGGAGAAGGGGCGGGAGCCCGTGTGGATAGCCTGGTGGCGGACTAGGTTGGTTTTGGAGCTGAAGCTGCGGGCGCAGACGGCGCAGGCGTGAGGCCTACTGCCCGTGTGCACGGCCTGGTGGCGGCCCAGGTGCGACTTGCGGCTGAAGCGGCGGCCGCACTGCGCGCAGGCGAAAGGCCTAGCGCCGCTGTGGGCCCTGCAGTGGGCGACCAGGTTGGGCCTCGAGCCGAAGCGGCGGCCACACTGCGCGCAGGCGAAGGGCCGTTCGCCAGTGTGCACGCGCCGATGCCGCGCCAGGTGCTGCCCATGGGCGAAGCCGCGCCCGCAGTCCGAGCAGAAGGACAGCTCGCTCGCGGGAGCGCCCTGGAGCGCTGCTGTGCTTCGGGGCGCGCAGGCCACAGGCTCGGCGGCAGCAGGGTCCACGGTGGCGCCCAGGGCGCACTCGTCGCACCTAAAGGGGCGCCCCTCGCTGCGGTGCACGCTGTGGTGCGTGGCGAGGTTCTTCTTCCGGCCGGAACTCAGGCTGCAGTCGGAGCAGGTGAAAGGCTTGGGCCCGGGAGGGGACGGGGTGGGGGTACGGGCAGGCGAGCTGGGCGCGTCGGGGGAGGGCGGCGCGCGGCCGGCCGCCTCGTGCACCCTTTGGTGCCGTACCAAGTGCTGTTTGTGTGTGAAGCTGCGCGCGCAGCGCGCGCACTGGTAGGGCCTCTCTCCCGTGTGGATGCGCTGGTGGCGGATCAGGTGCGTCTTTTTGCGAAAGCGCTTCTCGCACTCTGTGCAGGGGAAGGGCCGCTCGCCCGTGTGTGTCTTCTGGTGCGACCCCAAGTGTATCTTCTGGCTGAAGCGCTTGCCGCACTCCACGCACGGGTAGGGCCTCTCGCCCGTGTGCGTGCGCAGGTGGCGGGTCAGGTGGGCCTTCTTGCTGAAGCGTTTGTCGCACTCGGAGCACGGGAACGGCCGCTCGCCGCGGTGGCTGCGCTGGTGCAGCAGCATGTGCGCGCGCTGCGTGAAGCTGCGGCCGCAGTCCGGGCAGGCGCAGGGGCCCTCGCCGCGGTGCAGTCTCTGGTGCAGCCGCAAGGTCAGCTGGTCCCGGAACCGCCGCTCGCACTCCCCGCAGCCGTAGGGCTTCTCCGAGGTCGGGGCCCACCCGGCCAACGCGAGCCCGCCCAGGGCCCCTGCGGCCCCCGGCTCCAGCTTATAGGCGGTGGCCAGAGGCCCCAGGGCAGGCGCAGGAAAAGGGGCTGGGTGTGATGATAGGTGCTGGGGCCATTCAACTTCCTCTTCTGCCTCGGGGTCCTCCTCCTCCACCTTCACCTTCCGAATGATCCACTCGCCCCCTGAAAAGTCAAAACAAGAGGAGTCTATTAAGCCCCAGGTTTATTTGTGCAAGATTTATTTGCCAAAGCAACCACCACCTCCTGGAGCCCCGCAGTCTGGCTTATGCTCTTTCCACTCCACTGGAGGGTTCCTGGGAATGGCCAAATCCAAAGATCAGCGTTCAGGGCCCCTGCTGGGCTCTCTGCAGCCTGGGACCCGCGAATCCCCTCCTGGGGGGCTTTCTTGAGCGCTTGCCTGTGGCTGTAGTGCAAACCCTGCACAGCTTACTCTTGCGCCCCCTGAATATAAATGATGCTCCACGTTCAGTCCTCAGGCTTCACTCTGGGGTCATGCCCACGTGGCTGCCTCAGATCTTCCGGTCCAGAGGGATCCTTTCTGGAACCAGTTTCTCATCTCCAATTGAGCAGCTTTCCTCCAGTGTCCTACAAATTGGCTGCAGCTCAGCAGATTTATCACCAAACATTTGACCTACCCAGACCTACCCCGCTGATTCAGTATCAGGACTACAGCCCCCTTCTCCCAAGCCATTGGCCTTGGAACAGTGACTCTCACCTTTGAGCATCCCTTGCTCTCTACCTCCTGTCCAGTGGCCACTGAGCACCTTTATATTCCTTCCTGGTATCCCTCTAAAGTTCCCCCTATTGCTACTCCCTTCATTCTCCCTTCCACAGCCAGGTGGGAAATCCCAGTTAAGGAAGAGGGTTGTGTTTGAATGGTGCCAACCTCTGGAGAAGGACAGAAGGCCTTCCAGGAGAGCAGGTCTGAGATGGGTTCTGCTGGAGCTCTGGCCCTTCTGGGCACTGCAATGGCCTGGCCAAGGGGAGGCAGTTCAGGGCCAGGGCCCAGACCCAGAGGGCCCACTTGGGTTCTCCTCTGCCACTAACCAGCAATGTGACCTTGGTTAACTTCTTACCTCTTTGTTACCTTTTCAAGCTAAGTTTGTTAGTTTGCTTAGGTGTAAGCACTGGATTAGTTTCTAAACCTGGTGCTGCATCATAATCTCCTGGGACACTGACAAAATAAATCTTATCTATGGGAGCAGGGCACATGAACCTGTTCTCTTTCTTTAAAGCTCCCAAAGCGATTCTTACCTGAGAAACATTGCACCAGATGATCTGAGTTCTTGTCTGGCTCGAAAAGGCTGTAATGGCCTGAGCCTTGGTTACATTACACATGGACTGTCACAATTACATTGACTCCCACTTTGTTTCACTGATCCATCAGTTCCAAACAATTATTTATCCTACTGTGATAGTGCTTTAATTTTCACTGTGCCACTCTTCTACTCAAGAACCATCAGTAGCTCCCTGGTATTTACAGGATAAAGTAAGTTCTAGCTGCACCTGAAGTTCACCCCTACCTAGTCCAACTTTCTTGCCACTCTAAGGCATAAACCCTTTACACCCTTCATTATCCCTTCCACAGCCAACTGGTCTGCTCAAATCCTAATCATAAATCAACATTCCTGCTTCCAAGTCTTTTCTTAACCTAGAACGTTTCCCATCCTCCACCCCACTCAGAACTGAAGTCTACACCTCTCTCGAAATGCAGCACAGATCAACAAAATATGTGACAGACCCAGTGCATGAGGATCTTTTATATAAACATCTACATCACTTGCTGTCAAGACTTTTACACTTACTTGTGACGTGGCTTTCTTGTTGTTATTTTCATTCTTTATTCAAACTCATATTCATGTCATCTCAACTAGACTCTAGCTTCTGGAGGACAGACATCTTGTGTCTGTTTCTTTTTGTGTCTAATGAAGATGAGGACCTCCACCATTTATTGAGTGCCAGTGTAGATGATACACTGTCTATACATCGTCACAAACCTTCACAACAACCACAAATGTACTGTTCTCCCAGTTTACAGGTGAAAAAAGGGAGGCTCCTGGAGGTGAGGTAGCCTATCCAAGACCACTCAGTAAATGTGGATCAAGGGTTCAAACCAGGTCTGTGTCAGTCTAGAGCCCATCTCTTCTTACTCTAACAGCGTGGACCTAGTAGACACTAAGTAAACCCGTGTGGAATAAAGGACATCACTCAGGCAGAAGGTGAAAAAGTGGGTGGTAGTGGAAGGGAGTGATGGGCAGGATTGTGGAGATAAATCAGTTGATAGCCCTGGCTATGAGGGAGATGAGCCAAACACAAAAGAGTTGGAGCATTTGGGTACCACTGAGATTAGGGGAGATTTGAGGGAGTGAGAGTGTCTGCAGAGAGATGCTGAAAAGATCGATCAATGCTATATATCTGCATGGAAATTGCAATTCAAGTCATCAACAAGTATGGACTTAGACCAGGGGAGGTTGGGGGGAGGAAGCGAAGACTTCAGGGGATATTGAGGTGAGGGTGAGTCTCTCTTGGGGACCAGATTCTCATTGTCTATGGATGCGGAATCCCCTCTGGGTGCTGAACTCTACAGCACAGAGGTGCCTGGACCCGATTCATCCTGGGTTGGAAATCTGGAGTGACTGTCTCATCAAATAGCAACTCAGGAGCTTGCAGGGCCCCCTGGGTGGGATGGAGAGCCGGGAAGACTCACCTGGGCAGGAGCCTGAAGGCTCGGCCTTCAGTGGTGGGCACGCCTGGCCTCCTCTGCAGGGAGCTTCAGCTTGTTCAGTGTGCATGCCACCCTCCGGTCTGGGAGCCCCGTGCCCTGGCAGAGAACAGGCTACCTCAAGGACTCCACTGACATCACAGATGGACAGAGGTCCCTGCTGGTGCTAGGAAGCAGGGGCTTTTGAAACCCCAGTTCCAGCCCCACTGGCACGATTTTGTGCCACATCATGCCTGCAGGGGCTGAATTCCCAGCTGCTCCAGGGCAGCCCCAGGCTCCTTGAAGCGGGGCAGCTGCTAAGGCTGTGCAGGTTGCAAGAGCCACAACCGTAAGGAATTTCTGGAGTGTGTGTGTAAGATAGTGGAAGGGAAGGTCCCTGCCCTGAGGCTTACATGAGATTACTTGGTGGAGGGCTGGGACCTTCCAGCTACCAGATGGATCTCAGTTCCAAGGCAAATCATTGGAGAAGATAGATGTCAAAAAACCAGACACACATCTCCCAGGATCAGCTCAGCCACCTTCCTCACCTCTTTCAATTCTTACTCAAATGTTACCTCCCCAGTGAGGACCCTCACCATCCTATTTAATCCTACGTCCTGTCCCACTCCCCCTACAGCAGTCTCAGGGCCCCTCCTCCTGCCTTATCCCCTCCATAGCACATACCCGCTTGTAACCCCGTTCATAAGTGTGTTTATTTTTGTATTTGTTGTTTGTTGACTCTCCGCTCTCTCTAGGATTAAGCTCTGGAAGGTAGGAATCTTTATCTATTGGTCCCTGAGGGATTCGGAATATCTAGAATAGCATGCAGCACTTAGTATGTGCTAATTAAGTACTGGATGGAGGGAAGGAAGACTCCCCCCTGAGCCACTGTCCATGGTCCCCACTTACCTAAGCTTGTGCCTAGTGCTCTCTTTTCACTGGGAGGGGACATCTGCTCCTGGGCATTGTGGGACCCCTCCCCAGGCTCACTTTGGGGGGCCATCTCCAGCTGTCCCACAGAGACTCCTGTTATAGGCAGAAGGATGAGTCCATATAAGGCATCTAATACAGAACTGGTGGTCAAAGGGTAGGGAGTGGTGGGTGGGACTCTTCCCCCTCACAGCCCACCCAAGCGGCTTTTCCAAAATTGCTTAGGAAGGAAGGGTCTCTAGCTAACATGACAAGGAATGCCAGGTTCCCCAGGGGCCTGGCCAGGTATCAATCTCAGCCCCTGGCGCTGAGTCAAGGACAAGCGAAGGAAGAGAGAGAATGGATTTAAGAACCCTGGTGCTCTGTGTGTATGCCTGTGCACATTAGCACAACTGCCAACATGGCTGGGCACTCAAACACACCCTGATGAAAGCAAAATGGAAGCCAGCGGTCTCTGCGGTCTCAGGGTCGCAGTCTCCTGGGGATGGCTCTGCTGTCTGAATTGTAGGGAAGCAGCAGGCCTGGCCTGCTCCCAATCCTCCTACTCCTCTGCCTCCCCCCAGGTCTGAGTTCCTTAGTTTTGTGGGCTCACCCAGAGAGCTGAGGGCATCGAAGGTCTCTCTCATGGCAACCCAGGGTAGCTCCTTCTGGGGATCAGGACACAGACCCTAAGGAGAAGATACATGCTTGTTCAGATTCTTATCTCATCAGCTCCCACCAGGGCCCTGGCTCTGCCCAGTCTATCCCCACCTGCTATCCCCAGGAGCTCCTAAGGTGGTGTCCCCAGGTAGAGTGGAAGTTGGATTTCAGAAAGCAAAGAAATCTTTGAAGGTGGCTCAAGGAGGTGGCCTTGAAACCATTTCTGCGAGTTCTGGGCCGCCCTGGAGTCAGCCACATCTCCACCCTCTCCTGGCAGGTCCCTCCTGGCAGGTCCCTCAGAGCCAGCCCCAGCCCATCCGTGCTTCCCACTCCAGTGCCCTGGCCTGGGCAGCTCAGGAATCAACTTATTCTCTTGGGAGAGGGGACAGGGTGGAGGGTGGGAGACCAGGGTGGGGAGCAGGGAGCTTCATCTCTTCGGCCTCCCAGCTGTCGCTGTAAGAGCCGGTGTAACAGGAGCCAGCCCAGGGGAGGAGGTAAGTGTCACTGTTGGGCAACTGTGGGGGAGGTCCTCAGAGAAGGGTCCTTGCTAAGGCAGGAAATGGCTCTAGCTTCCTCTCCCCCAAACCCCACCTTAAAACCGTAGCCCTCCCCGCGGGCTTCCCCAGGCAGGGACACCCTGCTCTCGAACCTCCTCACCCCCTCCCCTCTCCTGCTCCCTCCGCCTTCCGCCCTTTCTCCCCACCGAATCCGGCTGGAGCCCGGCCCCGCCCCCTTCCCCGCCCACCTCCCGCCCCCTCCGCTAGGTGGGGCCTCCGCAGCCCCCGCCCCCCTGACCCTCCGCTCCGGGCAGGCTCGCGGCGGTGCTCCCCTCCCCCTCCCCGGGCTCGCGGCTGCCTCTCCCTTCCCCGCCTGCTCCCCGCCGGCTCCGTCCGCCTCCCCGGCTGCACACCCTCTCCTTCCTTCCCCCTCCTCTTTTCCTTCCTCCCCTCCCGCCCGCTCTCCCCTCCCCTCCCGCTCTCCTCCCCCACTCTGGTTTCCCTTCCTTCTTTCCTCTCCTCACCTCGGTCCCGCCCCCTCCCTCCCTCTGCAGTTCTCCTTCCCCTCGAGGCCCCCGTCTCCCTTCCCCCTTTGCCTCCCCAGCAGGCTCTGGCTTCCCTGGCCTCCCCTCCCCCGTCCAGGCCGTCTCCCCAGCGCGCCCCAGTCCCCTAGACCCCGGGCCCGCCGCTCCTGCCGGACTCCCTTACCGACCCTGTTTCTCCCAGCACACCTCCAGTTACCCTCCCCTTCCTCTCAGCGTCTCCCTTCCCATTTCTGCCCCCCGCTGACTTCTCCTTACCCCTCCCAAGTTTTCCTCCCGACAGACCCCTCCCGTCCCACCTCCCCGCCTCCGCGGGTCCCTTAGAGTCTCTCCGACCAGACCTCACTCTGCGTCCCGCACCCCTCCCCGGCTCCGGGGCTCACCTGTCAGCGCCTCTCGCTCCCGCCCCTCCAAGACGGCCCGTTCCCTTCGCCCTGTTTTTCTTCCCCTCCCCCGTCGCCCCCTCCCACACTCCCTCCCCCCCTTCGGGGGCCTCCCACCCTTTGCCACTGGACGGCCCCTCGCCCCGTCCCCCTCTCCAGCCCCCGCCCTTCCCTCCAGATGCCCAGTTTTCCTCCCCCTCCCATCCGGCTCTCTCTCCCCAGTCCTCCCCCTCCCTCCTGCCCTTGCCCCTCCCCTGCCCTCCCGTTACCCTCACCCACCCCACCCCCTCCGGTGTTCGCCGCGCCCCCACCCCGGGGCTGTCACCTGCGCGGCGCGGGCCGGGACTGAGTGTCGGTGTGGAGGGGGAAGCGGGCGGAGTCGCCCAGCGCCGGGCGCCTCCACGGCCCGTACCTGGCGGGCCGGCCGGCTGGGTGTCCCCGATGCTGCCGGGACCCGGGCGCCCCGGCCTCCTGCCCCGGCCGGCTCTGCTCGCAATGGCGCCCGCTGCCTGCAGCTCGGCAGCGGACTGCCCGAAAGACTGACAGACTGACAGCCCCGAAACTTCGCGGGGAGGGAGAGGAAAAGAGCGGCGGGAGCGGGAGCCGGGAAGCGGCGCCGGGAGGGGGAAGGGAGGGGGCGCTGTGAGGAAGCGGGGGAAGAGCCGCGGGGCTCCGGTGGGGGAGGGGGCAGGGGCGTCCCGGAGCGGGGTCGCGGGGCCGCACGCGGCAGGGTCCGGCGGGCAGGTGATGGTGCGGCGGGACCGCGTCCCAGAGGGGGTGAGGGAAAGTGGGAGCCGAAAGGAGGGGGGCAGGGGAGGGGGGAGGGGAGGGCGGAGGGGGAGGAGGCCGGGAGGGAGGGCGCTCGGGCCGGGAGGGAGGGAGGGTGCCCGCAGGCGGCGAGGGAGGAGCCCGGGGAAAGGTGGAGCCCGGGCGGGAGGGTCGGGGGTAGTTGGGGGGCGGCTGGGGGGATGCTCGGGGAGGGGGGCCGGGGAGTGTGCGTTGCTGTCTTCGAGTCGCAAGCGCCCGCAGGGAGTGTGTCCCCGCCGCGCTCCCGAGGTGGGATGGAGCCTCCAGCCTGTGGGTCCCCCGGGCGGGTCTGGGAAACCGCGGCCCCGCCCCGCTCTCCACCCCACTTCCACGGGGATCCACCAAGAACCACGTCCCTCCCGGGTCGGGGGGACTGGATCAGCCGCCTTGGGAGCCGGGCCCCTTGCGGCGGTGGGGAGACCGCAGGACACAGAGCTGACCCGGGTGCCTGCCCCCCAAGAACAGGCCCTCCAAAGTTGAGACGGGTAGAAGCTTTGAGCCCGGTCCCCCGGGAGAAAGCAGGGCTGGAGAGGAGGCAGCTGGGGGCGAGGCGGGGTCTCGGGGCGCGGCTGAGGAGAGGGGAGAGCTCCCTGGGCCCGGTGGGGGTGGCTTCTCCCACCAGGCTGACAGGGATGCCCCTCAGCCCCGGGTTCTGGCTCCTGCGGGCACTCTGGACTGGACAGCCCTGCCCAGGGCCATGATGTTTCCTCGTCAGCCTGGCCGCCTAGGCACCTCAACGCCTTTTCAATGAGGAGGAACAACTTCTTCCTCCGGCTGCAGTGTGGGCTGGTTACTACAGACCCCCATTCCTCCCAGGGTCTTCTCTCTTCCTCTTCTGCCCCTGTAGGGGAAGGGCGGCTGTGACTTGGGTTTCTCCCCAGTCTGAGTGCTGCCGCGTCCGCGTGTTGGAATCCAGAGCTGGGAGTGAGTCCTCCAAAGGAGAAGAGGCAGCGCTACCCAGGGACAGAGAAGCCTGGCGTGCAGCAGGGGTGCCATCAATATTTGTGGGTGTTTAGGACCGGGCACGGGAGCAGGTGTGATCTGGAAGAGCATGGGAACCCTTGGAATCAGCTGCAAAGGACTCCTCTACCTCTTGAATGGGCTACCGGAGCGAGTCACTGGCAGCCTGCTCACGGCCCCGGGAGCAGAACGTGTGGTGGGCTGGATGGGGCATGAGCACGTGTCTGCCCGTATGAGACCGGCGGTGGGAGCGTGAGGCTGGGAGACTCTGGGCGAGTGCCCTGTGTGCTTGTGTGGCTGACTGTCCCCAGCCCACCGTGGCCCTTCCTGAGGGACCCAGTGTACCCTCCTTGGGGCCCTGGACCAATGGTGGGTCCAGAAGTGCCTAGCACGGCTCTGGTTCCCAGCAGCCTTCTCAGCCCCAGGTGGGGTGACTGTGTGGGATGCCTGGTGGGACATCAGGTTTAGGGGAGGGCAGGTTATGGAACTGGAAGCCCAGGCCACATTCCAGCCCCGGTGTCCTCGGAGCTGGTAACCAGTATGTAACCAGGATTTCACTGAGGCACCTGCTGCCCCAGCCGGACACTGGGATTATCCCATCCGGCTGCCGTGCCCCCAGAGCTGGGGGACTGGTTCCCAGGCCTCTCTGTCTCCTGCCCCCACACCTCCCACCCCTGGCACCCCTCCCTGAGGCTAGCTCATTCCTGGTTCTTCCATGGACCCTAGGAGACTCTCTCAGAAGGACACCAGGTGGACCCAGCCAGCCCCACATAATCACCCTGAGTAAGAAGTCATGCCACAGAGGCAAGGGCACCTGTGGCCCAACCACCCTGGAAACATCCTGCTCACAGGGGGAGAGTGTCCCTGTGTGCTTGAGTAGGGGCCTCTTTTCTAGAGTTCCTCGCAGGAGAGGGGATGGGCGAAAGCAGGAAAGGGAACGGGAGAGAAGCACAAAGTTGGAATTTTACAATCATAAAGTTGGAGATCATATCAATTATTTGGTCCCATAACTCTTCACCATTTTGTGGTGTCATGGCTCCCCTTGAGAATTTAATGAAAGTTATGGAACTGTCCTCAGAAAAATGTGCACGTACACAATTTCAAAGCATTCACGGAAACCCTGAGTCTCATCACAGCATCCCTGGGAAGCCCCTGGATTTTTTACTGGTAAGGAAATGGAGGCCCAGAAAGGGAGGGTGGCTTGTCCAGAGTCCATGTTAATTTGTGATAGAGCCTGAAGCTGTGGAAATATCAGAGGCTCAGAGTGGGCTGTGTGCACTAACACACACACACATGCGTGCGTGTGTGCAGGGAAAAAGGGACTGTTTCCAGGGAGAGTGGACCTCCAGGGGACTGTGCATTGCGCAGGCAGGTCCAGTCTGGTTCTGAGCGGCTGGTGCCCCAGGGCCAGGGGCTGAGATAAAGCCTCCCAGCCCCATGGGCCTTACGCTGCCTGCAGTAGATGGCAGTGTGGGTGCCAGGCAAGGCAGCACTGCGCTGTCTGGTCACCTGCTATAGCATTGCTTCTCCCAAGACTGAGCCTCCCTGTCCCCCAAAGGTGACCCGGGGGGGGGCACCATGCTGCTTCCTGCCCTCCTCTTTGGGATGGCATGGGCACTGGCTAATGGGTAAGCAGCCCACCCCAAGCCCCTCCAACTAAGATCCTCTCCTCCTTCCCCATGACCCCATTTCTGGGGTAGCCAAACTGCCCTCTTGTGTTTCTTGCTCCCAGCCTCAGCCTCCTCTTCAGCTCACTAACTCTTCCCTGGGAGTGGGGTGACAGCACAGGGCTTTTTGATGACAGAGAGGTGGGTGGTGGCAGCTGTCCCCCATCCATGGGCAGGCGGTGGTGTGAGCGGACAGAGACGGTCCTTGTGGAGGAGGAAGTGGCACCCTGTCAGGAGGACTTACTTGGTGCCCTGCACAAGCCTCTACCATTACCAGTGCCGGGGCTGGCAGCTGGACCTGTCCTCAAGTGGACAGGCAGGGCTCTGTCCCATCTACGAGTGAGTGAGGGTCAGAGCCCAGGCTGAGGCTAATATCACAAGTGTGGAAGAGGCCTGGGTGGTGACCCAGGAAGCATTTGGGAAGTAGGTCTGGATGGGATAAAGAAGGGCAGGGGGCTCGAGGTTAGGGGTGGCTGGGTGAGTGGTCACTGCTGTGCACAGCACAGGGAGTGGCACTGTGCCAGTTCCCTGTGCCTGCCCTCCAGTCTGCCTTCCCAAGATAAGGGAAATGAAGACCTAGAAGGGGAATTACATGAAAAAGTCTCTCAGGCAGTAGGTGACCAGATGGGATGTCCCAGGCCATTCCTGGGGCTGTGACTGTGGCTGGGCTGAACACTTAACTTCTCCCTCTGCCTGCTCAGTGGACCCAGGCCCCCGGAAACCAGGCCTACTTCATGGCACCGGACAGTGAGGGCTTGCTGCCCAGGCTGGCGGGGGGCACTCACTGCACCCTGGGTAAGCACCTGCAGTGAGCCCAGCTGTGATTTGGAGAAGTCTCCCTGGGGAGGGAAGCTGGGTTCTGGCTGACTGTCTGGATCTGCTCCATTCTCTCCTTCTGTGCACCACAGCCCTGGCAGGAACCAGCCCTGAGGGCCAGTGTTTTGCCACATGGCAGTGCCAGTCACGGGCAGGCTCAGCTAATGCTTCTGCGAGAATCCCGAGGGAGTGCTGTGCCCGGCCTTGGGGACACAGCTGGCGGGATGGCAGCTCCCAGGCCTGCCTCAGCTGCTCCAGCAGATACTTGCCAGGTGGGTGCCCAGAACCCAGGCTGCTGACAGCACCGTCCCAGCCATCACCTGGGGCTCACACCACTCCCGCTTGAGTGCTTGAGCCCTGGGCCTTCCCACAAGGTCTATGCCCACTCCCCTGTCCTCTCAGATGAGTCACCCTCTGCCTTCCACAGTAACCGTCACTGTCCCCCTGCCTCCTGCTCCGCAAGGAGTCTGATGTCCCAACCCTCTGCCCTCCTGCCCCAACACTCAGAGCTCACAGTTTGTGTATCTCCCCAGGAGCTCCCCATCTCCAGCCCCGCTGCAGCCCCTGGAGGGAGCCGTGGCCCAGCTCTGGAGGCAGCACCAGTGTTCCTCAGCCACCTGTGCCACCTGGTTGGGCTTCCACTACAGAACCTTTGATGGGCGCCACTACCACTTCCTGCGCCATTGCACCTACCTGCTGGCAGGAGCCGCTGACACCACCTGGGCTGTCCACCTCACACCCAGGGGACATTGCCCCCAGCCTGGGCACTGTCAGCTGGGGATGGACACCGGGTCAAGCTGAACACTGGAGGAGGAGAGCCACTGACTGCCTCTTTCACGTCATGTACCCCCAAGGCCCAGGTGATGATGGGACCCGATGAAGTGCTGGTCTGGGGTGGAAACGTCTCTGTGAATGGGCAACTGGTGCCTGATGGGGAGTCCAGGCTGCTCCATGGGAAGGGAACTTTGGAGAGTAGGAGATTTCCCAAGGTCCTGTTTACTCTTCTGAGACAGTCTGCCCTCAAGGTTGGGGTCAGAAGGACAGCAGAAGGGGGGACAGGTGAATGGGAGCCTGCTGCCTCCCCCACCCCGTGCTATTGGAAGGAATTTGGAAATGAGGGAGCCAGGTAATTATAGACCTGGTCCCCCTCCCCAACCTGCCCTGTCACCCCCATGAACCCTGACACGGTGTGGCCTGCTCAATCTCTCTGAGCCTCAGTTTATCCACCTGCCTCCCAGAGTGATATGAAGATGGGCTTTTGTACTATCAGATAGGACATTCTTTTGTCCTGGTTGAGGTCTGTGGTGAGGGTGGGGTTCTGTGTGTGTGTGTGTGTGTGTGTGTGTGTGTGTGTGTGTGTGTGTGTGTGTGTGTGTGTGTGTTAGTTTACTCTTTCAAGAGAGCTTCTGTAGCATTCATGAAGTTCTCATGAGGGCTCTCTGAGGAGAGATGGGAAACCAGTCCCTTGTGCTTTACTGGGTATGAAGTGCAGAGCTCTCCAGAACTGTAAGAATTCCTTCCCTCCGTCCCTGGGCAGTCTGAGTCCTGGTGTGATGGGGCAGGAGTGTGACTCCCCATTCTCCTACCAGGGCTGAGCCTGCGGTGGCAAGGGGACTGGTTGGTGCTGTCAGGAGGCCTGGGGGTCGTTGTGCGGCTGGACAGATCCAGTTCCGTCTGCATTTACATGGACCATGAGCTGCAGGGACATGCCCAAGGCCTCTGTGGGGTCTACAGTGGCCGGCCTGAGGGTATGTGGGGCATGCCTTGGTTGCTGGTGCAGGAGAAAGGGGAGACCGGAGACCCAGACACAGCACTTCTGCCTCGCCCTTCTGCAGATGACTTCCAGGAGCCCGGAGGGAGGCTGGCTGTGCTAGCGTCCACCTTTGGGAATTCCTGGACACTCCCTGACTCAGAGGTGAGATTGTGCCCTCAGGGAACTGTACTCAACTCCACCCACTCCCCACTTCTTCACCATGGCTGGCCTTTTCTTTGGGGAAAGATTTGGGGAGCAGGGGATGCAGTGCTTAGAGTCCCATGGGAGCACACTGTAAAGTGCTGCCCACGGCCCTGGCTGCCCATGTGAACCAACCACCAACCCAAACTAGCTTTGGTTAACTTGCTAGTTATTGAACCTCCCACCTGTGGGTTAATGGTGGCCCCAGCTCCCTTGCCCTGGACCTGAGTGTGCCACTTTGCTGCGTCCAAAAGCCCCAGTATGTCTGGGTTGGTGGCCAGGACAAGGGGACTTTGAAGCAGCTATGAGGGCAGTGGCCCATTTTCCTGGTGTGCTGGCTAATGGCCCTCATCCTGGCCCCCTGACCTGACTGTGGGGGTGTTGTCCCCAGGCTGGGAGCTTGGATGCAGTAGAGGCAGCTCAGGGCTGTGAGGACCCTCTGAGGGGCACAGAGGTAGGCGGGGAGGCAGGCCAGCTGCATGCTGAAGCCCAGAATGTGTGCCACCAGCTGCTGGATGGTCCGTTCAGGGAATGCCATGCCCAGGTATGGGCGGGGGGTGGTGAAGGTGGTGCTCTGGGGACGGGGGAAGGCAAGGGCGGATGCTAGAGACATGCCAAAAGGGGAGTCTGGTCCTGCCACTAGCTTGTTTTGGGCCATCTGTCAAGCCAGTCCCCTCTCTGTCCTCACTTTTATCTCTGGGAAATGAGATGGCTCATACAAACGATCTCTGAGGTACTGTCCAGTGCTCATTCTGTTTGAGTATAAATCAGGGAGTGACAGAAGTTAGAGGAAGGAGGTGTTGGGGAGTGTCAGGGGAAATGCCCAAGTGGATAACAGCTACCCTTTCTCTGAAGGTTCCACCTGTTGGGTACCAAGAGGCCTGCCTCTGTGCCTGCTGTGCTGGGGCCCCACAAGGCAGTGGGCCAGAAGGCCGGCTGGAGGCTGTGTGTACCACCTTAGCCAACTACGCCCAGTACTGTGCCAAGCAGCACACCCACCTGCTGGAGGAAGCCTGGCTTCTGCGGTAGGGCTGCTGCCTGTCCCTGTGCTCAGCCCCTAGGCTCCCCGCCCTACCGGACTGGGAACTGACCAATAGCCCTCCCGGGACCTTTGTTTCCTGAGCACTGAGCCACCCCCTGAGCGCCCTCTCTGCGAGCCGCTGCGGCCACCGGCTCTCCAGGGTCGGCGAGGTCTGGCGGGAGGAGAGGAGCCCCTGCGGCCTCACAGCCCCCTCCTGTGCCCGCAGAGCGCCTGTGCCCGGGGGCCAGCTGTACTCAGACTGCGTCTCCGCCTGCCCACCCAGCTGCCCAGCAGCCGGCGAGGTTGCGGAGGGGCCCTGCGGGGAAGCATGCGTGAGCGGCTGCGGGTGCACGCCCGGCCTCCTCTGGGACGGCGCCCTGTGTGTGCCGGCGGCCCGCTGCCCCTGCCACCACCGGTGCCGGCGCTACACCCCCGGCGACACCGTGCGCCAGCTGTGCAACCCGTGGTGGGTCCGCGGGCCTTGCTGGCCCTTTCGCGCGGTCCCTTCCAAGCCCTCCCTTATGCCATTTCCTCAACCTGTTCCCTTCTGGGGATGACCTATGACCTCTCATGGCATAATTGATGGTTCCAGCTTAAAGACCTAGCCAGTGATCTCCACGAGCTGACCTCTGACCCTAACAGGGGAGGTGGGGTTGCTATGGGGGTAGGGACCAAGGTGTTGGGGGGCGACCCAGAGCGCGCTGCCACTCTCCTTGTTCCCACAGCGTGTGCCAGGACGGCCGCTGGCTCTGCGCGCAGGCGCCGTGCCCTGCCGAGTGGGCGGTGGGCGGGGACGGGCATTACCTCACCTTTGGTGGGCGGAGCTTCTCCTTCCGTGGCCTCCCGGGTTGCCGCTCCAGCCTGGTGCAGGTGGGCAACGACTGGCTCCAGAGCCCGGGGCCTTCGTAGGAGTGCTGGGTGGGGAGAGGTGACTGTAAGGAAACCACTCAATAAACAAAATATGCACAGTCATCAGAGACAAGCTGAGAGACAACCCAGTTAGGGGAGGGTGGCTGCCGCGGGCCTCCCCCTTGGGTTCCCACGTCTTCCGTAGGTTCCCATGAAAGTCCCCCTGTCCTCCCCACCCCAGCCCAGGGGCACACGGTGAAATCCATTTTCACAAAACCCTTCCTCACAGATGGGCAGGCGGGGCTTGTCACAGGCTACTTGGTGCAAAACAGCCCTATGGAAAATAAGGGTCCTCCTTCCTCCCAGCCCTCCCCCAGTAAAGTCAGGTGACTTCCCAAGGTCAGGCCCCGGTCTAGTTCTTAGACACATAGACACAAACAGGTGTGCACAGACAACACATGCTCATGCAATAGATTTAGCATGTGTGTGCACATGACACAAATAGAGGTGAGCACATACACCCATGGGGAGGAGAGAAAATGTAACTCACCCCAACACAACATACACGCACATACACACATGCACATATACATGCCCACGAGTATGCACACTTACACACACATAAACACACATGCCAGTGCTTGGCTAGAGTTAAGCCCCTCATAGAGTCCGCCTGGCAGGAAGGTGGTCCCGCACACATTAGCACACCCAGCTGCCTCCAGATGAGTGCCATAGGTGCTTGTAGAACAGAAAGCACAGGACTGACCCTGTTGTCAGGGTCTTCCCCACCTCCACCCCACTGCATCCCTCACTATCTGCCACAGGACTTCTCGAAAGGGCAGCTGCTGATTGTGCTGGAGCATGGAGTCTGTGATTCTGGGGGCTGCCTCCACGCCATCTCTGTCTCCCTGGGGGACAGCTCAGGGACTCAGGTAGTCCCATCTTTCGGTGTGCTCTCCCCACCCTCATCAGCCCAGTCCAGCCAGCCTGCAGGCGCAGCCCCTCACAGACCCCCTATTCCAGGAGCTGTGCTGATCGATGGGCATGACGTGGTCCTGCCCTCGATTGGCCCTGCAGGCCTCAGCATCTCCCGAGCCTCCTCGGTCTTCCTGATTCTGCGCTGGCCTGGGGCCCAGGTCCTCTGGGGAGTATCTGACCCTGCAGCCTACAGCACCCTGGACCCCCGCTATGCCCACCAGGTGTGCTGGGGGTCGGGTGGGTGGCTGGGCGAGGCCACAGTGGGCCCAGATTTGACTGTGCCATGTGCACTCCTGTGGCCCAGGTGCAGGGTTTGTGCGGCACCTTCACCAGGAACCAGCAGGATGACTTCCTGACACCAGACGGTGACATGGAGACCAGCATTGCTGCCTTTGCTAGCAAGTTCCAGGTGGCAGGAGAGGGAAGGTACCCCTTGGAGGACAGTGCCCCACTTGCCCCCTGCAGCACCCGCACTCAGCGCCACATTTCTGCAGAGGCAGCCTGTGCCATCCTGCATGGCACAACCTTCCAGGTAACCAGATTAGAGGCACTCCTGCTCACAAACATAAGATGGTGTCGGTATCTTCCCTGCCCTCCTCCTGGGCTATTAGGAGGGCCCCGTGCTGTGGAGCACGGGGAGATGGCAGTGGGGACCACAGTGGACAGGGGAACCTGTGGAGAAGCTGACCCACTTCCCGGTCTCCCCTCAAGGAGTGTCATGGGCTCGTGGACAGGGAGCCGTTCCACCTGTGCTGCTTGGCAGCCGTGTGTGGCTGTGCCCCTGGCAGGGCCTGCCTGTGCCCCGTGCTCACTGCCTTTGCTCGTCACTGTGCCCGGGAGGGTGCCCTGCCTCCCCAGAGGACCCAGACCCTCTGCCGTGAGTGTGTGCAGCTGGCTAGCCCCACCCCAGGGCCTCCCCTCCCAGCCCTCTTTAGGCACAGCTCAGAGGGACCCAAGAGCTGTGCTGCTTGGGAGGCTCCCCAGGAGGACCTCTGACTGTGGCAAATGGCTGAGTTTGCCTTCTTTCAGAGGCAGAGCAAGTGGTGGATCCAGAGGGGTGGGCAGAGCAGCAGCAGCTATGTGCCTGATCAGCATGTGTGTCTGTGCCCAGCTGTCCTGTGTCCTGGGGGCCAGGAGTACCAGGAGTGTGCCCCAGCATGCAGTCAAACCTGGGGGGAGCCAGAAGACTGTGGGGACTTGGGCGGCTGTGTGGCTGGTTGTAACTGCCCTCCAGGGCTGCTGTGGGACCCTGAGGGCCAGTGCATGCCCTCCAGCTTGTGCCCCTGCCAGCTTGGAGCCCATCGCTATGCCCTTGGCAGTGCCATCATGGAAGACTGCAACCACTGGTAAGGGTGGCAGCCTTTTGTGGGGAGGCAAAGCGCTCATGGCAGGGGAGGTGGAACCAAGAGAAAAGGGCCTGGGCTTGTAGCCCTGGGCGTTCTGGCATGGCACACACACCAGGAGTGACAGAATGCTGAAAACTTCTCTTCAAGTGTGGAACACTTTAAAAGGGCTTTTTAGGTCCCTATAAAGCACTTGGAGGTACATATCTTATTTAATTTTACTTTATTCTTACAATAACTTAGTAAAGTAGGAAGTGGAAAAATTGTCCCCATTTTGCAGATGAGGAAACTGAGGCTCAGACAGGCTAAACAGCTTGTAGCATCACACAGCTTGTTGCCGATGAAGCGCCAGAACCCAGATCTCTGAATTCCAGTTGAGCGTGATCCAGAGGCTCTTCTAAGTGTTAGGGACGAGTAGAGGTGAGGTACATACCTGCGGAGGCAGGGCTGGAGGCCAGGACCCGGTGGGTGAGGATGAGACTTCGGGGAAATCCCTCTCCTCCCTGGGCCGAGGTCCCAGGGCCCAGAGAATGGCCCACTGGCGCTGGGGCAGCGGAGGGTGACCAGGTCCCTCCCAGGTGTGGCCTGTGTTGGGAACACCACTTCCTATGCTGGTCACTGGTGTGCTGTGGATGAGATGGTCAGGTTTCTGGAGTCAGCGTTCCCAGCTCAGGACCCCTTGGTTTCTGGGGCTCTCCCAGTCAGACCAGGCAACGGGAGGAGAGTCCGGCCTCGGGCCTGCCTTTCATCGCCCTCCCCACTTCTGGCAGGTCTGCCAGGAGAGGGGCCTCTGGAGTTGCACTGCTCGCCACTGCGGCTGAGCAGGCATTCTGCCCACGTGAGCTCAGCTATGTCCCTGGTGCCGGCCTCCTTACCTGGGAGAGCCCTAGCACCAACCACTCCTGCCCCCTGAGCAGCATGGGGGGCTGTGTGTGTCCCCCAGGCACTGTGCTGCTGGTAAGCCCAGGAGGGGGCTGCATGGGACCCTGTGGGGGCTGCTCTGTTCGTTCCCCTTGCTGTCTGTGGGTGGGGCACTGGGTAGCCCTCTCAGATGCTCTTTTGGTCCCGCCTCTGCCAGGATGAGCGTTGCGTGCCTCCTGAGCTCTGTCCCCGCCGTCATGGTGGGCAATGGTACCCGCCCAGTGCTACCATCCAGGAGGGCTGCAATGTTTGGTATGGCCTGACCTGTAACCCTGTGACCTTGTGACCCCTGGCGTGGGGCTGGGGCAGGGTGGGATGTCCAGACTGGCTTGGGCAGTGGGAGCCCTCTGTGGTCCCTTGGGGCTCAGGGTCTGTTTAGAGTTGCTTGGAACCAGGCCCAGCTGCATCCACTGGGTACAGCTCGAGGTCCCTGTCCTTGTGACTCTGTTTTCCTTCCTCCCCTTGCCCACAGTGTGTGCCAGGGCCGGCAGTGGCACTGCACAGGTCAGCAGTGCAGCGGATGGTGCCAGGCATCAGGTGCCCCTCACTATGTGACATTTGATGGGCTGGCTCTCACCTTCCCCGGGGCCTGCGAATATCTGCTGGTGCGAGAGATCAGTGGCCAGTTCACAGTCTCTGCCCAGAACCTGCCCTGCGGGGCCAGCAGCCTCACCTGCACCAAGGCCCTGCTGTGAGACCGCAGAGGCACTGCTGTGCACATGCTCAGAGGTGGCTGCGACATTGAAGGGTGGCTTTGCCGGGGAGGCACATGCTGGGTGGCAGGTCTCCACACTGCTCATCATCAGCGCAGTGGGGCTGGTGCTCCTCCTTCTGTCTGGGAATAATTCTGGAAGGCTCCAAGAAATTAAGGCCCAGACAGGTCTAATGACTTGCCCAAGGTCACATAGCTGGAGAAGCAAAAGGGAGTTTAGAGGAAAGGCTGGGGAGGCCGTGTGGGGATCCGGGAGCCCCTCTATCCCAAGGCCGGGCCTGAATGCCTTACTTTTCCTCTGTATGCCGGGCAGTAATCGGGAATGGGGTGAGTGTAACACTCCCCAAAGTCTACACGGGCCCCGGGCTGAGCCTGCTTTCGCTGGCCTCCTCCTGCTGCTCACCACCCGCCCGGGCCTCACCAGTGCTCTGGGGTGGGGGTCAGGCCCCCGCCTAACCTCTGCCCCGGGCTTGCCGTAGGGCTGGGGCTGACCTCCCCCCAGACTCTTCCTCTTCTAATCAAGTGGTCAGAGTTCCCACATTATGTTTTTCATAACTGTTTTTCTTCATTATGAAAGCAATACGTCCTCACTGAAAATACTGTTTTAGAAAGAAGAAATCAAAATAAATCTCCTAACATCCCATCACCCAAACCCCAGTAGTTGGTATTTTCGAAATAATTGTTACTGAGAAACTGAGAGAAACCAAATAACCACCCCCCATCCCCTGTGGGACGGAGTCACCTGATGGCACTGTGGGGCTGCCCTCTAGCTCCTGGCCAGTGAAGCCTCTGGGGCTGGTCCATCCTGGAGCCTGTTCCCACCAGGAATCTGGCCGGGTGGAGAATGTCCCTGACTAAGAGAGCAGGCTGCACTTGGCGTCCTAGCCCCCGAGATGTAGGCCTAGGCTTCTATTGTCACTGAGCAAGCCCCCAAAGAGGCAATGAGCACCCCTGTCAGGTGGTGGTACCTGTACAGATGCTCAACCAGGAGCGCACAGGGCGCACCCTTGGTCCTCACCCCCACCCCAGTCCCCCAGAAGGCCAGCCGGGTCCTTTCTCCAAATGCTGCCCCCGCTGCCCACTCTGCCCAGGCACCCAGGTCCTGGTGCAGCTGTCCCCGCAGTTCCATGGCCGCGTGTCTGGGCTGTATGGAGACTTTGATGGAGATGCCAGTAACGACCTGCGGAGCCGCCGTGGGGTCCTGGAGCTCACAGCTGAACTGGCTACCCACTCCTGGCACCTCAGTCTGCTCTGCCCCGAGCCAGGAGAACTGCCGCACCCCTGCACCGTGAGCACTGGCAGGAGAGGGGAAAGGGAGGGGGGCAGCTGCAGAATCCTGGGCAGGGGTGTCCAGCGGGTGGGGTCTGGCCTGCCCGTGGTGCTGTGCTTGCAGGTGAACACCCACTGGGCTGGCTGGGCTCGCACGCGCTGCGGGGTGATGCTGCAGGTGCCCTTCACCAGGTGCCGCGCAGAGATGCCTCCATAGCAGCGCTACGAGTGGTGTGTGTAGGACAACTGCGGGTGAGCAGCAGGCCTGGTGACTGATGGGAAGGGGGGAAAGGTGGGGTACTGGGGCTGAACACTCCCTCTCACAGCTGTGATTCAGGGGGCAACTGTGAGTGTCTCTGCTCAGCCATCGCCACCCATGTAGAGAGTGTGCCCAGCATGGGATCCATGTGCGCTGGAGAAGCCAGGAGCTCCGCCATGAGTGCCCTTTTGGCCCCCGATGCCCAGTCCCACCTTGTGCTCATCTTCAGGGAGGCTCCCCCTGGCCTGTGAGCCAGCCATTTATTCATTTGAGGGCAAACATGTATGGAGTGCTTCTATGCACTTTTCTACATGAACTAAACATGCCAAAGTTGCTGCCCTGTAAAACTGGCATGCTGCAAACAGCCTTGGGAGGGGCGCAGCAAGAGTCTGCACCAGGCCCCTCCGCGGCCCCTGTGGCTGTTGCCTTGGGCTGGCTCACCAGCTGTGGTGCATCCTGATGCCTATCCTGATGACTTCCATGATCCCAAGTCTCTCTCCTCTCCACGCAGCTCTGCAATGTGAAGGGGCTCAGGTGTATGAGGCCTGTGGTGCCACGTGTCCCCCCACCTGCCATGATCACGGTCCTGCAGCCGGCTGGCATTGCCAGGCCATTGCCTGTGTGGAGGGCTGCTTCTGCCCTGAGGGGACTCTGTTGCATTGTGTGTAGGGTTGGAATGGGAAGAGGGGAGGGGACACTGGGATGGGGAAGGGCCGCAGAGCCACGTGCCAGGACTGGCACTGGGGGTGGGCGGCTGTGCCCCTTTGCTGAGTCCTGCTCTCTGCAACCCTAGGAGGAGTCTGCTCGGGGCCAGCTTCCTGCCCCTGTGAGTCAGGGGGCAGCTTCTTTCCGCCTGGGACTGTGCTGCAGAACGACTGTGGGAACTGGTGAGCCAGGTCCCTGGGGAAGCTGTGCTCCCTGCGCTGGCTGAGCCCAGCGCTATGGCTGACCCCCAGACACTTTGTGCTCAGCACATGTCAGGAGAGCCAGTGGCTCTGTGGGAGTGACGGTACCCACTGTGAGGAGCCAGTGCCCATCTGTGCTGAGGGAGAGGCCCCGTGCCAGCAGAGTGGGCAATGTGTGCTCCACGGGTAGCTTTGTGACAACCAGGATGACTGTGGAGATGGCTCAGATGAGGAAGGCGAGTGTCCTCTCCTCTGTGTGCAGTGGCCGAATGAGGGGTCAGTCCTTGCACCTGTAACTGAAACACATGTCCTAGGGTGGCTTCCTAAGCTGCCACTCCCTTACCAGCAGCTGTGACTAGTGTTCTGGTCTCTCTTTGTGGTCTTTCTGGGGTTGGGGGCTTCTCTGGGACCCCTGGTCATCCTGGAGTTACCTGTTTGCCTCGTGCCAGGCTGTGCCACCCCAGGCTGTGGGGAGGGCCAGATGTCTTGCAGCTCTGGCCACTGCCTGCCCCTGGCCCTGCTCTGCAATGGGCAGGATGACTGTGGAGATGGGTCAGATGAGCGGGGCTGCCCAAGCCCCCAGGACTCACTGGCCTGCACCGATGGGCACTGCCTGCTTCCAGCTCTGCTCTGCGATGGGCGGGACGACTGTCTAGAGGCTGCTGACCAGGAGGCCTGTCTGGGTGGGTGGTGCCCACCCCAGATTCCACTCTGCCAGGCACCCACCCCCGGGCCTGTCTTGTGAGCCCTGGCCAGCCTGCCACCCCTCCTTCACCAATCCATGTTCCTGCTGGGAAATTGGCACCTGTGCATGTGTGAGTGGGGGCACCCCAACAGTGAGAATAGGGGCCCATCCTGGGGATGGCTCCTCCTTTCTTTGGCTGCAGGGCAGGTGAACTGCACCCCTGGAGAAGTGTCCTGCACCAATGGCATCTGCGTGGGGGCCATCCAGCTGTGTGACGGACTCTGGGACTGCTCAGATGGAGCCGACGAGGGGCCTGGGTACTGCTCCCTTCCCTCGCTGCCCACTGCCCCAGCTGGCACCTTGCCTGGCCCCTTCGCCAGCTCCCAGGAGACTGCACCAACTCCCTTGGCCAGCGCCAGCCCTGGTGAGGCCTCTGAAGGAAGAGGACTGGGAAGCCAGTCGTGTGCAGGCCTGGGAGAGAGCGGTGGAGGAGCATCTCAGAGGGAGGTCGGCGGGGCAGGTGCTGGGGCACAGGACCAGCCTCCTGAAGACACAGGTGAAGTGGTCGGGTTTGAGGAGCCCGAAAGTCCCGCTGAACTGAGGGTTTAATGAAAATTCCTGGGTGGGGGAGAGCTCTTGGAAAACCAGTAGAACAGTAAGATGCTGGAGCTGTGGGACGTCGGGAGATCCGGCGGTGGGGAAAGCGCCGGGAAGGGCCTGGGGTGCGACGGGCCGGTGGCCTAGGTAGAGGGGCCAGGCCCGCCCGGAGCCCCGTCGGCCCGCCGCGGTCTAGCACAGGTGTCGTTGCAGCGTCACCCTCCGGCCCCTTGGAGTTCCCGTGCGGCAGTGGTAAGGGCGCCCCGCGGGGCTGGCGCTGCGATGGCGGGCAGCGCTGCCCCGACGGCTCGGACGAGGGCCCCGGCGCCTGCGGTGAGAGTGGCTGCAGTGGCCGGAGCAGCCTCCGCGCCCAGCGCCGGGCTCCAGCCCTCCCCACCCGTCCCAGCCGCCCCCATACCACCGACCCTCACCCCCTGCGGCCCGGGGAGCATCCAGCTAGAGAGGGACTTAGGACTGCGGGCCTCAGGGTCTCCTTTGAGCTTTTTCATGAAACTCTCCCTGAAAACCTCTGCCCTCCCTCCCAGGCCCGGCAGAGGGAATAAAGGGGCTTTTGTCTTTGCCTGCATTTGGGCAAGAAGGGAGAAGAGGGCGGGCAGTGAGTTGCTGCTGGCATGTGGCGGGGCCTGTTAGCAGGGCTACCCCTCTAGCTGCTCCCCGCCAGACCTGGGGTTCCCTTCGTGCCCCCGCAAGTCAGCCCTCCACAGCCCTGGCCACCGCTGCTGGGGAGGGCCTGCTGTCCGCAGGCCCCAACTCCTTCCCAGGCCTGCCTGCCCCCCGGGACCCCTCCCAAAGGTGACTGAGCCAGGTTCCCAGTGGCCTTGGCTCCGCCTCCTACCTGGCCGACCCCTCCAGTGCCTTTGGCTCCCCCTGCAGCCCCTCTTCAGGGGGAGGGCGGGAGTGGGAGTGGGGGTGGGGGCAGAAGCACAGCCGGACACTTCCGGTGCCCACAGGCTCCGCCCAGCTGCCCCCATGTGGCGGCCTCTTCCCCTGTGGTTCGGTTCCCCGACTGTTCCGGAGCAGCTCTGTGACGGGCTTTCTGACTGTCCCCAGGGCGAGGATGCGCGGGGCTGTGGTATGGACACTTGGTTTCCTGCTGGCTGAGCTGGCAGTTGGTGGCGGGGAGGTGGCCTCACTCCCCACCTGACTGCTTTCTCTGCTTTTTCCCTCAGAGGGATGACAGCCCCAGGAGGGCCCAACAGGGCAGGGGTTCTGTGCCCAGAATACTCCTGCCCGGATGGCCTCTGTATCGGTTTCCAGCTGGTGAGGGTGGCGAGCAGGTGGTGCGAGGGGCAGAGCCATTGTGCTCCCCAATGCTGAAGGGCCCTGACCCCATTCCCTCCCCAGTGTGTGATGAGAAGCCTGACTCTGAGTTGGCCAGGGAAGAGCAGGGCTGTGGGGCCTGGGGCACCTGGAGCCCATGGGGGCTGTGCGGCAGGACGTGTCGGCCGGAGCCGCCACTGCGCTCCACCGAGTCTCCTCGCGCTGCAGCGCTGCCCGGGCCCTGAGCACTGGACTCAGGCCTGCTTCAAGGCTGCCTGCCCAGGTGAGAGGCCTGGGGCACCCCAAGGGGCCGGTGGAGTGGGTGTGACTTGGAGCGAGCAGGGGAGAGGGAGACCACTGGGCCACAGCCCCACCTCATGGTCCTACCCTGCGTCTTCACAGTGGATGCTGAATGGACCCCCTGGTCTCCCTGGTCCCTGTGCTCTGAGCCCTGCACAGGCACCATGACCAGGCAGCGGCAGTGCCACCAACCCCAGAACGGGGCTGGACCTGTGCCATGCTGTCTGGGGGCCCGCACAGCACCCGCCAGACTAGTGAGCGGAAGGGAGGAGGGTACAGGTGGGAGGGGAGGGGATGTGGGGGAGCTGCTGGTAGGCAGCTTCCCCCTGCAGGGGGCACACCCTCCCAAACCTCTGGTTCTGGCTTGCAGGGCCCTGCTCCCAGGATGGCTGCCCCAGTGCCACCTGTTCCGGGCAGCTGGTGTTCTGGTCTTGTGCCCCCTGTCCTCTGACCTGTGAGAACATCTCAGATCAGGCCACGTGCCCACCTGACCAGAACTGCAGCAGCCCAGGTAAGGGAGCTCTGGGCACAGGGCATGGTGGGTGTGTCTGTGGAGGCTGAGCTCTCTGCAGGGAAGCCTCACCCTGGGCCTTCCTAGGCTGCTGGTGCCCTGCAGGGCAGGTGTTGGGCAGTGAGGGGCAGTGTGTGTGACCCCAGTAGTGCCCCTGCCTGGTGGATGGTGCCCGCTACTGGCCCGGGCAGCATGTCAAGGCCAACTGCCAGCTCTGCATCTGCCAGGAGAAGCAGCTCCAGTGCTGCCAGCCCAACCCGGACTGTGCTGGTGAGGCCCCAGCCCTGGCCCTTCCCCAGGAGTCCCTGTGACCCTCCCAGACCATCCAGCTGGGCATCCACCCTGCCTCTGGCCCCTGACTCTTGCCCCTCCCACAGTGAACTGTGGCTGGTCAAACTGGTCCCCCTAGGCTGAGTGCCTGGGCCCCTGTAGGAGCGAGAACATTCAGTGGTCCTTCCGGAGCCCCAACAACCCCCGCCTCTCCAGTCAAGGTCACCAGTGCTGAGGCATCCGCTGCAAGGCCCGCAGGTGCGTAGGGAGCTGCCTGTGCGCCCTTTCCCATGAGGGGTGCTCCCATATGTGCTATGGACCCCAAATGAGGCCCCCCATTCTGCACTCCTATTGGTCTACACACCAGGACTCCTGGCACATCTTTGGGCACCCCTGGCCTTGTGTATCAGTTTTATACCTAGTAGGTGCAAAAGGGAGTTGAAAAGAGTCCACAAGACCAGGGATGGGAATGGGGGTCCTCTGGTTTACACCCTGTTCCCCTGCAGTACTTTGGGTGAGGCTTTTGTGAGACTGGCTCTACTGGCTAGAGGTTTTGGCACAAATTGCTTCCAAGCCCCTCTTGTGGGCCAGCTGCAGTTTCTCGGGTGCAGAGGTGAGGATCAGGTGATAAGGTGGCCATGTGTCCTAGTCGGCCCAGGACCAGCCCGGTTTTATCACTCTAAGTCCCGAGTCCTGGGAAAGCCCTCGCAGCAGGCAGACCAGAGTGAATTAGTCATCTAGGTGAGCCCACTCATCAGGCAGTGCGGCCTTTCCTTCCCAGGTGCCAGACGGAGCCGTGTAAGGGCTGTGAGCAGCAGGGCCAAGCGCGCGGGGCGGGGGAGCACTGGCGAGGTGGTCCCTGCAGGGTTTGCCAGTGTCTGCACAACGGCACAGCGCGTTGCTCCCACTACTGTCCTACAGGTGGCTGCCCCCAGGTGAGGGAGCAGGGGCTGGTGCAGCGGGAGGCCATTTGGGGGCCAGGGTGGGGAGTGGCTGATGGGCTGCGGCCAGGTTGGCAGGTGACTCTTGTGTCCACAGGAATGGGTCCTGATGGAGGGAATGGGGGAGTCGTGCTGCCACTGTGCCCTGCCTGGTGAGTGCATCTGGGGATGGCAGAGGACCCCGAAGGGAGGAGGGTGGCAAGGGCTCAGAGGGAGCCAGAGGTGGCAACACCAGCCAGGGCAGTGGCCCCCAGCCTCAGGGTGGTGGGAGCCGGGTCCTAGGTGCTGGGGAACGAAGGGACCCTCTGGGTGGGAGGGCTTGTGTCTGCCCTCCTAAGTTCAGGCCTCAATCTCTGTCTACCTCCTCTGTCCTTTTTGGACTTTCTCCCTCCCCCATAGGCCACCCTCAGGGGCGTTTTATATTCTTGGCTCTGCTGGGCCACATCTGGCTCCTCCCCCATTTCCCCAAGGGCAACCAGGGCAAAGCTGGGCTTTTTCAAGAGAAGGACATCTTTACTTGGAAACTGAGTTACAGATGAGACAAATGCAGTCTCAAAACTTGATTCATGTATGGGTCTGGATTCTTTATTCTAAAAGTATACCCACAGGCTGCTGAGGTTAGGGGAGAGGCAGCATAGTTGTTCAGGTTGTTCATTGCACAAGTTAGTTGGCAAGTGGGGACTATACTCCAGCCCACAGGGCCACTTTCATCCAGAGACATGTGCCCACAAAGGTGTCTTCTTAGTGACAACAGCCCTGGATTAGGAATTACAGCTGCTTGGTCCTGGCCTAGAAGTGGTTCCCTACTGACTGGTAGTTCTGTTCTTTGTTCTCTAAATATTCATAGAAAGTAAAAACCCCCAACTCACACCAAGGATGGCCCTTTCCCAGCTAGGGGCTTATTCCCAGAGGGCCTGGGAATTCCTGGGGGAGAAAGTGCTCTGAGAGTGGGAGAGGCCTGGGTGCTGGACCAGCGGCTGGTGTAAGCTTATAACCAGGCTTCTCCCTCTTGACCCTAGAGAATCAGGTGGTTTACCCCATGGCCACTCCCAGCCTCTCTCGTCTCCAGTTCCCAGATGGAATCCCCTCGAACATCTATGTTCTGCGTCCACCCGGAGGTCAGGGCCATGTTCTGTTGTAGCACAGAGGGGAGGTATTGCCCAGGGGAAGGGAAACAAGATCACCGGGATATCACTTCTGCCTTCCATGGGGTGGATAGTTACCTGAAGGGTCTCAAAGTCTTGGCTTAAGTTGCCTCTCCAGTTCTGCCCTCCCTGGACCAGCCTTCCATCTTGGGGCCAAGGTCAACTCTGGGTCCTTCAAATCCTCTGGCTCCCCTTGTGCCCTCCTGACTACGCCCCTGGCAGGATCCTACTGCCCTCTGTGCTCCCCTAACTCCAGTCCCCTCCATCTTCTGCACCAGACCCCTGCTATTCTCCCTTGGGCCTGGCCTGACTCCACAAGGGAAGCCTGCAGCAGGCGCACCTTGCCTGGGCTGCTCCCCGGGGGGCTCCCACTGGGGAGCCAGGCCCCCAGGATGGAGCCCTGGAGACAACGCTTATGCTCAGCAGCATCTCTGGTGCCCCACCTGCAGCTGGACCTCCTGAGGCCCCGGAACCTCACTGGTCAGTGGGGCGGGGCTGGGGCCAGGAGCAGGGTGGTGACGGTGGGCTGGGCCTGGGGCTCGCTCCTCCAGCGCTGCCCCCTGCCCCCCTTCCCCAGGCATCACAGTGCAGGGGCCTGTGTCTTTGGACTTGCTGCAGCTCAGCAGTGACAGTCTACACTGGCACAACTATAGTGACATCCTGCCCCCAGCCAAGGTACTGGCAACCTGGGTCCCCTGGGCCAGTGACCCACCATGCCCCATTGTGGGGTCCACAGTCTTTGTTCCCAAGGCCTCCAGTCACCTCAGGGCTATTCCCTGCATTAGAGGCTGTGAACCCCTGTCGGTAGCAGGGCTGGTGCTCCATGGAGCATGGGGCTTAGGGGCCACTGTCAAAGGGGCAGGAGAAACAGCGTGGCTCAGGTGGAGAGCAGGGGTGTGAACTTGACAGCAGCCTGTGCAGGGAGGGGATCAGACTGACCTCAAGTTCATTGAGAATCGGTGGGGGGGCTGTGTTGAAAGAATCTGGGTCACAGCCCTGCCCACATTGGGTCTGCGTCCCCCCCAGGGGCTCCAGCCTGATGAAGCGGGAGGAACCAGTTCACACCATGTGTTCACTCTTCAGCTCCCCAGGAGCGCTGGCCAGGCCCTGGGGCCGCAGCAGTGGGCATGACCTGGTCCCTGCCCTCAGGGCACCAGGACCAGAACCCTGGGGGGGACCTGGTTGGAGGGACACTCACAAGGTCGAGTGGCAGCCTGAGCAAAAGGCAGGCTCGGGCCTTGGCGAGCAGGCAGCCTGTGCCCACAGCTTTCCCCGGGGAACTGGGGTGACGTGGCCCCCACAGTGCGGAGATTCGGCCAAATGTTGCACGCACAGCACGTCCGGGTGTGGCCTCACGATGCCCTCCCTGGTGATGCCCGCCTCAGCCTCTCCCTGCAGGTGGAGCTGCTGGGCTGTGCGCTAGGTACAGGCTGGAAGAGAAGCAGGAGGGCTGGGAGCGGGGAGGGGGGGCAGGCAGGGACCCTCAGCCATCCCCCATCAGTGTCCCCGCTGGTGGCGCCCCCGGGCCCGGGGGCTGAGCACTGCTGTGCCAGCGGCCCGCGTGCCCTGAGCGGGGCCCCGTGTGGCAGGGTGCAGGACTGTGAGTTGGGCTCTGATGAGGAGGGCTGTGTGCCTCCGCCCACAGGTATGTGGTGCCCTACCAGCCTCTTAGCCTTGGGAGGGTCTGCCATGCAGGAGGCACCCTGCACCCCATTTACCCCAGGGTGCCTGGGGCCCCATGGGCTGAGTTCCTGCAGCTTGGCGCCTGCAGAGTCCCCTTCCTGCCATGGGATTCTAGGCTTCTATGCCATTTTCCTAGAGTCTGGAGTTTAGTAGTTCCTACAGTCTGAGCCCTGGGCCAGCATCACCCAGAATCTAACAGAGCAGATTTTCAGGCAAGGCCCAGACCTGCTACGGCAGACGCTGGGGGTGGGCGGCCGCAAGCCGCTTTACGAGCCCTCCGGGGACTCCAGCGCACTGATGCCGACGCCCACTTTGGAGGGCATGCCCCCGTCTGATCTGAGCAGGCAGTGCCCTTCTCGGGTGCCCCACCTCAGCCCCACCTGCCTGGGTGGGGGGCCCTAAAGCTGGGAGAGCCCCTGGAGCCCTCTTGGTGATTTTTCTTCTCAGAGTACCATCCACAGCCAGGACCCCAGGCTCCTCCTCCAGCCAGCTGGGACATCTGCCCACCCAGCCCCGGGAGGTGAGTGAGGAGCTGGGGGCCCGGCAGGGGGGATGCAGGGCGTGGGTCCGCCTGGTGCCACGCCCGCCCGCAGCCAGCATTGCCTCCCTGTGCGCCCCGGCTGCGGCTCTCCAGCCTTCTGCCTGTGAGCCTTCTGGGGACCAGCCCAGGCCTGGGTGGGGGCTGGGTGGGGGCTGCGGGGGGCTGGAGGGACAGCCAGAGGTACAGAAGAGCACAGGGCAGACGCCTGGGCTGGAGAAGTTTGGGAGACTAGGAGAGGTCTGAGCCACCAGTGGTGAGCTTGTGCCCACAGGGCAGGCGCCGGGGCATCAGGTGCTCAGAGCTGGGAGAATCTCCATTCCTGAGCGTTCTGTATGTGGCCCTTGAAGGATGCGGAGGAGGTGGGGGCGTCTGTGAAATGGAGACAAGGGGCAGACTGTCCTACCAGAGAACAGCCTGGTCAGGAACCCAGACGGAAGAGTGACTACGGTGTTCAGGCCCATTCCGGGGGTTGCCCGGCCCCGAAGTGTTGCAGGGGGTCAGGCTGTGCTCGCTGGCTCTGCCTTGTGGCTGTGTGGCTGTGCGGCCGTGCGTGAGGATGGGAGTGAGAGGCGGGCACCGGGGGCCGGGTGGAGCTGCCCTCAGGCTGGGCTGTGCGGGTGGCTGAGCCCTCTCCCTCTGCAGGGTCTGGCAGAGACTGAACACTAGCATCCTGGGCAGGGGTCACCCATGACCCCCACAGGTATGTTCACAAACTCCAGGCCCCCTCTACAGCCCCCCACCCCGGCCGCCCTTTCCGAGCAAGGAGCTGTTACATCTCAGAGTTTAGTCTCCTGACCCCTGATGTCCCTGGACTGAGCAGTGCTGGCTTGGGGAGGGAGACTTGGTCACCATGGACACCTTGGCCAAATCCTGTCCCCGCTGTCCCCTACCACCCCCCTACCACGCCCCAGGTTCCAGGGTTGAGGCCCTAGGCCAGCTCCCAGGGCCGAGTGTGTGCTCTGCCGTGTACCTGCCTCCCCCAGGACCCTGGTGAGGACAAGTCTCCCCCAGGGCTGTGGGATGCCCCCAGGCCCTGCTGTGCCCCCTCTGCTCACCCATTCCCGTGGCTAAGTACCCCTTTCTGCGTGTTTGCTGGGAGCAAATGCCTCTAAGAGGACATGGGGAGAGCGTGTTCACCAAGTTAACATGGTTCTAAACAGGTCAAGGAAGGTGCTCCGGGCCAGTCAGGTACCAGCCTTGCACAGCTGGCTAGTCCTTCCCCTGCACACCGCCCCCGGGACAGCTGTCTTCAGAGAGGCGGCCAGCGGGGAGGGGAAGGGGTGGGCTGCCACAGCAACCGGGTGTGTCCCGCTCTGACTTCTCCCTTGGGAGGTGTCTGGAGTACCTCACCACCTGTTTCCCCTGTTGAGGTCCCTCCCCTCGCGTTCTGATGAGAGTATTCAGGAGCCTGGCTGCCCACACCCGCCTTTTGTGCAAAGCAGATGGAGCGACTTGTGGCATCACCTGGGTCTGTGACCTGCAGACTGTGTGACCCAATTCAAAGTCTGATTCTGGAAAAACAGCTGTCTTTTAACAGGATTCTCTTGCCAGAAACTCTCACACCCCTTTCCCTGCAGCTGCCGGCGGCACACCCCCAGCTTCTCTGCAGGCAGCAGGCAGTGGGCCCCGCCGCTCTCTGCTGGGGTTCGTCTTCTTGTAGCCGTTTAAGTGTCCTGCGTTCTTTTCTCCCGAAGCGTCTTATTTCACGGCGAGTTTGACTCGGAAGCTTCCATATGTGACTTCGTGAGAGCAGAATACAAATCTCAGCTCAAAACTCAAGCTTTTTTCTGCTCTCAGTTGAGACCCTCTTGTGCTCTCTGGAGTCCCACTCTGTTTTTGGTCTGGAACCTCTCAGAAAGTGGGATGTAGGCTGTCCTCACCCGGTAGCACCCCAAAGCCTAGGATACCCTCTGCAGGGCCCACGTCTGCTTCGCCTCAGGGAGGGGGCCTGGCAGGCCTCACCCCTCCCCTCCTGCACCCACAGGGAGAGGGCCAGCAAGTCACGTTCTGGTCTCCGAGCCTCAGTCCTGGGGAATCCGTGCTGACCACAGCCGCCACCCCCACATCCCAGCCTGAGGCCAAGGCCCTGTGGCCAGGAGTGGCCTCTGTGACAGGGCTCCCCCCAACCTGTTGTCTCCGGTGGCCCCTGCTGGTGAGTGTCCACAGCCTTCCGCCTGCGGAGCCTGTGCCTCCCGACAATGCCCTGTGAGAGGACAGGGCCCTGGGAGGCTGGCCACTTTGCTCAAGGTCACACAACTTGAGGTCAGGGCTTTGGTAGGACCAGGCCTAGGACCCAAGCCTCCTGACACAGTTCACTACTTTTCCATTATCCCAAAAGGCAGGGAGTGGGGGCACACCGGCTGTTAGGGGGAAGATTGGGGCTGCTGGGAGGGGCCAGGGGGAGGACAGCGTGGGCCAGCTGTCCAGTCAGCTGGCTGCGGTGCTGCCCACAGGCCAGAGTGTGGCCCCAGGGCCCCTCCCACCTACGCAGTGCGGCCTAGGCCAGGTGCCCTGCAAGGTGCTGGGCTGCGTGGAGCGGGAGCAGCTGTGTGACGGGAGGGAGGGCTGCCTGGATGGCTCTGATGAGAGGCACTGTGGTGAGCGTGGGCCAGCAGGACGCCCTGGAAGGCAGGTGTCACGTGGGTGGTGATGGCAAGAGGGCTTTAGGTTTGGAAAGCCCCTACCCCCTCTTTCTACCTCTTATGGGAAAGACTTGGGAGAGGCTGGGGCAGCAGGGAATGGAAAGAAATTGAGTGTGTAAAAACAAGTGTGTGTGTTTTGGGGAATGATGTAGGGGGAATGGGGTAGGTCTTGGGCCCCAGCCTGTTTCATAAAACCTGTCTAATGTTCGAGGAGGCCCATCTAACTATCCTCTAATCCATCCATCATCCATCCACATACCCGTTCATCCACCCGTCTATCCCTCCATCCATCCATCCTTCACCCTCCCCTCTGTTCATCCATCCATCCTGCCATCCATCCCTCCCCTCCTCCCTCCATAATAGCTCATTCTGCTCAAAGCCTAGTCTTATAATTAGGAGGAAAGAGGTCAAGTGTTAACCAGTCACAGGAGGGGGCACCCCAGGAAGTACCCACTCAGAAGAGGGAGTGAACTGTTCTAGACACTCTGACCTCTCTCTGGTCATTCCAAGAGCCACTGACGAGCAGAGAGACTGGAGAGTCTGTGTGGACCACAGGCCCCATGATGGTCCCACACGCAGTCGAGGGCAGCCTGCACGGGTGCGGAAGGCGTTGGGAGCAGGGGCAGGCCAGGGTGTCCGGTCAGCAAGCCCTGTTATGCTCTCGGCTTGAGGTTAGGGGCTCAGTTTATCATCCAGTCAGGAGTCACTTATGCAGACCCCCATGCCACCTCATGGGCAGCAAGCACTGAGCCCTTCACAGTGCCCACCACGGCCCTGTCTGGGCTGGGGGCCTCAAGAGCCCCCTGCTCCCCCAGCCAGCTGAGCTGCAGCAGTGGGGAGTGCCTGCTGGGTGAACGGCATTGCAACCTGCAGCCCGCCTGCCAGGATGGCTTGGATGAGGACAGCTGTGGTGTGTATCTGGCCAAGAGATAGTGGGGGGTCCTGAAGGCCCTGCTCCTGTGTGAACCCCTCTGAGCCTGGCCCACCTGTGCCCCTGCAATGGACTGTGGGCTGGTGCCCTGGTCTGCAGCCACAGCTGTGGTCTGGGCCTTGCCTTCCAGCGCTGGATGCTACTGCAGCCCCAGCTGCTGGGGGCAGCTGCCCGCCTGACCAGGCCTGTCCAGGTAACCCCGCCCCAGGCTCTTCAGGTGCCCCACCTGGGGGGTTTCCCATTCAAGACCCGCCCCAGGGAAATGCCTCTGGTGCTTCTGGGACCCCAGCATCCACGCCCCTCTTCAGGGCTCTGGGAGGACAGCCCCTTCTGACGTCAAGCCTGGGGCCTCCAAAGGGCTCTCAGGAAGCCCGCCCCACGCCCTGCCCTTTTCCTGCCTGAGGTGGGATCCAGAGAAGCAGCGTTCCCTCCCCAGTGAGGATGTTAACGAACGGCTGTGCCGCTTGTCCCAGCTCCGTGCGGGGGGGCCCGTGGCCCTTTGTTCCGTAGATCTGCGTGAGGGGTTCCGACCTCGCCTGTGCCGTCCGAAGACGGGCTTTCCCCCGGGGGGCCTCCTAACCTGGCTTCTATCCGCCGCCACCAGGGGGCGCCCTGTCCAGGAGTCCCGCTGTCCGGCCCTTTTCCTGGGACCAGAGCCTTTACCCAGGAAGGCATCTGAAGATCTCTGCCCAGGTCCCCACCGAGGGGAGGTTTCCCGGGACAGGAGAGGAAGCTGCGGGGTCCCCAGGCACTGCCCCACTGGCTGCTGCACAGGCGCCCCCTGCTCTGCCGCCCCGCTCTCTCCAGCACAGCCCGCATCTCTTTGGGCTCCCCGGTCCACCCCTGTTCTTCCTCCCCCAACAGTGGCTGGGGCGTGGGCTGTGTGGGAGGCCTGGGGTCCCTGCACAGGTGACGCAGGTAAGGCGAGCTGAGAGGGGCAGGGACGCCCAAGGATGGAGCCCCGTGGGTGGGGCCACTGGGGAGGGTCACCGGGCCTCCCAGTGCCCACCCACCTGGCCCCTCTTCCACCGGAGTGCGGGCTGGGCCGTGTGCATGTTAGTGCTGAGCTGTGCCAGAGGGGCTGGTTCCCCCATGACCACCCTCCTGCCTGGATCCCGAGGCCAACAGAAGCTGCAGTGGGCACTGTCTGGAGGGTGAGGCACACGCAGCAAGCAGGGGTGCTTCCGACAGAGCCCTCAGGGGGACCGTGAGGCGCCTGCCCTGCCCCACCAGTCCACAGTCTCCAGCCTCCCTCCCCGATGGCCCCCTTGGGGCTGAGTGCCCTCCTCCCCCGTATCCTGGGATGCCGCTGCCCCCCGGGCCTCCTCCACGCGGCTCGCTGCCTGCCCCTCTCTGAGTGCCCCTGCCTAGTGCCCTTCCTCCTGGACAACTGCAGCCCATGGTGAGGGGGCTGCTCCTGTGGGGGGCCTCGGTTAGGGCGCTCTGTTTACCCACCTGCCCTGCTCAGGCCGGACCTCTGCAGCCTCTCCCTCCCCTGCAGCATTTGTGAGAAGGGGGTGCTGAGGTGTGAACCCCGGGACTGCCCTGTGCCCTGTGGCTGGTCAGCCTGGTCCTCCTGGGGTCCCTGCCACCCTCCTGTGGCTCTGGAGGGAGGGCCAGGTTAGGTGTGCGGGACAGAGCCAGTGGGGATGGGGGAGGAAGATGGGAAGGGGAGGAGGGGTGTGCGTGGGGGGAGGACAGGGTTGGAGAACGCAGCAGTGAGCGGCAGAGAGATGAGGGCAGGTGCCAGGCAGCCCCTCTTCGCAGGACTCCCTCCACCACTCCGGCTGCTTCTGGGGGTGCTCCGTGTGCAGGTGACAGGCAGGAGCTGCAGGCCTGCCACACGGGGTGCGGGACAGGTATGTTCAGGAGCTGGGACCCAGAAGCCTGCCACTCCCCCAGTGCCTGCCCTGCCCTGCCCGGTTCTTGCCCTTGGACCACAGGACATTCGGGCCCCCTGGCCACTCTGTGGGTGGTTAGCATGGCCTCCCCATCCAAGGCAGCCCTGGAATGGGCCTTTCTGCTTGGGGCTTGATGGGGAGCAGCAGAGGCCGGCGCCCGGGCAGTGACCTGCTCCCACACTGAGAGCCCAGGCACATGAGCAGGCTGGCCTGGGGAGCAGGGCATGGGGGTGAAGCCGGCCCTGCCGGTCACGTGGGTCAGGCAGGGGGAGCTGGTCAGGCGCACACACAGGCCAGGCGAAGTCACGCTGGTTTCCCTCCTGCCAGTGCCCAGGGGCATTAGGCAGAGCAGAGCAGATGCCAGCAGAGGTCTCCACAGCACAGGATAGGTAGATGGGGTGGAGGAGACAGCTGGAGAGTGGGGTGCAGGGGGTCCGGGTCAGGCTCTTGCAGCAAGAGAGGGAAGGAGGGGGTGGAGGAGAATGGTTGCTGGTGCACTGACAGGTGTCCGATTGACAGGCGTCTGAGGGAACTCTGGGGCGTCTGGCACTGAAGCTGAATGAAGGACAGGTGTTTAGAAGACCCTGGAAGAGGTGAGGGGGGATGTGAGGAAGGGTGGCGAGCACGTCAGAGTGCCAGCTGGGCCCACCGGTAGGGGGATGGATGGGTCAAAGCTAGGCTCAGTGGGAGGCTTGGCTCTAGGAGTGAGGCCTGGGCGCCCAGCAGCATGCCCCGTCCTCGTGGGTCCCGCCCTGATGGCGTAGCTTCTCAGACCCGAGCCCGGTTCCCGAGGCAGCCAGCCCTGCGAGGACCCCTGTGCTGTCGCCGGCCTGCCCCCTTCCCTTCCAGAGGCGCTGGGCTGGACGCCCTGGACGCCCTGAACTCCTGCTCCTGGAGCTGCCTTGTCCCCGGAGGGGGCCCAGCCCTGGGAACATGTCCTGCCCAGGAGCGGCCGCCCAGGAGGAGGCGTGCAGCCCTGCAGTGTGCCCAGGTACTGTTGGGCCCCGTTTCCTGGAGTCCCCCGTGTGGAGCCGCAGTCCCCAGGCCCAGTCGCGAGATGCAAGAGCAAAACAGGTCTTTATTGCTAGTTCGAGCTCGGGTCCCAGGGGCCCGTCAGAACACGGGACTCGGTCTGAGACCCTGAACAAAGTTCCCTTTTTGCTTTTATACTTTTGGAACAGTTAGGGGCATGGTTGCTGGGCATGGTTTCCATGGGAATGGGTGTGGCTTGAGCGGGAAACTTCTTACTCAAGATGGAGGACACAACAAAATGGAGGCAGGGGTCATGTAGGGGACATAGTTATTCAAGATGGAGGACACAAAATGGAGGCGGGGGGGTCAAGCTACGTTATTCAAGATGGAGGACACAAAATGGAGGCAGGGGGTCAAGCTAAGTTATTCAAGATGGAGGACACAAAATGGAGGCAGGGGGTCAAGCTAAGTTATTCAAGATGGAGGACACAAAATGGAGGCAGGGGGTCAAGCTAAGTTATTCAAGATGGAGGACACAAAATGGAGGCAGGGGGTCAAGCTAAGTTATTCAAGATGGAGGACACAAAATGGAGGCAGGGGGTCAAGCTAAGTTATTCAAGATGGAGGACACGAAATGGAGGCAGGGGGGTCAAGCTAAGTTATTCAAGATGGAGGACACAAAATGGAGGCAGGGGGGTCAAGCTATGTTATTCAAGATGGAGGACACAAAATGGAGGCAGGGGGGGCAAGGTATGGTATTCAAGATGGAGGACACAAAATGGAGGCAGGGGGGGTCAAGCTACATTATTAAAGATGGAGGACACAAAATGGAGGCAGGGGGGGTCAAGCTATGTTATTCAAGATGGAGGACACAAAATGGAGGCAGGGGGGTCAAGCTATGTTATTCAAGATGGAGGACACAAAATGGAGGCAGGGGGTCAAGCTAAGTTATTCAAGATGGAGGACATAAAATGGAGGCAGGGGGTCAAGCTACGTTATTTCAAGATGGAGGACACAAAATGGAGGCAGGGGGGTCCCACAGTACAGCCCCACCCCTTCGGCCTGGGCGCTGGGCAGGGTGAGGAGCAAAGGAGAAGAAGGACCCCTCAGGCAGGTTCTGAACCCCTGCTATGGGGGTGGGGGGGGCGGAGGGACCAGAGCAAACCTGACTGTTGTCCTGAAGCTTCTCCCCAGCCGCCCCCAGCCTGCCTCCGGAAAGCCAGGTGGGCCTGGCCTGGAGTGCTTAGGGTGGCCCGGGGCGCTGCTGCGGGTCCCTGCAGGACCTCCAATCCCAGCCCCTCGCATGTCCCTCCCCCTGCCCATCTCTTTCCCGTGTCTGTGACGTGGATTTGACCCTCCCTGACAGTGCCAAGGGTCTGGGGTCTGTGGGCACCTTGGTCCACCTGCTCAGCTGCCTGTGACGGAGGTATCCAGACACGTGGGCGCAGCTGCTCTGGCTCTGCTTCTGGGGACCCCAAGTGCCCAGGGCCCCACAGTCAGACCAGGGACGGCAGCACGCAGCCCTGCACAGGTACCACCCTCGCCCTGACTCTCCTGTCCAGCCCTGCAGGCCCGGCCGGCCCCTGGGGGTTCTGACCTCTCCCCATCCGCTTCTTACGTCCCGACCTCTGGCTCCTGGGTGGGCCAGGCCTGGAGCCGAGAGAGGCTACCGAGGGTTTCCTGCTGCTTCCCGCTGCCGTCCACTGGGGGCCAGGCTCATGCTGTGGCCCAGGGCTCAGGCTTTTCGCTCCTCTCTGCCTGGGGCAGGTCTCCTTCCCAGGCTCATGGTCAAGGGAGCCAGACAGAACTCACTCTTGGTGGGAATTTCGGGACACAGAGCTAAGCCTTAGAAGCGCTTGGCCCCTTCCCCTCTCTCCCCTTTCCCTTGGGTCCTCCTCGCCCCGGTGACCAGTGTCCTCCTGTTCTGCTCTCAGGATGTTTGTGTTAAGTCAGGCAAAGCCATGAATGTTTACTGGTGACACCCCAGATGTTGGAGCAAGTAGGAGGGGCTTCCTTAGGCTTACCAGCCCTGCCAGCAGGTGGCCACCCAGGCATCTGTGGGCAGCTTCCCCACTGCTCCTCCATCACCTGGCCCTTTCCTGCTGACCTGGCTGAGATACGCTCCGTCTTCTCATGCAGCCCAGTGCCCAGGGGACATGGTGTTCCGCTCAGTGGGGCAGTGCCGCCAGGAGGTTGGTCCGTGTCCTCGGCTGTGCCTGGCACAGGGCCCTGGGGTGGAGTGCACAGGCCTCTGCACCCCCGGTTGCACCTGCCCCGCTGACCTCTTCCTGCATGACGCCAGCTGCCTGCCCTGCAGCCAGTCCCCCTGCCAGCTGCATGGGCAGCTCTGTGCACCAGGAGAAGTGGCTCAGCTGGGCTCCTGCAACAACTGGTAGGCCACCAGCACCAGGGCAAGGGAAGGGAGGGTGGGAAAGAGGCTTGGTGGCTCCAGAGGTGGGCAGGTGTGCCTGGGGGTTCAGCATGCCTCAGTGGTGCCAGACCTGGGCCCTGGGGGGACCAAAGTGAATGAGATACTGTCTAGCCTCGAGGAATTGTACATCTGTAAGGAATTGTCATGCCCAGTTGACTTACGGGAAGCCTGAGGCTTAGGCAGGTGAAGCATTTGTGATGGCGCCAGAGCACGGAGAGGGATCTAACCGCTGCATCCCACTGCCTCTGCTGCTCTTTCCTGTATATAATTCCCTACCTGGGACCCACCGGATTACTGCTCAGAACCCTCAAAGCACCCAACTCTCAAAGCCCACGCCAGGCCCTGCCAGCAGAGGGCACACTAACCCCATTCCCTCTTTTTTGTCTTTTCATGTCTTACATTTCATTTTTTTCAGTCTTCATTTCCTTCTTCCTTTTTCTTTTCAAATAGCCCCCGGACCCTTCCCCAATTCCCTCCTTCATTCTTCCATCCCCCACCCCTTTCTTTCTTTGCTTTTTCTCTCTTAGACTTTTTTCCTGGAACTTCCACATATTGGACAGGGTGGACTTGAAACACTTAGTGGAGAGAAAAGTTAGCAGGAGGGGATACACAGTCATCCTCCCAGGCTCGGGCTCCGTCGCTCTTTCCAAACAGCTCTTACCTGGCCCTGAGAGCCACTCGGAGCTGTTTCCAAACAGTGTTTAATAAATACAAGTGGAATCAGAAGTATAAAAGGGTGACTCCTTGGTCCAACTGTGGGACAAAGGGCAGCACAGGGCCTGGGCGTCAAGTAGCTCACAGAGGGTAGGACTTGGGTGGGGGGCCTGGGTGAGAATCTGGAGTCAAGAGAAACTTTGCGTGGTTCACAGCAACTTGCTGTACTTCCCAGACCGACGGGATTCTCTTCTGTGTTGGTGGACAAAGTGGCTCTGGCCACTTTCCCCTGGGGCAGGTACATCGTGTTCCAGGGGGCAGGGGCTGACTGTGGCCGAAATGGGCCTTGTCTCTGCAGCACTTGTATCTCCAGTGCGATGGTGGGCACCTCAGAGCCCTGCCCAGGTGCCCCAGGAGTCAGCAGGCTGGGCCTCAGGGACCATAGAAGATGTGGCCCCTTTGGAGACCAACTCCTGAGGTGGTGCCGCAGGGAAGCTGGGGTCCAGGGAGGATCTGACCTGGCTCCCACCTGCTGTGCCTACCCTGGCAGTGGCCTGTGGCTGGAGCCCCTGGACCCCGTGGAGCCTCTGCAGCCGCAGCTGCAACGTAGGCATTTGGCGGCACTTCCGGGCGGGCACTGCGTCCCCGGCTGCCTTTGGTGGTGCTGTGTGCCAGGGCCCCAGAACCCTCCAGAGAGGAGCCAAGGACACTCTTAGTCACCCCTCCCTTATGCCCCAAGAGAGGCGCAAGGATCTTCACTGAAGGAAGCACGGAAAATGTGACCCCCAGGGAGCCCTGAGAATCATTCCCCAAGAGGGCTTCTCTCTGGAGGCCAGCCCTGTTCCAGGCCAAGGAGGACTGAGGTCTCCTCCTGAGGGGGGACATCATGCTGCTGGTGTAAGAAGAGGGGTGCCCCGGGGTGTCTGGGGAGTGGGGGGTGTCCCAGGGAGTCTGGATTCTGGTGGTGGCCTAGAGTGTCTGGGGATGGGGGGTGCCCTAGGGGTGTCTGGAGTCTGGGGGTGGCCTAGGGTGTCTGGGGAGTCGGGGTGCCCTAGGGGTGTCTGGAGTCTGGGGATGGCATAGGGTGTCTGGGGGGTGGGGGTGCCCTGGGGTGTCTGGGGAGTGGGGGTTGGCCTAGGGTATCTGGGGAGTGGGGGGTGCCCTGGGGTGTCTGGGGAGTGGAGGTGCCCTAGGGGTGTCTGGAGTCTGGGGGGTGGCCTAGGCTGTCTGGGGCATAGGGGTGCCCTATGGTGTCTGGGGAGTGGGGGCACCCTAGGAAGTCTGGGTGGGAGGAGAGGAGGTGTGCTGGGTGTGGGAGGCCGGGCCAGCAGTGACTTGGGTGTCCCCCAGGCCCTGGTGGGGAGTGGGGCCCCTGGTCCCCATGCTCTGTGCCCTGTGGTGGCTACCAGAGCCGGACCCGAGGAGCGGCTGCACAGCCCTGTGGACTTCCCCACCTGCGGTCTGCAGCCCTGTGCGGGTGAGGGCCGCCTTGGGCACTCACCTTCTCTACTGTGCCCCTGCCCTCAGTTCTCATCCCTGCGACCCAGGGCCCTGTCAGCCCCTCCCGGTCACCCCTAGACCCCCTGTCCCCGAGCTCCCATGCAGCCCTGCAACCTTCCCACCATGCGCAGAGCTGGTACCTTTCCCAGGGTGGGAGCCCGGGGCACCTGAGTGAGCTTGGGCCAGGCTGTCAACTTCTGTGTCCCCAGGGCCAGTGCTTGGTGTGTGTCCCACGGGCAAGCAGTGGCTGGACTGTGCCCAGGGCCCGGCCTCCTGTGCAGAGCTCGGCGTCCCACGAGAGACTCAGCAGACCTGCCAGCCTGGCTGCTAGTCCCCCCCAGAGGTGCGTGTCCTCCCTGCCCAGGTCCTGGCCCCCAAGGCTGCAGGCTGCAGAGCTTGGGAAAGAGCGCTGAACACAGCGGGCCTGGCTCTACTTTGCCAGCAGCCGGCGGGTGCCCTGGGCGAGTCACATTTGTGTTTCCTAGGCCCCTCTTTCCCATTTGTGAAATGGTGGTCAGTCTAGACGGTTCTTATGATTCACACCTGTGGGAGTGTTCTGTCCTCCTACGTTATCATGGGTTAGTTATTGAGCGTCTCCTGCATGCTCAGTCTTGGGCTGGGCTACCCTGGGGGAAAAAAGCAGGCCCTGCCCTCAAGGAGCCTCCAGTGTGGGGAAACAGACCCAGAGCCCCTAGAATGAAAATAAACAGCAGGTGAGGTTTATACGTGTGCAGCATATGGTGCAGCACGTGGCACAGACTGGCAAGGGCCCAGCCAGTGATGGCAGGTTTCCTGGATGAGGTGGTCCTCACTTGGCTGTCAGAGATTGGGTGGGGAGAGCGGAGAGGCAGTCCCTCCAGTTGGGAGGCCATGGAAACTGGGAAATGAGGCGGGTGGAGTAGGGTTTGGACAAAGCTTATGGGGGGTGGCACGGGCTTATAGAGATACTGCTGAGCTATGTGCTGGGTCTGGATTCAATGCAGGCTCTTCCACCAGTAGCTCTGTGATGCTGGGCTGAGGCCTCTTCATTTGTCAAATCAGGGTCTTGGACGTAAGCCATCAGAGGCCGTGAGGTGGTAATGTGCTTCCCAGGGCCTGGCCCACACTTCAGTACAGTTACCTTGTTGGCTGTCTTTTAAATTTGAGACACTAGCAACTTCTGTCCCAACTCCCTGTATACATAGTTCTGTCTGTTTTAATTTTGTTGATGAAAATGTTTTTTTTACTTCGTTGCCATACAAAATTGCACATTCTGTATTTTATTTCATAGTCATTGGACACTTAAGTCTCACATCCTGCATTTGGAGATGGTCTTTTTCTCCCAGATATTGGGGGCCCATGCCCCTCCCCACACCCCCTGCAGCTGGTGGTGTGGAATCCCTGGGGTGGGAGTGGGAAAGGATGTGACATTTGAGGGTGGACCCTGAAAAGGGGCTGCTGAGCTCTGACTGGGAGTACTGGTCAGGCCAGAAGCCAGCAGAGGATGGAGGGTTTCTGATTGCAGAACAACGTGTGTGCCCAGCCAGGACTGTCCCTGTGCCCACGGGGGCGCCTTCACTCCCCGGGCAGTGCTGTGCTTCATCGGTGTGAGACCTGGTGAGACGGCCCCCAGCACAATGTCCCTGTGACCCTGGAGGACCCTGCTGCCCCTCCTCAGTGACAGGGGACCATGGCTTCCAGTGGGACATGGGGCCTGTCATACGGGCCAGGGCCACCCTAATGCCCTCACTTTAACTTGATGTCTGTAACTGCTGACTCCAAATAAGGTCCTGTTCTGAGGTCCTGGGGGTTAGGCTTTAACACATGAATCTGGGGGGACACATTTCCACCTGTAAAGCACCCCAAACTTCTCTCCTTTTCCAGCTCCTGCGTCTCTGGGCTCATCACCAGTTGCACCTCCTGGCCATGTGAAGAGGGCGAGAAAGGGCCCGTTCCTGGCTCCGCCCCTGCCTCTGCCCCAGGGCCTATCCGGGCCGGGTCGGGGGTCCGCAGGAGAGGCGGGGCAAGGAGGGGGTGCTGTGCGGGGCCAGCCCCTGCAGCCCTCGCCCGCTCTCTCCTCCCTCTGCTCTCCATCCTGTGCACCCCCAGGGGAGCCCACGTGGTCGCCCTGGACCCCATGGAGTGACTGCTCAGCCTCCTGTAGCCCTGCTTTACGCCAGCGGCACTGCCCCAGGCCCACTGGCGGGGCGCCATCCAGTGTGGCGCTGCTGCCCCCACCACCTCGCTCCAGCTGCCCCCTCAGCACCTCCCACTCCTCCCTCTGCTGTCCCCCCAGGGGCTGGGGGCCCTGGGGGCCCTGGTCCAGCTGTAGCCGGAGCTGTGGGGGAGGCCTGCGGAGCTGGACCCGAGCCTGTGACCAGCCCTCACCTCAGGGCTGGGGAATGACTGCGAGGGCCCTCGGGCCCAGGGAGAGGTCTGCCAGGCTCTGCCATGCCCAGGTACCCGCCGGGGACACGGGTGGGGGTCAGGAGCAGAGGCCGGAAAGCTGCAGGAAGCATTACGGGGAGACAGGCTATGCTGGGCGACCGCATAGCTCTCAGCCCATCCTGTCCTCTTCCCCCAGTGACCAACTGCACTGCCATCCCAAGGGCCGATGACAGCCCCTGCGGACCCCCCGTCCTCGCTCCTGTGGCGATCTCGTGGTGAGCTGGGCTCCCTGGGCACCACCACCCGACCTCTGGCCCCAGGGGTCACTTGGCGGGAGGGGAGGGTGTGGCCGTGGTGCAGGGCCCCTTAGGCCTGGGGCAGCTGACCCTGGCGAGGGCTCGCGTGGCTCGTATCGGCACCCACCAGGCCAGCTCCGCCTGTTCCGGAGTCTCCGCGCCGTAGCCCCTTCCAGCAGCCTTGTGTCATTACAGCAGACTTGCTCAACTAAGAGTTTTAATTCCAAAACAGCATAAACACATAGGAAGGGGGAATAGTCTCACTGTGTCACCTTAAGCACCACAAGCATTTTGCTGTACAGACCTGGACTGTGCGTGCGTGTGCGTGTGCACGTGGACGCGTGCGTGTGAGTACCGGAGACTGCTGAGCCGGGCCTGCACAGGACCGTGGAGGGGGACGGGGACGCAGGTGGTGGGGTGGTGCTTTGAGCCCTGTGGGACCCTGTCTGAGGGAGGTCGGGCGGGCACCGCAGTGAGGAGCGGGAAGGAGGGGGGAACCTGGCTCTTCCCAAACGACCCCCCTTACAGCCAGCTTCTGGTCCCCCACTTCCTCAGGTCTAGGGGGGTCTGGGAGCTGCCTCGGGGCCCAGGGAGTGACCCAGGGAGCCCTCGACAGGGCTGCCACTTGGAGGACACGCGCACCAGGGGAGCTCCTCAGGCTCTTCTCCCCCGTCCCTCTTGCCCTGGGGAGGGGCCACGGAAGAAAGTCCGCAGGGAAGTCGAGGTGTAAGCTGCGTTAGAGCATGATGGCTCCGGCCCGGGGCACCGCACCTTCTCCCCTCTGCACACCCCCAGCGCCCCTTCCCTTCCCCTTCCCTCCTGCGGCTCTGCGCTGACTCCCCAGGACCCCCGCCCCACCCCCTCGGGTCCTGTTTTCTGCTGACCAGAGCCCTCTTTTGCTGTCCCCTAGCACTGTGTGTGGCACTGCCAGCCCGGCTGTTACTGCCCCCCAGGCCAGTTGTTGAGTGCCAGTGGGGCCATTTGTGTGCCGCCCAGCCACTGTGGCTGCCTGGACCAGCTGACCGGGTAGCGGCACAGCCCAGGCATGCAGCTGGCAGGGCCCGACGGCTGCAACTACTGGTGAGGTGGGGCTCCAGCAGGGTGCGGGCGCAGGGGTGAGGGCAGGGTGCACCTGGGTTTTCTCATCTTAGCTGATACAGACTAGATGCCCACACACCCTGAGAAGATGTAGGCAGACATCCTGATCCTGTCCGATAGGTGGGGAAACCGAGGCCCACAGTACCACGGGTCTGTGCGCTGGGAGACCAGAGGGCCGGCATGCGCTCTGAAGGAGAGGAAGAGCGGCGGGTGCGGCGTGCCCTCCCGCTCTCTGGCCCTGCGAGCAGCAGCCTGCCTGTGGTCGTTCCCCAGCAGGACGCATGGCCCTCAAGTTCTGGGACCACTAAGAGAGTTCTGAGCGGGAAGGGAGCAGGGTCCGGAGGCGCTGGAGAATGGGGAGTGGGCAGAGATGGGGACCTGGAGGGCAATGGCGGCGTAGGGGTGAGGAGCAGGAAGAGGCGGTCCTGGAGGAGTCTTTGTGGAGGACGGGCAGGCCTGAGCTGCTGCCCTCCCTCCGGTACCTGCATGCCCACCAGCATCTGCTCAGAGGGGAGGCTGAACTGCACCGACCTGCCTTGCCCAGGTATGTGCCCTGCTCAGAGGGAGGGGAGGAGAAGTGGCCAGTGTGGCAGAGACGACTGGGCCTGGGGAAGGGACAGCTGTGCCCCAGTGCCCACCATTGTCCCCTGCAGTGCCTGGCAGCTGGTGCCCATGGTCAGAGTGGACAGCATGCTCCCAGCCCTGCAGGAGCCAGATGAGGACCTGCTCCAGGGCCTGTGCCTGTCCTGCACCTCAACAGGGTGGGGCCCCTTGCTCCCCTTGCTCCAAGGAGGCAGGGCCGGCTGGCACCCAGCATCAGAGGGAGACCTGCCCCAGCCTCACCCTGTGCCCAGGTGAGGAGCCCCAGTAGTCAGATCCAGTCCCAATAGGTGGGCCCCCTGGGCCTCCAAAGCAGATGATTCTGCCTTCCTGGCACAGTGGATGGAGCCTGGAGCCCTTGGGGACCGTGGACGCCCTGTGATGTGTGCCTGGGGCAGTCCCACAGGAGCCGGACATGCAGCTGGCCTCCCACCCCTGAGGGAGGCAGCCCCTGTCCTGGGGGCCACAGGCAGTCATCCCTGCCACAACAATCCCACGAGATGCACAGGTGAGGGCTTCGAGCTCTCTAAGGAAGGTCCTGTAAGTCTAAGGACAGGCTGGCTGTGACCTTTGACTCACCATACACACATGCGTGTCCTCTCTTTGAGGGACAGCCCTTAGGTTGGTCGCCCTGAGGACCTGGGGCAAGGCGGAAGATCTGAGTAGGTGGAGGCCTGGCAGGAAGACTTGTCCCCCAAGCGTTGGGATCCCTCCAGATGGGCCCCAACTCAGCACCTACCCTCTCTGTTTTCCTCCTGCGGCAGACTATGGGGGTGACCAGGGCCTTCGCCCTTGTGGGTGGCCCTGTCCCTGCTCCTGCCAGGACCTGTCCCCTGGCAGTGTGTGCCAGCCAGGCTCCCCTGGTTGCTGGCCCAGCTGTGGGTGTCATCCTGGCCAGCTGTCCCAGGACGGCCTTTGTGTGCCCCCCGCCCACTGCCGATGCCAGTACCAGCCTGGAGCCCTGGGTCAGTGCCTCTGCTAGCCCTTGCCCTTGCCCACCAGCTCCCTCTGCTCTGCAGTGCCTGCCTGCCTGGCTCCTGCCCCTCTGCCCACCAGGCCCAGCCTGGGGCTGCAGGGCAGGAATGGGCCACCTGCCTCTCCAGTGTTCCAGGCCTTAGTCTCCCCAACATCTGCCCACATTCCTGGGATGCCCAGGTTGGGGCTGCCATCTCCCACGTCCAGGATCCTGGGTACCCTGGGGTAGAGGCTGATGGGGAGGAGATGGAAGGCTGCGGGGTAGGAGGGTTTGATGAGGGGCTGATCAGCCTGGACTCCCTGCAGCCGCTCATGTGGGCCTGGAGGGCGGCAGAGCCGCTTCCAGTATGGGGCTGGGCCAGGCTGGGGCCACCTGTCCCCAGCCCAGGTCTCCCACTGCCTGGGCAGCCTCTCCCTCTGACAGAGCACCTAGGTCCTGCCCCCGACTTGCATCCACTCTGTGCCCTGGCCCCCGCTTTTATCCGCGGTCACCCTTGCCCTGCCTTAGCACCTCCACACCCACCCTGGGTTTTCCCATTGGGCGTCTCACCAGGAGGTGAAGAGTGAGCAAGGGCCCTGGGCCACCTCTCTCTCTGTCCCAGGCCCTACCCAGGTCCTCCACGTCCGGCTTGTGGGCCCCAGAGTGTCAGGAGGAGCAGTCCCAGAGCCAGCCCTGCCCTCAGGCCCCGTGCCCACCCCTGTGCCTGCATGGTGCCTGCCCCCACACCTTGGGGGACAGCTGGCAGCAGGGCGAGTGCCAGCAGTGGTAAGCCCAGAGGCCGGGAGAGGGTGTCCCACGCTGTCCTGCCGGAAGCAGCAGCCCTGAGTCTAAGCCTCTCCCCTCAGCTCCTGCACCCCGGAGGGCATCCTATGCGAAGACGCCAAGTGTGCAGGTCTGGGGCATCCTGACTCCCCCGTACCCCACCCTGCCAACCTCATGCCTTGCTGTCCATCTACTTGCTCTGTGTCCTGTTTTTCCCTTCTGCCTGTATCCCAACTCCACCCTCTAGGCCATGAGGGTCCTGACCAGCCCTCTGGGCCTTCATTCCCTCCCTTCTGACTCCTCAAACCTCACCGTTGCCCCTCCACAGTTCCGGGGGCCTGGACTCTGTGGTCTCCCTGGTCTGACTGCCCTGTCTCCTGCGAAGGTGGAAACCAGGTCCGCACCCGGGGCTGCATGGCCTCTGCCCCTCGCCACCAGGGGGCCCTCTGCTTGGGCCCCAACACCCAGACCCGGCACTGGAGGGCAGCCTTGCCTGGGGCTGCTGGTGGTCTGTTCCTGAGGCCCATGGGGGCCCTGTTCTTGCAGCTGTGGCCCAGGCCTGGCTTCCCGCTCTGGGTCCTGCCCCTGCCCGCTGGCCGAAGCCAACCCCCCCTGCAATGGCACCTTCCTCCACCTGGACACCCAGGCCTGCTACCCAGGGCCCTGCCAGGGTGAGTGTGTGCCCGCCCTCCTGTCTCCTACCTGGGGAACATTCAGGGAATAATATGTGTTTTCCCAACCCCCAGTTGATCCCCCCAGCTGCTGGGTGACAGAGAACACAGCCAGTTGGGACCTTTCTGAACCCATGGCTCCCTCTTGCCCTTTTCCTGTGCAGGGTGGAGGTTAGGGCTGGTATGAGAGGGGAAGACAGGGAGGAGAGAGGCGGGGTGGGGGGCCCGGGGGAGCCCTGGCTGACGCCGCCTTGGTCCCCAGAGGAGTGTGCGGAGCAGCTGGAGCAGCTGGACGCCATGCTCGTGCCAGGTGCCCATCCAGCAGCGCTACCAACACCAGGCACCGGCGCCTGGAGGGGCGAAGGGGGCTCCCCCTGCATACGACTGGACAGGCACTGCCGGCCCTGCCTCATTGGTAACTGTTCTGGTGAGGCCCCAGGGGCACAAGGCCCGGGAGCTGGGGCTCCCCGCGGTGAGCCTCAGTGCCCCCTCCCCCCCCCACCTCAGGGCAGGTGACCCTGCCCGGGCCCCGCCCTAGGTAACCTGGCCTGCCCCACCCTGCGCTGCTCTCTCTGCAGCTGCTCCTCCCTTCTCTCCCCACCCGACCTTCGCCATGATGGGTCCACCGTGGCTGTAGGCCCAGCTGCGGCTTTGTACCCTCGTAGCTGCTCCCAGGCCCAGTGGGCCGCCTTTCATCTCTGCTCAGTTGTCTCCCATCTGCCAACCCCTGGAGCACCTGCCAGGCCCCTAACTCTGCAGAGGCCCTGTCTTCCATGCAGCTTCCTGGCTCAAACCGTCCTAGCCGTCCCCTGGAGGCACCCACAGGGGCCAAGTGGGTGCTGGATGGGGACACTGGTCTGTCCTTACATGCAGCAGGTGGGTGGTCTTACACTTTTAGCGGGTGATCCTAAGGTGCCTCAATGGGGCTGTGCACTGTGCTCTGGGCTTGGGGTAGAGGATGTCCCTGGGTTGCCCCCTGCCAGCCTTCCTGCCTCGCCCCCACCAGAGAACAGCTGCACACCACCCTTTGAGTTCCAGGCCTGCAGCTCCCTGTGCCAGGCTCTGTGACACACACCTGAGCCGTGGGCACTACCAGGACCTGCCACCCTGCCAGCCTGACTGCTACTGCCTAGAGGTGAGGGATTGGAGCTCGGGGCAATGCCCCAGGAGAAGGGGGTCCTCTGTCCACACCCCCGCATTCTCTCCCCTCCATGATGCACAGTGACACCCTTTCTCATGGTGCCCTTTAAGAGGTCTTCAGGTTCTGCTTCACGGCCCTTCGCCCGTCCTTATGCTCAGCAGCACGCCTGAGCACCTGCTGTGGGCCTAGCTGGCGCTAGGATGCAGAGGTGACTGCCACGTACTCCCGTCCCTGTGGCCCTCCGGCACAGGGGCTGCTGGAGCAGGCAGGGGCCTGCGTTCCCCCAGAGCAGTGTAGCTGCCAGCACATCTCAGGAGAAGGAACCAAGGTGACTCTGGCCCCTGGGGACCACCTGCAGCTGGGCTGCAAAGTGTGGTGAGTGACGGGGTAGGGAGGCAGCGCCAGAAGGCTGGAGCCAGGGAGCAAGGCAGGCAGGTGGAGGGGCCCATGCAGAAAGGCCCAGCCAAGGCCCCTGGGCCCAGCCCCAGCCTCACCCTTCTCCAGATGAGCTCAGAGCTCGCTCACCCCTACATCAGCCCCCTGCCCACTGCTCTGGGCTGGGTCCTGCCTCTCAGAGCCCGCTCTGACTGTGCCCTCCCACAGTGACTGCCAGCTTGGGGAGCTGTGGTGCACCAGCCAGGGCTGTCAAGGTAACTCTGGACTCAAGAGACCAACTGTCCCCTTTGCCCAGGACTGGGGAGTTTCTGTGATGTGGAACTTTCAGTGCTAGGACTGGCATGATCCCAGACCACGCAGGACAGTTGGTCACCCCACCCTGGACACTCCCATCCCACCGCTGACCCCTCCCTCAGCCTTTCAGGTTTCCCGCCCTTCCTGGTCATAACCAGAGCGCCTCCCTCCTCATCCTTGGGGTCTCTGAGGTGGGGGAGGGTCCCTGTGAAGGGTGTCTGCATGCTGCTTTCCTAGGTCTGCCTCTGAGCAGCTGGTCTGAGTGCGCGCGCTGTGGGCCCTGCCTGCCCCCCAGTGTCCTGGCACCTACCTCCAGGACTGCCCTAGAGGAGCGTGGGCCCAGAACCCAGATGGCCACTCCCCGACCTTGGCCCCCTGCTGGCTTCGGAGCAGTACCGTCACGGAGCCTATCTGGACCCTGAGACAGGGGGGCTGTGGGCTGGGGACCCAGACCTCGGCACTGTGCCACTGAGCCAGCAACGCCTCTGCCCCAACCCTCGAGCCTGCCATGGTAATAGGGAGGTGCAGAGACAGCAGGGCTGGTGGGACAGGGATTGGCTGGGGGGCGTCATGGGGGCGGCTGGACCTTATTTGGTGGCCCGGCAGTTAACTACTTGCCTCCTGGATTTTAGGCTGGATGGGGCATGGCTGGACAGAGAAGGAAGGGGGCCAAAGGCTCAAGTCACGCCAGGGTGTCTGCAGGGCTGGAGCCAAGGCCTTGGGGTGGGAGTGGGAGGTGGGGGGAAGTGGGCCCTGAGTACTACTTCCATTTTATCTCCCCAGACTTATGCCAGTGGAGTCCTTGGGGGCCCTGGAGTCCCTGCCAGGTGCCCAGCAGTGGGGAGTTCCGGTTGCGCTGGAGAGAGGCTGGGAGCCCCCCTGGAGGAGGTTGCAGGGGGCCTTGGGCCCAGACTGAGAGCTGCAGCCTGGGGCCCTGCCCAGGTAACCTCTGTCCTGGAATCTGCACGAGGGGCCAGACACTGTAACATACAGAGCTGGCACCTGAGGGGCATGTTGTCTCTACCCCTGAAAGTGGGAGTGGAGGACAGGGTGCTGTTCTGGGGGCCCAGAGCGTCCCCAACACAGACTCCTGCTTCCTGGTCCTCAGGGGAGAGCTGTGCGGCCGGGAACACCATGTTCACCCCTTACTGTGCTAACCAGTGCCCAAGAAGCTGTGCCAAGCTCTGGGACCGAGTGCAGTGTCTGCAGGGAGCATGCCGTCCAGGTGGCAGAGCCATGCCCACAGGCCAGCCTGGGAGCTCTGGGGAAACCTGGGCCTGCCTTGCTGCCTCTTGCCCCCAGAAAGCATGGGACCTAGTGGTGGGAGCAGACTGCTGGGTCGTGAATTACAGGATCCAGCAACAGGCCGAGTGGGTCCTTGGGTCACTTTCATCAACCAGCTGGGGGACCTGCATAGGGTGATCCTCAGTCAAGATGGCTTGTGTCCAGGAGGATGCACTCAGGCTGTGTCAAGGGTTCCAGGGTGGTGCTTATGCAGGTGGCCTGGAGCAGCCCCTTCCTGTGCCCAGGTGCTGGGAGAGAGTGCGGAGGTCAGGTCACATGGTACAGTGGAGGAAGGGTGCTTCATGGCCAGCCTGTGGCTCTGGACTCCAGAGGGACCCATCGCGTGTGCCCGGCCAGCACCGAATCTCACCTGACCTCTCATCCTCACCCCAGGCTGTCGCTGTCCTCCCGGCCAACTGGTCCAGGATGGGCATTGTGTACCTGTCTCCTCCTGCCGCTGTGGCCCCCCTAGCCCCAATGCCTCATGGGTGCTGGCCCCCGCTGAGGTGGTGCAGCTGGACTGCAAAAACTGGTAGGCTGGCCACCGGTGGCCAAGCAGGAGAATGGGGAGCTTTGGGGGAGGCTTGGGGCAGATCAAGGTTATGGGCATTGCTGGGATGCACAGGCTCTGCTCATTCTGACTCAGGGCTTGAGCCCTTTCTGCACAACCCTGTCCACAGCACCTGTGTCAACGGGTCCCTGGTGGCCCCGCCATGAGTGCCCAGTCCTTGAGCCTTGGTCAGCCGGGAGCAGCTGCTCTGTTCCCTGTGGTGGGGGCACCACCGAGTGACATCGGAGCTGTGAGGAGGTTCCTGGGGGTGTACCATGCCAGGCCCAGGACATGGAGCAGTGGCAAGAATGTCACCCACAGCCTTGTCCAGGTAAGCACCCAGGGCAGTGGGTGCCTGCCTTTCCCCCCATGCTGCCGAGCCCAGCCTCACCCCAGCTGGCATCCACCAGGGCAGTGGGAGGGCCTGAGGCAGCCTCCTCCCAGGACTGCACCTTGCTGTCTGTGTGTTCCTCCAGAGTGCCCACCTGGCCAGGTGCTCAGAGTCTGTGCCACCTCCTGCCCGCGCCTCTGCTCGCCTCTGCAGCCTGGTGCCCTCGGTGTGCAGAACCCCTGCCAGCTTGGCTGTGGCTGCCCTGGAGAGCAGGTAGGTGTGGGTTGCTGGACCCGACTCTCAAGTTGGGGAGCAGGGAGGCAGGGGGGTGGGGAGGGGGTGGTCCGAGTGTAACTGGAGCCTGTGCTGCCCCAGTTGTTGCACAATGGCACGTGAGTGCCCCCCGCCCTGTGCCCACGCACCCAGCTCTCTCTGCCGCAGGGCCTCACCCTGACCCTTGAAGAGCAGGCCTGGGAGCTGCCCCAGGGGACTGTGCTTACCCAGAACTGTACCCGCTGGTGAGGGCGGGGTCTGGGGTGGGAAGGAGGGCATGGGAGGTGCCTGAGCACATGCGCCTGTTTTCCCAGTATCTGCTGAGGTGGAGCCTCCGGCTGCTCCTTTGCTGACTGTCAGGGTGAGACGTGGCTGCCCAAGCCTGCGCTGGCCCTTCAAAGCCAAGCTGGGCCGGCCCTGATGAGGGGAGAGGGGCTGCCCGCCCTGGGCGATGCTCTCTCAGGAAGCCCCTCTCCCTCCATCTACAACGACCCCTCCCCGCTCAGCTCCCTGGACACTAGCACGGGCCACCCTGGGTGCTAGGGGCATTCATCAAGCATGCTGGGGGTACCCTGAGCAGGGCTGTGAGTGACACGGGAAATGGAGGGTCTTACCGTGCAGATGAGCTCTAGAGGGTGAACTGAAATAGGACCCCTGCCTGGCAGTCCCCGGGCCAGTGGTGTCTGCCCTGTGCGGTGTCGCCCCTGTCTGATTAACGTCAACAGGCCTTTGCTAAGGGCCCACATGTGCCCACCTCTGCCATTTTGGGCTCTGTGTGGATTCAGAGACACACAGGCATGGTGAGCCCTGGGCACCCCCAGCCAGGCTGCTGAGGGCAGACCTACCTACCAGAGCAGGTAAAGACAGGAGACATTCACTGACAAGCAGGCTGCAGGATGTGAAACTGGTGCAGGAATGAGGTTGGGGTGGACAGGACTGGCCAGGGTGGCTTCCTGGAGGGACAAGACCCAAGCTGGGCCCTGCTGGTATGTGGGAGGGTGGATAAGAGTGGAGCAGTGTGTTTGGAGGCCTGGAAGTCTGGAGGCTGCTGGAACTGAGTGGGCAGTTCTGGGAAGGGAAGACAGATAGGAGGGGCTCCTGGCATGGGAGGGTGAGAACCAAGGTGGACCCTGGGCTGACCCAGGTGGGGGGGATGGTCTTCCCTGGCAGAGTACCCCCCTGGGGAAATGTGGCAGCAGGTGGCCGCTGGGGAGCAGCAGCCCTGCAAGCAGACCTGCTGGGAGCCAAGTGCCATGGATACTCAGGGTGACTGCAGCAAGAGGCAGGCCCCAGGCTGCGTGTGCCGGCACGGGCACTTCCGCAGCCAGGCAGGCTCCTGCGTGCCCACAGACCACTGCGAGTGCCGGCACCATGGGCGTCCCCACCCGGTGAGACCCCGAGGCATCTCCACGCCACCCAGCCCTTCTGGACCCCGGCCCACCTCCTGTCCCGTGGCTCCTCCCCCTACTCTCCGCCATCAGCCATCACCTGGACACAGTTCTGGGCCCAAAGACCCACCTCCCTCCAGAACCTCTTCTCAACTGCAGTCCCAGTCCTTACCCTGGCTAGAGCCCCAGGCCGGGTTCAGGATGGACTAGTATTATAGAAAAATCTGTAAGTAAGAGACGAGATAGAAGGCTCTCCCCTGCTCTCCCCAGCCAGGATCTGAATGGCAGGAGGCCCGTGAGAGCTGCCGCTGCCTCGGTGGGAAGAGTGTCTGCGCTCAGCACTGCCCCCACCTCACCTGTGCCCAGGGACCCACCTGCAGTCCCGCTGCCCTCCCGGAGTGCCTCCAGGGCTCCTCCCTGGGTCCCTCCTCAGAGGCTAGTCTGAGGGCCTCTGCAGGCAGGCCAGGGCTGCTGGGGCCGTCCTCTTGAGTAGCCTGGAACCACGCTCTCTGCAGGGTGAGGTGACTGTGCAGATGCCAGGGGCCTGCTGTCCCACTTGCAGTCGCCAGGAGATGCAGGGTATGTGAAGGTCCTGGGGCGCCTCCTGCAGTTCCCCTTTCTGCTCTGGGCCCTTCTCTCAGACCACCTGCACACGGGTCCTAGGAGGGGTGCCTTCCCTAGTCCTGCCCACCATGGAGATTAGCATCATATCACCTGCCCCCCCCAGACACACTCCCCTCAGGTCCATGCTCTGTCCCCCTCACTCAGAGTCCCCTTCTCTCTGCCCTGCCCCACCCTGCGCTCACCTGTGCCTCCCCACAGAGGAGCAGTCAGCCTCCTGCCAACACCTCACTGAGCTTCAAAACCTCACCAAAGGCCCCTGCTACCTGGACCAGGTGGAAGTGAGCTACTGCAGTGGGCACTGCCCATCTAGCACCAACATCATGCCTGAGGTAAGCAAGGGGGTGCCCAGGGGAGTCAGGTCAGCCAGAGCCACGAGGGCCTGCCACTGAGATCCTAGAACCCTGGCAAAGCCCAGGGGACATGAGGGATGCAGGCCATCTCAAAGGATTCAGCTGATCAGAGCCAGGGTGAGCTTTCACCAAGTGGCAGCCCACACCTGCTGCTTGGCCTGGTGACCCTAGGTGAGGCTTGGGCTCTGGGGCCTGCTGCATGCCTCCACCCCTCCCACGGGGCTCCTCCTGCTTCTCCCTTCTGTGACCCCACACAGCTCTCAGTGCACGCCCCTTGGCCCACTGTGCCCCTCAAGGCAAGCAAGCCAGGACACCCACAAAGAAGGGCACAGCGGTGCAAAGTTGGCTCTGGAATTAGAGCCCATCATACGGTGCCCGAAGGATTTTAGGGCAGACTTTTTACACATAGTGTCGTCCCGGACATTTCCAGTCTAGGCTTATGAGCACACACAGCGGACTCAGAGAGGCCCTCTCTGTGCTTGGTCTCCTCAGACCCAGCAGGCCCAGCCCCACTCGCTGTGCGGAGCTTCTCAGCGGCTCTGTGCCTGCCCTGACTCCCCAGCCCTGAGACCCAAGAGCCATTGCTTCTAGCTCTGTCCTGCCAGGGTCCAGCCCTGTCTCACACCACCTGTGGTGGCCGTTCCCCGCCCCCCGCCCCTTCATCTATTCCTGGAAGACAAAGGTGCTTTCCTCCCGGGGCCTCAATTCTTGGCCGCTCCCCTGCCACCCTGGGTGTGCCCTGCGCCTCCTGGGAGTGCCTTCCCTAATCACTTTTGGATTTTTTAAAACATAGAATGAGGAAAGGAGAGTAGTAAGAGCTTATTTTCTAGAGAGGCAAAATAGATGATAGTGGGAGAAAAATGAGAGGAGTTTTTAAAAATGGAGTCTTTTATATATTTTTTAACTTGGTATGTGAATATATTACACATAAAATTAGATAAAACGTTTAGTGGGACTTCTGTAGAGTTACTATATAATCATAGAGCAAGAGGGGTCAGCTCTGAAGTGAGAACTTACTTTGCACTTAAGGTCAGAACTGTGCAGTTTAGGGCTTCATTATTCGCAGAATCGGAAATTATTAGTCTGTCCCTGCAACCAGTCTGCGAGCCCCTTGGGGAGAGGCCGCGTCGTTTTCCCTACGGCCGGGCTGCAGTGATGAGCACATGGAAAGCAGTCCTCTGTCCCGCAGGTCGATGGATGCTCAGGCCAGTGGGGGCGGTAGGTGGGCTTCCTGGAGGACGGGCTTGGTGGTGACACATCCCTCCTCAGCTCGCCTACCGGCTTGACGGGGAGATACGGGATCTGAGGTCTTGGGATGTGGCCCTGCCGCCGCCCCGGCCCCTCTTGGGTGGGAAAGGCCAAGAGAGGGAGGGAAGGTGCTCTGTGAAGAGGCCCTTTGGCCCCTCCTCAGCTCGGCACCCCCCACCCCCCTTGTCCGAGCCGTACCTGCGGAGCCAGTGCGGCTGCTGAAGCTACCGCCTGGACCCTGAGAGTCCGTGCGGATCCTGAACCTGCTCTGCCCCGGAGGCCACACGGAGCCGGTGGTGCTGCCGGTCATCCACAGCTGCCAGTGCAGCGCCTGCCAGGGTGGGACTGGGCGGGGGTCCAGGGGCGGGGCCACGAGGGGCGGGGCTTGGTTTGGGGCGAGGTGAGGAGGGCGTTGCGAGCCAGATCCCCGTTGCCAACACGCAGCCCCTTTCCGGATGCGTCCTCCTTGAGTCCTTCCGAATCACTTCATAACCCTTAGCATTCTTGCAGATTTCTTTTCCAACCACATCTAAGCTTGGATGTTTGCAGTCAGTCATACCTGGTTCAGATCCCAGTTGTCTATGCCCTTTCTTGCTGAGCCTCCATGACCTCATCTTTTTTTTTTTTTTTTGAGAGGGCATCTCATATTTATTGATCAAATGGTTGTTAACAACAATAAAATTCAGTATAGGGGGGTCAATGCTCAATGCACAATCATTAATCCATCTCAAGCCTAATTCTCATCAGTCTCCAATCTTCTGAAGCATAACGAACAAGTTCTTACATGGTGAACGAATTCTTACATAGTGAATAAGTTCTTACATGGTGAACATACAAGGGCAGTCATCACAGAAACTTTCGGTTTTGATCACGCATTATGACCTATAAACAATCAGGTCAAATATGAATATTCGTTTGATTTTTATACTTGATTTATATGTGAATCCCACATTTCTCCCTTTATTATTATTATTATTTTTATTTTTAATAAAATGCTGAAGTGGTAGGTAGATGTGAGATAAAGGTAGAAAACATAGTTTAGTGCTGTAAGAGGGCAAATGTAGATGATCAGGTTTTCAGGTGTGTGCCTATGGACTAAGTATTAATCCAGGCTAGACAAGGGCAGCAAAACATCCACGAATGCATAAGATTTCTCTCAAAACAGGGGGGGTGAGGTTCTAAGCCTCATCTCTGTTGATCCCCAATTTCTCACCTGATGGCCCCCCTGCGACTGTGCCTGTCTTAGGTTGTTCCTCCCTTGAGGAATCTTACCCGTCTCTGGCTAACCAGTCATCTTCCGGGGCCATACAGGGAAATGTAAAGTTGGTAAGTGAGAGAGAAGCCATATTGTTTGAAAAGGTTAGCTTTTTACTTCTTTGCAGATTTATGCCCTGTGGCTTCTATGTCCAGCACTTGTCTCGAGGTATCTTTACCACCTGGAGGAATTATGATACTCGGTAAATTCGATATGAGGCACGAATTCTATTTAAGGGTTGTAATTAGGAAGAAGAAAAGCTATAGAGGTAGCATATGGAAGAAAACATGGGAGGATTATTTCTTTGACATATCTTCTTGTAGAGTACCTTAAGTATGTATAGGTTTTAAACTAACTAATTTGCACACACATATTAACATAATAGGAATATGGTGACATAAACAAAGCAAATCTACAATTACCATCCATGACCTCATCTTGCACCTAGGCTGGCTCACCTGCACAGGCTTGTTGGGACGTCTTGGTGCCAGCAGGCGTGGGAAGTGCCTGGCAGGTGCCTGTTTCTTGTTAAGTACCTGGGGTATGATAACCCGAAGCCACACCCCGTGGCAGGTGAGAGAGAAACAGACGGAAAGCAGCTGTCAGGCCTGGGTGCAGCACGAGCCAGGAGCTCACCTTTGCTCTGGGCTTCTCCCCACCACTCCTCCCCCCTCTTCTGCCAGGGTGCTCTGGCTGCCCCCACTCCAGTTCCATCCTTCCTGGCCTGACCACTGTGCCTATTTTGCTAGTGCATCTCTCCCTCACTTGTATTTAGGAGGTGATTTTTCAAAGCGCTGATGGCTCCACTGAATGAGGCTGTGACTGCCCCTCACATGATCACCATTTGCAGCAGCACTGACCCCTCCTCCCATGCCCACCCAGCCACTCCATGCCCTGGCACTAGCATATCCCAAATAAAGTGACATACCAAGCAAGACCATGTGCAGAGTCTGCATATGGAGTGCAGAAGAGAGAGAGAGGAAGGGTGGGTCTGAGCCCCTTGCCTGGACCTGCCCAAGGACTGTCTCCTGGGGGCCTCTGCAAATCCACCATGCTGGTGAGCTTGGGCAAGGCACTTACATATCTGAGCTTCATCTTCCTCTGTAGCAGGTTGAATATGAAGTCTGAAATTCTCTTGTATTAGACCGCTCTAGTGCTCAGGTCACATCCCTCTTTTTAAAAGCTTTATTGACGTATCATTACATACTATGAAATTCACCCACTTTAAGTTTATGCTTCAGTGACATATAGGAAATACACATAAAGTTGCACAAACATCCTTACAATCCAGTTCTAGACATTTCCATAATTTCAAGCCCCTCTGCAATCAATTCTTCCCACCTCCAGCCCTAGGAAGCCACTAGACTGCTTTCTACCTCAATAAATTGCCTTTTCTGGACATTCAATATAAATGCCTGGCTTCTTTCAATTAGTGTGATGATTTTGAGGTTCATTCACATCATAGAATATATCAACAGCCTGGTTCCTTCCCTCTCCACCCCCTCCCGGAAGTGTTTGGCAGAAAGACAGATATGAGCAGGATAAAAAGAGGCTGAGGCTCACCAAGAACCCAGGAAGTTAATCGGATAAGGCCAGAGAGCCAGCGATAACTCAGAGGATTAACTAAATGAAGCCACAGGGACCGAGAGTGACTTGAAGGGCACAGGCACTCTCCAGATGACAAAAATTCCCCAGATAAAAATGTCAGAACACAGCCCATGTCTTTAATCCTCCAATCAGATCAAGCCCCCAGGGCTAAAGAATGTCAATCAAGGACTTCTCTGCCCTGCCAAAAACCCTGTAAAAAGCCTCACAGTAAGAAGCCTGCCTTTGTCTTTCTTGACTCTGGCCCACTTCTCCCTTGGAATGTAATAAAACAAACCTGACTTTATCTACCTTGACTCTAGCTTGCTCCTCCCTTGGAGTGTATTCAAATAAAACGTTTGCTCTGTTTCACTACTGTGTCTCTGCCCTTCAGTTCTTTGTTGCTGCAGGGACAAGAACCAAGGAGAATAAACTCAACCCCCAACAGAAGCAGAGCTAAAGATGAGGACTTGGTGCTGGAAAATAATCCTAGAGAGCAGACCATGGGATTTGAGAGAGTGAAGCAGGAAAAGGGAAAGAGTGATAGAAGAGAGCATTTTCGAGATCATTACTGTGGGCTGGGACTTCCTTCCACTTCTAAGAATAATGCTGAATGCCCCCCATAAAGTATATTCAAACAGTGGGGGACTGGGACATTCAGCAGCAGCTCCCAGCTGAGGGTTGCCATGAGAAGCATTAACTATATCCTGTTCTCAGGCTTGCACTTGTCTCTGGTAGTTATCTGTTTTGTGGTCTGTTTCGCAAATAAACTATGAGTTCCTTAAAGGCAAAGGTTCTGTTTCATTAGATTGTGTATTCCCAAACCTTGCACAGTGCCTGACACGTGGTAGGCAACCAATGATGCTTTATGAAAGAATGTAAGAAAGAGTATTGCTCTCCTTGAAAGTCTGGAAACTTCATGGCTGATATTGGCCCTAAAAATGCGAGGGAATAGACGCAAGAAGAGGTGTAACTGCGGGGAGAGGAAATCCAGCGCAAAATATCTCTAAAACCAAAATCAGTCAAAGGGAGAAACAAAGTTTAAAACCCGTTTATTGCTTAAAACTGCAGTCTGGGGCCGTCTCTTTCCTGCTTCGGCAGAAGCAAGGAAGACCTCCCCCTAACCTCTCAGATTCAGATAAGCCCTCAGTCACTCAGGTAATTACCCACGTGTAGATGAACTACTTCTCTCCACTCTTGAGGAACGAACGCCTGTTGATATGCAGATGCACTAACGCCAGGCGAGAAATTCTAGAAATAGCACAATTTTACCCACAACAGGAATCTCGTAGCCCAATGAGAGTGTTTTGCCATTACTAAAGGGTCTGGAAGACCGCGGGGCACGGGGGAAACTTGATTTAGTAACCATTGCCCAGGGAGAAGGCAGGAGGGAAGGCCAAAAGCAAGCTGCTCGGCGTCCAATCAGGACCCCGCATTCCGGGAGCCAATAGCATTTTTGAGTGCCGCTAGCGAGACTAGACTACACTCCCCGTGATGCTCCGCCGCGTCGGGCTAAGTGGCTGCCGTAAAGCGGGTCGCGCCGCACCGCTTTGGTCCCAGCTGCGCACCTCTCGGGGATCGGCGATCTCTATCGCCCCCCGACGTGAGAGAGCCACCTCCGGGCCGCCTTCCCTCCCCGCCGCGGGCCACTCCTCTCCGAGTCCCCGGTCCCCAAGGTGGTCGCGGCGGCTGTACCGTCAGGCCAGGCCGCGGGGGGGAGGGGGCGGCCTGGAGGCAGTGGCGGGTTCAGCACGGGTCACCGAAAGCGGGGCCATGGAGCCCAGTGAGTCGGGGAAGGTAGGCCTGGAAGGGCGCTGGGGCCGCCTAGTTCCTCCCTTTAGATCCCTGATCTGGGCTGCGGCGAGGCGGGCGGTACGGGCGGAGGCCGTGCGGATGACGCAGCCTTGCAGGCAAGCACTCGCCCGCTCGCCCGCCGCCTCTTCCTCCGCACTGGGGCGGGTGGCGCGGGGAGGAGCGGACGCCCCCGCTCGAGCCCTGCGCCGGCTCCGGCCCCGCCCTCCCCGGCTGGCCGAGCCGAGCCTGCCCGCGGCCGCCCGGTGATGCCGGGGTGGGTGCTCAGTGCAGGGAGGCGAAAGTGTTTGTCGTTTTCCCACACCACCTTCATGTTCTGAAGAGGCCCAGCGTGTCTGAGGCTTTGAGGCTGGGTAAGACGCCAGGGGGAGCCAAGAGGTACGGATCCCCGAGAGGTGAGGGTTCGGCCTGCCTGGGTACCCTTCACAGTAAAGGCCTGAGAAGGAAAAGGGGAGGCATCTGACCTTTTCTTGCCAACTTTTGTTTCTAGCTCATCTACTTTAAGGGGTATCTGAGCATTGCTCAAAAGCATTCCATAAACTTGATTCAGTCTTTGGGCAGGAAGCTGTGAGCCGCGAAAGAAGGTGTGGAAAAGTGCTTGAAGGTAGAGTTAAGTGGGATCGACAGCATTGCTAGAGCTCGGAGGCAGTGTCCGCAAAGACCAGCGTGGCTGTAGGCCCTTGACGGAGACAGTGGCAGCCTCGTGGGTCCAGGTCTTTCTGGATGTTTTTTTGCTGCCCGTTCTTGAGATTGTTTCTTCGTTGACGCAGGGAATTCTCTTAAATATTTTCAAGTGCGTGCTGAGGCTCACTTAAAAAAAAAAAAAGTTCATTTAACAAACAGCGATGTGTGTGACTTATATTAAGCGAGATGCTGGAAGTACAGGATAAATATGAAGTGCCCCCTCTCCTCAAGGAGCTGTCCTGCAGTTTGCACAAGCCTGGAAAGGTTGTCCCAGACAAAAATGGAAAAGGTTAATGAGGTTGTTTTGATGCTGTAGTTTTCCCTGGAGAGACTGGGAAGGACAACGAATTACAAAAGAAGTTACTCCTCGATTTCGCATCTCTTCATACACCCCTCCACAAGCTAGAGGGGTGTATTTTCCAGATAAAACAACCTACAAAGTAAAAAAAGTCCAAGACAATAAAGCGTAACAGAACCTAACTAGAGAAAGGTTGAAGGTGAACCATATGCCAGCCTCATATGAAGCATTATAGAGGATACAAAAAAACTAAAGGAAATAGTCCTTACCCTCAGATAATATCCCCTGATTAGTTTAGATTGACCCTGGTTTAGTATGAGGGGGAGCAAAACGTAGTGGAGAAGAAGAGTTAAAAATAATTGTCAAAAGTTGGAATTAGTGATTTGAGGTTGATTTCAAGCTAACCTGTTTGGTTGTAGGCCTTCTTAGTCTTTATAGGGTGAAGAGAGAAATACAAACATTTTAGGAGATAGAGGAGAAATCTGATACCCTTTTTCAGGCCCAACCTCTAATTGAAAACTCTGAGGACTGGAAATTTCACCCTTGATTCTAGTCTTGTTTGCAGGATGTCTCAGAAAGGCCCTTCCCAAGCGCATCAGCTTTCTAACCTGGAAAATGAGAATGTTATCCAAAGATGAAATGAAGTGATTGCAAAAAAACTGGCAGTGTAAGATGTACTCCAAATGAGTGACAATAACCAGGGCCTAGGTAGAAGAGTGTGCTGTTCTAAAACGCCATTCTGAATATCCTTGTTTGGGCTCCAAGCTGGGAGAAGGGCAGACTTGGGGGGAGGGGTTTCACGTGAAGTAGTAACCTGGTCTATTCTTAGAATCTTCCTTTGGTGCTATTTTGTGGTATGTATTAACTAAAAACAATTGGCCTGTTGGATTGGATGTGGGGTATCTTGCCTGTCATTGGCAGAGTAATGGACAGAGAGGTCAGACTTTGCCCCGTCACTTTATCCCATCATCCTGTTTTTCTTTACAGCCTCCATCACTATATAAAATTCTCACATTTATTTACATGTTTCCTGACTTTACTCTCTGCTATATCCCCAGCTACAACGGTGAGGCAGTATCTGGTATTTAATAGGTTCTCAGAAAGTATTTTTGAATGAATGACTTAAAATACAGGAGCCCTTTGTTACAGGGTGAAGTGCTATGAAGAACACTGCAGTGTGACACCTGTGTCCTCTGGGGAACTGTGCTGTTGGTGCTGTCAAATAGGAATGTCCACTGGGTGTGTAGTTACTGCCTCAGGGTTTCTGGTTCCCTAGCCGCCTCTGCCTTTCCCATAGAAGTGATCCTTTCCTTCTTTTTCTCTGGATCCAGTTCTGTTACTACACTTACATAATAGTTTTGAATCTGCTTGACAGTAGAGATGGTGTCTTTCATATCTTAGGAGCATTATGCACCAAGCACATAGAAGAAATAATAAATATATGTTGAATGAAAAAATTAGGTGCCTATGAAGTACTTTCTGTATAATGTGGTGGGGAGAGGGGTGGTGATGGTGCAGGGGGTTATAAAATAAGCCAGCCAGCATAGGCCTCCTGAGAACCAGGCTCCACGAGGGAAACAAAGCCCTCCTTGCACAGGGGGAGTTGCAGTGCTTGGGCTAGGGAGCTAGCAGATCCTCAGGAAAGAGGGAGTGTGGGCGGGAGCTTGATGCGAGGGCAGACTAAGTATGTGGGAGGAAATGGGTGGAGCCCGGGAATCTAAAGGGTGTAGAGAGGAGAAAGGTGCAGCTGTTGAGTAAAGGATACTAATCTGGCTGTAGTAGAGATTCCAAGGGGGGAGTGATATGTGGACCCAAGATTAGGAAGGTGAGTTAGGTGCAGATTGAGGGGACTTGGTGCTGGGCTGAGAAGTCAGAGCTATACCCTGTAGACAGTGGGAACCACTAGAATAGAAAGTCCAGACATACAGCCTTTGCTTTGTACGTAGATAAGGAATTCCTCTTATTCAAGCAGATTTGTGTGTTCTTTACATTGTGGACAACCAGGTCATAATACTGGTTAAAAGAGGGGTGCCAGTGTTGGGTAATCACTCTTGTTGGGAAGATAACTTCTTTTATTACCTAAACATTCAGTCCTGACCACACTTTTCATTCCTGTGGGGCTCATAAGCTAGAGTGAGGGACTCGGTGGCTTTCATTATGCCCGCCTGTTCGCTAGGGAACCCTGCTTGTCCTTGGGCATAAATTGTTTAACCTGCCCCAATAGGAACAGCTTGCTTTCTAGTCCTGGTGCACAGAGATCACCTGGGATCTGCCCTCAGTGTAATCTCCAGGGTTCTCTCGCTCGTCCCTGTGCTGGTCTCTCTTTAGGCCATATCCGTGTGCCTTCTCTTGTCTGCCTGCCTTTAAGGGGAGCCCATCCTCCAGCAGGTTGTTGGAAATGTAAACACATTTTGCTTTGGAAAACACTCTCAGAGCAAATGTTGTTTAAAACATACACATTTGGCAGTGTAATCTCATTTTTGTTTTTTAAACTTCATTCATAGATACTCGTAGACAAAGGCTGGAAGATTACATACCAAATATTATTAGTAACTCTTTTTTAGTAAGGGGATCTTGGGTGACTTTTAAAAATTAAGATATCATTCATAGACAATCTTATGAAGATTTCACATAAGCAACATTGTGATCACTGCATTCACTCATATTATCGAGCCCCCCCGACACACCCTACCAAAGTTGCTGTCCATCAGCGTAGCAAGATGCCATGGGGGCTCTACTTGTCTTCTCAGTGTTACACTATCTTCCCTGTGACCCCCACACACCATGTGTGCCGATCATAATGCCCCTCAATCCCCTTCTCTCTCCCTCCCCACCCACCGTCCCCCAACCCCTCCCCTTTGGTAACCACTAGTCCCTTCATGGAGTCTGTGAGTCTGCTGCTATTTTGTTCCTTCAGTTTTGCTTTGTGGTTTTACTCCACAAATGAGGGAAATCATTTGGCACTTGTCTTTCTCCGCTTGGCTTATTTCACTGAGCATGATACCTCTAGCTCCATCCATGTTGTTGCAAATGGTAGGATTTGTTTTTCTTCTTATGGCTGAATAATCCATTGTGTATATATACCACATCTTCTTTATCCATTCGTCTACTGATGGACACTTAGGTTGCTTCCATATCTTGGCTATTGTAAATAGTGCTGCCATAAACATAGGGGTGCATAAGTCTTTTTGAGTCTAGAATCTTGTTTTCTTTGGGTAAATTCCTAGGAGTGGAAATCCTGGGTCAAATGGTATTTCTATTTTTAGTTTTTAGAGGAACCTCTATACTGCTTTCTATAATGGTTGAACTAATCTGCATTCCCACCAACAGTGTAGGAGGGTTCCCCTTTCTCTGCATCCTTGCCTGCGTTTGTTGTTCCTAGTCTTTTCGATGTTGGCCATCCTAACTAGTGTGAGGTGATATCTCATTGTGGTTTTAATTTGCATTTCCTTGATAATTAATGATGTGGCGCATCTTATCATGTGCCTGTTGGCCATCTGAATTTCTTCTTTGGAGAAATAGAGAAGTGTCTGTTCATATCCTCTTCCCATATTTTAATTGGGTTGTTCGCTTTTTGGGTGTTAAGGTGTATGAGTTCTTTATATAATTTGGATGTTAACTCCTTGTTGGATATGTTTATGGATATTTTCTCACATACCGTAGGATGCTTTTTGTTCTACTGATGATGTCCTTTTCTGTACAGAAGCTTTTTAGTTTGATACAGTCCCATTTGTTAATTTTTGCTTTTGTTTCCCTTGCCTGAGGAGATGTGCTTGTGTTTATATTCAGGAGATTTTTTGCCTGTGTTTTCTTTTAAGAATTCTATGGTTTCATGACTTACATTCAGGTCTTTGATGCATTTTGAGTTTACTTTTGTGTATGGGGTTAGAGAGTAATCCAGTTTCATTCTCTTATATGTTGCTGTCTAGTTTCACCAACACCAGTTGTTAAAGAGGCTGTTATTTCCCCACTGTATGTCCTGGCTCCTTTATTGTATATTAATTGACCGTATATGCTTGGGTTTATATCTGGGCTTTCTATTCTGTTCCATTGATTTATGGGTCTGTTCTTGTGCCAGTACCAAATTGTCGTGATTACTATGGTTTTGTAGTAGAGCTTGAAGTCAGGGAGCATAATCCCCCGCAGCTTTTTTCTTCCTTCTCAGGATTGCTTTGGCTATTTGGGGTCTTTTGTGGTTCCATATGAATTTTAGAACTATTTGTTCTAGTTCATTGAAGAATACTGTTGGTATTTTGATAGGGATTGCATTGAATCTGTAAATTGCTTTAGGCAGGATGGCCATTTTGACAATATTAATTCTTCCTGTCCATGAGCATGGGATGTATTTCCATTTATTGGTGTTTTCTTTAATTTCTCTCATGAGTGTCTTGTAGTTTTCAGGGTATAGGTCTTTTACCTCCTTGGTTAGGTTTATTCTGAGATATTTTTAAATTCTTTTTGATGCAATTTTAAATGGAATTGTTTTCCTCATTTCTCTTTCTGCTGGTTCATTGTTAGTGTATAGGAATGCAACAGATTTCTGTGTATTAATTTGTATCTTGCAACTTTGCTGAATTCAGTTATTAGTTCTAGGTGTTTTGGCGTGGATTCTTTAGGGTTTTTTTATGTACAATATCATGTCATCTGCAAACAGTGACAGTTTAACTTCTTCCTTACCAAAATGGGTGTCTTTTATTTCTTTGTGTTGTCTGATTGGCTAGGACCTGCAGTACTGTGTTGAATAAAAGTGGGGAGAGTGGGCATCCTTGTCTGTTCCTGATCTTAAAGGAAAAGCTTTCAACTTTCCGCTGTTAAGTATGATGTTGGCTGTGGGTTTGTCATATATGGCCTTTATTATGTTGAGGTACTTGCCCTCTATACCCATTTTGTTGAGAGTTTTTATCATGAATGGATGTTGAATTTTGTTACATACTTTTTCAGCATCTATGGAGATGATCATATGATTTTTGTCCTTCTTTTTGTTGATGTGGTATATTATGTTGATGGATTTTTGAATACTGTACCATCCTTGCATCCCTGGAATAAATCCTACTTGATCATGATGGATGATCTTTTTGATGTATTTTTTAATTCGGTTTGCTAATATTTTGTTGAGTATTTTTGCATCTGTGTTCATCAGGGATATTGGTCTGTAATATTCTTTTTTTGTGGCATCTTTGCCTAGTTTTGGTATTAGAGTGATGATGGCCTCATAGAATGAGTTTGGAACTAGTTCCTCCTCTCCTACTTTTTGGAAAACTTTAAGGGGAATGAGTGTTAGGTCTTCACTAAATGTTTGATAAAATTCAGGAGTGAAGCCATCTGGTCCAGAAATTATGTTCTTAGGTAGTGTTTTGATTACCAGTTCAATTTCATTACTGGTAATTGGTCTGTTCAGATTTTCTGTTTCTTCCTGGGTCAGTCTTGGAAGGTTGTATTTTGTAGAAAGTTATCCATTTCTTCTAGGTTATCCAGTTTGTTAGCATATAATTTTTCATAGTGTTCTCTAATAATTTTTTGTATTTCCGTGGTGTCTGTAGTGATGTTTCCTTTCTCATTTCTCATTCTGTTTATGTGTGTTGACTCTTTTTCTTGATAAGTCTGGCTAGGGGGTGTATCTATTTTGTTAATTTCCCTAAAGAACCAGCTCCTTGTTTCACTGATTCTTTCTATTGATTTAATCTTCTCGATTTTATTTATTTCTGCTATGATCTTTATTATGTCACTCCTTTTACTGACTTGGGGCCTTATTTGTTCTTCTTGTCAAGTTTCATTAATTGTGAGTTTAGACCGATCATATGGGATTGTTTTTCTTTCCTGAGGTAGGTCTGTATTGCAGTATACTTCCCTCTTAGCACGGCCTTCGCTGCATCCCACAGATTCTGTGGTGTTGAATTATTGTTGTCATTTGTCTCCATATATTGCTTGATTTCTTGTTTTTATTTGGTCATTAATCCAGTAGTTATTTAGGAGCATGTTGTTAAACCTCCATGTGTTTGTGACCTTTTTTGTTTTCTTTGCATAATTTATTTCTAGTTTCATACCTTTGTGATCTGAAAAGCTGGTTGGTACAATTTCAATCCTTCTGAATTTACTGAGGCTCTTTTTGTGGCCTAGTATATGATCTATTCTTGAAAATGTTCCATGTGCACTTGAGAAAAATATGTATCCTGCTGCTTTTGGATGGACTGTTCTGTGGATGTCTATTAGGTCAGTCTGTTCTAATGTGTTTTCATTGCCTCTGTGTCCTTATTTTCTGTCTAGTTGATCTGTCCTTTGGTGGGAGGGTATGTTGAAGTCTCCTAAAATGAATACATTGCATTCTATTTCCCCCTTTAATTCTGTTAGTACTTGTTTCACATATGTAGGTGCCCCTATGTTGGGTGCATAGATATTTATAATGATTATATCCTCTTGTTGTAGTGACCCCTTTATTATCATGTAATGTCCTTTGTTTCTTGTTACTTTCTTTGTTTTGAAGTCTGGTTTGTCTGATACAAGTACTGCAACTCCTGCTTTTTTCTCCCTATTATTTGCATGAAATATCTTTAACCATCCCTTCACTTTTAGTGTGTTTATGTCTTTGGGTTTGAAGTGAGTCTCTTGTAAGGCAGCATATAGATGGGTCTTGTTTTTTTATGCATTCAGTGACTCTGTGTCTTTTGATTGGTGCATTCAGTCCATTTACATTTAGGGTGATTATTGATAGGTATGTACTTACCGCCATTGCAGGCTTTAGATTCATGGTTACCAAAGGTCCAAGGGCAGCTACTTTACTATCTAACAGTCTAACTTAACTTGCTTATTATGCTATTTCAAACACAGTCTAAAGATTTTTTTTCTTCCCTTCTTTTTCTCTCTCATCCACTGTTTATATATTAAGTGTCATATTCTGTACTCTTTGTGTATGTATCCCTTGACCGACTTTGTGGGTAGTTGATTTAATTTTCCATTTGCTTAGTAATTAATTGGTCTACTTCCTTTAGTATGGTTTTATTTTCTATGATGATAGGTATTTAGCCTTAGGAGCATTACCATCTATAGCAGTCCCTCCAAAATACACTGTAGAGATGGTTTGTGGGAGGTAAATTCCCTCAATTTTTGCTTATCTGGAAATTGTTCAATCACTGCTTCAAATTTAAATGGTAATCTTGCCAGATAGAGTATTCTTGGTTCAAGGCCCTTCTGTTTCATTCCATTAAATGTATCATGCCACTCCCTTCTGGCCTGTAAGGTTTCTGTTGAGAGGTCTGATGACAGTCTGATGGGCTTTCCTTTGTGATCTTTGTCCTCTCTCTGGCTGCTTTTAATACTCTGTCCTTGCCCTTGATCTTTACCATTTAATTATTATATGTCTTGTTGTCTTCCTTGGGTCTCCTGTGTTTGGAGATCTGTGTACTTCCATGGCCTGAGAGAGTATTTCCCCAGATTGGGGAAGTTTTCAGCAATTATTTCTTCAAAGACACTTTCTATCCTTTTTTTTCTCTCTTCTTCTTCTGGTACCCCTATAATGCAAATATTGTTCCATTTGGATTGGTCACACAGTTCTCTTATTATTCTTTATTCCTAGAGATCCTTTTTTCTCTCTGTGCCTCCACTTCTTTGTATTTCTGTTCTCTAATTTTTATTTAATTTACCATCTCCTTTACCTCATAATCTGCTTTTAAATCCCTCCATTGTATGTTTCATTTCAAATACTGTATTTTTCTAAGTTTCTGTCTCTTTCTCAAATTCCTCTTGAGGTCTTGAATATTTTTCTGTAGCTCTGTGAATATGTTTATGATTTTTATTTTGAAATCTTTTTCAGGAAGATTGGTGATTTCTGTTTCACTTAGCCATCTTTCTGGTGTTTGTGGGATTTTGGTTTGTACCAGGTTCCTTTTCTGTTTCATGTTTGTATCGATTACTCTGTAGTAATAATAACTTTGTGTAGGCGGCGCCCTCTAGTGCCCAGAAGCTCTACTCTCTGGAGCTGCCCAGGATCTGAAGTGATGGCAGGGGTTACAGGTGAGCAGCGCCCATGCCTGTTGGGTGCTCTTTCCTGCTTCCTGGCTGCAGTGTCTGCCTCTACTGTTAGGGCCAGTGGTCCAAGCACACAGGGAGGAGCCTCTGCATTTTACCCCTGTGGATACCTTAGGCAGAGTTGTCCTCTGGCTGGCCTGGCACAGTGATGGGGGCAGGTTTGTGAACTGGTTCTGGCTGGGAGAAATGAGTGACAGGCTATGTATCACTGTGGGGTCCTTGGCATGCATTGTCAGCCAGGGGGTTGGAGTACCTGAAGCTCCTGAGAGTTTCCAACCTGCTGTGCTAAGTGTGCTGGGACGATTTTGTCCCCCTGTCCTTTCTCCTGAGCAGAAAGCTCTGTGCTATCCTTGCCACTTTAGCAGCCCTCTTGCTGTTGGGAGGTCTTTCAAAGTACCTGCCTTTCTTTTGTCCCTGAGCAGCTGGTTATAGATACCTGTTCTCCACAAGTGGCTGGAATCTCAGTCTCTCTGAGTGTTCCTCTTGTCTTTGCTTTCCAACACCACTGATCTCCAGAGTATCATGTAATGTGGGTTCATGCTTCCAGAGCAGATCTCCAGGGCTGGGTGTTCAGCAGTCCTAGGCTTCTACCCGCTTCCCGCTCCGTTTCTCTTTCTCCCGCCAGAGAGCTGGGGTGGGTGGAGGGCTTGGGTCCTACCAGATTATGGCTTTGCTTCTTTACCCTATTGCATGAAGTCTTCTCTTTATCCCAGATGTAGGCAGTCTGTTGCAGTCCTCTTTACAGTCGCTCTTTCAGGATTCAGTGTATTTGCTTTATTTTCATATATATATGTTTATTAGGAGGAGGTTTCTGTCTCACTGCTCACGCCACCATCTTTAATCCCAAATCTTCAGTGATCTTTTTCTGTTTATTGTCTCATTTTCCGTGGTGAACATATACTGACTCATTGGAAAAATACTCAAATTATTGTTTAAACAATTAAGTAGTGACTAGCAGTAATTACCTGTGTTGTTTTCTCAAGAAGGCTTCTATCACTGAAGTTAAAACAGATGTTTCATGTGTTTGAAATCTGAATATAAAGTTTAAGACAATTATAAACAAACTTAACCAAAACATGTTAGAAATGGAAATGGACGTGTCCCCTTCAGAGCTCTCACTTCAGAAGGACTTATACTTACTCCAATGGTGCTAGTTCCCAAAATGATGTTTTCTTTGGGTGTGGGGAATTCATTTTTTTTCCCCTCTTTTTTTTTTTTTTTTTGAGAGGGCATCTCTCATATTTATTGATCAAATGGTTGTTAACAACAATAAAATTCTGTATAGGGGACTCAATGCACAATCATTAATCAACCCCAAGCCTAATTCTCAACAGTCTCCAATCTTCTGAAGCATAACGAACAAGGCATAACGAACACTTTTCTTACATGGTGAACAAGTTCTTACATAGTGAATAAGTTCTTACATGGTGAACAGTACAAGGGCAGTCATCACAGAAACTTTCGGTTTTGATCATGCATTATGAACTATAAACAATCAGGTCAAATATGATTATTTGTTTGATTTTTATACTTGATTTAAATGTGAATCCCACATTTCTCCCTTATTATTATTATTATTATTAATAAAATGTTGAAGTGGTAGGTAGATGCAAGATAGAGGTAGAAAACATAATTTAGTGCTTTAAGAGGGCAAATGTAGGGGAATTCATTTTTAAAAAATTTTTATTCAATTTTTAATTTTATTTTTGTGAGGATTCATTGTTGAATTTTACTTTTATTTCTTTGACTAGCTAGTGAATTCATGGTATGAAATTGAAAAGGATAAATTTTTGACTTTTTCGGAGCAATATTTTCTGAGTATTGCATTTTCTGATTACTGCTTTTATAACTTTTTCATGGCTGCAGTACCTGACCTTTCCAAAACTATCAATAATAGTTTTGTTTTTGTAAAGTCTTCTCTCTGCCTCATGGCCATTTCCTCGGTTCCTCTCCCTCCACCATCGTTTCTGGTCTCCATGAGCCCTGGCAGGACCTTTACTCCGATGGCTGCCAGCCCATTGGTTTGCTCACCCTTGGCAGTGCAGAAGCCAACTCGGCCTGATACTCCAAGTGCGCGGGAGGGAGGCCTTGTCAGGGAATGTGGGGGGGCATTTGTGGGTGAACCGATTCCCGTAGTTCTTCATATCTTCGCCTCCATGCCTTCGCTCCCAGGCCAGTGGTAGGTGCTCCAGACACTGAAGATGAAGTGTATCAGCTGAGTTGTTTCCCAGTTTGTCTCCTGCTGGGTGAGGATTTCACTTTTCTAGAGTCTGCTAAGTTACTACTTTTTCACTTCACCTGCTTTTCAGTTTCCAGAATTGGATTGCTGTTGTCCTCTCGTATTCCCATCCTAGTGGGTGTTTTTAATTGGAGGTTTTTTGTTGGGAAGGAGGTGTCTTTTAAATTCACAGAGAGGAGGCAAAATTCAGTGCACTTGTTCAATCTGCTGCTTTAATCCAGAACCTTCCAAAATGTTTTATCAACGCCCCCCCACCCCTTTTTGGTGGAACAGAGCTACTTTACAAGCCCCATGGGATATCGTTCCCAGCTCGAAAGCTTTGCCTGTCTTGATACAGCTTCACTCACATGGCTCTGAATGACTTTTCGATTATTTTTAGAAATCAGGTACATCTTCCTGCATGAAGATTTATACCATGTTCAAGATTTTGTAAAAGAATGTGTCACAAGTTGTTGCTGAGGCACTGGCTGAGCAGTGACAGGTCCCACGGGAAGGCAGGTGATGAGCATGTGGGGAAACGCTTAGGAAATTCCGGACTCAGCCTCCTTCATGACTCTTGTTTCAGTGTGTGGCCCTTCCTGGAAGAATGGGTTTCATTCCCACGGTGGCTTGCACCCAGGTGGTGAGAGAGATGGGCTGTAGGTCTGGTGTGTAGACTGACAATGCCCCCTCCCCAGTCTGATGTGTTTCCAGAGTAGGAGTGCCTGCAGGTGGTCATGAACACCGGTGAAGAGGACTAATCTAAGGAAGAAACTGGTACTTACCTGGTGTCGTTTTTCCTTTCAGGCTCCTGTGACGTTTGATGATATCACAGTATACTTGCTTCAGGAGGAATGGATGCTGTTGAGTCAGCAGCAGCAGGAGATCTGTGCCTCAGATAAGCTGGGGGCACCACTGGGTATGGGCTCCCATTCACTTCCCTGCCGCCTGAATCCACATTGGCTTCCCCATCCGTATCCGACTATGACACCCTTGAGAATTTCCTGGAATCCTGCCGTTCCGTTCAGGCCTCTGCACCCTGTTCATCTGCTCAGTCCCGTATCTCACTTAAGTGCACACAGATTCACATGCCATCCTTTTCCTTCTGCCCTTAAATTGGCCAAGAGAAGTGGGAAAATCAGGCGTGTCAAGGCTAGACCTTGATGCTTCTGGTTATCCCAAAGGACCAGGTGGCAGTCGCCGCCTGTGGTCTGTGGAGCTGCCAGGTGGATTCTGTTTCAGGTGCCCTCAGGACCCTGGAGGGAGGGAGCGGTGGTGTGGACACCTGGCCTCAGTTCCAGCTGTAGCATGTCACCCTGGTGTGCCTTTGACCCAGCCCTTTAGCTTTTTTGAGCCTTGATTCCCTTCTTTATAGGGTGCAGATGTTTAATGAGATAAAACAATGTAAAACTTTGTGCCCATGTAGGTATTTTTTCATCTTTTCTATTTTTATGGCTTCTACAGGTAAGACTTCCTATACCATGAACAGATGTGATTGTATTTCAACATGTGTGTACACACATATATACTGTTTCCTAATTTCAATTTGATGACCAGCTGCCATGTCTTCTTTTCATTTTGACCCTGCCTAAGGGTTATGGGGTGACCATCATCTCAGCTCTCTGTGAATGGAGGACTTGTAGCTGGGTTGGGTCATCTTTCTATGCCTGCTAAGAACAGTTTGAAAACTGTTGATTCTTTTAAACCAGAAGTTGCAAAACAGCAGCTCATGGGCCAAATATGGTCCACATCTTTGTGTTTTTCTCTTTCATCACTTTTTTTTGGTGTCTTTAAAATTCTTGAGTAAGTTGTCAATATTTAACCACTGGGAGTTTTTACACAGGAATATGATTTTCAGCTTCTCTTGAAAAGCAGACAGCCTGGCCTTGTTGGCTGCAGTCCGCGTGGCAGCCTCCTCTCGGGGTTGAGCAGCAGTGTGTGAATCTTCTAGGTCACCACAGCCCTCTGCCCTGGCCTGGTGTCCTCAGCTGTACTGTCAGTCTGGCCTCTCTCAGCATTTGAGTTTGTGAGCTTTGGTTCTGAACCAGGAGTTTTTATATCTTTTTAGCCTCGAAGAGGGGTATAGAGCCTGGCTTGTACCCCTTGTTGCTTTCAGTTAGTCGCCCATTCCTTTAGGACTCACAGTCACGTGAGTTTCTAAACCACTCTGCCAAACCATCAAAATTCCTGCTTGCCTCCTAGAGCAGTTATCTTATAATGCTGAGAGGATGTCATGCTCACACCCACCCTTAATGTGTGCCCTGGATCCAGGACTTCACGGTGCCTCTCTCTGTTCCTGACTCAGGACCAACTATTGCCAACCCAGAGCTGTTCTATAAGTTTGAGCGCGGGCCAGAGCCATGGCTGGGCTATGTCCAGGGCCAGAGGAATCTCCTGAGCCACCGGCACCCAGGTAAGTGGGACCCGCGTGGAAGAGTGTGCTTAGCTGGAGAGGGAGCAGGATGCTGGGCACCAGCACTATGGTTTCATCCTCTCCCTCTCTGTTCTCTACCAACTTACGCATGAACGCTGTTCTTCCCTCAGCTGCCACCTCATCTAAAATACACACGCCTCCCCTAACACTGCTCTTTGATCTCTCACCTACTTTTATTTTATTTCCACCTGAGAGTATATGTTGATTTATAATTAAATATTCTAAATGCCATGAAGTCATGACTTATTCACTACTGTATTCCCAGTGCTGAGAACAATACCTGACACATAGTAGTTGCAGAGTAGATAATCACTGAGTGAATGAATGAATGGATGGATTCTGGGGACTGGGATTTATCTTTCTTCCTCTTGACAAGCCTGTCCTGCTCAGGGACTGGTTTGGCTAGAGCCAGCTAGATGACGTCTTGTCACTGTGCATGATGGATTAGGGGCTGGATTAACCCACCCCCTATGGTGGGAGAAAGGGAGGTGGGAACAAGCTCCTACATGAATCGAATCACAAAAATTTTGCTCTCCTTTGTAATCTATCTCAGGTGGACTACAGGGAGCCCTAGACTTTGTAGATGCTAATTTGTGTTATCTTGTTTTTCCTCTGTTTGGCTATGATTTTGAACCTTACTGACTTGACTGGCAGCCTTGTGTTCCCGGGGTTGGCCCGAGTTTATAGACTGCTCTGTCGACCGGGAGCAGGTGCTGTTGAGTCCTTGGCCACTGGCCATCTGACCTTACGTTGATGCCTAAGAAATGGCTCAAGAGAAGTTAGAATTGTCTGAGCTGAATTGCAACTAAGGAATGAATAAAGAAACTTCTAGTTTAGCTTGAAGAGGAAAACGCTTAGTGAGTTCATGAGAGTTTTCACCTCTTTGAAGGGTTGTGGTGTAAGGGGAATTAGACTTGCGTTTCTCTTGAGAGCTGAAGTAGCACCCCTGGAGGAAGTTACTCAGACAGGGATCACAGCTTAACGAAAACTCTGGGGACCAAAACTGTCTGCCCAAAGGCACGTGAGCAAAGTGCAGATGCCTGTCCAGCTGGGGTGCCATAGAAGCGGGTTCCTGCTGAGTATGGAGTTGCAGTATCTCGCTTTAATTACCTTTTTTAATCCTACATTCTATTAGTTCAGTGCTCTTATCCATAAAATAAGTTTGAACTCCTAAAGACTGTGTCACTGTCTTAGGTCACAGAGATCAAATTGAAAAGCTCTTCTTTTGGCCAGGTATATCTGTCCTTTAAGTTAAAAAAATAAAAAAGAAGAAGAAAAACAAACATTTTCCTAAAGCTCATTTGGTTTTCTTCCTGGTTAGGTAAGGTGGGCCTGGGGTCCTGGGGAGGCTGGGAGGGGAGAATTCACGTCAAGGCTGTGTCATTAGTGTGTGTCGTTTCCAGCTTTCGTATTTGAATATCTGAGAGCCTCTGTGAGTGGCAGTGGTTCTAATTACAGAACTTCAGAGCAAACTCCATTTGTCTCTTTTCTCCAAAGGAAAAAACAAGGTGGGCTCTGGGGGAGAAATGGACGTGCATGGCCCAGCCAGTGAAGCTGGATTATACCTGCCCCCTCAGAAGAAAGCATGTCTGGCTCACTTCAGTACAGAGGTTGGCAACGTCGAGCTGCACTATCCAGGGAAAAGCAAAAAACCCTTGAAGCCCCGGTCCATCCAGAAGTCGTGGTTTGCCCAGTTCCCGTGGTTGGCCATGAACGAGGAGCGGAGTGCTCTGTTCTGCTCTGCTTGCCGGGAATACCCATCTGACAGGGACAAAAGGTCAAGATTAATAGAAGGTTACACAGGGCCATTCAAGGTGGAAACTCTCAAATACCACGCCAAGAGCAAAGCCCACATATTCTCCATCAGTGCCTTGGCCTCCCGGGACCCCGTCTGGGCCGCCCGTTTCCGAGGTGTGTCTCGAGATGTCCTGCCCAGCTCCGCGCACCTCCTCAATACAGATTATCCTGTAATGTACCCCCAAGGGCCTCTGGGAGCCTATGACAACATGGCGCAGCTCCTGCCCAGCTCGAGAGTGAAACTGGGGATCCCTGGAGTAAACAGAGCAAACACTGCATTGTATCTGGACCGCATGTCCAATCTGAGGCACAAGGAAAGTGCTGGTGATGCCCACAGGTCCTCCAATGCGCACATTTTGTGTAATGACTCTGCTGAATTCTGTGGCCAGGTAGTATGTTTATAATGATTGCTGTATCTCAAGTGGAAGGATTCCATATTGCCAACATGTGTTGCATGACGATGATGGGAAAATTATATTAGCCATTCCTGCTGCTAAAATTATAATATTCTCATAAGCTAACATGCCTTTAATGTACTAGACATTGTTTTAAGTGCCTTACATGTATTATCTCATTTGTTTACAACAGCAACACTATTATTATCATCTCCTTTTTGCAGATAACCAAACATAATTGGTAGGATGGAACATACTAGCTTCTGATACAAAGAGAACACCTGAATTCAGAGCAGTACTATTTATCTAGGATTCAAAACAACCACAGGTCAATAAATAATCCACAACCACAAAACAGCCCCAGAGCTCCTAATCAAATTTTTAAAAATTTCAGCTCTAACGTTAGAATCATGTAGCCCGCTTAAACACTGCAAAGTTTCTTCATACACATTCTCTTATGTAATGTTTTTAATGTTGCTCTGAGTATGACGGAAAAAGCATGGTAAGACTCATCTTGTTAGAGAAAACGGAGGCTCGAAGGTAGTGACTTGTCCAGAGTCCATGCTCTCGTGGCAGTGACTACCCCCAAGGCAGCCCAGTGCTGCCCCCCACTCCCTGCAGCACTGGCAGGGATACCCTAAAATATCCTAAAGCTCTGGTTTTCACCTGAGGGTTGTTTTGTAAGCTTGTGATTCTTTGGAAAGCTGACCTCTAAGAAAACTGTGTTAACTGGAATCTTAGAATAACTAGATCCTTCTGCATTTCTCAATGATTCTATAAAATCAGGGTTTTACTCGAGTACCCCCTCTAGTATAACACCAAGGGCCCAGCTAAAGTTAGTAAGCTCAGATTTTTCCAGAATCCAGAAAAGCAGCAAAGCTCATTTCTCTTTGTGTTCACGTTCCTTCTGGTTTTTAGTATTGGAAGCTAATGAACTGGTCTAACCTTTTATAATCTGGATTCGTTTAGCACTAAGGTAAACCTAGCCTTGCTGCTTAGTATAAGCATCTTTACCTCTTTTCTGCTTCTTTCTCCCATCCCGGTGGGAAATCTTAGCAGGTGCTCCTGCAGACAGATGGTTACCTTTGTAGTCTGGGGTGAGTGGAAGGGCCCCCTTAGGACCGTGAGGACAGGGCACAGTCATAGCCTCTTCAGGAGCCCTGTTCTTTAGCGCATTTTTATTTCCTCCCAGGAGACCCTAGGATGGACTGAGGCCTCATTTAGTTTTTACCCACTGACTCGGGGCTCATGAATTTGCTTTTTTGACTTTCGGTGGATAATTCACTTTCTCAGAGTACATCTGGGCCTCTTGGTAAGCTTCCCAGGAGAGATGGGCCTTGAGAAGCCCCCAAAAGTGTTGCACTGGGGTCTGACCTAAGAGGCGAGTTGAATGACTGCTGCTCTTTGTTGCAGGATCCTCCGGAGGAGGGGCGGTTTGAGGAGGTCCCTGTGGTGTTTGAGGATGTGGCGGTGTATTTCACTCGGGAGGAGTGGGGCATGCTAGACAAGCGGCACAAGGAGCTGTACAGAGACGTGATGCGGATGAATTATGAGCTGTTGGCATCCCTGGGTAAAGACTCATGTAGACTTGTTTGCCACCCTCATTTGACAAGGGAAACCCACAACAGCTGCGGCTCGGGGTCCTCCTGGCATTTCCGCCCGTCGCTGTGCAGACAGCGTTCTGTCTTCTGCACTGCAGGGCCCCCTGCTTTGGGGTACTGCACTCTTTCCCCTCATCACCCACCCACCCACCCTCCATCCTCCACCAAACATTTCTTGACTGCCTACTATTTGCCAGACAAACAGGAATGAGGCAGGTCCCTGCCTTGAGGGGGCGGCTGGTTTGTAGGAGAGACAGACACTTGAATAAGAAACTATAAAATCCAGAAGCTCCACAAAACAGGCTCCACTCTGGGGCTGCCAAAGAAGGGTTATTTAGTTTTACCCGGCATGGGAAGGGGCATCAGGGACCTCATTACAGAGCCTGAAGTGTTTTCACCAGTGGAACCTGGGTGGACAGGGAGGAGGAAGGGCATCTAGACATGGCAGGGAGAAGACAGCACAAGCAGAGGCCTGGGCGTGAGAAAAGGCCTCCTGGTGGGTGCCACCCTCCACTTGGACTGTGTCAGGGCTGTTCCACCTTCCCCAGGCCGGTAGGGGTTGGTGGCATCGGCCTAGTGTCACGTGATGGGGACTGTAGAATGATGAGCGCAGCAGCGTTCACACCTTCTCCAGAGGGTGGTCTCTCCTGCAGCTGCTTCCTGGTCTTCTCTGCCTCCGTTTCCCTGGGCATCCATGGTGCTCATGTGGCATTGAAATGGAAAGCCAACTGTTCATCTTATCAAGGTCTTCCTTTTTTTTTTACTACCATATATCGTAACGGAAACTGTGCATACCAGGCTGCTGTGCCTAAATTAGGAATTTGCAGTGGCCTGTGTCGTGGCGCCTACAGAATAAGGAGGAGGAATATATGTGACTCAGTTGATGCCGTACCCCCAGCTTTACACTGCTCTCTCAAGTACGGCTAATAGGCATGATTTCCTGAACATTCTTGACTTGTCTTTATCATTGTCCATAATTTTTGAATGGCTACCCAAACGTTCGGAAATAACATAAAGAATTGTTCCTTTTGTGATGATAGGGGTGTTGTGATCATGTCCTGGACCCAGGGCTGTTGAATGCGGTGCACCTTCATAGAGCATTACTGCCACCAACAGGGTTTAAGGCAGTGAGGACGGGGGGAAATTCATTTTTAAGACATACACGCCACCAACTTACAGGCAGTTGGTTTTCACGTTAGAGGAATGAGCAGTAGTGATGTCCTCTGCCCTTTGGACTTCATGGGAAGCGTGGTGAAGGCAGTGGGTAACCTGTATTGACAGCAGCTCCGCCTCCGTGGGAGATGCAGCCTAGCAGAGTCTGATCTCAGAATTTCATAATTTTCTTTCTAACTTATGTAAGTTAGGAAGTGGGGAAATCTTAGCTAGCTGGGAGGGATAAGGGACGGTCCAGTCTTGGTTAAGTTTGTTTGGGTGAGCAACAAGTATAATCAGAGGAAGGCTAATTAATCTTGCTTAGGCATTGTGGGCAGGAATCAGGGCAGGCTTTATAAATAACGGGGCTTTCCTTTTCGGTTGTCTGCAAAATTAAAGCAGGACAGGAGTCAGAAATAGAATTACATGTTGGTGAGTCCTTCTCATCATTTTAATTAGGTCTTCAACTATTATCCTTTAACTGTCCTCTAATTTAGACAGTTTTTCATGTTTAAGATACAAAAGCATTTGCCTTGAGAATGTAGCCAGGGCCAAACATAAATGATTTGTATGTTTAAAAATGACCTTTGAAAGAGCATCACACTGATAATTGGCATATAAAACGGTGTGGAGATGTAGTGGAGACTCTCTAATAATTATTTTTGCTTTGTCTAAGTTTCTTTTTTCTCCATACTTTATCCTCCTGTGACAAGTACAGTTGACACTTGAACAATGTGGGGATTAGAGGCACTGAATCCCCATGCAGTTGAAAATCTGTGTATAACTTTTGATTCCCCCCAAATTTAATGACAGTCTACTGTTGACTTATGGTAGTAGATGATAAAATAGACTATTATCTATATATGTTTTATGCATTCATAACACACCTTTTTCTTAATTTTTTCAATATTTCTAGGCCATATGTTTGACATTTTTTTCAAATTGTTGCAATTGCCAAAAAATTTTCTTATATATGTATTGAAAAAAATCTGCATGTAAGTGAAAACATGCAGTTCAAACATATATTGTTCAGGGGTCAACTGTACTTTCAGATTTGAAAACCAAATATTATTTGGCATTATCTTTTAATTATTTTTTGTAAATAGAACACAAGTAGAACTTCTCTTTGGAGAGAACTCAATTTTTGAAAAAGAAAAATTCCATCCTAATTTTTGCAGCCAAGAAAATTTCTATTGTCCTTTTAAAAAAATCTCCCATCCATTTTTAGTGTTTTTTTAAGTTTTATCTTAAAATACCACGACCTGCTTATCCTGGGTATTACAGGAAGCCTTTATGTTTTTCTTTTATTCTTATGTCTAGAAATACTAATAGTGGCTTTTGCTGTTGACTGAACATTTCTAAGACCTGGTCCTGTGTTGAGTCTCTTAAATATATTCTCTCTAATCCTTAAACCAAGCCTGTAAGGCAGTTAGGAGTAGTATTTTCACATGAGAAAACAGCCGTGGGAGTTCAAGCCATTTAACTGGAAAATAACTAAACTGAAACTCTTATTAATCTGTCCATTGCATATACGTTTGACTCAGGTAAAATTCCCGCATGTATTTGTTTATTACCAGTTGGACTTCATTTCTGTGTGTTTCACGATTTGTGCTAATCATGTTGTTAATACTAAAATAATAATAGCACCAAGCGGAAAAATTCAAACAGTGTAAGAATTTTTAAAAAGTCTCAACTCCCATCCCCAGTCCCCTTTGCAGGAGGGTTGGTAGTTTGGTCTGGGTCTTTCAGACCTTCTCTGTAGGGCACCGTTAGTTCTCTCACCTGAGAACTGAGGTGGACAAGGGGGCCTCTGCCACAGGTGAGGATGGCTCAGGTGAGGTCAGGGGTCTTGTGGGCTGGTCACCAGGATTCATTGCAGCACATTTGTGCTGTTGATTTTCTTCTGCTCTTATCTTTTGAGGAAACCCAGCTAATGCTTCCATTGCACTTATTAGGGTTTACAACTAGTAGATTTGTTCTTTTAGATTTTATAATTATCATACCCGTTTTTAAAAAGACAGTCTCAATTTCATGTAGTTGACTTTAATATCAATTTATGTCAGTTGTTTGCAGTTAAATTGCATAGACTGAAGCTTTTCAGCAGGTGGTTTGTTTCTAGGTTAGGTCCACTCACCTGTCACCCATCACCCCCTCCTTAGCCTCACCAGCTGTCTTATCTGTAGGACTGGCCTTGTAGAGGACAGTCATTTTGATTATGGAGAAAAGAGGAGGTTTGTGTTTTGCCTGTAATGCTTTCCTATTTCAACCTTTACTTTTGTGGACTTGTTCATTTAGAATAATTTAATTTATCACTCTGCAGAGTTTCCAACTGTTCTTTTATTTCTATACTTTAAATTCAAGTTTCAGGTTTTGGCTGTATTTGATCATGTCTCTTGCTTCTCCCCAAAAAGGAAAATTCAATTAGATTTGACTGTTAAGAAACTAATACTTGACAGTAACAAAAGCAGTCATGCCAATACAGGGACTATGTGGTAGCCCTTGTTTTTATTAGTAAAAGTGTCATTGTCTGCTAAGTGGCAGGTCACTCCAAGTAGGCAGTGCCTTTTCTACAGGTGAGGTCATCAACTGCAGCTAGACCTCCCATACCTGGGGAGGAAGTTGTGTCACTAACTGGAAGCCAAAATGGAGAGGACCCTCAATGAGATGAACAGAAGTTAGAATGGCTCATGTGATGTCTGAGCCGCCAGCTGCTGTCTGGTGGGTCATTGGATACAGCTTCCAAGTCCGGGCAGTGCAGGAGCTAGAGAGAGAAGAACAGAGGCAGGGCGACAAAGCAGCTGTCTCCAAGCTGATTTACATGTAGGGCATGCCAACCTTGGGATGAAGTTAGCCCAGAAGGGTTGGAAATCTGCCTTAGTGAGCCAGACAGTTTTTATGGACTTTTATGGAATGTGGGTGTTTGTGTGTGTGTGCACGCATGCACTTGCTATACTTATGTTCCCTTAGCCATTTTTCTATTACATAGAAAAATCTATTAAAAAATTCCATTCTGTCTCACTTGCTCTGAAAGGAACAAAAAGAAAAGGTTTTGGCAACCTTTCACCCACAACTTCAAAGAGGTCCGATTGGGGTATAATACTCCTGGGGCCAGTAGCGTGGTGTCACGGGCAGTCAAAGTGGGTAGTCCCCAGAGGGGTTATAGCTGAGGCAGACAGATTCAGGGATATTCAGTCTGTTGTGTGTTTTCACTTAGTCTTTCAAAATATTTCTTCATAATTATTATTTTTTTTATCAAAGTGATTCTGACAAGACTTATGACAAAAAAATGACAGGCCCCACCCCACCTTCCTTTATTTGAGTCCTCCTCCCCAAAATCTTTCAGCTGTTTCTTCTAGTAATTTGCCTCATTATTTCTCAGAAATACATGTAGATATTATTTTTAGAAGTAAACCTCAGTAGGATGCACTTATAAAACAACTTCACTCTTTTCCATCGCCTCTTGTTTGGATCAGCTGTGTAGGGCTTTTCTTTCTTATCCTTTGGGTTGTCAAAAGAAAATTCAGAGAGCCTTATTTGGTATGAATATTTATTGAGCAAGAAACAAACAGGCCTATCCAAAATGGTTAAGGGTTTGGCTCTCAGCAGTTAAAGCTCAGTTTATAAAGTATGAAAGAGAGAGTACATTTGCTTGTTTTTTTAAGTTGTGATTGTTACTAAAAATCTACATTCTTTTTAGGGTAGTAGCATTGTGTAAGTGCTCTTGTCTGTAGTTAGGAAGCTGTAAGGTCACACTGACATGAAGAAAGTTTTAAGTTTTGTTTAAGGACAGTTAGCATTTCAGAGAAATCAGGGCAGTTTAAGATTTGGTTACATGATTATGAGTGTTTGGTCCATGGGTCACTCCATTTTGGTTTCTCTTTTTTTTTAGCAGGGTGAAATCTAGGGCAGGGCCATGACTTTCTTGATACACTCAGGAACAGGAGGCCCTTCTGTCACTTTTTAGCCACATTAACGATCTAATTTCCATTAATAAAATGCCAGTACAGTAGTCTTCAAAAATGTCTTGATCAGAAGTCGGGGAATATAATGGAGTAGGGAGCACCAGGAATCTGTCTCCCACCTACATAATTACACTGGTAGAATCTGTCTGATGTAACTATTTTGGAACTCTGGAGTCTGTTGAATGCTTGCAACCTCAAGGGAAAGAGCTGGATAGTAAATGATGGTTGATTTCCATCAATTTCAGCTCTTAGCACAGTGCCAGCTATCCCTCCCTCTGTGGCAGGCAGCTGTGCGCATGTTCCTGGAGCAGCTCGTGTATGGGCTGTGGGAACTAGGGAGGACAAAGAGGACTCATCCTCCAAGTATCAGTGATCTCGCTCTGCTTGCTGATTGCTGCTTTTGATCACACAGGTGCAAAGAGCAGGCAGCGGTTGTTGCACCTCCCCGCCTGTTGCAAGCCCCTCCCCTCTGGCTAAAGTGACTTCTAGGGAATTAAAAGGGCCTTTTTCGCCTCTTCTTCATTTTTCTCTTTTTCCCATTTGGAAGCCAGACATTAAACTACCAAATTAAAAAACAACTGTATATAAAAGGAAAATTACTAAGTGATTGTGCATGCCCATGGAAAGGCTCAAAAAGCCCTGAGAAGACCTTAAGTTTATAACTTGGGCTGATCCCCAGCACAGAGACAGCCTGTAATATTTAAAACAAACAATAAAAACAGCAAACCTTGGGAAAGGGGGAGAATCTGATTTCCAGAGTTACGAAATTATTAGATCCAAATATCCAGTGTTTGACAAAGAAAATTCACAAGGAATAAAAGAAAGAAACAGGAAAGTATGGCCCATTCAAAGGAAAAAGAAAATCAACAAAAAAACCTGATGGCAGATATACTGGACAGATATAAACATCTTAAAGATGGTCAAACAACTAATGGAAAATGTGGAAAAAGTAAAGAAAACAATGTCTGAAGAAAATGGAAATATCAATAAAGGGATAGAAAATCTTAAAAAAAAACCTGAAAGAAGATGGAGCGCTGAAAGAGTGCAATAATTAAAAAATTCACGGAGAGATTCAAAGACAGATTTGAACAGGCAGAAGAAAGAATCAGCAAACTTGAAGATAGGACAGTGGAAATTACTGAGACTGAGGAGCAGAAAGAAAAAGGATTAAAGAAACGTGAAAAGAGCCCAAGGGACATGTGGGAAACCATCAAGTGGACCAATATATGCATTGTGGGAGTGCTAGAAAGAACAGAGAGAAAGGGGAAGAGAGAATATTTGAAGAAATAACGAAAACTTCCCAAATTTGATGATAGACGTGAATATGAACATCCAAGAAGCTCAATGAACTCCAAGTGAGAGGAACTCAGAGACACAAGGAGACACATTATAATCAAACTTTCGAAAGCAAAGGCAGACCTCTTGCAGGCACCAAGGGGGAAGCAAATAACCACACATAAGGGATACTCAATAAGATCATCAGCAATTTCTCATCAGAAACTTTGTAGGCAGGAAGGCAGTGGGATGAATCTTCAAAGTGCTAAAAGAAAAAAAACTGTCAGCCAAGAGTCCTATATCTAACAAAACCGTTCTTCAAAAGTGAGGGAGAAATTAAGCCATTCCAACATAAACAGAAGTTGAGGGAGTTCATTACCATGAGACCTGCCCTGTGAGAAATGCTCATAGGAATCCTGTAAGGTGAAATAAAAGGACACTAGACAGTAACTTAAAGCCATATGGAGAAATAAAGATCTCAATAAAGGTAAACATGGGCAATTATAAAAGCTAGTATTATTGTAACAGTGGTTTATAACTGCACATTTTGTTATCTACATGATTTAAGAGACCAATATGTTTAAGGGGGGGAAACCCATTTATGAGTCTAAAAGCTAGCATTTTTCTAACTTTTGTTTGTAACTCCAAATCTTGTTTTCTACATAATTTAAGAGACTAATACATTTAAAGGAATTATTATATTCTGCAACACAGAATATAATATATATATATAATATATATAATATATAATATAATATAATATATAATATATAATATAATAATATATAATATATAATATTATATAATGGGTGGGGATGGAGCTGTGAAGGGGCAGAGTACTGTATGTTACTGAAATTGAGCTGTTATAAATTGAAATTAGAGTTTACAAATTCAGAAAGTTAAATATAATCCCCATGGTAACTGCAAAGAAAGTAGTTATAGAATATACACAAAAGGAAATGAGAATTTAAACATTTCACTACAAAAAAGTCAAACCCAAAAGACAGTAATGCTGGAAATGAGGGATAAATAAGCTATAAGGCATAGAAGACAAATAGCAAAATGACAGAAGTAAGTCCTTCATCAGTAATTACGTTAAATGTAAATGGATTAAACTCTAATCAGAAGACAGAAGTTGGCAGAATGGATAAAAACACAATAAAACTATATGCTAAGTATAAGAGACTCAATTTAGATTAAAAAACAAGCAGACTGAAAGTGAAAGGATGGAAAAAGATATTCTATGCAAATAGTAACTAAAAGAGAGCACGAGTAGCTATACCAGTATCAGACAAAATAGACTTAAAACTTAAAAAGGTTACAAGAGACAAAGCACATTGTATATTAATAAAAGTTTCAACATACAAAGAGGACATAACAGCTATAAACATTTATGTACCTAGTGTCAGACAATCAAAATATGTGAAGCAAAAATTGACAGAATTGAAGTTAGACTTGCACAATAATAGTTGCAGACTTCAATACCCTACTCATAATAATGGATAGGACAACCAGACAAGATAAGGAAATAGGGGACTTAACACAATAAAGCAACTAGATCTAATAGATATATACAGAACTATCTTACCAAACGACAGCAGCATACACTTCTTCTCAAGTGCACATGAGAAATTTTCTCAGTAGAATATATGTTGGGCCTGAAGTTACATCTCTACAGATTAAAAGAAATATCATACCAAGTGTCTTCTCCAACCATCATGGGATGAAGTTAGAAATCAGTAACAAAGGACAACTGTGGAGGGAACACATGCATTCTGTAAGGCCAACAGTATTCTGATACCAAAGCCAGAAAAAGACACCATAAGAAAACTACAGACCAATAGTCCTTATGAACAATGATGCAAAAATCCTCAACAAAATACTAGCAAACAGAATTCAGCAACATATCAAAGGGATTATACCCCTTGGCCAAGTGGGATTTATTCTTGGAGTGAAAGGATGGTTTGACATACAAAAGCCAATCAATGTAATGCATCACATTTACAGAGAGAAAGGGAAAAAAATGATCATCTCAACTGAAGCAGAAAAGGCATTTGACCAAATTCAGTACCCTTCCATGAGAAGAACCCTAAAAAAACTAGGAATAGAAGGAAACTACTTCAACATAATAAAAGCTTTATATGAAAAACTGACAGAAAACATTATGCTCATTGGTGAAAGATTGAAAACTTTCTAAGTCCAGGAGCAAGGCAAGGATACTCACTCTGACTACTTCTGTTCAAAGCAATCCTGGAAATTTTCGCCAGAGAAACTAGGCAAGAAAAAATAAATAAATAAATAAAATTGGAGAGGAAGAAGTAGTTATCTATTTGCCAATTAAATCATCCTATATGTAGAAAACCCTAAAGATTCCATACAAAAAAACCTTGTCTGAACTAACACATGAACTCAGCGAAGTATCAAGACACAAAGTCAATGCATAAAAATCAATTGCATTTGTATAGACTAACAATGAATGAACTAAAAAGGAAATTACAAAACAATTCTATTTACAATAGTATCAAAAAATAAGATACTTAAGAATTAATGAAGGAGGTGGAAAATTCATAGAATGAAAACTATAAAACATTGCTAGAAGAAATTAAAGATGAATAAATGGAAACACATCGTATGTTTATGGCTTCGAAGGCTTAATATTTAATATTGTTAAGATACCACTCCTACCCAAAGTGATCTATAGGTCCAGTGCAATCCCTATCAAAATCCCAATGATTTCTTTTTTAAAGAAATTGAAAAACATTTTCTAAAATTAATATGGAATCTAATAGACTCCAAGTAGCCAAAACAATCTTGAAGAGGAGAACAAAGCTAGAGAACTCACATTTCCTGATTTCAAAACTTACTATAAAACTACAGCAACCAAACAGTGTGGCACTGGCATAAAGACAAATACATACACCAGTGCAATGGGATAGAAAGCTCAGAGATACACTTTTACATATATGATGAAATTATTTTTGATTTTGACAAGGGAGCCAAGAGTATTCAGTGATGAAGGACAGTCTTTTCGACAAATGGTGTGAAAAAACTGGGTATTCACATGCAAAAGAATAAGCTTAGACCCTTATCTAAGACCATATACAAAACTAAAATGCATCAAAGACATAAATGAGTTAAAACAATAAAATTCTTAGAAGAAAACATAGGACAGTTGCACAACATTGGATGTTGCATGACTTCTTGGATATGACACCAAGGGCACAGACAACAAAAGAAATAGAAAAATTGGACTTCATGAAAATTTTAAATCTTGTACATCAACAGATAGATCAACATAGTAAAAAGCTAACAGAATGGGAGAAAATATTTGCAAATCACATATCTGATGAGGGATTAATATCCAGAATACACAGGGAACTCTTAAAACTCAACAACAGAAACCACCCCCCACGCAATCAAATTAACAATGGACAAAGGGCTTGAATAGGCATTTCTCTAAAGATTTACCAATGGCCAATAAGCACATGAAAAGATGCTCAACATCATTGATCATTAGGGAAATACAAATCAAAACCACAAAGAGATACCACCTCACACCCATTAGGATTACTACTATTAAAAAAAAAATCAAGTGTTGGTGAAGATGTGGGGAAATTAGAACCCTTGTGCATTGTGTGGAAATATAAAATGGTACAGTCACTGGAAAACAATATAGGTGTTGCTTAAAAAATTAGATATAAAATTACCATATGATCAGCAATTCTACTTCTGGGTGTATATCCAAAATAATTGAATGCAGTTGCTCAAAGAAATATCTATACACCAGTGTTAGAGCTTTATTCACAATAGGTAAAATCTGAAAGCAACCCAAGGGTCCATGGACAGATGAATAAGCAAATGTTGTCTGGCCATACAATGGAATATTATTCAGCCTTTAAAAGGAGGGAAATTCTGATATGTACCAAAATAAGGATGAATCTTGTGGACATTATTCTAAGTGAAATGAGCCAGTCACAAAAAGATAAAGACTGTGTGGTTCCACTTACATGAGGTACTTGGGAGTGGTCAATTCATAGAGACAGAAAGAATTGTAGTTGCAGGGGCTGGGGAGTGGGTGATGGGGGGGATATTGTTTACTGGCAGAGTTTCAGTTTTACAACAGAAAAAAAATCGTGGAGATGGATGGTGATGGTGGCTGCACATTATGAATGTTTCATATCTCTAAACTACAGTTAAAAATGGATGAGATGACAAATTTTGTATTATGTGTATTTTACCACAGTTTTTTTAAAAAACTGAAAAAACATATTCTGACCAGGACAGACCAAGAAGAACTGACAAACTGGTCCAAGTTAAAGGGGACTAAAGAGGCATGTCACCTGAGTGCTGCATGGCCCTGGATTCGATGCTGGCCCGTGCAAGACAGACACATGGATAAGAGACACAGGACATTGTGAGGACAATTAAAGAAATTTAGTCGTGGACTGTGGAGTAGATACTCATATCATTAACTCTTCTGATTTTGGTTATGTAAGACATACTAGCTTTCAGTTGCCATACCACAAATTATCAACGATTTAGTGGCTAAAAGACATCTATTTATTGTCTTAAAGTTGCGGAGGTTAGAAGTCCAGGTGGGCTCAGCTGTTCTCTGCCTAGGGTCTCACATGACTGGCGTCAGGGTATCAGCCAGACCGGCCTCTTAGCACGAGCTCTGGCGAGTGTCGCTCCCCAGCTCATTCGGGTTGTTGGCACAATCCAGTTTCTTCCTGTTGTAGGACTGAGGCCCCTGTGTTCCTGCTGGCGTTGACCACGGGTCATTCTCGTCTCCTCGAGGCCACTCTCAGGTCCTCTCCATGCGGCCGCCCCATTCTCAGTGCGGCAGCAGTGTGTCGGATCCTCTCAGTGTTTTGAGACGGACTTTTAAAGGGCTGATGTGATTAGGTTAAGTCACCAAAGATAACCTCTTTTTTGCCACATGACATAACGTGATCATGGGTGTGTGGTAGCAGTTCACACTCCTCCACACTCCAAGGCACAGGGAGGCGAGGTTCGGAGCCACAGCGGCTCTTGCTAGAATTGGGCCTACCCCACGGGGAAACGTTCTTTCTCTTGAGTCATACACATGGATGCATTTAGGGGTAAAGGACGTACTGAAAACAATGTACTCTCAACCAGTCAGAAAAACATTATATATATGGTATATTCTTTGCATTTTTGTTAAAACTTTTTTGTAATTTTTAAATGATTCCAAAAATTTACAAAAAAAAAATTAGGAAATAGAATTCCAGTCCTTGTGTAGTGGTGAAAAACCTGGACTTCATTTAAAGTTGGAGTTTCTTGCCTTTCCCACCTTGACCTGCTTTCATGTCTAGAAACTTCTGTGGTAAACACAGTTCTCCTCCTCTGCCCAGCTTGTGCCAGGGCTCCCGTTGCACCCAAGTGGACAGTGGTGGCGGGCAGGGTAGACAGGTGTGAGAAAGGTTTTACCTGGCGTCAGCACAGTCCAGTAGTGGTTGCTTGTAGCTGGGGCAGTTGAAAGCTGGTTCTCTGGTGTGTGTGTGGGTCCACGTGCCCTATCACTGCAGCCCCCTTTACCAGGATAGATGCCTGCCTCAGCCGTCTGCCCCACCTGGGCTCCTCCCTGGGGAGTGGCACGCCAGTAGACTGTTGTGGGAAGAGTCCTTTTTACATGGGCACATCTCTTTCCCTGTGGGGCCATGTCTGGACCATGGAAAACACTTCTGTACCCTTTGCTCTGACAAGCCCTGGGAATGCAGGCTCTTCCCAGCATGGACACCGTGAAGAGCCTGCACTTCTGCCTTTAATCTTGTCCAGGCCTGGATTCATGAGCAGCCCCACAGCCCAGGAGATAAAGGTCAGGATATCATGACCATTAGGCTTAATTAAGGTCAAGGGAAAGCGGCCCACCCCATCCCTCTCCACAGTAATGTGGGGTGCCCCCAATACCAGCTTCCTAACCTCTTCACTTCCAGCGCTGACCCCCTCTGAGCAGCGAGGGTTTGGGTTACGGCCACACATCAGTCACCCTCTTTTCCAAGTCAGGCCTCAGTGGTCTAGCTATGGAATGGGGTGAGTTGGCTCCTGTTTTTTTTGGACGTTGAGCCAAAACAGGCAGATAGAATCAAGCTTTGATGCCCTATTGCATATGTTATTGCTATTCCTGATTTATTGATTTTAGATTTTATCTATTGATTCCTACTCTGCAAGATGAAGAAATGGCCCCTTACGTCACCCCAAGCCCCTACTTTTCTTCCCTCCATCCTCTCAGAACAGGTATATCATACTTTTTTGGTTAATTCAATGTAAATTACTTGCATAATTGTGATTTTGTGTTGTTCTGAACAGAGTGACATATTATGATGGTAATTCCTTCTTTGTAGGATTTTTTTTTCCACCAGAATTGAACATTTTTTTAGCTTTCTTTGTTTTTGTTTTTTGCTAGTTTTCTGTACTATCGCCAGTTCTTCTCAAACTCTCCAATGGAATTATAAAACTCCTCTGATGAGTCTCTTCCACATGATCAAACATCCTGTGCCCTGTCGATTTCACTCATTTTCTGGAGGCTTCCATTACTGGGTCTACCAGTCCCTGCTTTATCTCAGCTCATTACTTGCTAGGCCTGCTGCAAGCTGTGGCTTCAGGCTTCCCTTTGTCTCTTTCCTGTTTCCTGGATCTCTCTCTTCTTTTAGGTTTATATCTTCATTTTGTTGGAGCACATCTTCCAGTAACTTCCTAAGAAAGGGTGCACGAGAGGAAATGCCTTATCTGCCCTCCCAGTTGAGAACAGTTGGGCATGGAATTCCTGTTTGGAAAGAGTTTTCCTCAGCATTTTGAAAGCATTGCTTTTAGGTTTTACTGGTGTTCTTGAAAAGTCTAAATGCCTTTTTATTCTTTAATCTTTGATCACAACCTATTTTTTCCACTCTGAAATGTGTTAAGATACAGTCGAGTGTTTTGAAGTGTTTAATATGGGATATTTTTCCATTTTTGTTCTGGGTACCTGGTGTCTCCCTTCTGTATGGAGAGACCCATTTTCCAATTTGGGGAAACATTCTTGTATTATTTCCTCCTATTTTCTCTTTCCTTTCTTCTAAAAAAATCCTATTAATTAGATGTCAGTCTTCCTAAAATGAGCCTCTGGTTTGTTTGATTTTTTCTTTTTCTTCTATTTTCTGCTTCTGTACTTCTACTTTCTTGAGATTTTCTCAATTTTATTTTCTGACAATTCTATTTAATTTTTAAATTTCTTCTATCAGTTTTTTCATCTGAGAGCCCTGATTGCTCCTTTCCTGGATGGCTTTTCTTTCTGGGATATTCCAGTTTGCTTTTTGAAGCCTGTTTTGTTCCCTGCAGTATCTCTCGTCCCTCCAATCCTTTTTCCTTTTTGTTCCATGTCAAAGACTTTTCTTAAATAAATTTCTTTAGGTTCAATCATATTTAAGAGTAAAGCCTTAAAACTGGCTGGGACTCATTGAGGGGTAGGTCTCAGGGTGATGAGCTGTGAACCTGGATGTCTCACTGTAGAGTCCACAGAAGTCTGTGTCCACAGGCCTTTTGGGGAGGAGGCGGGTGGGGATTCAGTTTCTCCAAAGAAATCTCTTTCAGGAGCTCGTGGGGCGATAAGCTGAGCCAGTGTCCTTGGAGCCGAGTGAAGTACCTTTCAGAGCGTGGGTTCTTCATCCCTATTTGCACTGTAGCTCCTTCTCCATCTAGCCCTGGGTCTGGAGGCTTTTTGGTTACATTTTCCTGTGGTCTAAACCTCTGCTCTCCTCCCCAGGTGAGGGCAGCGGTGTTTTCTGGTTTCCTGGAATAGGGAATAGACCTGGGCTCTGCATTGACCCCGTCCGGTTTCCTCCGCCTCCTTGTCTGCCACCTGCCACATCTGGTGCCGCTGGTCCTGAATCTTATGGGGATTCTGTGGTCAGATCCACTTCCTTCTCCTTGTTGCCCCTTTTGCCAGAATTTGGTGTTCAGCCTGTTCTCTTGTTTCTCTCCTTCCTCGTCCACAAACATTAAGCTTTCTAGAAAGTCCAGTGTTTCTCTTGGGCTTTGGCCTCTTTTTGTTATTACTATTCCCTTATTCTCATTATAGAGGTTTAGGTATGTTTGTTCAGTCTACCACACTTTAATAATGTATTGAATTATATTTTTATTAGTAGTAAATATGTAGATACATATGCACACTTACAATAAATGTAAATGTATTCAGTGATCCAAAGAATGAATAGGAAAGATAATCTCCCTTCTACCTCATCCTTTGGTCTCTCCCCAGAAGTCCCCACAGTTACCAGTTACTTGTATGTCCCTTCAAAGAATGTTTGTGCACACATTGACATACACCCATACAAAAGCATATGAGTAGATATTAATGGATTTTATTTTAATCCAGAAAGTGGTTTATTTGCATACTCTTGGTGAATATTCATATTTTAAATAAAGGGCAGTGCTTAACCCAAAGACACAGGTCTCTTCTAGTCAGATTTTAGGTCCCACTGCAGGTGGTAGACATATTTAAGGGGCCTTTAAAATAATCCACGGAGTTAGACAAGTGCACAAAGGCCAGCCGTGGGTGTCGCTGAGGGGCACATGCGCGGGACAGATGGTGGCATGCTTTCACTTCTCTTGTGCTCGCTTTGTCGTCCCTATATCCCCTCCTTCTGTTTTGTCCTCTGTGTTTCTTCCCGTTTCACTTTTCTGCTCTAGGTGTGTTTAGCTGTCTCATGGCTCCGTGGTTGGCTCTGTGGAGCTGTGGGAGTTCTTCATCCTGGCTGAGGGATGTACGCGAATCTGGCTGCCTCTTAGGTTTGAGAATAAGTTGGCACCCTAGATGGGTATGTTTTCATTGTGCCCCTGGCTGAATAGACCTTATTGAGAGATGGACCCGGAGGCATCCCTGAGTATTCCAGACACCGCGAACAGCATCAGGCAGGCTGCTTGGCTCGATCACCCGTAGCAGTGATATCGGAATGATTCTTCATCCCTGCATTAGGGCCTGCTGCTGCCAAGCCAGACTTGATCTCAAAACTGGAGCGCAGAGCTGCACCCTGGATCAAGGACCCCAACAGACCGAAGTGGGGAAATGTTCATCCTCCAGGTGAGTCTTGACCTGGGTTTGAAGGGCACGTCTAGGGGGCCACGTGGCTATGGCAAATCGCACAATGTTAGTTCAGCCATACTTGTCCCAAAACTGTTGTGCACCAGGCCCCCTATTGGGTTCTGGGTAGACAAAGATGAATAAGAAGTTAATCTTGCCCTCAAGAGTATCAGGTAACCTGGGAAACTGAGGAAAAATAAGGTCCTTTGTTGAACGGAAGTGCTGAAGGGACCTGTGGTAGAGCTGATGGGAGGAGGAATATGGTAGACACTGCGCATGAGGACCGCGTGACCCACAGGCCTGTGGGCCTCTCTCCTCTTGCGCCCTCTGGTTCTTAGTGACACCGCTGGTCTGTGGGTTCCTGGCAGGTCACTGCCGTGTGAACTGCAGTACCTCCCTTCTTGCTGAGGCTCCTAAGAAGACAGGACTGTTTCACCTCATTTGTTTGTGGTGCCTCCCAAGAGATTAAAGCCACCTGTTTGTCCAATAGCATCTCTGGCCAAAGTGGTTAATTAAGCTTATTAACAGCTGATGTCATCTGATCCCAGGCTAGCTGTGTGGATAGAGAGCCCCCGGGGAGGCTGGCTAAAGAACCCTCGAGGATTAGCAAAATCTCCTAGGGAGCCAGACTGACTTTCACAGGTAATAATGAGGAAAGGCTTAAATAAAAGCCACCAACAACTTCTAGAAAGGTGAATCACATTCCTGTTCTCTGTCTTGCATAAGGGGTACTTATGGAATTGGGCTGTCTTAGCAGATAGGAGACTGCAGAGTTCTGGGCAAAACCAAGCACAATTTGATTTGCTCCAAAGGGAAGAAGAAGAAAGTGGCTGTTAGAGAAGCAGACACACAACACTCGGCTTTAGAATCTCCATTGCTTCCAGCTCCTTCTGTGGAGACATGTATCTCCTACTATAATTCCAGCCTTTGTGAAGTCGAAGTAGATGGACCAAGGGAAACCAAAAGGACTTACAGACCCCGTTCAATTCAGAGGTCGTGGTTTGGTCAGTTCCCATGGCTAGTAATTGATCCAAAAGAGACCAAACTCTTCTGCTCAGCTTGCAAAGACAGACCTAGTCTCCACGACAGATCATCCCGGTTAGTGCGAGGTTACACAGGGCCTTTCAAAGTGGAGACTTTAAAATACCATGAAGTCAGCAAAGCACATAAGCTCTGCGTCAACACCACTGAGAGCAGAGAGGACACCCCCCAGGCTGCCCTCGTCCCAGAGATCTCCAGTGACCTGATGGCAAACATGGAGCACTTTTTCAATGCCGCCTACTCCATTGCGTACCACTCGAGGCCCCTGAATGACTTTGAGAAGATTCTGCAGCTCCTCCAAAGCACTGGGACCGTGATTTTGGGCAAGTACCAAAACCGCACAGCATGCACGCAGTTCATCAAGTACATCTCCGAGACGCTGAGGAGGGCGATCCTGCAGGATGTCCGGGGCTCCCCCTGCGTGAGCGTGTTGCTGGACGGCTCCATAGACGCCGCCGGCCAGGCCTGCGTGGGGATCTACCTCCGCTACTTCAAGGAGACGGAGGTGAAGGAGGCCTACCTCACTCTGGCCCCACTCTACAGTGAGACGGTGGATGGGTACTTTGAGACCATCATTTCTGCCCTGGACGAGCTGGACATCCCTTTCCGGAAGCCTGGTTGGGTGGTGGGCCTGGGAACCGACGGCTCAGCCATGCTGAGCTGCAGAGGAGGTCTGGTGGGGAAGTTCCAGGAGGTCCTTCCCCAGCTGCTGCCTGTCCACTGTGTGGCTCACCAGCTACACCTGGCCGTGGTAGATGCCTGTGGGGGCATCGACCTGGTGAGGAAGTGTGACCGGCACATCCGAACCATCTTCAGATTCTATCAGTCTTCCCACAAGAGGCTGAATGAGCTGCAGGAAGGGGCAGCTCCCCTGGAGCAGGAGATCATCCGCCTAAAGGACCTGAACGCCGTCAGGTGGGTGGCCAGCAGGAGGCGCACGCTGAACGCGCTCATCCTGAGCTGGCCCGCCCTGGCCAGGCATCTTTACAGTGTGGCGGAGGCCGGAGGCCGGAGCGGGCACAGGGCCAAAGGCATGCTGAAGCTGATGAAGAGCTTCCACTTCATCAAGTTCTGCCATTTCCTCTTGGACTTCCTGAGCATCTACAAGCCTTTGTCTGAGGTGTGCCAGAAAGAGCTCGTGCTGATTACAGAGGTGAACGCCACCCTGGGCCGGGCCTATGTCGCCCTGGAGACTCTCCGCCGCCAGGCAGGGCCCAAGGAGGAAGAGTTCAATGCCGGCCTCAAGGATGGGCAGCTCCATGGCATCTTCTTGGACAGGATGGAGATGGCAGAACAGCGGTTCCAGGCAGACAGGGAGAGGGTGATCCTCACTGGGATCGAGTATCTCCAGCAAAGGTTTGACACAGACCGTCCCCCGCAGCTCAAGAACATGGAGGTATTTGACACCATGGCCTGGCCAAGTGGGATTGAACTTGCCAGTTTTGGGAATGATGATATTCTTGCCCTTGCCAGATACTTTGAGCTCTCACTCCCCGCAGGATACAGCGAGGAGGCCCTCCTGGAGGAGTGGTGGAGCCTGAAGGCCATCGCCCAGAACCTCCCGTTCTCCATGCTGTGCAAGAACGCCCTGGCCCAGCACTGCCGCTTCCCCCTGCTCAGCAGGCTCCTGGCAGTGGTGGTCTGTGTGCCGGTCTCCTCCTCCTGCTGTGAGCGAGGGTTCAGTGCCATGAACCGGATCAGGACCGATGAGAGGACTAAGCTTTCCAGCGAGGTGATCAACATGCTCATGATGACAGCCGTGAATGGGGTGGCAGTCACAGAGTACGACCCCCAGCCTGCCATCCAGCACTGGTACCTGACCTCCTCGGGCCGGCGTTTCAGCCATGTCTACACCTGTGCTCAGGTGCCACCCCACTCCCGTGCAAGTAAGTACACGTGGAGTTCCTGGGCAAGGGAAAACGAAGGAAGGGACTCTTGCCTTCCCAGTCCCATGCAGAGCTGAAGCCTGGGAGAGCCTGGTAGTCAGCTACCACAAGGGCTTGGTCTGAGGTGTCCATTAGCTTCTGTTTGTGCCCAGCCATCAGCTAGCCCAGCGGGTGCTGGAGACATGACACCTGCCCTCAAGGAGCTTACCATTTAGCTGGGAAGGTGAGACACTCACTGCCGGCAGCAGGACAGAATGATGAGAGCATGAATTTCCAGAGCCGGCCTGCCCAGGTTTAAATTCTAGTACTACCGTTAACTGGTATGTGATCCGCTCTCTGCGGATTCTAGGCTGCCCGAGAAGCTCCACTTTGGGGGACTCTTCAAGCACCAGTAAGTGGGCAGTGACCCCAGAATTATCTCTTTGTGCTTTGGTTTTTCATCTGTAAAGTGAATTAATACACATAAAGAGCTTGAAGCATCTGGCAGGTAGTGCCAATGGCACTCCTTAAACATAAAGACTAATACTGGAAATAACCAGAGTACTGGACAGGTCGGGGCAGTGACGTCACATCTAAGGGGGTCTGTGTAGACTGTGTCCCAAGAGACAGTGGGAAGAGGTCAGTGCAGGCAAGAGGGGCTGCGTGAAGGCAGCGTGTGGAGGGGAAGTCAGGTTTCAGGAGGAGTCGGTGGGTAGAACAGCCTGACTAGCCAGGAGGGCTGGTGTGGACCAGGCTGGGGGGCGGGGAGTTACATCTCAGGCAAGAAATGTTCCTCTTTCCAAGTAGTACTGAAAACCAGAGGAAACCGAAGGTGTCCCCCACGCTGGGTGTTTACTCAACAGCTATCGTGGTGGCTTCTCTCCCCTGGTGTCCTCTGACAGCCTGTCTTCTCCCTGTCCCTTCCACCCTGGTTTCTTACCACTGAGTCTGGGGTCACCAGCAGAGGAGTGGGGCTCAGCGTAGACAGGGACTCCGTAGGAAGCAGAGTGGCCCTGGCTGTGCAGCTGAGCAGGGGATGCAGGCCAAGGTTAGGAGCGGAGAGAAGAGAGGCAGGGAGAGCTCAGGTGGGGGCCTGGCCAGCAAGCCTTCGCCCAGGCACGTGTGGGATGAGTTGCTGTGCCTCCTGCTCTGTGGGGTGAAAGGGAAGATGATGCTGTGAGCTGGGCCCTTTTGCGGGTTATTCTCACGGGGACAGTGAGCTAGTTCTTCGGTAGCAGACAGAGAGCGCTGCCAAGTTCTCTATGCTGAAGCCCTCTTCCCAGGAAGGTTTCTCAGCCTTAGCAGTAGCGACATTTGGGGCTTCTGTGTGGGGGGGCCCATTGATGGGGGAAGGGCCTGGAGCAGCATTGCTGGCCTCAGCCCCACACCCACTGGACACCAGCAACGCCCTCCTAACATGGCATCACAAGTGTCTCCAGATGTTGCCACATGTCCCCCAGTGGTCAAAATCGGGCCCACGTGAAATGGGCCATGATGGAGAGGAGTGGGTAGAGTGGGGGAGATGGGGCCCCTGAGAACCGTCCTTGCCCCGTCCCAGTCCATTCAGCCACAGTGTGGTCATTGAACATACCCTGGGGTGCAGTTGGGCATGGGAAGGGGGTTGTCATCCAGTCTGTTTTCCCCTCAGTCTAATTGTGCCTCTCCTTCCTCCCACATGAGGGGCAGGGCTCAGGAAGGAGAGGATGGGAGCGCTCTATACGGAGGAGGCAGTGACCCAGAAGCAGGCCCTCCCATCCTGCAGGGAACCAGTGGAGCTCCTGAAGGCCTGCATCGCGGACCCTCCCGACAGACTCCTGTATGCCCATGCCAGCCCAGAGGCCCCCAAGCTGTCCTGATAGAGAGCTCATGGAGGGGCAGCAGTCCCAGGCTTGTCCTGCTCCACATGACCATGGAGACAGGCTCTCTGCGGATTCTAGGCTGCCCGAGAAGCTCCACTTTGGGGGACTCTTCAAGCACCAGTAAGTGGGCAGTGACAAGATGGTTAAGCCCACATCCCAGGGAGGCAGGTAATCGGGAACGTGCAGCCTGTTGTACCAAGACTCTAAGCAGAGTGGTGATTTCACAGCACTTAAATATGCAGAAAGGTTCTTAACTCAAGTTCATTTTTCAGGTGCTTCAGGAAATAATCCCATCATCAAAGATTTCACCCCATGTTTTGGTGGCCAGAGGACTTTCTGAAGTAGGAGAAAATGTTGGGGGCTGGGGTGTAAAGGAACCCCTTGTCCCCTGGACAGCTGGGAGCTTCTGGGATCTGTCACCCTGGGATTGTGGAGCCTTGACTTCAAATGGGAGACTCATGTTAGAGACTTTCTTTACCTCCTCCCGGGGCCTCCCTTTGGGATGAGGCAAGCAAAATGCCTTTGCACAGAGCGCTCAAGAAAGGAGATTTGCAGCACCGGACCGCAGAGGAAGCATCTCCCCGGAGGGAGCCTGCAGCTTCCCGCCAGTCACGGTGCTTGTGCTTCACCTGCATCGTGCTGAGCCTGGTTTCCTTAGCAGCGGGCAAGACCAGGCCTGTACTTGGAAGGCTTGGGATCTGGCCCCAGATCTGCTGCAGGCAGTGGTTCAGCCACAATTAATCCTTGCCTCTTTTCTGTGCCTCAGTTTCCCTCTCTGTGCATGGCAGCAGAGACTCCAAGTGCCTGCTTTCTCCCAGTCTGCCACAGGATTAATGAATGACTGTGCGTCCAGCTCCCTGAAAGATGGACATTGGGCTGCACAGAGTGGACTTTACTGCCTTCAGCCCTTGTCCTTGTCCATCGCCACTGATGTCCTTATTGTGGGAAGAGGTGCTCTCTAAACATGCCATCATGTTTGGTCTAGACCACGCTTCCCAAGGTTGCTCTGGGGACCCAACCTAGGAATCGCTGGGGGGTGCTTACTAAGTATACTCCACCCCAGACCCTCTTGCTCAGATTCCCAGGCCTGAGGCTCCATGACCGGCTGTTTTCACGTGCCCATTCAAGCTTGAGAAGCAACTACCCTGCAGGCAAAGAGGGCATCCAGTGCTTCGAGCTTCCCGTGGGCCCTTGCCCTTTTCCCTCCAGGACAGCCTCGTTCTGGTAGGCTCCCAGGCTGCTTGTCCAGCTGGGGTGATGCAGTGCCTCGGTCCCGCCTTCCTAACCATTGGAGGAAAACCAGGGGAGGTTAGAGGAAAGGGTCCCTCAGCCCCTGCCTTACATGTGTGTAGACAGGCAGGAAACAGTGCTCCATTCTGGCTTTGCTTGCTGCCTGGCTCCTGGCTGTGGTCCCTGCTCAGTGCTGCAAGTCCAAGTGGTCTGGACCTTAACCAGTCTGTCCACTTCCCATGCCTGAAGGTTCTGGAAGCCCCTGAGGTATGGCATCCAGGTGTTTCGCCGTATGGCAGACTCACTGGTTCCCCGTGTTTCTGACTCCTTCCTGTCACCCCATCCTCAGCACTCAGCCTTTGTCACTGCTTTCCTGTTTTCTTCAGCTTCCAGCCAGGAATTCCATTCTCACTTCTGCCTCTCATTATGCAGAAAAATCTCTCTCCCAACCCCAAAGTCTGGGGTCTGAGGTGTACCACAGGCCTTGGAGCCAGGGTTCCGGCAGCATTACTGTCCACTTGGCCACCATTCATGTAGGTGTCTGTGGGGATTCTGGAGTCTGCCCTAGGCCAGGGACCATGACTGAATTGGTGGGATGGAAGGGAGGAAGGCCCTTGAGAGTGGGGGATGTAGCCGGGACCCTAGGGGTAAGCATTCCGAATTGAGGCAGCTTTCCTGCAAGCTGTGGCACCTTCTGTCCTTGAAGAATCCTCAGAGCAAAAGTCTGGTCCAGAGAGCAACACTGTGAGTTCCGCACACACAGCTCCCTACACCATGGGTCTAGGCCCTGAGGTGGAGCCCAGGTGGGGATGCACCCTGCCTCCCGACATCTGTGCCCTGAGGAAGTTGGCTTGCTTGGAATGGGTGACTGAAAATGCTGTTTTTCGTAGGGGTTTGCACTCACTACTCAAGTTTCTCAAGGAACTTGGGTCTGCCCCGGCTCCTCTTTGTCAGCTAAAGGCAGAGAGGACATTTTTTGTATAGGGCCGTAGGGCTGAGACGCAGTGAGCACGCATTGCCCAGGCTGCCCTCTGTCTTGTTTCAGACCCCAAGGCCCAGAGATCCCACAGTTGGAGAGGCTTCTTCTTTTTGCCTTACAAGAGATCAGGCTGAAGGGTATAGGGAATAACTGAAGCAAGCACTGCCTTGGCCAGAGTCCTAGCCGCCTGGTACCTCCACCCTCCTTCCTGCCAGTAGCCTGGCTGCACCACTCACACATTGCTTGACTGATGCCCGCAGGGTCTGACTTTATGAATAACCAGCATTATGGCTGACAGCGCTTTCAGTAGCCATACAGACCCCGGGGGAGGGGATGGTCCTCAGCCTCGTCCTAGCCAGACATGGTAGTGTGCATCCCCTCCAGACCTTTCGCTCCTCTCTGAAGCCCAGGTTGAGTTCCTAGGGTGCTAGGTATTTAGCAAGACGTGTGAAGATTGGCCAGTTCCCTCTTCCAGGCATCTTGAGCCGAGGGCACTGAGTGATTGGCCCAGGGATGTCTTCTCTCGTTTCAAAGATGTTCAAATAAAGTTTTAAAACCATGCTTAATTCTCAACCTTTTGCTATCTGAATAACGCAGAGTTTATTTGACACTCGCCGCTGCCCTGTAAATCTGGGAAACCGCGGCAGCCGATCAAAGCTAACGGGACCTGGCTCCTGGGGGTGCCGGCCCCGCCCCAGCCCCCGCGTGACGCGCTCGCGCGCATGCGCAAGCCCGGCTCCAGTGCGCTCGCGGTCCGCCGCCAGCGCCGCTCCCCGCGCTCCGGAGCGGCTGCGCCCGGCCTGGGCGTCCTGCGCTCGCCATGACGGCGCACTCCTTCGCCCTCCCGGTAGTCATCTTCACCACGTTCTGGGGCCTCATCGGCATCGCCGGGCCCTGGTTCGTGCCCAAAGGACCCAACCGCGGGTAAGGATGGCGCGCGGGCCCGGCCTCCCTGCGGACCCCTCCCCGGCCGGGCCCACCGCACCCCGGCGGCGAGCACTGGCCCAAGGCCCGCCCGGCGCCCCCCACCTCACCCCTCCCGCCCCCCGCCTGCCCTGGGCCGCCTTCAGCCCGGAAATAGGCCAGAGAGCGAAAACGGTAGCGCTTTAGAGGGGTGGAAAGCCCGCCCACACGGGACACGCCAGTCAGGTCACCCTGTCCAGCCAGTAAAGGTAAAGGCTGTGTGTCGCCACTGATGCAGTTTCTCCACACCTCACCAGCTGTGACCTTGAGCGAATGTCACCCTTTCAAGCTCCACCTTCTTCGTAAGTAGAATGGGGGTGATGATGATGGTAAACCTGCCCTTTAAGGCTGCTGTGAGGATTACACGAAATAATACATGTAAAACAACTGTGCATGGCACATCTATGTCCCCAATGATTTTTAGCCATCATCACTGTTTTTTTGGTACCTGTTGCGCCATTTACCCGTTGCTCCTTCATATCATCCTCATAAGTGCCATCTCCCCTTGATTACGAGCTCCTCGGGGTTGGAGATTGCTTTGGTCCCCACTGTAGACCCCCGTGCCTAGCACAGAACTGGAGGACAGAGCTTATTACTGTTCAAAGAATGGATCAAATGCTAATTTCTCTGGTACCAACTTAAGGCGCTTTAGGTCCCGAGTTCACAGGGCCTGGTTTGATTAGGTTTAGCTTTGGCTGGAGGCTGCTTGGGCACATGGGCGTTGCCTCTGTTCTTCAAGATCTGCAGGGCTAAGCCCACGTAGCTTCACTTTGGTGACCCTTTCATTGCCTTACCTCCCCTGCAAACCTTGGTGAGCTCTTCTGTCTAACTGAAGTCTCTCCTGCTCCATTTTAAGCTTCTGCCTCCAGGCATCTTTGAGTGGACACAGGTAGCTAGTCCCTGTTCTCTGTAACGGCCCACTCTGCCTCAGGGGTGGCTCACACACTCGTTGCTTCTTGCCCCGCCTTCTGGTCTTCTGTTTTCCTTTTCTTTGTCCAGGGACTTTTTAATTCCAGAGACCCCTCTGCAATGGATTGCTGCAATTGCAGCTCTGTGCAGTGTCTTTTCCCAACATGGCTGCACTAAGATGGAGAAATAGCAGGTGATGGGGAAGGGAGATGAAGGGAAGGATTCATAATGTGACTTGGGTGTAGTCAAGGTCAGCATCCCCATGAGGTGACACCTAGAGCTTTATTTTCCATCTGGCAGTTCTAACCCTGAGAGGACTCAGCTTCCTGTGTTCAGGTGGCATTGGGAAGGCCAGTCAGAAAGGGGCCAACACCAGGACTTGCTTGGGCCCTGGCCAGGCCTTCTGAGGATGCTTGTTCCAGCCATCCCGACCTGGCATCTCTTCCATTGCAGAGTGATCATCACCATGCTGGTGGCCACCGCTGTCTGCTGCTACCTGTTGTAAGTACCACTGTCCCCAGCTCCAAGTCAGCGAGTGCCTTTGTCCTCCATTACTCCCTCCTCTCCCTAGCTCTGCACTCCCCTCTGTCTTGGTAGTGACAGATTCAGCTCTTGAAAGACTGAATTTGTAGAACACAGGAGAGGAGGCTGTTTGGAATGGCAAAGAGAGTGATGGGCTGGAAGTCATGAATTCTGGGTTCTGGTTCTAATTATGTCACCTGGACAAGCCTTGTAATGTCCATAGGCTGCAGTTTTCTCATCTGTGAAATGAATGAATTGGGCCAGCTCAGTGCTTTTTATATCTGACTGGGCATCAGAGTCACCTGGAGAGATTGTAAAACAGTGTTCAGGGCTCCAGCCTAGGCCCGCTAAACCACACATCTCAAGATCTGCACTTGGGGATCTGTATTTCAATGCATGCTGCTAGGTGATTGGGTGCAACCCCTTTTTGATCCACCAGATGAGCAGTAGTCTTCAAACTTGGAACAGGGACCCTTGGGAATAAACATTCCAAGGATGTGAGTACCTGGATAGTGTGAGGGAATCAATTTCCAGGTCCTTAATGTTCAGATGTCCTTTTTCTAAAATTGCCATTCACCATTGCCCACCCACCTGTACAAAAAAGGACACCCTCCATCCTGCCCCGATCCTTCTGTGTTACGTTGCTCCTTTTTAAGTCATCCTGGCTGCCAGACTGAGGAGTGAGCCCCAGGTTCTGGTTTTGAGAGAGGCCTCTCTCATAATCAACCAAGTAAGCCTCTATGGCTTCCCATCTTCCTGGGTCTCATTAGCTATTTTTATGGGTTAAGCTTGGCGTAGTGGGGATGTTCTGAATTCAGAACAATCAAAATAGGACAGGTAACATGATGAGGTGCTGATTCTTTAAAAGGTAACACATTCTTTTAAAAGTACTGACTATTTCTCAAGACTGCCAAAATTTTCAATATCCATAGGATAAAACCCACATTTAAAAATTTACATGATTGATTTCAGATTTGGTGCATGTTATATAGTTAAAACCTGTTTTATCTAATTAGATCATGAGCTATTTATTACTATTAGCCAATTCTCTCTTATTTCACTTTATATAATGTTTAATATTTTCTACTTCCTAATAACCACACATACACACAAAAAAAGATGAAAACTAATGAGGACCCTTAGATGATAGCTTAAATGCATGAGGGCATATGGTTTTTCGGAATTCTCTCTGGACAAAGTGTCTCTAAGGCCCTTTCCCTATGCTGTTATTCTGTCCTTCAGCTTGGCAGAATGTCTTCATCTGTCCAGGAAGGACCTCTGAGGGGCTGGGGTTTGATGCCTCGGAGACCAGGACATGGAGGATGGGAGCTGGGAGCATGGGGAAGAAAGAGTATACCCAGGATGTGGGTAATTAAAAATACCAAATCATAAGAGGCAGGAAAGCTGGGTGCAAATCAGATACCGACAGGCTAGAAAAGTGGGGCAACTTGAGAAATGCCATGCCCAGAAACTATATTTACAAGCCATAAACTCAGGATAATGCTGATAATGGGCAGGCAACAACTTCTGACAGTTTCCTGGGCATCAAACATGTGACTGGCTGCCATAGGGGATTCAGAGGTGAAAGAGTGGGATCCATCCTACAAAACCAGATGGCACCCCTGGTACCGCTGTTTGGGGCATGTGAGGTCACGCACCTCCACAGTCTTTAGAGCCTGCTACTGTGGGCACAGGAAGTCATGATAGCAGGGCCTGACCCACTCCAAGTACAGTGCAGCTTGCCAGTGGTCCCTGGAAAGCTCACTGGCCTGGAGGACAGCCCCTGTCCTGTCCCCAGCAGGCCTGGGGGTGGTGCACTCCGGTCATCAGCCCTGCATATGGGGTCGTTCTTCATCTTGCTCCTACAAGGGGTCCTGATGTGCCTTCCGTCAGACCTGCCCTGGCGTGCTCCCCAGTGCAGACTGGGGCGGCCCGGACCAGAGACATGGTAGGGCACAGCTGGGAGCCGCCCCCAGTGCACAGCTGGAGGCTCACTTCCGTCTTCCCTAATCCCAGAGTCCAGCCTCAGCCCAGGGACCTTAGAAACCTACAAAACATGAAATCAAACCAAACCTAAACCATCCCACTAACCCCAGCCCGAGGCCACGTGCTAGCTGGAGCGTGGATGGCTCCGTGGGGCCCGTCACTCTCGAACAGAGAACCCTGTGGCGGCTGGGTTGGTCATGTGCTCGTGTGAGGTGGGCATGTGGTGTTCCTTCTGTGTCTGGCCTCACCGTCCCTGTGCTGTGCCCGGCAGCTGGCTCATCACAATCCTGGCGCAGCTGAACCCCCTGTTCGGGCCACAGCTGAAAAATGAGACCATCTGGTACGTGCGCTTCCTGTGGGAGTGACCGCTGCTGCTTCGGCCCAGGTACTTGGGGCCCAGGCCCTGTGGGTGGGGAGGAAGAGCAGGCAGGGCCTTTGTAAGAGTTCACCTCTGCGTTCAGGCATTGTACGTTCAGGAAATACAAAGCAGAACACCTACTCCCTTCCTGCCCGGCAACTGTGGCAGACACCAGGGATGTGTGGAAACCCAGGTCCCTGGGGAGGCATGCGGGGTCCCACTGCCACTGTGGGCTTGCCGGTCACAGAGTGGGGAGCTGCAGATGCAGCATCTGCCCTGAGTGAGGGAGGGCCGGGCACAGGGGCAGTGAGATGCTAACTGGACAGAGGGACGGTGGAGGTAAGCTGAGTGTTCAGGGCAGCGGCAGGGCCAAGAGGCTGTCCGGGTTAGGGGCTGGTGGGGCAGGGGTCTCCACGGCGAGGGGGTGACACCTTCACGTGATGTGCTTTCCAGGTGCCCCAGCTGTCTGGATGATCTCGGCTCGGCTGTCCCTGATGACCCCTCCATCCCCACCCCCACAGCTGTGTTCTGGTCCCTGGGTGCCCCCTCCCCTGAGACCCCAGCCAGTCCAGGTCTCGGGAAGCCCCGAGCCCAGAGTCAGGCTGGAGCAGGAGGTGCCCATCCCTCAGCCCTCCACTGCGCCTCCCAAGTAGGTTCTGCCCAGCAGCTGGCAAAGGTGGGATCTGCCTTTTACAAATGGGGCGGACCAAGGAAGGCTGCGTATCCTGCGGGGAAGGGTGTCCAGCCCGGAGTGCTCCGAGCCTGGGCTGGGCCGGGCCAGGGAGGAAGGGCCGGGCGGGGAGGCAGGGCCGGGCATCCTCGCGCTGCTGCCATCCTGCTGCGTGAGCTCAGGATGCATCTTCCTCTGGGGACCTCCTCACCCGTGGGGTGGAGGCGCTTTGTCAACTGGCGTATCAAAGGCCTTCCTTGGAATTCGTTAATTTTCTGACACATGTAGATGTGAAATTTCTGAAAATGCTGAAGTAATGGGAAAACATTTCACACTCACAAAAGCAACAGTTATTTAGACCCAGACTGAAACCTATGTTTAGCATCCTTTAAGTTACAAAGTCACCTAAGTTGGCTTGCTCAGAAAGGCGTGTCTCCTCAGAATATGCTGTCCCACCTCCCTCCTGGCCTCTCTGCGGATGGGCTCCCGCCTGCTCAGAGGCTCAGTGTGAGCACTTCATGGGCCCGAAGGGACTGCAGGCAGCTCCTGCCTTGGGCCGGGACCCCTGCACTCGGCCGCAGTGGGGACGGATTTCAGAGCCCCTCACAGCAGCGCCGAGGTCACCTGGGGCCAGGAGGAGGAAGAGAGGCGGGTGTGGGCAGTGGTTGGGCAGCACTGCAGGCCACTGGGTCTGCCCTGGCCCCTGAGGCCTGCACCAGACCTGCCTGCCTGGAGTGACCTGGGCTCGGCGCTCGGTGGTGGGTGATGGGGAAGAACCTGGCCTGCCCAGGGCTGGCAGACAATGTGCGGGCATCAGCCCTGAGGGAACCCAGGCCCTCCCAGCCCATGCCCTCATCTTCCCCAGAGAGGGGAGGCTGAGACCTCAGACACTTGCCCACAGCCCCCTAGCTAACTGGGGTCCCCTGTTCTCCCATGTTACCTACCTGGGGAAAAAGCCAGTCTCACCTATTTATTGACTATTTATTTGATTGGCATTCCATTTAGTGGGCATCCCTTTTATGACAGTGGTAGATGGTGATATGGCTCACCTGCACTTCTGGGTTCCCGGTTTGGCCTGTTGCTCAGCCCAGACTGGGGCCTCCCTCTAACACCCCGTCCCCTGACTCCCTTCCTGTCCTGACCCCCGTGGCCCTCCCGCGGTGGGAGGTGTTGAGTGTGGATCGTACTCAGGGCCTGAGCCGCGTCTAGGGACTACTGAGTGGCGGCGAAGGCCGAGGTGAGTTTGCGGGCTGCTGCCGCCCCGCCCACCTTGTTCCCATGGGCTCCTGGGGCGGATCTGGGGCACAGGAAAGGGGACTGGCAGCTGCTTGATGCTGCGGCTCTGGGATGTGGGCCTGGAGAACTGCGCTCTCCTGAGAGCTGAAGGAAAGCATTCCAGCTGTCCTGGGTTCTGCTCAGAACCAGGCCTGGCAGGAGGAGGAAGATGAAGGCGGAAGATTTATTCAAGTGGAACTTTGACCCCCCCCTCACCTGGGCGCCACGTTTCAGAGCACACGGCTCTGGGGCTGTGCAATAAAGCAGGTCCCAACAAACTCGAGTGTGGCCTGCCTCCTTCCTCAGTGCCTGAGGGCCTTGGGCCTGCGCCCTGCACTAGGCCAGGGGCCAGAGTGAATGGGGCACTGGCAGCCCACAGCCAGGAGGACAGCGCCCAGGGGGAGCTGCAAGAAGTCTGGGCATGGGGAATGAGGAGGGCCAGGCTAGCAGGGCCTGGAGAACCGGCGTTGGCTCCAAGGGTGATGTGAAGCCACAGAAGGGGAGTGACACGACCCAGTTCCTAGGATGATCTCCACGGGGTGCACGTAGACAGGAGCCTGTTAACAGGCCCCCAGGTGAGAGGTGGCTTGGAGGCCCAGGGGCTGGAGGTGCCTGCGGGTTGGCTGTGGGGACAGTGAGGAGGCGGGTTTTGGTGGGGGCTGCCCTGGGTGGTGGACCCTGTGCTGGGCAATAGGCATACCTGGTGGCTGCAATGGCTCAGTGACTGAGGTTTCAGAGGGGAAGCGGTGACCTGGGGTTTCCTCTGTGTCCTGGTGAATGAGGTGTGTCCGGGGCATCCACAGGGAGGTGTCCGTAGTGGTAGGCTGGGGCGTTTGAAGGGCAGGGGGAAGGTGTGCCTGACCAGGTGGGGGTCCCCAGCAGAAAGTAGTGGGTGAGCCTTGAGGCCCTGGGGCGGGGGCAGAGCCCGGTGAGTATAACCTGAATCCCAGTAGTGATTCGAGGGGAGGGAGCCGTCCAGGGCGCCAGAGGGCCTCTGAGAGGGCACAGGGACTGGTAAGGTGAGCTGGACAAGGGACAGCCTGGGGGGTCCCTGGGCCTCTTGAGAGACAGAGAGAGACAAAAGGGAACAAAACGAGGAGGGGAACTTCTTGGGCCTGGGGCTGCATCCCATGAGGCTGCAGCTGCAACTGGAGCCGGACCAGCCTCCTGGGCCCCCTGCTCCCCCAGCTGCCTTCCCATCTCTGGACCTCAGGTCCGGGTGCTAAGGATCTGAGGCCCAGGGCTGGGGAGGGCTTTCTTGCCAACGGGTGCTTCCCTCACAAATGGGTTTGCCTCCTCTGGGGTCTTGGCTTCCTCTTGCTGGGCTCTTGCAGATGCTCAGGAGGTGTGTCTGCCCCTCTGGTCCTGCAGAGGGGCAGCCCTGGGGAGAGAATGCCCTGCTCTCCTCGCAGCCTCCGCAGCTCAGGGCTGGCAGCTCTTGGCCCAGCACAGTGATTTGCCCGCCTCCCTGTGTGGCCATTCAGGGGGACGGAGGGTGGCGGGAGCTCAGGTGCCCTCGGCTCCCTTCCAGGATCTGGTGCTTCGTGAGGATGGCTCTCTTGTCACAGATGTCTTCCCTCATCCAACGCCAGAATCACAGGGAGAGCAGGTCTTGTCCAGGATGACCACAGCTGGACAGCAGTTATCGCGGAGAGATCGGGTCATAGTTCATCACTACTGACAGCAGGGACATCTGCGCTCGGTGCTACTGTGGAGGTGACGGCCGTTAGAGAGGCCTGGAGGGAGGCGGGAGAAGGTGCGAGCAGAGGCTCAAGCAGATCAGGAAATGAAAAATCCCATGGGTCGGTCAGTGTAAGTGCCACCTGGCCAGCTGTGTCCCCCACAGAGAATGGGGACAGAGGCCCGTCCTTCTTGATGTCACTGCAGAGGACTGGCTTCCAGGTCCTTGAGAAAGACCTTCGCAGCTTGCAGGGATAATACACCTGTATCTCGAAGCCAGGAACTCCATGGGGCTAGGTCGTCCCAGGGATGTGGCTTAAGGCTGCTGGATGGTGCTAGGTCGGTCGAGTCTCTTAGTGCACCGTTTGGGCCAACGTGCTATGTTCTGGGAGTCCTTTTATAGCTCATTTGAAGCAAGAAGCACTCCCCCCCCACAAACACACCACCATCAGTAAATGTCAGCCTCTAACAGACCGAGAACCTACACAAAGCAAAAGAGCCCTAAGGGTGGGCAGGGGCCTAGGGCAGGATCCCCCTGCCCCATATGTAGTGCAGAGAAGGAAGCCCACTTGGAGGCCACCCTGGACCCACAAGCCCATCTGGAAGGCAGCCAAGGTGAGCTAAGCTGCACACTCAGAGAGTGGCCAGCAGAGGGCAGTGCCCGCAGAGGGATTGAACCTCCAGAGACACTCTTGTGGGTGCGTCACACTGATGATAGAGGTCGTGGCCTTAGAGCCTGGCTGTGAGGGACTATTCTCCAGATGATACCATAGCCTGAATGGCACACTACCACCACCACAGCTAATGTTTATTAAGCAGTTACTAGGTGCCAGGCGCTCCTTGGGGAAAGCAACGGGCAAAGAGCTAAGGAGCCTTGCCGACATGGTGCTGCTCTAGTACCAGGCTTGCACATAGTCTTCTGCAACTTTTTCCCACCTCAACATCCCTGAGCGATTTGGTACATTCTGATCTGTAATAGGGTCACCCATCAGCCCGGGTGCCCTGTGGGGAAGAGGAGATACAGACAAGTGAACTGCAGGCTGCAGGGTCACCCATCCTCAATGAAGCTCCTCAAGTAAGCTCCTTGAGTAATTTTGATTGCTCTGAACAGATCCTTGATAGCAATAGGATGTGAGCAGAGGAGACGAAATTGAGAGGAGGTGGTTACCGTTGTTCCCAGGCATCTCAGTATCTGTGTGCTGGAAGTGGCCTTCGTTTATAAGCCACGGCGTTTCCAGGAGCGAAGTCAGTTGGCAGCCACCACAGTTCGCTTCGCTTGTAACACCAGAAGAGCGGGGGCAGACGACCAAAGTCTAGGCCGACTCAGACCACTCTCCACGTGAATGACCCTGCATAAGAATCACTGAATAGACAAATACCAAATGATGTCACTCATTTGTGGAGTATAAAAAAGCAAAACCGAAGGAACAAAATAGCAGTGGACTCACAGGTACCGAGAACGGACTCGTGGTTACCCAAGGGAAGGGGTTGGGGAGGGAGGGAGGAGGGGATTGAGGGGCATTATGATTGGCACACATAATGAAGAGGGGTCACGGGGAAGGCAGTACAGCACGGAGAAGTAGTGACTCTATAGCATCTTACTACACTGATGGACAGTGACTGCAATGGGGGAGTGAGGACTTGATAATATGGGTGAGTGTTGTAACCACTGTGTTGCTTATGTGAAACCATCATAAGATTATATATCAATGATACTTAATTTAAAAAAATAGAATCACTCAATAAAATGACCCTGTACAACACTGGAACTTACTCGGGTCTGTTGATGGATTCTCCAGAGATGAAATGAGGACCCCATTTCATCTTTTAATACGTGCCCATGGAGTTCAGGTTTCATAATTCAGCATTATGGTGGCACAGCTGACTGATACAGTGTTATTACATACAGATCTAGTTCACTGTGATAGGCATTTTATGTTTGTATTTCCTTCTTGATGGCATTTCCCTTACTTCCAGGTCTCCCTACTGCAAACAATGAGCATCCCTATATATGTCTTTGTGCACGTGCACCCGAACTTCTCCAGAATGCATAGCTCCTTGGGAAAGGGCTGAGTTGCAGGTGATCACCTTCAAGTTACAAGATACTGCCAAATTGCTCCCCAAAGCAGTTTTTCAATTTACACTCCGGCCAACCTTGTATGGGTTCCGAACTTCATTTGTTTTTCAGTCTTTTTTGTTTTTTCAATCAGATAATGCTCATGAAATGTCATCTTTTGTTAGCTAGCATTTCTCTAGCGACTGGTGAGCCTGACTCTCTTTTCACCTGTTTATTGATCTTTTGGGTTTCCACCTCCCTGAGTTGCCTGTTCATATCATTTGCTTGCTTTTCTATTAGGCTTTTTGTCTTTTTCCTATTGACTTATAAAATTTATTTATTTTAACTACAAGTTGTCCTAATTCTAGAGAATGTAGTGCCAGGAAGGGAGAGGGAAGGAGATAGTGTGGTGGGGGTGGGTGGGGGGTGGGAGCAGACAGTGGCATCTCTTCTGCTACTCTTCAAAATTATTGTTAAGAGAATGAAAAGCAAACCATAAATTAGAAAATATTTTCAATATGCATACCTGTTAAAGGACTTGTATCCTGAATATACAAAGAACTGAACAAAATATACATATATAAAGGATATAAAGAATTCAACAATAAGATAAACTGAGTGTTTAAAAGTGGACAAATAATTTGAACCCATACTTCACAAAAGAAGAAAACAAATGGCCAATGAGCACAGGAAAACATAGTCAACATCCTTAGTCATTCAGGAGTGCAAATTAAAACCACAATGAGAGGTCCATTTGATGCTCATGTGTTTGAATAACTAAGATTGAAAAGATTGACAACACAAAGTGTGAGCAGGAATTTGTGGCAGCTTGAACATTGCTGCTAGGAATATACAATGGCACAAACACTTTGGAAAACAGTTTGGCAGTCTCTTAAAAAGCTAAACTTAGTTTACCATGTGATCTACCACACCCACTCTATCTTACTTACCTAAGTGAAAGCCTGTGCCCACCCAAAGAGTTACACAGCAGTGTACTTTGTGATAGCCCTCGAACTGAAAACAGCCCGAATCATCGGCAGGGTGGGTGGGTAAACACACTGTGCTATAGTCACATATGGCATGCCACCAGCAATGGAAAGGAACAACTTCCTGATTCACACATCAGCATGGATCAATCTTAAAAACACTATGTTAAGCAAAAAATAAGCCAGACATACAAGAGTATATACTGCATAGTTCCTCCTATATGAAGCACTAGAAAAATGTAAATCTAATCTTTAACAACAGAAGACACATGAACAGTTACATGGGGCCTGGGGTGGGAGGTTAAGTGGGGAAAAGTAAGAGATCTATTAGTCTGGTAGGGGCAGTGATAGAAATATCCTGTATCTTGATTGTGCTGCCGGTTCTGTGGGTAAATGAAATTGTCAAAACTCAATGAAATATACAGTTAAAATTGGGACATTTATTGGATCTATATTATGCCTTAAAAAAAACATGTCTTCCTGCAGGGCTAGACAATAGTATAGACTACAAAGACATTACAACAGATTAGAGAGCCTAGAAATAGACACCAATGTACATGACGATGAAAGCAGGGGTGCAGAACAAATCACTGAAGAAATGATGGGCTGTAGGGGAATTGGCTAAGTGGAAAAAGGTAAGAGTACTACCTACCTTAGATCATGCATAAAAGTACAGTTAAGGTGGGCTGAAGACCTGAAGTAAACATAGTTATTCTTTGAGGTGTTTTCTATAGCTGTCTGAGGCTTTTTGTGTGTGTGTTTTCCTAGATGTCTGAAATATTTCATATTTAAAAATAGTTTTAAAAATATATACAAGTCATGAGGTAGGTAAAGAGGTCTTTAAGAGGACATAAAAATCACTAGCCATAAAAACTGACAAGTTGAACTTCATCAAATTGAACTTCACTGTGATGAGCTTGTTCATCCCGGTACTGCATGACGAAGGGAGGAAAAGGCGAGACACAGACTGGGGAGGATGCCTGACAAGGGTCAGGTACCCAGAAATATGAGCAACTCCTAGAAACCAATAAGGAAGAGACAAGCAACCCAACTGATTTTAAAAATTTGATTTTTAAAATGCGAACATTGTTGAATGGGCATCTCAACAGCGGATATACAAATAGCCTATCGATACAGAAATTGAGAGACTGAGTCTTCCTGACCCTGAGCATCATGGGCCTTTCCATTTGTTCCGGCTTCTTTTTGTGAAACCTTTTAAAGGTTTATTTTTTTCACGTAGATTTTGTACATTTCGTGTTAAGCTTTTTCCATGATGGTTATCTTTTTTTATTACTAGTAAAATGGACTCTTTCCTTCCTTTATATTTTCTAGATTGTTATTGTTTGCATATATGGAGGCTTTTGATTTCTACATACTAATATTAAGCCCAGAAACCTTACTGAATTTTCTTACCATTTATAATCCTTTTTTCAGTTTATCATCATGTGTCTCCCAGTCTTGCAATAAAATCATCCCTGGTTCTAGAGTGCCTCTGGGTTAACACTGTAAATGGACCAGCTCTGAGCCCATTATATCTGGACCCTCCATATAACAATACAACTTTAATGTAATTTGTAGCTCCTCTTATTTCTTCCTGTAACAAGCTGTGTGATTGAGTCTGTTTCCTCACTGTATACCTCCATCTCTGAGGCATGGATAAAATCAAATAAGATGAAAAATAACTGATAAAGTGTACAGACGTATATTATTGTTGCAGGCATCCTAGATTTATCCCAAGCGGGAGGACTGGACCAGCCTGGAGCTAGCTCATCTGCTTGGGGCCAGAGGAGGTGCGCTGGAAAGAGACGGGAAAAACTGAGACCACCCCCCGATGAATGGGGAGGATTGCTCAAAGCTAGATGGTGCCCCCAGCCTAGGCCCTTGAATTTGGGACTCAAGGTAGCCTATGAGAGAAAAGTTGGGCGCTTTGGTGCCCGGATGTGACTGATCTAGGTGAGAGTCATTTTCTTTCAGCCCAGGGAACATGGCCTCTTTGCGCCCTGGACTGTTCAGTTTGGGATGGTGGCAGGGCACCCCAGTCTGTGCAGGCAAGTATATCCCAGGGGCTGTGGGCCAGGCCTTTGGGGTATCACTAGGCAGTGGTAGTTTTCCCCAGGAGAAATCCTGGGTGGGTTTCCTGTAATGCTGAGTGAGGCTTCAAGGTGGGAAGAGATCCTGACATGTGGATCACCATTATCGTGGTCCCTTCTGAGGTGGGGCAGGGACGTGGGACAAGCATCATGATTAACTTTTCCTACCTATGATGAAAAATGCGAACATATGAATAGTATAGTAAGAACCGAATGGACTCCATCTTCAGGCTAAGATTCCATTTTAAAAACCAGGGAGTCAGGAGGTAAGATTCCTAACATACTTCAGTAATCAGCCAACACCCTATCTTAAGACGGGCAAGCAGTCCTAACCTGATCTCTTCCCAGTGCTTGAGTGTAATCGTATCTTGGAGAAGAACAGGCTCAATAAATTCCTTGTGTTAAGTTTATCTTACAGAATATCTAGAGGATTGAGTGTGGATGGGGTCATAATGTCCCTCACTGGAGAGAAACATCCTGAGGCCACATGGCAAGCCTACGCCAACCCCACCCCCCAGCCCTTTGCCCCATTCTTGAAAGCCTTAGAAGACAACCTAAGCCCGTAAATGTGCCTTCTCTCTGAGGCTGCCCACACTCCCCTTTGTATACTTTTTGCCTTAAATGAAGACTTCTTGCTGCCCAACTTGCTGCATTTTGTCTCTGTGCCCTTCCATTGGTAAGCGTCTGTTACTTTGCTATTTCATTCTGTTTTCCAGGCTTTGGCACAAGTCTTCACTCTCTGTTCTACTCCAGACAAGTAGGGATGGGCTATCTCTGATCTGGGCTTGCAAGTTCCCATCGCCTGGGTAACTAGGATAGGACTGCAGCCTGCACCCAAAACTCTTTGCTTTTTAAGTTCTCAGAACATCATCTCACTCCAGTGCTTTGTAGCCCCTCCAAATCCTGGGGTGATAAGAGCTTAGACCCTACCCCACGCAGATCCAAGTGGACACTGGACCCCAGGTGACCCTGGCTTTAGGAGTTGTCGAGATATTTTCCCCACGCCCAGCGGGAGCTAAGTGAGCTTCCCTTTCCTCTGTCCCTCCTTGCTCTCAGCTTCTCTCGCTCTAATTCCTTCCTTCCCTCCACTCCTCTGGCCTGCTGGAGAATCCTTTTTCCTTCAGAACCAAGAACCCCAACCCCCTCCATGCTGGGTTTCACCTAGTGCATAGGGAGAAACCTCTCCAGACGCCCACAGCTGGGGGCCAATTCTGTCTACACGTGCTCATGTTACCGGGCTCCCGTTCGGGCGGACTGCAGCGGAGCAGAGAGGGCGGGTGGAAGGGGCCATGGGGGATCAGCTAGTGGATTAGGAAGACTAGGCCACCGGCAGCCCGGAGGGAGGATGACTCGTTTCTTTAGTTTCACGCCACTAAACTTACACTATTAAATGAGTACTTAGAATTCCCGATCGCGGGGTGAGAGGCACACAACTTCCGGCCGAAGAGGCAACGCGCCCCCACCCCTTCCGGCCGTGGACGCCAGCGCCTGCGCACTCGGTGCTGGCCGCCGGTTGGAGGAATTTACCAACTGAGGGGCGGGGGTGGGCGCGCAGATATCTGGGCTGGCGCTGCCGGAAGTTGCTGCTTGCGCGCCCCGGAATCCGTAGTCTCTTCCGGCTCCGCTGCGCTCTTGGCGCCTCCCGGGGGCTCCCGCGGAGGCGAGGGGAGGAGTACAGACTAACCTCAGTACCCACCGTGGAGGTGTCCGCGCTGCTAGGCCGCCTCGCAGCGTCGCCCCCCGGGTCTCAGCAGGCAGCTGGCCGTATCCCGGACCTCCGGCCTTAGGTAAGCCACGGAGGGGGCGTTGTGCTCTCATTTCACAGACGTGGACGCTGAGGCTCGGGGTGCGGGGATGGCCTGCCGGTCGGACGGGCCCGGTGCGTCCTCCAGGCTAGCCTCCGTTCCCCAGTGCCCGCCCCTAAAACAGCCAGGCCGGGCGTATTGCACAGCCTCTCCTATCCATCGCTCCGCGTGCCAAGGACTGCCCGTAAACACTCTTGTGGGCATTAATTCACTTAATGAGCTATGGGTGTGTGCTGTTATCCTTGCCGTATGGTCGAGCAAGCCGAGGTACAGTAGCGCAGGAACACAGCTGGTGGGTAGCAGCCAGGCTTCGAACCCACACAGGCTGGTTCTAGACTTCATGCTCTCAATTCACATGGAAAGCAGCCTCATAGAAAACAGCAAGGGTTCTGCTTGTTGGGTTAAAACAACTAATTTTATGTCACTTTTGCATAATGTGAAATCTAGTGATGAGTTATTATTTAAAACATCTTCCTTAGAGTTTGCAAGTAGCCAAATCTGCATGTGGGCGAAAACCTAAAAATACGTAGTGTTTTGCTCCACTCTTTTCCTTCTACACACCCCAACCATCCTTTCCTCAGCTACTTTCCATCTCCTCTCAGGTGAGTGGGTGGTTGGGAAGCCCAGGACTTGAGGGCTTAGCAAGGGCTTTGAAACCTCTGAGTCTGGTTTGGAATGTATAGCCACCCTGTCCCCCACAGTGCAGGAGCTGAGAGAAGATAGGGGCCCGTGGGGCTGGGCAGAGTGAAAACTCAGAGAAAGTTCTAGCATACTTAATGCCCAGGGTGGGCTGAGCTTGCACAAGTCCCTGGGATGAGGCAGGCACAAGAGAAATAGAAAAATGTCCCCTTCCTTTCTGGGCATGTACGAGCAGTTAGAAGTCTCTAATCCATGGAGCCAACACGTTATGGAAGTGCCGAGGCACCCCCTCCTCTCAGGCTCAGCCAGCAGGTTACTCCCTCTCCGTACATACGGCTTCCTCTGGGAATCTGTAGGATTCTGGGCATAAGCTGCCTCAGTCCTTCTCTACATCCACAGTCAGGGATTCGCCGGCTGCCACAGCCATACTTCTTTCTTTGCTTTATCAGAAAAAATAGTCTTTCTCATCTCTAAGGACAGATTAGCCTGTCGTCTGGGCCCTGGATCCACTTTCCTCAGAAAGCCCCTGCAGTCAGTTCTCCCTGTCTCCCGTGTATGTAGTATTGCTTGTCTTCCCACTGCACCTTTTCCGCCCCATCCCAAACCGTGACCCTCCCTGCCCACCCCACCTCCGACAGGGCAGTAACCTGCATCCCCCTCCTCTCATTGCATGGCTCCACTTTCATCCACGGAAGTGACCTTTGACCCCTGTTGTCATTTCTGCACGTGGCCCTTTGGCTTCCATAATATGGCTTTAGATTTCTTTGTCTCCTTTGGTTTTTAGTCATCTTTGAAGTCTACTCTGCCCTCCCCATATTGTCACCGTTGCCTGGGCAGCCGCCCTCCAGTCTCTTCCTCCTCAGTTTCTACAGATACTTTGTCACAGGGCTGTATCTTTAGTTCAGACCTATCCCCTGACCCGTGTATCTGTCACATCTGCTCCTTGTTCCAAAAGAACCACAAACTCAGCATATCCCAAACTGAACTGTGCTCATAAATGAGGTCTCTGCAGAATCCCTCTCTGTTCCCTCTGTTTGTCCTCCACATCTCAACTCAAGCATAATCTGCCTCCTGAATAGCTCTCTAAACTCTGCCCCCACCCCACCCCCACCAGACCACCTGGCCCTTTTCACCCCTGCCTCCCAGTGCCGGGCCTGCCTCCTGGCCCCACTGCGGCACCCTTTCCACTGCAGCCCAGGAGCCTCTGTCTTGTTGTCGTCCTCAGATGTGCATCTCTCATTTATTGTGAGAAGTGTCATAAGTAACCTCTTACGAATAATCAAAGTACTGGGGTTTGTCGGTGTTTTTTTTTCTAAATTTTACATTTCAGATTCATTTAGGTGCCAGGTTGGCTTTCCACAGTGTCAGACTCGCTGTCACCCGATGTGCTTCAGTGGAAGAGAAAGGGGTGGCATTATTGTCAGTGCTAGTGGCCACCCAAGGTCCGGGAAGTGCCAGGGAGGCCGTCAGGAGTCAGGGATCCCAAAGCAGTAGCCTAAGGTAAGCATCCCTGTATAGGACAGAATCTGAACTCCGATGTCACTGACATGATATATGTGTAGGTCAGCCAGGGCCCGGCCTCCACAGCACCTCACACCACTTGTCTTGCTCTGGCACCATGAGCCCGTTTCCAGATTATCTTCTTGTCTTGAGCGCCAGGTGCCAACCAGCAGTTACTCTCCTATATTTGTACCTTCAGGGCAGTGTTGGCTCATGATAGATACTTGGTGAATTTTTGTTAAATGGTCAAATGGGTCAAAAGTATCTGCAGAATAAGGATGTACTGATGGGACAAGGCTAACTGGGGGAACAGAATGGGATTGGTGCTGGGGTGTAAACTGGTAGGTCCTCAGAGGAAGGCGGTGGGCTGTGACCCGGGCTGCAGTCCTAACACACAGGTTTTTTTCTTTCCTCTGTCGTTGTCAGTGAGGGCAGGTCAGACCTGGCCTGGTTTCCATACCCTGTTCTGGGTTCTCGGTAGCGGTGAGGCCTGCACACTGCTTCTGGAGGCCCGGTGCCAGCTCTGGTCTTCCACTCTGCTGGCGACCATCCATCATGTTACTGCTCTGCGTTTCGGTCTCTTCAGTCATAAATAAGAGCTGAGGTAAGTCCCTTCCCGTTTTGACGTCTGGAGCACTTGTTCTGGAACCAGGGCAGTGGGTTGCATTTCCTTTGCACCTTTGGACGTTCGGTTTGGTGGTGGCTAAGTTCTTAAGCAACAGGCTTGAGGAAGTAGCCGCAGTCCTCTCGGACTCCTTCAGTGGAAGGAGCTGCTCCATACCGCGCCACCCACCCTGGGGCAGAGTCTCACTTGAGCCGCCCTGGGGGCTTGCCTCCTGCAGAGGCAGTCCTGCCATCCTTGGCGAGCCCTTGGAGTGTGTCACAGCACTCACGGCCAGAAGGTACTGGCTCTGAATCTTGCCTCTCGTTCTGGTCTGAAGAGTGAGGACTTCTTCCTTCCAGCTGCTTGTGGTGGGCTTACTAAGCCGTCTTCCCCCGGGTCTTCTCTTTCCCATACATTCTAGTTTACTGGGCTTTTCCTTCCCTTTCATTTTCTTTTCTTCTCTCCACATACTTCTCTTCTGCTTTGTGTCCCTTTCCTTTTGAGAGCCCTGAATGTGACCTAATCTTCAGGATAGCGGGTGACAGGGAGGAGTTCTGGATTATACCTGGGTATCCGGTCTGAGCATCTGGGTGAACAGATTTCCTGCTTTCTAGGACTGAGTGGACTGTAGAAAGAGTAGGTGGGGAGGCATAGTGGGCACCAGAGAGAGGCTGGGCAGTGGGCAGTGCGTAGAGGTGCTCCCCATCAGGGGGAGTGTGTGGGAGGGAAGAGGGTCAAGGAGGGAACCCGGGAAATGTCATTAAGAGCCAGGCAGAGAGCCCAGAGCAGAGGCTGGAAAGGAGTCGTGGGTGAGAGGACAACCAAGAAAATGTGATGGCCCGGGGCCCTGGGCAATCGGCCTTCCAGAGGTAGGTGGCAGGCGCTATCGAAAAGTCAAGTGGAGCCAGTGCCTGGGCACTGTGGGCAGCCTCCACCAGACCGGTGTCGGGGAGCAGTGGGAACCAGACCAGAGACGAGGGCTCTCCCGGGGAGTGGATGGTGAGAAAGTGTAAAGAGCTCTTCAAGAGTGTCTCTGTGGCAGAGGGAGGGTGAGGGCGCGAGAGCCTGGCTCACTGGCCCTGGGAGCTGCTGCGTCCTGTGTTCTCTGGCTGACTCCTAGAGGGGGTCCCGCGGAGCTGAGCAGGGTCCTGGCTGAAGAGGCCTCAGGCTGCCTCCCTCCGCAGCATGAGTCCCGGGAGAGAGCCCCACGAGAGCCTGTGGCTCTTCACAGTGCCCTGCTGGGCGCGCAGGCCCACGGGTCCCCCTCTCCCACCCCGCATCTCTTCCAGGGAGGCCTCCTGACTTCATGGCCGGGTCAGGCCCCTCCCTTGGATCTCACAACCCTGAGTAGTGCTGCTTCATACCTGCACTACAGTGCTAGTTTTACACGTGAATGTGAATCTTAAATTTATCCACACCTGTGTCCCACCAGCCTGGAGGCTGTGTCCACGCAGGGGCCTTGCCTACTTTGTGCTGTATCCTCCACACAGGAGAATTGCCAGGTGCCTGGTAGGTTCTCAATAAACTGAAGGGAAGAAGAGAAACGTCAGTTTGGTGAAGCAGGTAGACACTGATGAGCCAAGGGCCGTGGGGGCTCCCGGCGAGGGCTGTTCCACTGGGCTGGAGGGGCGAGCCTCTGCCTTTGCCAACGAGGTTGAGGTCGTGAGTGTTCTGTCTGGGGCTGATTTCTGTTATCTTGCCGTGCCTCTGTCCACTGCTTACTTCTCTCCCCTCCAGGCCTCACCTTCCCCCATCAGTGGCCCCCAGAGTTGAGTAGGGCAGCTGAGACCTATTCTTTTCATCTTGCTTTGCAGCCTAAACCCATTTTCCCATTCCCCCAAGTTCCAAGCATGTTGGAAGTAGAAAAAAACAAAAAGCCCCCCAGGAGACGTACATCCTCAGGATCAGTGGGCCAGGAGTCCCCTGTGTGTGCTGACTCTCCCATGATCAGAGCCAAGAGCCCAGCTGTTACCCTGGTTTCTCCTGACTCCAATTTCAGCACCAGAGCTACCAACACCTCTTGTGGACTTGACTGGGGGGTCAGGGGGTGCCTGCTGGAGACTGAAGTCAAACTTGATTTTGGAGATGTAGGCGAGAAGGCTGGCAGTGGCCACAGGAAGGCCAGACCCTGTGGCTCCCAGAAGGAGAGTGAGGGGAGTCTGTCCCTACAAAGGAAGAGACCCTGTTCCCTCTCCAGTGACTGGCCAGTCCCTTCATCTGACCGAGTTTGCCTGGAGGAGCAGGAAGACAGTGTCCTAGGCGCACATGTCTGCAGCAAGAGGAGACTCTGCTCCCTGGGGAGGCCTGGTCTTCACCCAGCTGCCTCCCATGCAGAGTGTGAGGCCAGTCCTGAGCAGAATGGACCAAAGAGAAATGCCAGACTCTCTGGCCTCAGATGTGTACTTGGACAGGAGCCTCCTGTACAGCCCAGGAAGGTGTCCAGTTGGAAGGCACATGGACGGAGAGAGCAGGGGGAACTGGCAGGAAAGAAGTCCAGGGACCCAGTGCTCAGCTCTGGCCAGGCCCCTTCTGCCCGGGTGCTGGTCCGGGCGGCCAGTCCAGACAGGCTGGAGGTGGGCCAGCCTCGGGAGAACGATGAGGCAACGCAAGCTGAGGTCCTCATAGCCCGTCTGGCCAGAGAGGTGCGGCGCCTCAAGAAGTGGAAGAAAAGGCAACTGCTTCCCGGTCTGGGGGAGAAGTTGCCTCTCCTGAGCCTCCAGAAGCCACTCTGCATGAAGCATTCCCTGGGCCCTCTGGACATCACAGGCCAGAAGCCCACAGTAGACGTCAGACAATTCTTTACTTTCAACTGCAAGAACATCTGCCATGTCACCTGCAGTCTGTGTCACACCAGCATCAGACAGAGCAAAGTTAAGGGTCAGTCCCAAACCTCGGGCCTCCTCCGTCACTTGGTGAGTAAGCATGGGCTGGAGAGGGAGAGACAGCCAACTGCGGCCCGCCCCGGAGAGAAGGGGGCAGGGGCCGAGAAAAAAAAGACCAGTCTGTCCCTGGGCTCCTCTGGCCTTGCCCCTGAAGAGTCCCCATCACCAAGCCGCGGCTCAGATGACTCCCCTTTGGGAGACGGTGGTGGGCAGCCAGGCCCGGGTGGACCCAGGCAGCTGTCACTGGCTCCTCCACCCTTGCCTCCTCCCACTCCCACCAAAGATGAACCCACTGCTCCCCCCGTGGCTGTCAGGGAGGAGCAAGACGGCACATATGCTCCCAACCAGCCCCGAGCCCAGGCCTGGAACCAAAGCATTGCAGAGTTGCTCTGCAGCCTGGCGCTGCCACTCTCCTTTGTTTCATCCCCACCTTTCAGAAGGTTCATGGCCCAAGTTGACCCTTGTTACCATTTGCCGTCTCTAGCCTTCTTTGCTGATAAAGCCCTGCCCCTGCTCCATGAGGCCATGGATGAGCAGGTGCTTCAGGAGATGCAGTGGGCTCAGGGCAGCTGCGTCCACCTCACCATGTCCACAGCAGCCCGGGATGCAGTCGTGGACTACGTGGCCATCACTGCCCACTGGGCGGCAGTACAGCCAGGGAGCCGGCAGGTGGTGTCTGGAAGCCCGCGGAGGACAGCGGTGCTCTGGGTCCGAGGCCTGCCCGTGGAGAGCACCCAGGAGGAGAGGCAGCGGGGGCTGCGGGAGAAGGTCAGCCTGTGGCTTAGCCGCAGCACCATGCGACCGGGCTTCCTGGTGTCGGGCGGCTGCCTCAGCCTGGAGCAAGCAGTAAGGATGGAGGGCTACACACATGTCCCTTGTTTTGTCAGCTGCCTTGATTCTCTGGTGAGAAACTTTCTGCATCACCATCACAGCATTCAGATCATCCTGGGCACAGCCAGGGCCATCTGCAGTCATTTCCAAGGCTCTGCAGAGGCCCGGCGGCTGCTCACCCAGCTGCAGCGGCAGTGTGGCCTCCCAGAGCACCAGCCCTTTGGGGAGCTCGCAGCCAACTGGGTCTCCGACTACCACCTGATGGAGTGGCTGGTGGAGCAGCAGCGACCGCTGCAAGAATATGAGGAGAAGCACCAGCTGGGTAAGGCCGGGATGGCCCTGTCGGCCATGTTCTGGAGCCTGACAAACAGCCTGCTCACCCTCCTGCAGCCCTTCCAGCTGACGATCCGGGAGGCGAGTGCGGCACGGGCTGCTTTAAGTGAGGTGCTGCCTCAGCTGCGCTACCTGTACATCTTCCTAGAGCAGGTTCCCGGGCACTTCGGGGAGCAGGGAGGCAAGGAGATGGGCGCAGCCGTCCGGCTGGCTGAAGGCTTGGCCCTGCAGCTCTCCACAGACTGCCAGCTGAATGAGCTCTTCCACCGCGAGGAGCTGGTGCTGGCCACCCTGCTGGACCCCCGCTTCAAGGGGAAGATTGAGGCCATCTTGCCTGCGGGGGCTGACATTGACCACTGGAAGCAGGTTCTTGTGTACAAGGTGAAAGAGATTATGGTGTCTGAATGCCCCCTGCCCGCTTCACTCTCCCTGCAGAGTCCCAAGGCTGTGTGTGTGAACGCCACCTCAAGGGGCAGCATTGCCAGGAGCCTCAGGGCTGAGGGCCAGGGCCAGAAGGAGCCTGGGCAGCAAAGCAGCAGCTCTGGGTCTTTGCTGCTGGCCCAGAGGGAGAAGAGCTTGCTGGAGCAGCTGGAACATGTGGGGCTGCTGGCATCCAGGGAGAGTGGAGCCTCGCTCTTCACTGAGAACCACTTGGCCAGCATTGTTGTGAAGAAGTACCTGCATGAGAATGAGACGATTGGTGCCCAGGAGGACCCTCTGACCTACTGGGAGAAAAGGCAGGAGGTCTGGCCGGCCCTGGCAAAACTGGCCACTGTCTATCTGACCTGCCCTGCCACGGGAGCCTCGTCTAGACGTGTCTTTGCCTCCCTGGGCAGCCCTGCCCTTGTGGGGCACAACTCCCCTCTCCCAGTGGAGACAGTTGAGCATCTCCTTTTCTTGAAGACCAACCTGGAGAATTTCCCCAACTACACGCGCCCCCCCCTGGTCTTCCCTAGTGGAGACCTGGCCGAGGGAGAGCAGAGCAGTGAGTCTGACCTCATGGTCCACGGCCCTCAAAATCTGCCTGTAGGGACTCGGCAGTAGATAAGAGGAGCGCACAGAGTGGTTATCCTAGGGCATTAGATAGGGACAGCCAGAATCTTTAAACCGGTCTGGAAAGGGACAATTTCTCAATTCTTGACAGATTACCTTTTTTTTTTTTCAGAGAGGTGTCATTTTTCATCTGCTGAGTGTTTAATCTATTTTTAGTGGTTTTTGCACAAAACAGATTTCCTTGACTCATAAGTGACCATGAGTTGTACAATGCAGTTTTATAAACCGCACTGCTCTGAAATATTGGCGGGTCTTCAGGGCTCTACCCGCAGCTCGCCCATGTGTGTCAAGTGAGGCATACCCTTAAAAGGGCTGCTTCTTAAAAAGTGGCCAGAGACTAGAGGAGGCCTCGGCAGCTGGGAAGTCTGCTCAGCCGCCCAGAGCCTGGTAAGCCGTGGGAGATCCTTCTGAGATTGTTTGAGGAGGGAGAGGCATGCACACGCATGTGCACGTGCCCGTCGGCTCCGGGTCTCTACTTCTCGGGTCCCAGAGCGGCTGAGGCCCCTGGCTGGTGGGACTGCCCAGCCAGTGAGGGAGACTGACTGGAGGAGACCTGAGACGGCTGGTCCTCAGAAAGCTCTCTCCTGTGGTTTGTTTCCAGGCCACTGAGAACCTGAGGGCTTCTTTCTACAGAGAAGGCAGTGTCAGGCCCGCCAGGCTCTGGGGGGCTGAGCTTCTGTCCCACCCACAGTGCCAGTGCCTCTCTTTGTCCCTGGCTCCTTTTAAAGGGCAACCCCTACCTTGAAGCAAGAAAGACCCACTAGTAGCAGATTGCCCAGAATTTCCGTAGAGCAGAGAGCAGGACCTGAGCACATGGGGTCCAGGAGCTGCGGGAACCGGGTGGGAGCGGAAGGGAGAGGAGTGCTGGGGGCAGGCCTGTCAGCCCCCACAGCCCAGCTCTCCTGAGCTGCCAGCGCGCTGGGAGAGGGGCTCTGGGGAGGTGGGGAGAGGGAGGGTGAGGCATCCGAGGCCTGACTTAGACTTTGGCCCTGGCCGTGGGGATGAGCTTGGGACACCTGTCCACCTGCCTCCCGTGGAGGGGTTGGCCGTCGTGTGCACACTATGGCTAATTGACTATAGGGCATTTGTAAGTTACTGAGAATATAAGGAAGCAGGAAGAATGAACCATATCCTTCCATTCAGAGCCTCTGTTAGTACTTTGACACATTTCCTTTTTCTGCCTTGAAACCATGCCCTCTGTGCTACTTAATATGCTGTGTTTCTGTCTTAGCTACTATAATAGTGGTGTTTTCTCAAATAAAGCTTTCATAAAGATCATATTTAATGGTTGGAGTAGCATGTTTGGATTAAAGTCTGGCTCCAAATTGCTTAGGTCACATCTGTCCCTCCAGCTGTGGGAGGTATGTGTTCCCAGGCTCACCTGTGACAGCAGGGGAGGCCAGGGCTGGGGCTGCACTCCTTAATGCCCCAACTCTCAGTCAGTGCAGTGGGGAAGGAAGGTCAGGACACGGCCCTGCACCAGCCTTGGACCTCTCCCTGCCTCCCTTAAATTGTATCTGTGACCCAGACTTGAATGACAATCACCTGTGAGCATCTTGAAAATGTGCATGGTGTCCTCTGCTTTCCTCCCAAATTGTGATTCTTTAGGTTGGTGGGGGCGGAATGCGACATGCCCTAAGGTAACCCAGGGTGGTACATTCGGGTGGGTTCTGCCAGCCCTTGAGCCATTCTTAACGTCTGGTGACTGACTCAGCTCAAGCGTTTGTGGCAAGGTGGGAGGCCTGAGTAGGGGCAGCAGGAAGGCGGGAGTGTGGAAGGACAGCTGTGGGGAAGCCAGCTGGCCCCAAGCAGTGTCGCTCAACCAGGGGCAGTTTTGCCCCCTGGCGAATACTTGACAATGTCTGGAGACATTTTGGTGTGTGTGGGGGTTGCTATTATTGAGGGGCCGGAAAACGGGGCTGCTGCTAAACTTCCACAGCATACAGTCCAACCTGAAGGGGCAAGTTGAGCCCTGCTCTGGACTGGGGACAGGAGGGAATGGGGCAGAGGAATGGTCCCCAGTGGACTGAAGCAGCCAGGTGACTGTCCTGGGGCTGCTTGGAGTTGAACCATTTTCCTCTAAACTTGGCTGTGTCCCACCCTGGCTGACTCACGGGCATCATTTTCTGGCCCACATCCTGTGTAGATAAACAGACGGCAAAGGCTGCCTGAGCGAGGGGGGAGGGCCTCCCTCCGGAGGCCCAGCTGTCAGCTGTCTCGGTTGTAGTCTCATCTGTGTAACCGAGTCCTTTTCACAGACTGAGTCGGGCCAAGAGCATCTGTTTGTCGTGTCTGTAAACGACACGGGTGTGTTTGAGAGAAGCACGAGGACGCAGTTGGATGTGGGTGGGCATCTCCCATCTGTGGCCAACCTGTGCGGCAGTTGAGTTTGCGCAGGTGGAGGGCCCCGGGTGGTCCTCAGTCCTGCCCGGACCTGCCTGGCTGAGTGGTGTGTGGATTTCTGGGAAGGGGAGCGAGGGAGCGGGAGCACTGTGTGGTGCCGCTGTTCATCTAAGCAGGTGGGGGCGCAGGGCCCTGTGCTGGAGGGTCACTGTCGCCTGCCTGGTGTTCGGAGGGCCTGATTTCCAGTTAATGTGCTCGCTCCTCACTGTTTCCCCTTCTGCCCAAAGCGTGCATCCAGGCCCTCTGCGGGAGTGCAGGCACACCTCCTGCCTCCCTGCGCCCACCTGCTCTCCTGTTCTTGCCCTCCCTTCGCAGCCGCCAGCCACCTCCATCTAGACGGTCACAACCCCCCCCCACCATTCCTCAGGGTGTTGCAGCCTGACCGTGTGGTCCAGCTGTGGCCTCACCTCTGGCTGCCACTGCCCCAGAGGCCTCATCTGCCGATTCCAGAGGACGTTGAATGCAGGGCCCACAGCTTCCCCTTGATGCCTCCTGTTTTTTCCCTCTGGCTGCTCACCAGCAGCCTCTATTCAGCCTCATGTTCTCTGACTTCAGCCTTTAGCCTCTCTGCCACTGTGCAGCAGGGGTCCTGACCACTCTCACTCCCAAAATAGTGTTTGGCTGGGGAGGGGGTTTCCAGAAGGCTGGCCCAGACTGTCACACACGCCCACTGAATCCCTTCAGCCTCGAGCTCGGGCTGCGTCCTATGGCCAGGCCGCGTGGTCACCTCAGACCGGATGCCTCCTTGCCTCCAGTGTGTCTGGTGCATCCCAGGGTTGAGAAGGGAGCCCTGTGCCCAGGCACGTGGCCAAGTCCCAGGAGGTGTCTAGGCTGTGTCCTCTCCTTGCACTGCTCTCGGTGGGCCCTGTGTCCCCAGTGCCTTCACAGCAGTTTTCTAACGTCTGGTGCCCCTTGGGCACCCAATGGGCTGGAACAGTTTTAACCAGATGCAAAGGTTCTGCCTTCCTCACTGCTTACACCCCCAGAAGACCCCCATTTGCAGAGCAAACTGGACTTCTCAGTGGATGTGTCCAGCCCTTTTGGAAATAAATGAGTTAGTACTGAAGACGTGTTGTAGATAGAGGGGAGCTAAGTAGACATGGGACCCCTTTCTCAGAGATGGGGCAGGGGATGGAGGTTGGAGGTTAGATGTGTTAGTGCCCCCAGCTCCACATAGGGGGTGTGGGAGGAGCTCTAGGCCTGGTGTCCTTGGGGAGCAGGAGTAATAAGTGGCGCTGATCATGTAAACACAGACTTGGGACTGGCTGATACTCTAGTCCTAGGTTTTGTAAACAGGAGCGCATGGTCCCAGGGTTCTTTGTAGGCCCTCCCCGCCTGGCCTGGGCCTGGCTAGAGTCTGCAGGGTTGGGAAGCTGCCCTTGGAGCAGAGGTCCCTTCCTGTTTTCCTCGCTGCTGAAACCTTGACCCCATTGCCAGTGGCATCACCCGCGTCCCTCCCCCGGGCCTCGACCCCCGGGCTCCGCAGTCTCGCACCAGCTCCTGGCCTCGTGCTGTCCCACAGCCTCTGGTGACTGCAAGGTCCCTCCCCTCCAGGACAGCTTCCTTGACCGCCTGTCCTCCCTCTGTCCTTTCCAGAAGTGCTGTCGTGTTTGCAGGGACCGCGCTGTCTGGTGTGTGGTGATTGGTGCTGTTCCAGTGACCAGTCAGGCCTGAGGAGCTAGTCTGGGGGCGCAGGGGGAGGAGGATGGAATTCAGGTGTGGGGACCGGCAGTGCTGTTACCAGTTCCCTGGGCCTTCACGCTCCCTTCCCTCCCTCAGCCTGAGTCCTCCGGCCCTGCAGCTGCAACCAGACGTTATCAGCGGGCCCACATAATCTGGAATCCATTTTGAATTCACTGATAATGTAAAAAAAAAAACACCGAGTCAAAAATGTTTTTGAATGACTAAAGCAAGGCCCAGCGCACCCTCACATGCATGGCTCTCCGGGGAGGAAACTAGAGAGATTGAGAGATTGGTGGTGGAGAGATTGAGAGATTGGTGGTGGTGGTGACCTATTACCTATTCAAAAATACATTGAAATGGTTAAAAGGAAACACTTCAGAAGTAATAAAACAGATCATGAGCAATTACTGAAAAAAGAAAATAATGAGACCTTGCCCCCAGTGCAGATTTGGAAAATGGGAAGTACCGGTAACACTGGGCCTGAATTCCATCCCCATAGGGCCATCACTGCCGAGCCAAGTCGCGGGGAGGGCGGCCCACCTCCCTCAGGGGGGCTCTTGTGCCTTTAGGCCTCGCCAGGCCATCTAGGTTTCTGGCCCCGAGGTCGGTGGCTAGGTGGTACCTTGTGCTGTGACCAGCTGCAGGGTCACAAGAACTGTCCCAGAGAGGCCTGCTTACTGTTTAATTGTCTCTCCTTAGGGACCTGCTCGCCCTTGAGCTGGGTGTGTCAGAACAGGCCTCTGGCAGTGGTCCAGGCAGAGTGACTGGCTTTGTTGGGGTAAGCAGCCAGCTGACCCCCAGTGGCACCCACGTCCCTGTGGCTGAACTGCCAGGGCCTAGGCCACCTGGACTGACTGTCTCATGGAGCCTCAGGGTGAGAAGCCAGGAGAGGCTGACAGGGTGCACATCACACCCCACTTCCTCAAGTCGCGTTCAGGCGAGTTTGCCCTGGAGTCCATCCTGCTGCTGAAGCTGCGAGGCTTGGGGCTGGTGGACCTGGGCTGCCTGGGCGAGTGCCTGGGCCTCGAGTGGCTGGACCTGTCAAGCAATGCTCTCACGCATCTGGGCCCGCTGGCCTCCTTGCACCAGCTAGTCGTGCTCAACGTCGCCAACAACAGGCTGACGGGGCTGGAGCCACTGGCCGCCTGTGAGAAACTGCAGAGTCTCAATGCTGCGGGTAACCTGCTGGCCACCCCTGGCCAGCTGCAGTGTCTGGCCAGCCTGCGGGGCCTCGAGTGCTTGCGGCTGCAGGACCCTTTGGCCCGTCTCAGCAACCCGCTCTGCACCAGCCCCTCCTACTGGGCGGTGGTCCGAGAGCTCCTGCCGGGCCTGAAGGTCATCAATGGGGAGCGCATGATTGGCCGCGGCAGTGAGTTCTACCAGCTGTGCCGGGACCTGGACAGCTCCCTGCACCCCAGCTCGAGCCCAGGCCCCAGAGTCCCCAGGGCCCAGCCCTGGGTGGAGCCAGGCTACTGGGAGCCCTGGCCTACCCGGGGCAGCTCCATCCTGGAGGAGGCCTGCCGGCAGTTCCAGGACACACTGCGAGAGTGCCATGACCTGGACCGGCAGGCCAACAGCAGCCTGGCCCAGGCAGAGCAGGCACTCAGCCCTGCAGGCACCACCTCGGCCTTTGTCTTTTGAATGCACCCAGTCAAGGCCCAGGACACCCTGGCACGTGTGTGGGGTGGGCACATTGTGGCCTCTCTGCCCGCATCTCCCCTCCTGCCTCTGCTGTCTGCACCATTGCATCGCACGGGCCCGCAACCAGGCTGCGTTTATCCCTGTTCCTAAGGTGGCGCCCTGCCCCCACTCCCAGCCCAAGGCAAAGTCCATACCCTCTGTGCTCACTCTTCAAAAGCACACCTCCCAGTGGCCTCTAGCAGGGGAAAGGGCCCCCGCAGGCAGCTGGCATGGTGTGAAGCCATCCTGCCACCCACCTACAGTGTGGGCAGGCGAAGAGGCCCCGTGCCGAGCCCATGCCCACAGCTGCTGCTGCTCCTGGCTGCGCGGACGGGCCTGAGATTAGTTGAGAGTTGTTCCTTCCTAGGGCTGATGTTGGGAGGGGCTTGTATGGCGTGTCTCCTGTCCCGGAACGATGTGGCCAGAGCATCAAAGCTGTTGCTTACCCCCCATCAAAATTTGCCTGTCCAAATGACCCTCTGCTGTGGCTGCCCTAGTCCTGGGGCTCCCTGGAGCCCCTGCTTCCCACTCTCACGCCGGCCGCCCATTCCCACCCCCTCAGCCCATTCTCACCCCACTAACTCCTATTAAATATTTCTGCTGTAATGTGCATCACTGCTTGTCATTTCACTTGGGCAGTCTTGGTTTTCCCAAGCATGAGCTCAGGCAAGGACTCCCCACCCCCTCTGGTCTCCCCACAGGGAAGGAGGGAAGGACGAGCACATGCCAGGCCCCGCAGGGTCTTGAACATCAAAGGGGAGGCTTTGAGAGCGGGCTGCACCTGAAACCAGCTGGCCCACATGACGCCTCACCCCTCAGCTCCAGTGCTCACCCCCGGGTGCTTCTTCCGCCGCTAGGACTGGAGCTTCCTGGCCTTTCCACTGGCGGCCTGCTAGCAGCTGGGCTCCGGCGGGCAGGGAGGGAGGGAGTGCCAGGGCAGAGAACCCAGCTCAGAGAGCAGTTTTATTAGCTCGGGGATAATGGGACCGTCCTCCCCGTGTACTGGGACAGGAGGGCCGTCTTGCACTGGTCACCTCCCACAGCTGTCCAGGAAGCCGACTGAATCTAGACAAAAAGAAAGTCACTCAGATTTGGGTGAGAGGGTGGCTGTTCTGGTCTTGTTCCCAGCTTTGTCCCCAGGCTCTGCATCTGTTCCCTCCCTGCTCCAGTGCTGGCACAGCCTGCCCCCAGCCCAGGGCTGTCCCTGCACCTGCCCCTCCCTCCCGGCTCACCAGTCCAGCCTCAGCTGCGGGGCAGGGCCTTGATGAAGGCAAACTGTCCCGGGAAGTAGTAGCTGTGGGGGTCCTCGCCAGTTCGCTCCACCCGGCCGCACTGTGCCTCCTGGCGCTCCTCAAGCTCCTGCAGCGCCAGCAGCCGCTCAGCCCTCCACTGCACCCACTGCCACCCCCTAGCCCCTCCTCCCCCTCCCCCTGCCCCCTCCCCTGCCTTGCCCCCCCCCACCCTCCCCCTCCTCCCCTCCCCACCCCTCCTTATCCTCTTGGCTCCTCTGTCCAGGCTTCTGCCACCAGCCTCTCCCACAGGCCCAGCTTAATCCTCACTAGCCGCCTCCCCAGCCTCCGCACTTCCTGCTCTGCTCACTCTTACCTGTTGAACCTGTGTCTGTATGGGGCAGTGGACCATCCGGCCCAGGACTTTATTCTCAGAGTCCAGCTTGATGCAGGCCAGGCATTTCCGCTTCCTCTGTGGAGGGGTGCATAGGGACAGAAAGGAAAAAGGGACGAGGGGAGGCATGTGGCCTCACAAGGGTAGAAGCCAGGGCTGCCTGCCGTGGGATCATTTCTCCTGGCGAGTACTGGAGCTGAGGGCTGAGGGGTCATGCGGGCCAGCTGGTTTCAGGTGCAGCCCACCCTCAACCTGGGAAATTCCGGAAGTCAAACCATCCTGCAGTTTTCAAACTCTGGCACTTGTGTGTGTAGGCGGGACTCCTCCCGAGATGGGCTGTCCCCACTGACTTCCACCCCAGCTACTCTGCTGTCATCAATTGTATCTGCGTGCACTTTCTTGGAATATTTGATTTGAACACAGGGGTCCTGGTATAAAAGTCTGGAAAACTACTGACATAATCTAGTCCCTCCCTTAACAAGTGGAGGGATCTGAGTCCTTCAAAAATACTAGAGTCACAGGGCTCGTGCTTGGAGAGCCCAGACCAGAACCCAGATCCTGCATGCCCAGCCCAGGGATCTCCCTCATAGCAGCTGTTTTGCCCCCAAAGTGGTTGATTATAGTGAAGCCCTGTTATGAATCAGCCAGGGCTGGACCATCACTACTCAAAAACTCACAGAACACAGGGAATTCACCAGGCCTGGGGTGGGGGCCAGACAAAGCCCATACCATGGGCTGTTTCCACCAGTGACCTGAAGCCTGAGACAGGAACTCAGACGGAAGCAGGACCCTCTCTGAAGGACACGTGTCCTCAGAGTGGCCCAGCCCTCCGCCGTCCTGCCTGGACAGACCTCAGCCCACCCGTAACTGTCACAGCCAGGCCCAGACTGAGCCACCTCAGCTTCCAGGGAGGCTGCTCCCATCTCAGGGCTTCCCGCCTCAGAATCTCCTACGAAAGCCCAATTATATATACTTGCACCATGTTCCCCATCTCTCTCACACACAAACACATATGGACATAACATGTCTTCACTCACCCCGTTGGGCTTAACTTTGCACTCAGCTTTCTTCCAGTCTTTCTTCCGGCAGCTTGTCTGCTGGAGCTTGAATTCAAGCCTCACAAAGGTCCCCGCAGGGAAGGGCTGCCAACAGACAGACAGAGCAAGGTCAGCAGCCAGCTGAGTTGGCAGAGCAATTCCTGGATGTGACCTGTCCCTCCTCCCCGCAGCGAAGCAGCTTGTCCAAGTAGGTGGCTGGGGTGGCGGCCTTTCTCTGGGGAGCTCGGTGCTCATGGAACCCCAACACCTTTGTAGCTGCTTCCTAGGAACATAGTGGTCTCTTGGGATGCAGCCCTGACGCCCTCCTCTTTGGGGACATGCCACTAACCGTTTCCATGGCGCTGTCCACACTGATCTCCCGGAAAGCCCACTGCACTGGAGGGTGTTTGTGGAATTCCTCCAGGGCCACCTGCAGGCCCCGGTGCTGGGTGGCTGTGAGCTCGGCCCTGCTCAGGCCCACCGTGCTTAGCCACAGGGCTAGCGGGATCAGCAGCTGCCACATGGCTTCACCGCAGTCACCTTGGCCCTGCGAAGGGTGTGTGTGCAATCCTCAGCTCCTCATGCCAGCCAGCAGCCACCAAAGGCCGGGCCCTTGGTTCAGGGGCATGGCTGGCAAAGCCCTGGGCAAAGGTGGAGAGATGGGATGTGGCCCTTTGCCGAGAATTCCACTGGTATTCCCCAGGCCCCTCTGCTCCTCCCCACCCTGTCCCCCACTGACGCCTGGGTCCTGCTCAACCTGGGTCTGGCCCTGTCCTGCGGACGCTTTTGTCCTCCGGCCGACAGCCTGGAAGCCCCCTGTTGCCCACTCCTGCCTTCCCACCTTTTCTGGCCCATTCTCTCTGCCCACTGCCCCAGGGCCCCTCCCCCGCCCCCAGGCGAACTCGGGACGCCGAGGGGCCGGCCGCGAGGGAGGCGGGCTGCAAGCTGAATATTTTGGGGAGGACGTAAACACGTGGGAGGGGCCCAGAGCAGGGTGGGAACCGGAGGATGCTTAACCCTCCCAGCACTGGGGCTGCTCATTGTCACTGGCCCGACCCCTGACCCCAGAAACTGGGGTCTCGCCTCAGCCCCACTGTGACTCTCCAGGCAGACAGACCCTCCCGCCCTTCCTTTTCTTCTGGGGCCTTCCCCACCACCCCTCTCCCGGCCCTTCTGATCCTGTCCCCCAATCTCTGACCGGAGTCGCCTGAGGGGTGCACCCTCCCGGCAAACTGCCTGCACCCGTGGTCTTAGGACCAGAAAGCTACACATGTGGAAACTGAGGCCCTACAGTGAAGAGATACCGGGGTGCTGCCTTAAAGCAACAGCCCTTGGACAAGTTGGCAAATTCTGCCCTTGGAGCCGCGCCCATTGCCCTCCGCCACCTGCCCAGCTGCCCCCCGCCGCTCGTCTCCTCACCCACCTCCTTTCCCGCGCCCGCGGTCCGACACTCCCTGCCGCTGCCTCTGGGCCAGGCTGTCGGCCTCTGCCCGGCCCTCCCGCGGGTCGGCCCCCATCTCCTCCCACTCCCACCCCCTGGGCTCCCCCTGCTCCCAGCGCCACCGCAGGCTCCTCCCCAAGGCCCTTAGGACCGGCCTCCCGGGCAGCAGGCCCTCCCCTGCCCCCTCCCCGGGCCAAGGAGCCCAAGCGCTCAGCGATCTGGGGATTCGGGCCTGGCCTCTTCTCCTCGGCGTGGACTGCCCTGACCCCACCCCGCCTCCGGGTAGAACTGTCTTTCAATTAGGCCCCTCCTGCTGACCAGTCCACAGCATCTCCAGACGCTCGTTTCAGGAAATCTCAGAAATACAGACATCCTCAAACCAGATGAGCCCTTGAGGAGTCACTGGGTCCTTCCCCCTGTCTCCCAAGCCCTAAAGCCACACTGAGAAGGCAGGTGTCCCCTTTAGAGATGACTCTGGTGCCCCACAACATCTATTGCCAGCCAACATGCCAGTCTTGATCCTGCATGTGTCATCCTTGGTGGTGATAGGCTCAGGGGTCTCCTGCGGGGTATTGGGAGCCTTCAGGTATGGCAGAACGGTGACATTTGCAAGACCAGTGCAGGGTCAGGGAAGACAGTGTTCAGTTCAACCCCTGCATGTCCTGAGCAACACGAACAAGCTCTGGGATTTTGTGTGTCAGTGACGAGAATATCGTGTCTCCAGGTCCAGAGGGTCTCATTTAACTTCCCAAAGCCCTGGGACTTCTGCTTCCTTCTTTGCAAGGTGGGGACCAGAAGCCCTACTCTAAGGAGTCATTCTGAAGGATAAATGAGGAAATATATGAAAGCAACACATGGCCCAGAGTTTGGCACAAGTTTTCTCCCCTTCCCTATCCACTGCCGCCAGGATTCTCAGCAGGGAGCTGAGAGCTTCCTTGGCAATGCGCTCTGGGGGCTTGGCTTCCGTTTAGCCAGTGCTGGTGCCTGGAATCCCATCACATTTCATGCCCAACTGTGGGTTACGGACTATCGTTAAACAGAGATGGGATCTTGTGCTCCAAGAGCTTTAGATGGGTTTGGAGAGACAACATGCGCACACACGACATCTCCCAGCCTGGGACTCCGTGCTGGGGGGGCCCCTGGGGAAGGGTGGCCAGAGAAAACTTCCAGGAAAAGGTGGAACTTGAGCTGAGGAAAGCAGGGAAGTCATCCTGCCTCTGGCAGGGGCTGGAGGGAGGTGTTGGGGGGTGGGAGGTGGGGCTGGTGGGCGTTGAATCAGGCCTGGGTGAGGGAGGCTGGGAGCAGGATGCTGGCAGCTGGCAGCTGGCAAGGAAGGAGAGCAGGACTATGTACAAATACAGTGTAGGTCATGCAGCCAGACAGGATTCCCTTTGGGTGAAGGGAGTGTGAGGTGGGCACCTCAGGTGGGCAGTCCTACTGCAGGCAGTCACAGGTGGGCATGTGTTGGGGCCATTAGTGCACATTCATGAGTTCAGCTGCAGGGGACGTGTCCCAGCCCAGGCAACAGCAATTAGCTAACTAATGACGGGTAACGATCTTCGTGGGCATGGCAGTCAAAAACACAGCTTCACATATCCAAGGTGCTCCAAACCTACTTCAAAGTCTTCCAATAACTGAACTGAGTCCCCAAACCAAATCTTCATGACCACCTGGACAAAACTAGTTCATGTTTTTCAGAAGAACCAATTTGCAAAAGCGTATCAGTTTCGAAACTACACCTGTCCAAGTTAAGTAAGCTCACTAACTCTTGTGTCAACTCAGTAGAATTAACATAAATTCAAAGTCAACTCTAAATTTCTCAATATCAACATGGTAGTCTTCAATTTTTTTCTTGTAAATTTCTTGTCTACTGCTATTAAAATCCTTCACGTATTGATGCATGTGAGAGGAAGTATGTAAAATCCTAATAGTTGATCACTTTTGGTGAAAGATTTAATCTGAAATTCTTCTATTTGTTTGACCCAGTCACTGGTGAGCTTTGCTTTCTTCAGAGTCTCATATTTACCTTGATCGTCAGTACCGTGAAAAGGCACACTGGCACTGTTAATCTCTGATTTTTGAATATTTGGTTAGAATTATCTTTATTTTCAGAAAATCTTGGAGTTAACAGTACAGTAAATCTTAGTAAAGCTCTTCCATGACTCAACCAATGAGGACTGGCAAAGAAAAGATCATCAAATCCATTGTCTTCTATTTCTTTCAACAGTCCCATAAATGTGCAATGTTTCACAGCACTTGCACTTGAATACTGAACAATTTTAACAGCTGTGTGCATGAGTTGCATAGTCTGTTCAGAAAAGTGAGCGCAAATATTTTCAATTTGCATCATATTGTAGAATGAAGAAATATAGGAAACATCAGTCTTTTGTTTAAAAATTCCAGTACCTAAGTCACACCAGCCACATGTCAAATACTCATTATGAACAATGTGTATCTATATATGTTCATAAAAGCACAAGATATTTCTAGAAGGAAAAATAAGAAACTTGTAACAGTGGTTGCCTCTGAGGAGAGGGACTGTGTGGCTGAGGAGAAGGGGAGAGAAGGAAATGGTATACCCTTTGTACTTTTAAAATTTCATGCCATGAGTATGAAATTTTAATTCATCTATTAAAATATAAAAATGACCTTTAAAACTTTTAAAATCACAAAACAAATAGCATTTTTAAAAGCTCCGTCTGGCGGTTGTGCGGAGTGGATGAGAGGGGACAAGTCTAGGTGCAGGTGGACCTCGTCGGAGACAGGTGCAGTTGTCCAGGTGGAAGGCATGTGGCTGGGACAAAAACAGGGCCAGTGAAGACAGAAGAGGAGCCATGTCAGAAATACCTAGAAGGAAACAAGCTTGGTGATAGATCAAATGGGGGCTCAACAGAGAGGGGCATCAGGAGTGAATTCCAGGTGTCTTCCCCAGGAGTTATTGCAAATAATTTCAAGTCTCAGAATTCACACGTTTCTTTTCAAAACCTGGGAAACTCTCTGAATTATGCCTTTGCACAGTTGCTGTCCTGCAGGCTCCTCTGAAATTGTGATTAGATGTACATTACACCTTCTCCCCCTGGCTTCCTCATCTCTCAGCCCCTTTGATACTTTCCATGTTTTATCTCTTTATTTCTACTGCTGCATCCTGGTTAAATTCTTCATAGTTATTTACCAGGTTCACTAATTTCTGCCTCAGTTAGGTGTGACCTGCTTTGAACCACGCTTTAAAATTTTCATTCCATTTAAGCAGTTTTAGACTTTATATTTGCCTCTTTTTCACATCGTCCTCTTCCTTTTTGATGTTCTTTTGTTCCTAAGTCATACCACTGATGGTCTATTTTATGTAAAGGTATTATACTATTTTCAGTAGGAATTTTGAAGTCTTTGCTTTTTTTTCTTCCAGGCCTCACTAATGATGTCCTATTTATTTATTTTCATTTTTACCATTTTAGCCATTTTTACATGCGTAGTTCAATGGCATAAGTACATTCACATTTTGTGCAAGCATGTTCTGGATATTAATCCCTTGTCAGAGATATGATTTCCAAATACTTTCTCCCATTCTGTGGGTTGCTTTTTCACTCTTCATAGTGTCATCTGGTGCACAAACATCTGTCCATCTCCAGAACTTTTGCATCTTCCCCAAATGAAACTCTGTTCCCATTAAACACACTCCTCATTTTCCTCTCTCTCTGGTCCGGGTTCTACTTTCTGTCTCTGTGAATTTGACTGTCCTAGGTACTGCATATAAGTGGAATCATACAACATTTATTCTGTTGTGTCTGGCTTATTTCACTTGATGTAATGTCTTCAAGTCCATCATGTTATAGCACGTGTCAGAATCTCTTTCCTTTTTAAGACTAAATGATATTCCATTGTATGTTTATAGCACATTTTATTCATCCATTCTAACGATGATAGATTTTGGGTTGTTTCCATCTTCTGGCTACTGTGAACAATGCCACTATGAACACTGGTGTACAACTATCTGAGTCCCTACTTTTACTTCTTTGGATATATATCCAGAAGTGGAATTGCTGGATCATATGATAATTCTATGGTTAAGATTTTGCAAAACTGCCATACTGTTTTCCATAGTGGCTGCCTCATTTTACATTCTCACTAGCACTGCACAAGGGTTTCAGTTCTCTAAATCCTCGCTAACACTTGTTATTTTCTGTTTGCCTGTTTGTTTTGGGATCATAGTCAACCTGATAGGTGTGAGGTGGTAACTCATTGCAGTTTTGATTTGCATTCCCCTGATGATTAGTAATGTTGAGCATTTTTTCATGTTCTTATTGGCCATTTGCTTATCTTCTTTGGAGAAATGACAACCCAAGTCCTATGACCATTTTTTAATTTTTGCTTGTTTGTTGTTGAATAGTAGGGGTTATTTATATGTTCTGGATATTAATCCTTTGTCAGAGATATGGTTTCCAAATACTTTCTTCCATTCTGTGGGCTGCACTTTCACTCTGTTCATAGCATCCTTTGATGCTTAAAAGTTTTTAATTTTGATGAAGCCCAGTTTATTTATTGCTCTTGCTGCCTGAGCTTTTGGGGTCATAGTCAAGAAGTCATCACCAAATCCAGTATCATGAAGCTTTCCCCGTATGGTTTCTTCCAAGAGTTGTATAGTTTTAGCTCTTGTGTTTAGGTCTTTGATCCATTTTGAGTTAATTTTTGTTTGTGATGTTAGGTAAGGGTCCAACTTCATTCTGTTGCATGTGGATATCCTGTTTACAGAGCATCATTTGTTGAAAAGACTGCCCTTTCCCATTGAGGAGTCTTGGCACCTCTGTCAAAAGTCATTTGACCATATAGGTGAGGATTTATTTCTGGGCTCTCTATTTTTTGCCATTAGCGTGTATGTCTATATGTGAGTGCCACACTGTTGTGATTACTGAGCTTTTAGTCAGTTTTGAAAACAGGAAGTGTGAGTCCTTCAGCTATGTGTTACTATTTCAAGATTGTTTTGGTTATTCAAGGTCCTTTGAGATTCCATACTAATTTCTGTTTCTGAAAAATGTGTCATTGGGATTTTGATAGAGACTACGTTGAATCTGTAGATCACTTTGGGCAGTACTGACATCTTAACAATCTTAAGTCTTCCAATCCATGAACATGGGATGTGTTTCCATTTATTTATGTCTTCTTTAATTACCTTTAGGAATGTTTTATAGCTTTCATTGTACAAGTCTTTCACCTCCATGGCTAATTCCCAAGTATTTTAGTATTTTTGATGCTATTGTAAGTGGAATTGCTTTTGTAATTTTCCTTTCAGATTGTTTATTGTTAGTGTATAGAAATGAAAATGATTTTTGTGTGCTAACTTCATATCCTGCTACTTTGCTGAATTCAATTGTTAATTCTGAGAGGCTTTTTTGTGTGGAATCTTTAGGGATTTCTACATTTAAGATCATATCATATAAAAACAGTGATAGTTTTTCTTCTACTTTTCCAATTTGGATACCTTTTATTTCTCGTTCTTGCCTAGATGCTGTAGTTAGAACTTCTAGTACTGTGTTGAGTAGAAGTGATAAAAGCAGACCTCCTTGCCTTGTTTCTGATCACAGTGGAAAAAGCTTTCAGGTTTTTGCCATTGAGTATGATGTTAACTGTGAGTTTGTCATATATAGCTTTTATTATGTTGAGATAGTTTCCTTCTATTTATTCCCAGTCTGTTGAATGATTTTATCATGAAAAGATAATGAATTTTTCAAATTCTTTTTGTGGATCAATTGAGATGGTCATGTAGCTTTTTCTTTCATTCTACTAATGTGATTTATTACACTTATTCATTTTCATATGTCAAACCATCCTTGCATTCCAAGAATAAATCTTACTTGGTCATTGTGTATAATCCTTTTAATATGCTGCTGAGTTCTGTTTGCCGATATTTTATTGAGGTTTTTTTTTAAATCAATGTTCATAAGGGATATTGATCTATAGTTTTCTTGTGTCTTTGGCTCTGGTATCAGGGTAATGCTAGCTTCCCAGAAAGAGTTAGAATATGCTCCAATATTTTGGAAAAGCTTGAGGAGGATTTGTATTTGTTCCTTAAGATGTTTGGTAGGAGTAAATTCAAAAGTTTAGGGAGAGGGTTAAATATGGCTACGTGAGAGGTGAGACAGAGGCCTCCTCCTAAAATCACATATAATATGAAAACATAATTAATACAACTAATCCTGAAAGAGCAACAGGAAAGAAGGTTGCAGCAGACTGCATACACCTGGAGAAATGAACAGATCTCGTGGAACACGGTAATGTATCAAAGCCTTGATCTGGCGGGAACCAAGCCCTTCCCCCACCCCAGCTCACCGGCGGGAGGAATAAAAATGGAGTGGGGAGGGAGTGGAGGCCTGGGACTGCTGAACACCTCACTCTGGAGATCTGCTCTGGGAGCACAAACATACACTGCATGGTGCTCTGGTGATTAGGGGTGTTGGAAAGCTAAGACAGGCAGAATACCTGGAAAGACTGAAATTCCAGCTGCTGTGGAAAACAGGGATCCATATCCAGCTGCTCTGGGACAAAAGAAAGGCGGGCAGTCTGAGAGGCTTCCTAAAAGTGAGAGGGCTGCTAAAGGGGCAAGGATTGCACAGAGCTTACTGCTCAGGAGAAAGGACAGGTAGGCAAAATTGTCCAGGTGCACTCTGCCCAGCAGGTTGGGAACTTTCAGGAGCTTCAGGTGCTCCATCCCTATGGCTGTATATGCAGCTCCAAGGCCTCACACTGTGACATGCAGCCTGCTGTGCCTTCCTCCTGACCAGCCTTCCCCTGGCTTACAAACTGGCAGCCCCTGCCCTGGCATTAGGCCAGCCAGAGGGAAGCCCCACCTACAGCAACTACAATTACAAAGCATAGAGGCTTACACCTGTGTGTTCAGCCCACTGGTCCTGGCAGTGGAGACAGGCATAGCAGCCAGGAAGCAGGAAACAGCTCTTTCCTCTCCCCAGACACCAACACTGCTCCCCTATGAACCCTGAAAATGCTCCAGGGGCTGAGCAGCTCAAGAGAGTAGAGCTTCTGGGCAATGGAGGGAACCACATACAAATATGAAACATCAAAGGAACCTAGTTCAAAGCAAAATCATAAAAACACCAGAAAAAGAGTCAAATGAAACTGATCTCATTAATCTTCCTGAAAGAGATTTCAAAATAAAAATCATAAACATGCTCATGGAGGTACAGAAAAATATTCAAGGACTCAGGAACAAATTCTGGTTGGAGATCCAATCATTAAGGAATACCATGGAGGGTTTTAAAAGCATATTAGATATGGTGGAGGAGACAGTAAATTAAACAGAAATTAGAGAAGAGGAATACAAAGAAGCTGAGGCACAGACAGAAAAAAGGATCTCTAAGAATGAAAGAATATTGAGAGAATTGTGTGTCCAATCCAAACAGAACAATATCCATATTTTGGGCTACCAGAAGAAGAAGAGAGAGAAAAAGGGATAGAAAGTGTCTTCAAGGAGGTAATTCCTGAAAACTTCCCCAATCTGGGGAACACACATACACACAATCTGGGGAATCTCCCAACACAAGGGACCCAAAGAAGACAACACCAAGACATATAATAATTAAAATGTCAAAGATCAAGGATAAGGACAGACTATTAAAAGCAGCCAGAGAGAGAAATCAGATCACTACAAAGCAAAGCCCATCATGCTAACATCAGACTTCTCAGCAGAAACTTTACAGGCCAGAAGGGAGTGGCACAATATATATAATGCAATGAAGCAGAAAGGCCTTGAACCAATAATACTCTACCCAGCAAGATTATCATTCAAATTTGAAGGAGGGATTAAACAATTTCCAGATAAGCAAAAGCTGAGAGAATTTATTTGTCTTCCACAAACCATCTCTACAGTGTATTTTGGAGGCAGTGCTATAGAAGGAAGTGTTCCTAAGGCTAAACAGCTGTCACCAGGGGTAATAAAACCATAGTAAAGAAAGTAAAACAATTAATTACTAAGCAAATGCAAAATTAAATCAACTACCCCTGAAGTCAGTGAAGAGATAGACAAAGAGTACAGAATATGATACCTAATATATAAAGAATGGAGAAGGAAGAAAAACGAGGAGAAAAAAAAAAGAACCTTTAGATTGTGTTTGTAACAGCATACTGAGTGAGTTAAGTCAGACTCTTGGACAGTGAGGAAGTCAGCCTTGAACCTTTGGTGACCACTGATCTGAAGCCTGCAGTGGCGGTAAGTACATACCTGTCGATAATCACCCTAAATGTAAATGGTTTGAATGCACCAATCAAAAGACATAGACTCACTGAATGGATAAAAAACAAGACTCATCTATATGCTGCCCACAAGAGACCCACTTCAAATCCAAAGACATACACAGACTGAAAGTAAAGGGTGGAAAAAGATATTTCATGCAACTAATAGGGAGAAAAAAGCAGGAGTTGCAGTACTTGTATCAGACAAAATAGACTTCAAAACAAAGAAAGTCACAAGAGACAAAGAAGGACATTACATAATGATAAAGGGGCCAATCCAACAAGAAGATATAACTATTATAAATATCTATGCACTCAACACAGGAGCACCGACATATGTGAAACAAATACTAACAGAATTAAAGGGGGAAATAGAATGCAATGCATTCATTTTAGGAGGCTTCAACACTCCAAAGGACAGATTAACCAGACAGAAAATAAGTAAAGAGACAGAGGCACTGAACAACGTATTAGAACAGATGGACCTAACAGACATCTACAGAACTCTACACCCAAAAACAACAGGATACAGATTCTTCTCAAGTGCACATGGAACACTTTCAATAATAGATCATATACTAGGCCACAAAAAGAGCATCGGTAAATTCAAAAAGATTGAAATTGTATCAACCAGCTTCTCAGACCACAAAGGTATGAAACTAGAAATAAATTATACAAAGAAAATGAAAAAAATTCCACAAACACATGGAGGCTTCACAACATGCTCCTAAATAACCAATGGATCAATAACCAAATAAAAACAGAGATCAAGCAATATATGGAGACAAATGACAACAATAATTCAACATCACAAAATCTGTGGGATGCAGCAAAGACCATACTAATAGGGAAGTATATTGTAATACAGGCCTCCCTCAGGAAAGAACAATCCCATATGAACAGTCTAAACTCACAATTAACAAAACTAGAAAAAGAAGAACAAATGAGGCCCAAAGTCAGTAGAAGGAGGGACATAATAAAGATTAGAGCATAAATAAATAAAATCAAGAAGAATAAAACAGTAGAAAGAATCAATGAAAGCAAGGGCTGGTTCTCCAAGAAAATAAACAAAATAGATAAACCACTAGCTAGACTTATCAAGAAAAAAGGAGAATCTACACACATAAACAGAATCAGAAATGAGAAAGGAAAAATCACTATGGACACCACAGATGTACAAAGAATTATTAGAGGATACTATGAAAAATTATATACTAACAAACTGGATAACCTAGAAGAAATGGACAACTTTCTATAAAAATGCAACCTTCCAAGGCTGACCCAGAAAGAAACAGAAAATCTGAACACACCAATTACCAGCAATGAAATTGAACTGGTAATAAAAAAACTACCTAAGAACAAAATTCAGGGACAAGATGGCTTCACTGCTGAATTTTATCAAACATTTAGTGAGGCCCTAATACCCATCCTCCTTAAAGTTTCCAAAAAGTAGAAGAGGGAATACTTCCAAACTTATTCTATGAGGCCAGCATCACTCTAATACCAAAACCAGGCAACGACACCACAAAAAAAGAAAATTACAGAGCAATATCCCTGATGAACATAGATGCAAAAATACTCAACAGAATATTAGCAAACTGAGTTAAAAAATATATAAAAAATCATCCACCATGATCAAGTAAGATTTATTCCAGGGATGCAAGGATGGTACAATATTTGAAATCCATCAACATCATCCACCACATCAACAAAAAGAAGGACAAAAGCCACATGATCATCTCCGTAGATGCTGAAAAAGCATTCAACAAAGTTCAACATCCATTCATGATAAAAACTCTCAACAAAATGGGTATAGAGGGCAAGTACCTCAACATAATAAAGGCCATATATGACAAACCTATAGACAACATCATACTTAACAGTAAGAAGCTGAAAGCCTTTCCTTTAAGATTGGGGACAAGACAGGGATGCCTACGGGGTGGTCACTGGGAAGACAGTGTAGCACAGAAAAGGCAAGTAGTGACTCTGTGGCGTCCTACTAGAGTGATGGACAGTGATTGCAATGGGGTGTGTGGGGGTTTTGAAAGTATGGGTGAATGTGTTTTGCTTGGATTTTTGGGTCTCGGGGGTGAATAGCCAAATTTACAATTAGCAGTGCAAAGGCAGAGAGGAATTTTATTGCTAGCTCAAGCTAGGGTCTTAGTTGCATTTGTCATAGAGGAGTTTTGACTAGGACTCTACAAATGTAGCAACCAGATTGTTTTTTCATGTGAAACTTTCATAAGAGTGTATATCAATAATCTTAATAAAAAATAAATAAATAAAATGTTTGGTAGAATTCACCAGTGAAGCCATCTTCATTTCTTTGCTGGGATTTTTATTTTATTACTGACTATATCTCCTTGCTAGTTGTAGACCTATTCAGATTTTCTATTTCTTTGTGATTTAGTCTTGGTAGTTTTTGTGTTTTTAAGACTGTTCATTTCATCTAGGTTAACTGATTTGTTGGCATACAATTGTTCATTGTACTTTTCTATAATACTTTTTATTTCTGTAAAATTGGCAGTAATGTCTCTACTTTTATTTCTGATTTTTATAAAATGAGAAATATTATTGCCCTTATCTTCCATACCTTTTACTGAACTTTTAAATAAAAATCTCAATTATGTTTTTTTAAATATAAAAAAGCCTTTTCCTATTTAAAGGGCGATTCTGCAAATATAGGATTTCTTTTTCAAATGTTCCATTCTGCTCCTTTTTCAGTTTGTGGTTTTGGTCTTTAATATTGGAGGTATTCCTCAAATACCCAATTGAAAGCTTTTGGGGAGTCTGGGGCCTGTCACCTGGTGGGGTGTGATGTAGGATGATCTGGTAATAAACCTGATTTTTTGTTGTTTGAATGATGGATCATTGGTATCATCTATATTGGTATTATCTATGTTGATGTTGTCTGTAGGTCTTTTCTTCCCTGGCCATTCAGTTTTTCCAAAGAAGAGTCCTCTGAGCTTTTGCCTGTGAGTAGAGCCAGGCTGGCTGTGTTCCGGTGCCAAGTGGGGTCACGAGGCTGGAAGCCACCGCTCGCGTGGGGACTTGGACTTTGCCTTCCTGTTCTCAGCTGGGCCTTTGCCCTCACCTGACTCCACTCCTACGGGGTAAAGCCTGCAGTCTCCTGCAGGGGTGGAAGGGTAGGGATGTTCCTCTATATCCCTTGCCTCATCCTTGTCTCTGTGTACCTGGTACTTTCCTGTGCAGAGCCTTCTTGGGGTTCAGTGGATGGAGTCTCCTAATCACTGTAGATGATCCTTGCCCCCCACAACAATTCCTCTCTCCTCTGTCAGTCACCCCCACTCCTTCCCCACCATCTTGTAAAGCATGTCATGCATGTCTAGTCTACTGTTGTCTCTTCTTCCACTTTTTTCTCCTTGTGATTTGTATTTTTTTATTTCTTTACTGTCATTTTAATGAGTTTTGGGAGGGAGTAGGGATAAATACATGTGTGTGAAATCCACCATACTTAATCAGAGTTTATGAGCTACTTAAGAAAAATCACTACATATGTGTGTGTGTGTGTGTGTGTGTGTGCATAGACATAGCTGAAGGCTAGATGTGTGCCCCTAAAATTCATATATTGAAGTCCTAACCCCCAGTACTTGAGAATGTGACTGTGTTTGGAGACAGGGCCTTTAAAGAGGTAATTAAGGTAAAAAGAGGTCATAGGGGTGGACCCCAATCCAGTATGACTGGTGTCCTTATAAGTGGAGATTAGGACACAGAGGAGAAGACAGCACAGCAGGGAGACAGTCATCCGCAAGCCAAGGAAAGAAGAGCTAACTCTGCCGACTGCCTGGCCTTGGACTTCTAGCCTCCAGAATTGTAAGAGAATGAATTTCTGTTGTCCAAGTCACCCTGTGTGTGGTGTGATACTTTGTTAAGGCAGCTCCAGCAAACTTACTCACACCCAGAGGAAATCCTCTCCTAAGGCAGTGCTATGTTCTCAGCCTGATGGTTTGAAAAACCAAGTTTTTGTCTATGTGACGCAATAATCAGGTGCTTTGTAATCAAAAGAACAAGGCTAGGATGGCTAACACTAAGCTGAAAAAAGTAAAAATTGCCTTTTTGGGAATAATAAACGTTTTGAAATTCCTATCATTTATCTCCAAAAAAGGATAAGAAATCAGGATACCATTTTTAATGTTTTAATGTGACAGGAAATGAAACTTGGATTTCAATCAGTGGATACACTTTAACATACTATTAACACTTTAAAATTTATAATTACTCTCTCAAGGAAATTCAGCAAATTAATAAAATGAATTTGCACTTCCATGAAGTGAATTTAAAAAGTCAGCTTCATGACTGCAAAATTTTTCCTTAATCAAAGTGATCAGAAGACAAACGCCCACCTGAAAGTCCCACAGATCCCACCGCGGGCCCTTTAAACCTCTCAGGGATTTACCGCTAGATGGAGATGGTGAGCGTGACCGGGGGCCTTTAAACTTAGTGAGTCCCCCCTTTTTTTCAAATAATGGGGCTGTGGAATTGCTTTTCTTACGTATTTGCAGTAATCTGTGATCACTTTTTGATTCTTGGTTAACCCGAAGAACTTCTTCTCACCCCCTTTGACGCATGGATCATGCCGAGCTGCTGCCGCGTGCGTCTGTTAGAACTGAACCCCAGGGCAGCGCGGGCAGCGCGCGGCGTCTCAGCCAGAGGAAGGCACCCGGGCCGGTTCAGAGGCTGGGAAGTTCAATACTTTTCAAATGTTCTTTTTACAATTGATTTTACGTAGTACATTATTTGTCCAAGGTAGTAATTTAGTAGAATGTTGCTATGTAGTAAATATGTTGTTGTGATTTCTAAAAAATCCAAAAAATAAACCTTAAATCCTGTTAAAAGGAAACTCTCTTCTCCTGTTTTAAGGCAGCAAAGGCAAACCAGTGCCGAGCACCTCGGACTTCCCTGGCCGATTCCAAAGGCACCGCACGTGGCTGTGACCCAGATTTGGTCTTGGAGCTGATTGGAAGGCAGCAAGTGGAGGCCAGACTTGCGCTGTGCCTCCTCCAAGTCTCCAAGTGGTTTTATTCGAGAGGAGTTCAGGTGGGAAGGAACTGAGGGAAGAGGCAGTGTTTTCTTACATGGCGAACGTGTATAGGCGGTTCCCAAAGACCAGCACATGCCACTCACAGGAAACAAACACTTGAAGATATGCCTCATCTGCTAAACTCCAGAGACGTCACTGAGATGCAGATTACAATTGCCTTGTGTTCCCAAAGCAAGCTTGGCTTTTAGTACACTTTGAACTAAGAACAGATACACACTGACTTCTAAGTCCATCTTTTGAATTAAGTTGAAGAAAACAGAACCCGATGCCAGAGTAGAAACACAGCATCATCATAATGAGATTTGACCTTAAAAGGGTAAGTTTATAGATTTCTGGGTCCAGTCAAGGACCTCCTCTCTTGCCTGAGATGATCTGGTGCAGTTTTTCCGGGCCATGTGTGGGCCCCAGACCAAATCACCGAGCTCGCCAGGGTGTAGAGCGCCCTCTTCCTGCTGAGCCTGTGACCGGACGTGTCAGTTTCCCTCAGGGCCAGAGGTTCCCTGAAAGTTCCTGCATTCCACTTATTCTAGAACAATCTTGCAGGTAAAAGAATAGGTTCACAGCACTGCTGCCTACAGTCAGAGCCCTTCAAGTGGGAGAGTTACAGACTCAAGTTTTTTGGATTTTTTTTCTCTAAATAAGAGTGGTATTTTTTCTCACTAAAAGTGCTGGCAGACTCCCATCACCCACTTAATAAGCAGTAGCCAAGAGAAGAGAATTTGAAGTTTACTGGTAAACATTTGGCTCAGCCTGTTGCTTAGGAATTCAGCGTAGTCTAATCACATTCGCTCAACCGTATGATCAGCTTACATCTCCTCATTCGTGCGCCTGACATCTTATGATCCTTATGATGTCACCATGTCATGGGATATGTGGTGGTTGAAAACACAGGCCAAGTCCCTGCCTTGTGTGGCTCACTAGACGAAAAAAGACCTGAATGAGTAGGTAGCTAAACAGTTGCAGGCTGGTGATAAGAGCTCTGAAGAGCAGTAAAGCCAAGGAGGGGGCCGGGAAGTGATGGGCGTGACAGGAGGGAGCTGTGGGCTGAGAAGCAGCCCTGACCAGGTCCTGATCCCTGGAACCTGTGAATGCTCCTTGTATGGCAAAAGGGACTGAGGAGGGGGCTAAACGAAGAATTTCGAGATGGGGGGGTTAGGTAGGGGAAATATAATTAAAAACAAGATTTGCCAATACAGAATAGCTCTCCACATAGGTAAAGAGAAAGAACAGTTTTATTATTGAATAAACGTTAAACCAGAAAGAGATGCACAGCACAGGCAATCCAGTAAGACACTGAAGGCAGAACGCAATCTCACCCTGTCATCCAGGCCAGCAGATGCAACCCGGTACGCACGTTGTCAAGATGAACCAGAACTAGTCCTCAGGCAGGCACTGATGATTCACCTGGTGATCGGAGTGGCCACCTGTGTTAGCTGATCACCTTCATCCAGAGGGAAAATACACTTCTCGTGTCTTTATGACGGGAGGTGGGTCCGTAGCCTGGAGCCGGGTGCGCACAGGAGTCAGGCTCCCCCTTCCCCAGGGACTGGGAGGCAGGCCACTAGCTCCCTTGCCGTTCACATTTCAAAGAGATGGCATGGCTCCCAGGTCCTTGAGACAGAGTGCTGGGCTGTAAGCCGGCCAGAGGCTTATGTGGCTTTTAGAAAGATTGACATACATCTCAAAGGAGCAGAGAAAAATTCACAGTGACAAGTTTTCTAAAGAAAATGCTGTAAAGGAAGAGGTAGGGAGTCTCTCCTTTTTTACACCAGGGAGAATTCAAACAGTTTTCTTAATTTTAATTTGTATTTGCCCTTATTGTTATACTGGATTGTTCGGGTGACCCCTGGATGTAATCACAGGTGTCCCTCCTCATTGGGAGACAGGGGGAGGTCTGACTACAGCAGAGACAGGGGACAATGAAGCGAGACGCTGGCTTCCGGTGGAGGGAGGGGCCCTGGCCCTTCTGACACCAGGATTTCCACCCAGTGAAACTGATTGTGGATTTCTGACCTCCAGAACTTTAAGAATAACTGTGCATTGTCATAAGGCCCCACGTTTGTGCTAATTTGTTATAGTGACCACAGGAAACTCATACAGATGGAGGGTGTGGAGAGGAGAGGGGTTCACTGGGAAGCACATTTCGAGAAGAGGATACTTGAGCCTAACTCTGAATAGACTGAGCTCTACAGAGATCTGGAGGAAGAGCATTCAAGGCAGATGGAACAGGAACTCCAAAGGCCCTAAGCTGGGAGCAACCAGTTGTGGCTGGGCAGAGCGCCAGAGGACTGCAAAGGGCCAGAGGTGGGGAGGCAGGCCTGTCAGAGCGGCTGGAACCTGAGGAGCTGGGGCAGCAGTTTGCCATGTTTCCAAAATGTGAAGTGAGCAACCTGATCTGTGTTTCAAAGGGTCAGGCGGGTAAGGGAGCTGGGACTCCGTGGGGCCCGGGGAGCAGTAACAGGGCTGGCTGCTGCAGGGCCAGGCCACGGGGGGGCACTGGTGAGAGGCGAGAAGCCGTGTGCGGGCCTTACCACCGCAGGGCACCCCAACACTAGGGCTCGCCGCAGGAAACCTGAGATGGCTACCCGGTTTCCTTTTGCCCAGCTATGTTGTTTTACTCTTAGAAAAACAGACTCCTAGAACATGGTGTGCAACGGTTTGGGGGTGACATTTGCTCTCAGTCGAGTGGCTGTCCTTGCCATACGTCCCGTATGCGTTCATGCATTTAAAGGTACTCCCAGAACTGCAGAAGTAGGCGCACTTTGATCTTTTCCGGGAGAGTCTCCACGTGACCTGGCGGAGATGCCCGCCTTGGAGTCAGGGCCTTGCTCAGTGTAGGCCACAGCTGCTTTCTTTCAAGTGCAGATGGCAGGAGAACGCAGTGGGGGGAGGGCTGGACGAGCAGGCACAAGTGACCGTCCCCGGGTGGGCAGCAGATGTGGTCTGTGCTTTCTGCCTCCTCGCAAACTGGCCGCAGACACCTTGGAATGAGCTCTGGGAGTTGCCACGTCTCTTTGGGACGTTGACAGAAGTTCAAGTAAGTTCCATCTGAGTCAAGTTTTCCTTTCTTCTCTCTTGCTCCAGTCTCCTCCAGCTTTTCAACTGTCATCCGCTCAGAAGTTATCAACAAGCATTTGGTTTTATTTCATATGAAGTACTAACTGAAGAGGTATTTCCATCACTAAACCAGAGTTAGAAGCCCTCTCAACATCCTTGCACGTCAGGGAAAGACAGCACGGACCATTCGGCCTGGCACCTGGCAGAGTAGCAGCTGCTGGTTGCTGCTGGAGTATCTGCTGGGTGTGCGAGTGGGTCCTGTGGGGAGGACTGGACAGTGTAGCTGCAGGGTGGGGGCAGGGGATGCAGTTTACCCTCTTACAGATACAGTCCCCAATAGCAAGGCCTAGGAATTCTGGCTGGATAAAGGCTCAGGAATACGGCCCAACTCCTTTGCCACTCATTTTCTGCCTGCGGAGCAAAGGCCCCATTTCCTTTGACCATGCCAAAGGCAGAAGTTACAGTAGGTGGTGAACTCCTGACTGGGGAGAAGATACGTCTTCCAGTGGCGCTGGGCAGGGAGAGAGTAGTTGAGGGCTTTGCTTAAGTGCAGAGCCTTTCTGCTGAGAAAGTTTGTTTCCAGACAGATAAGGATGTTTTGTGAGTCTCTGAGGTGTTGTGGGAGTGCAGTAATCAAGTAGCATGGGATGGGCCACATTTACTCCTGAACTGACAGGTATTTCACAATCACTGTGCTGGGCCCAGCGGGGGTGCTTTTCTCCACAGACAACTTGAGTGATTAAGTGGGGCTGGGTTCCTGTCAGCCACTCTCTAGCTGTGTGGCCTTGGGCAAATTCCTTAACATCTCTGAGCCTTGCTTCATTTGTAAAATGAGATCTGGAAGAGCAGTTGCCTAGGGCTGTTAACAGGATTAAATGAGATAAGGATTTGCAGAGTTTATTGCCATGTTTGCAAGTAAGGACTCCTTAAACATGAACTATCATTCCAAGTATTTAGGTAAAAACTGGACTATATTCTGACTGCACTGATAGAACAATCTGTTCTTCTGTAACTACCAAACTTGTCATGTATTCTGCAATATGTTGTAACCGTATTTTTGAACACAACTGTATGACCTGACAAAGGTGTTTTTTCATACTTGTAAACTTTATTTATGAAAAGTATAAAAGTTATGCACTCAATATACAAATAGAAAACTTGGCTGAGGGGTAAAATAAAGCCTGACTAAATGGAGAGACATGAATCTTAAATCTCTTCAAATGGATTTTTAAAATAACGAGAAATTTTTAAAAATACTGATAAATTCTAAAGGTCATTTGGAATAAATGAGTAGTTCTAGCCAAGAAAGTTTTGGGGGAAAAAAAGGAATCTGTGTGGGAGGGGAGTACTTACACTACTAGATATTAAAACTTATTTTCTGTGATAAAAATACAAATATAAAATTTAATTTGGGGTGGGATGGCTGCTCTATATATGACATTTATATATAAGAAACCATAAAAGCCTTTGCTGTATAAGGAGTAAGCCCCCAATGTGAAATAAAACGAATTTCCCAACTTTTAGAAATGGACAAATAGAAAAGAGGGCAAAAGGACATAAGCAAATTCACAAAAAAGAAAATACAAATGAGTAAGAAATAACTATGTAAAAAAACAAGTATGCTAAATAGTAATTAATCTAAGAAATGAAATTCGAAGCAATGAGAAATAATGACTTTGAATTAAATTTGAAAAGACAGTCTGTGTTATCAGGGATATGGAGAAATGAGCATTTCTCAAGGGAAAACATATTTTCCTAGAAAATAATTAGAAAACATTAAAAAATATATACTTTGGCTTTTGTTTCTCACTTCTTGAATTTTTAAACCAGCATGTGCAATAAAAGATGAACCTGTAACGATATAGAAAAACAAATTTATAAACAATTTATTTGCATACTTATGCTGCCATTAAGAATCATGTTATAAAAGAATATCTAATAAAATGGGAGAAAATTCACAATATTTTTAAGTGAAAAGGGCAGAATACATCTTTGCAAGTTGTTATGCCAATTATGTCAAACATGCATAGAAAAAAATAAAGCATAAAAAAAACCAAAAGATACATACCAAAATATTAAATGTAATTGACTCGAAGGAAACGTATGAGAGATGTTTGTATTCTATTCCCTATTTGGGCAACAGATTTTTTTAAAAAACTGGTTGTACAATTTAAAAATTGCCTTTGCTGAAAAGCATAAAAGTACATGAAACTGTACTAGCCTGAAAACCCAGTAAGAGTTTCGTGCATTAGGTCAGGGCCACCTGCTCGTGGGTGAGTCAAGGGCGCAGGCCCCCACCTGCCTCCACACTCGCCAACTGGCCGCGGTGTTTGCAAGCGCAGCGACCTCGCCGCGAGGACGGCCCCTCGGCCAGGCCGCGCGGCCATGGGACGCCTGCTCTTCACTAGTTCTAGAATATCGGGCATTCCCTTTTCAAAGTTCACACGATCGGGCCTTTCCTTTCCCCACTTCTAAACAAACCAGAAGCTGACTCTGGGGTCAGCCTCGCCGCCCGGCCGCGGAAAGGCCGAAGGTGGACGCCGGCGTTGGCGGATCAGGGCAGGGGCGGCGCGGGCGGGGAGCGCCCTCTCGGAAGGCGAGGCTGGGTCCAGCCGGGTCACCGCGGTCTGGCCACGCGGTCGCCCAGGGACGCGCGTCTCCGTAAGGACAAAGGGTCGGGAAACTTGAGCCGGGCCTGTCCCAGAAAATCAGGGCTGCAGTCGCCATGGCTCCGGAGTCGGCCCCGGGCGGTGGGCCCCGGCCCTCGCCTGGCCCTCGAGGGGGCGCTGGGAGCGACTGGCCACGCTCGGTCGGCCCTGCCGCCCGCCCCGCCCTCCGGCCCCGGCCGCCCGCCCCGCCCTCCGGCCCCGGCCGCCGGCCCGCGCCCGGGACTGACCCTCGGCAGCGCCTGTAGTCACGTGGCGCTGGGAACCGGCGGGGGGGCTGGGCACGGGCCTGGCAGTTGTGAACTCGAACCTGCTGCTGTCGCCGCGGCGGGGTGGGGAGCGTGGCCGCCGGCGCCGGCGTTCCGGCCTCATGGACGCGCCACGCGCCTCAGCACGCCCCGCCGGAGAGGTTCGTCCCGGGCAGGGCGCGGGGTCCACGCGGGCCCGTGGCGGGGGCGGCCCTACCTGCCGGGCGCGTGACCAAGTGTGCGTTGTTGCTGGGGGGGACACCGCTGGACCGTTTGGGGGGGCGAGCCCGCGCACCTGCGCACAGGCTCCGCGAGCTGCGCGTTGCGTGGGGACCCAAGGGCCCGCTCGGGGAGTCCCGAGCCGTGTGTCCGCGAACGTGGACGGGGTACACGACCGAATACAAAAGCGGGGTGTGGGGTCTTCATGGTCCATTGCCGTCCAGAGTGCGTATGGGGATTCTGACCGAGACCTGGCCACACCAGCTCGCCCTGTGCAGCCCCTTGGGAAACGGTCCTGGATTCCTGTTGGAAGGAGGGTGGGGGAAGGGGAGCCGCAGGGATTCCGGAGTCTCTGCCATCAGCCGGCCTTTGGCCATCAACATGGAGAATTCGTGCTGTGACCTTACCACTGGAGGAAGTGACCCCCAAAGGCAGTCATGTACTTCCTTGGTGAAGGGGCACGTTCATTTATTACACCAGTAACTATTCAGGTCACTCTGCCGGCGGGTGCGGGGCTTGGGTGGGGGAGGGGTTGTGGCTGCCGAGGACACAAAGATGACTGCCCTAGAGGGAGCTCAGAGCCTCATGCATGTTTTCTCTCCCCTCCCCACAGGTAAGGCTGGCCTCTCTGCAATCAGAGGTCTGAGCTCTGCCATGGGGGTAGGGGTGTCTTTACTGCTGCAGTTTTCTCTGACATCTGGGGGCTACCAGAGTGTGGGCGCAAGCAGGCGCTACAGCCGCAGAAGTATCCCCAGGAACATCTCCAGGAAGAGCTGGAAAAAGCCTCATCTCCAGCTGCAAAGTTTCCAGGGTAGAGTCTGGCCTTTTTTGTTGGGTACCCAAACCATTCCACTGCCCCAACGCTCAGACCTACCCATTCTGGTGCAAAGAAGTCACCTGTAGGGGGAAGGGTCACGTTCTCACAGCCTGGGAGTCTTCCCTGTGCTCAGTCTGGCCATTGGGAATGAGTCATGTCTGTGCTTCTCCAGAGGGGTCAGGCTCTAGGGAGTTTAGGAGGATGTGTCTGGAGCTTTTGAGCAGGCAGTGAAGGTCCCTTAGGAGTCTAACCACCACTCCATCCCACCTCTCAGTGGGTGTAGGAAGCTCTCCTGCAGTAATCTGGGCTCCCCGGCTCCGTGGAAGAGGTGAATGTGGGGCAGCCCCTGGCGGGGTTGCGATAGGATGGGGCAGGAGACAGAGATTACAATCTCTTCTTCCCTTCTGCCCCAACAATCCCTACCACCCTGACGGAGTTCGGGGCCAGGAATCTGGGCCCCTGAGGGCAGCAGGCTGTGGTGTTCCTTGGATTTGGGATAACTTTGCTTCCTGCGATGTCCTAATTATATGTGTGGGTGGAGGAGGGCAGGCAGGCAGAATGTGGGCACAGTCTGGACAGGTGGTGGCCTGGCGTTATGCTGGGCTAGGAGTAGCATCTAGCACTCCCCTCCTGTGCCTGAGGAGAGCTGTCCTCACTGCTTTCCTGACTTCTACCCGAAGAAACTGAGGTCAGGGAGTCAGAACATGTGTCCCTGTGATATGATTAGAGCCCGGAAGAGAATAATAAGAATGAAGGGCTCTAGGCATTTCTTTCTGTGAGATCTTTACCAACCCAAGTGTTGTAGAGGAAAGAACACTGGCCTGGGAGTTCAGAAGACCTGTGCCCTAGTCTTGGTTTTGCTGCTGGTCTACTGTGTCTCATCAGGCAAGTCCCGTCACCTTTTATGCCTCCCTGTCGCTTCATCTGTCGTGGGCTTAATGTCTGCCCACCTTGCCTCACAGTGTTGCTGTGAAGCTCAGCTGAGGCAACAGAAACAGCGGAAACAAGAAGAGGGCAGCAGGGAAGCCCTTGGAAAAGCATTAAGCATGGTAGGGAGAGGCAGGAATGTTTGTGCAGCCAGCTCTGAGTGTTTACTCTACAGCAGACTTGGGGGATTCCAAGAAGTATCAAAGTGCTTACCTTCTCCTAGTTTCCAGGGTCAATAAAGACTGACGACAGATATATTTGAAAGGGTATCTAGAAGCCTAAAACATACAAGGAAATAGAAGAGTACTCCAGATTCAAGGGCCCCAGGAGTTCAGAGGGGCGAGCTCCTCTCGGGCCTGGGGCGGGCAGGGAGGAGCCGGGGCAGGATGAGTTGACCTCAGGAATGATTGTGCTTTTCCACCTTCAGCAGAGGAAGAACCCATGCTGGAACGCCGCTGCAGGGGCGCCCTGGCCACGGGCCCTGCCCGGCCCAGGCTCTCTGGGCCCTCCCAGCAGTCTGCTCCAACCCTGGAGAAGGAGTCCAGCAGGCTGAGGTCACAGGGCACCTCTGTGGCCCACTCGGGTAGCCAGTCCCCTGGTAGGGCCCATCGCTGTGCCTACTGTCGAAGGCACTTCCCAGGCTGGGTGGCCCTATGGCTTCATGTCCGACACTGCCAGGCCCGGCTGCCCCTGGCCTGTCCTGAATGTGGCCGTCGCTTCCGACATGCCCCTTTCCTGGCACTGCACTGCCAGGTCCATGCAGCTGCCACCCCAGACCTGGGCTTTGCCTGCCACCTCTGTGGGCAGAGCTTCCGAGGCTGGGTGGCCCTGGTTATGCATTTGCGGGCCCACGCAGCTGCAAAGCGGCCCGTGGCCTGTCCTGAATGTGAGAGACGCTTCTGGCGCCGAAAGCAGCTTCGGGCTCATTTGCGGCGGTGCCACCCCCCTGCTCCTGAGGCCCGGCCCTTCATATGTGGCAACTGTGGCCGCAGCTTTTCCCAGTGGGACCAACTAGTTGCTCACAAGCGGGTTCACGTAGCTGAAGCCCTGGAGGAGGCGGCAGCCAAAGCCCTTGGGCCTCGGCCCAGGGGCCGGCCCGCAGTGACGGCCCCGCGGCCAGGTGGAGACGCTGTAGACCGCCCCTTCCAGTGTGCCTGCTGTGGCAAGCGTTTCCGGCACAAGCCCAATTTGATCGCCCACCGCCGTGTGCATACGGGCGAGCGGCCCCACCAGTGCCCCGAGTGTGGGAAGCGCTTCACTAATAAGCCCTACCTGACCTCACACCGGCGCATCCACACCGGCGAGAAGCCCTACCCATGCACGGAGTGTGGACGCCGCTTCCGCCACAAACCCAACCTTCTGTCTCACAGCAAGATCCACAAGCGATCGGAAGGGTCTGTGCAGGGCACCCCTGGCTCGGGGAGCCCCCAGCTTCCTGCAGGCCCCCAGGAGCCCTCATCTGAACGCACCCCGCAGGCCCCACTGAAATCTGCCCAGGAGCCGGCCCCGGCGCCTCTGCCGGAGCCCCCGGGAGAGCCGGCACAGGACCAGGCGGGAGCGCCCCCCTCCCTCTACAGCTGTGAGGACTGTGGCCGCAGCTTCCGGCTGGAGCGCTTCCTGCGGGCCCACCAGCGGCAGCACACGGGCGAGCGGCCCTTCGCCTGCGCGGAGTGCGGGAAGAACTTCGGCAAGAAGACCCACCTGGTGGCCCACTCCCGCGTCCACTCGGGCGAGCGGCCCTTCGCCTGCGAGGAGTGCGGGCGCCGCTTCTCCCAGGGCAGCCACCTTGCCGCCCACCGGCGCGACCACGCCCCCGAGCGGCCCTTCGTCTGCCCGGACTGCGGCAAGGCTTTCCGCCACAAGCCCTACCTGGCAGCCCACCGGCGCATCCACACCGGCGAGAAGCCCTACGTGTGCCCGGACTGCGGCAAAGCCTTCAGCCAGAAGTCCAACCTGGTGTCCCATCGGCGCATCCACACGGGAGAGCGCCCCTACGCCTGCCCTGACTGCGACCGCAGCTTCAGCCAGAAGTCCAATCTCATCACCCACCGCAAGAGCCACATCCGTGACGGCGCCTTTTGCTGCGCCATCTGTGGCCAGACCTTTGACGACGAGGAGAAGCTCCTGGCCCATCAGAAGAAGCATGACGTCTGAGAGGGCAGGGGCTGCGGAGGCCGAGGGGGAGAGGGAGAGTGGCCGGTGGCATTCTCACGGCCCCAGCGCCCCTGCTGCTGCCGGTGGAGGCGCGGGAGGGAGAGGGCTGTGAGCTGGCCCCGGAGAGGGAGGGCCCTCCTTGCAGAACACAGGGCCCCGGCCTCCAGCTGGTGTTTGCTAAGGGTCCCTCCGGACCATCCTGTGCCCTGGAAAAGTAGCAATAGCAGCTCCATCTGTTCTTAGAGCCCCCCCTCCAGCTGGAGAAGGCACCAGGGGACAGGAAGACCCTTCTCTGGTGTTAACGCCTTAATGTCCTTGTCTTTTATTATGAGTTCCTTCAGCTAATTTTTTGGAAGTAGGTGTGGTACAGTCATAAGTAAATGAGGGCTTGGGAGGAAAAGTGGACCAGCTGGATGCCTTTGGGAGAACCTGCTGGCCTTGTTAGGCAGCGCTTGGGTCTTTTCCAGCACCAGGAGGCAAAGCAGAGCTGAGCTGCTCTAACCTGTCCCACTCCGTCCCTTTGCTTCCTGCTGCCCCTGCACAGGCACCCAGATTTGGAGAGATCTACTTGCTATTAGTGCTCGGCTTGTCCCCTTCCTCCCTGAGATCAACTCTCCAGGGCATTTCCCCTTTGGTCTACTTGCTTTATCCACCAGCACTTAGAGCATCCCCTGCCTATCAGTGGTGCTTGTCCAGGCTTTTTTCTGAACCCCCAACCCACCTCCTCCACTCCTTCAAGAAGTCAACATGTGGAAAGGCCTGCCCCATTGATAATGGAGGGTCAGGTGACAGATGATAGGGCGAGTTCCCTTTTCAATATTTCTAGCATATGGATGCCCAGCCTCTGCTTGAACACTTAGGTGACAGGGAGTCCCCACTTTCTGAGGGTCTGGTTCTATTATAGGACAATTCTAATTGTTAGAAATTCTTCCTTATAATGAATGAAATCTGCTTTCCTGTAATTTCTACCTGTAGGGCCTTGTTCTGTTCTCTAATTAAATGGAACAACAACTTATCCTCCTTTTCAAGCTAGAGAATAAAGATTTGGTTTTAGAGTCAGTGTCTGAGTTCCTTTCTCCTGGGGGACTGTGGAATTTGGGTGACAAGCAATACACTATTCTCTGGGAAAGGGAGGGTTTGAGGGGGCTGTGGGGGCTGAATAACAGGCCAAGTGCACTGACCTGATGAGTTCCAATGCACCCTACCTCCATTTCTTCCCTGGGGAGGCCAGGCACTCAGCAAATGGGGCTAGTTTTCTAGGGGTTCAGACTAGGGTCAAGCCAGATTTGTTGGGTGATAGTTATCAGGAGGAAAAGGCCTGGTTTGATCCTGCCTGCAGTGCCTTCCTGGCTAGCCTGCTACAGTTCCCCACATCTGTTACTATGTATGCTTCCCTGCCAATCTGCCTGTTATTAATAGGCCCTTTTCCTGCAAGTCTCAGTAATCTCTGCTAGATCCTCAGCACCTAGCACAGAGTCTGAGTCATAATAACTACAGTTTGTGAGGGGCACTTGCAAAGAAGTTCTTTGCATTACCTCACATAGTCCTTGGGTGGTAGGTACTCTTTTACAGATGAAGACGTGTTCAAGGTGGTAAAAGTGGTAATCACCAGAGGTGATTCAAACTCAGGTCGGTCTGACTCCTAGAATCTGCTCTTGACCACTGCTGCATCTCTGCTGGATGAATGGAGTGTGCTGCTGCTTTGGAGGAAGGTAATTACTAAATGACGACTGTGTGCTTGATACGGATAGGGATGAAAACCAGGGGTTGACAAAAATAAGACCCGGGTCTTTACCCCTAAGAGCTTGCCTAAGTCTGGAGAGGACATATATATGTATACAAATAATGAGCGAGATGGATGGTGGTGTGTTGGGCTCCAAGTATGCAGGATGGAAGCATAGTAATCTCTGCTAGATCCTCAGCACCTAGCAGAGTCTGGGTCATCATAATAACTATAATTTATGTGAGGGGCACCTTGCAAAGTGGTAATCACCAGAGGTGATTCAAACTCAGGTCGGTCTGACTCCTAGAATCTGCTCTTGACCACTGCTGCATCTGCTGGATGCAGTTCTCATTGGTTTATGGTTTATGGGATTATGGGGCCACTTAAAACCTCAGTAACTGATGGCTAAGAGCCTGGAGGTGTTATCTCAAGAAAGCTTCACTTAAATATGTCTCTTTCAGGAATTCCAGGGCTTCAAGGAAATGGAAGCAATCCTTTTTTAAGGGGTTGGCCAGGAAAGTAGGTAAATGGTCATGACGGGTATAGAGCAGGAGACAGGATGATGGAGACAGGAGACTGGGGATGATGGGGAGAGCAGAAGAGAGGTCATCAGGCATCTGGAGTTAGAACTGGGGGCTTGGGGGAAAGTTTGAGGGAGAGGGAATCTGACCAGGGGTCCTGACTTTAAAAAAAATCATTACCTTTAATGGAAATGCATGGTGTGTGGGAGGGCGGGCATTGAGTGTCCTCTAGTGCTGTGCTGCTAGTGCTTTTGGTAGAGATGGTGAGGAGAGGTCCACACCTTAGGGGAAGCCACAAAAGTGGCCTTGAGGGGCTGGCAAAGCTGGGACAGAGTGAATTTGCCTGTGGTCCTTCCTGGGTCCCTCAGGGGCCCGGTGGTTCCCAAGTCCTTCCTCAGCATGCCACATGCTGACAGTCTTGAAGGAGGAACTGCCCGGGCTGGAAGGTACAGCACTCTGCTAATCGGAGCTTCCCTTCTATGCTGAAGAATCCAGGGTTTTTAAAATTTCTTTTTTCTTCTATGATGATAAAACCATTAAATTATCTTGTCAAAATTAAACATTTTTAGATTTTTCTAAACATGGAAGTCCTTCATTTCTCCCACCTACTATGTTTTCTTTCCATCATGTAAAGAGTTTGAGGATATCCTAGACATTTTTCCCTGTGCACTTGCAAACATACATATGTAACTATTATTTTTTTGCTGAGCAGAAATAGGATCCCAGATCTATTTTTTCCTGTCTTCATTCTTCTGCTTCATTCTTTGTCCTTGAAATACCCTTGGTCATGAAATGTCAATCTAGAGAAAGTCTCACTCTGCAGAGGAGGAAACAGGCCCAGAGAGTGGAAGTAGCTTTCTCACTTCTAGCCAGAGGCAGATTTGGAGTTAGAATACTAGAATTCCACTAGCCTTTGTTGAATCTCGAGAAGTTGTAGAAAATAGAGATGGGTGAGACCTTTTTTAAAGAGTTGATGGCCTAGTGGTGTAAGGTCTCTGTATAGGGTTGTGTATTTCACAAAAGCTTTAGACAACAGAACCAATTTGGTTCTTGCAAAAATCCAGTGAGTATATAACCAATAAATTGTTAACTCTTTTACAGATGACTAAATCAAAGTCCAGGGACAGAACAGTATCTTTTGTAAAAACCGTACATGAAGTTAGTGGCAAAACTGACAGAATCTTGGTGCCCCAGTATCTACTGTGTTAGGAGGCTAAACAGCAGCTGAGTGCATGACATATGTTCAGTTTGCAGCTGTTGACTGATTATTCAGAATGAGGGCCACCAGTTTAACAGTAAGGTTTGTAGGAAGTCTCAGATGCCGACTTCTGTTATTAACCTCATGTGCCAAAGGTGGTTTCTAAGCAGCTCAGGAAAGAATCCTGCCCCTGGGAGTTGACCTAGCTGCTCCCCTTTGAGGTAGCAATGTGAGGAATTTTATTGACTTAAATGGAGCATTTTCTTCCAGTCACGGAGGGTAAAAGGGAAAATACTCTTTTCCGATGGTCTCTGGGAACAGAAGACCCTACTTGGCCATCTGGAACCCTTCCTCATAATCAGCAGTGACACTCGATCTGGGAATGTAAGTAACCTCCGCAGACCGCCGTTTCCTCAACGAGAAAGCGAGGGGGTTGAATTTAATGATGTCTATGCTTCCCGTGGAGACGCGGAGATCTATTAACATGTGCCCACGACATGCCGAGGGCCGCGCGTGGTGCGGAGGGCGATTTCTTTCCTGCCGCACGAGACACGTAAACCTAACACGTGGTGTGCTGTAGTGCCAAGTGTCACCACCATATCACTGTGAGCGCGGAGCGGGGTTCGTGCGTCTTGTTTCCCGGTTCCTGGTACAAAGAGTGGTGCGGCGTGTCACAGCGTCGGACGGATAGTTGCCGAGTGTCTCGATCCATTCCAGAGGCGCGTCTGCGGGGTCTGGCGAGGAGGAGCGGGTGCTGAAGAGCTATCCGGTCACCAGCAGCCCGGCCGCGCCCTCACCCCTCCTACCGTTAGGGTTTGGGACACAGCCCCGCACCGCGGCCAGCGAGTTTTCGCCGTCCGGGCCCAGCGCAGCCCGGCTGGAGGCGAGGTTAGCTTGCCCATCCCGGCTATTGGCTCATAAGAACAAAGGGGCCGCCCCGCGGGCTTCTCTGATAGGGCCGAGCTGGTCATCTGAGCGACACAGCCAATCATACGGCGGGGTGGCCAGGCCAGCCAGCCAATCAGGGGAGCGCCACGCCCCGCCTGCCCCAGGACTGGCGGGGCCGGGAAGCCCAGAGCCCAAGTCGCCCCGGAGTGGCAGTTCCCGTTAACCTTAGCCTCAAAGTCAAGGTATTTATTCCCGTCCCTTTCCTCCGAGTCCCTCAGAATCCTGGGGGGAGGGGCGCGCGGAGGGATGGACCGTGCTTTGGGGCCAGCTGCTCCCGCGCTGCCTCCACGCCGCCTCGGGCTGGAGGCGGCCTGGAGGCCTGGGGGTCCGTTGAGCCCCTCGTGCTGCGGCCCTGAGCTTCCCCATCCCCCCACACAGCGCCTGGGAAAGGGGCCGGGGCCGTGCGTGGGAGGGGCTGCCGGCCAGTGGAGAGCAGGAGGGGCGGGGAGCGGGGGACTGCCCCCGGTACCTCGGCGCGCGCTTCTGCGGGTGCGCTTCCCGATGTCCGGGAGCTGTGTCAGCCTCGCGGAAGGACCGAGCTTCTGGAGGCAGAACCCCAGTGCTCGCCCCAGAGTGACACATAGTAGGTGCTTAATAAAGCATTAAGTAGGCGTAAGGATTGTGGGGGAGGGGGGTGGTAACAATGAGAGGGAAGCACCACAGACCCTGGAAGTGTGACTCCCTGAAACCTCCGTTCCAGGAAAATGGGCACAGGAGCCCAGCTCTCAGTGGGGCTGGGGTGGGTCGTGGGGGAGTCTTCCCTGCAAAGGTGGGTATGGAGAAGCTGCCGCTCCAGCCCTTTGGGCGTATGGAGTCTGGAGTGTGCCCTGGTCAGACAGACCTGGGGTTGGGTGTGGTCAGAGTCGCGGAGGTGAGGCCAGAGATGTCCAGTCCCCCTGGGTTTTTTTGGGTCCCTGTGTTCAACTGTAAAATGAAGAGATTAGAGTGTATTCATCTCTTTCAACTCTTCAGGTTCCACGGTTCTGTGCTTCTAATCCGTTTTGAACTTGCATTTCTTTTATTTAAATGTTCCTTTATTTAAGTTTTTATTAATTGTTTACAGCAAGTGGGACCCTGGGCTGAGTGTTGGTGAGAGAGAAACACTCCCTGTGCTAAGATGTTATCATCTTGTTGTGGAGGCAAATTATTGTTACACCATGTAGATGGCGGACAGGTTAAACAGGGAAGGGCCATGTGTGAGCCTGGCATGTCCAAAAAGGCTCCCTGTTCAAAGCAACCCCTGCTCTGGGCTGGGCAGAGGAGAGTTGGGTGAGCGTGTCCCAAGACCCATCCCAAGCATGTGGAGACATGGTAAGATCGGGAGCTGCACGTTAGAACAATGGAGCAGCAGAGAGAGGTGAGCAGAGGCCAGATTTTAAATGGTGTTGCCAAGAAATTTCTAGCTGAATCTGAAAGTACTGGGGACCCATTGAAGTATCTTAAGCGAAGTAGTAATGTGTCCAAATTGTAATTTTAGGAAAAGTGCTTTGAATTCTGGTTGGTGAATGGATTGGAGGGGCAAGGTAAGCCATGAAACCAGTGCGGCCTCTGGGTGAGAAGTGGTGAGGCCTGGGCTAAGGTCTCAGCGGTAGACAAGCCTGGAGGTACTGAAAATGGCTCTGCGACCACTGAGTGACCCGTGGATTGTGAGGGTTGTGTTCTGTCGTAGCAAAAGTTGGTGGTGATTTTGAAAGACCTGATGAAGACCCACCGTCCTGCGGGAGAGGCAAGGCATGCCGAGAGCAGAGTGCGGAGCTTGGTGGGGCTGGTCTGGTCCATGTGCCCGCCTGCCCCCCACCCCCTCCCCATCAAAGATGAGGTCCAGCTCTCTTTGAGGCCAGGAATGTCACTTCTGGCTCTCACTTTCCTCATCTGACAAGGGGGAAATCCTCCTCACCCTTTCTAAGCGCCTTTGGATGCAGCAAGGTAGGGGAGTTTATAAATTAACACGTGATTCCTGTGGAAAGTACTCTTAGCAGTTGGTTTCATCCCTGTCTTCGGATCAGGCAACAGGGGTCCCCAGGCCCAACAGGCTCCTGAGCCTCAGGTTTGGGGCTCAGGAATGTGGGTGCTGCTCTCTTCTCTAAAGGGGGGTGGGTTAGCAAAGACTGGGGAGGGGATGCCAGGGGTGTGGGACGGGAGTGGGAGCAGGGAGGCAGAGGCGGGATAGTCCCAGCAGAGGCGCGCTTATCAGGCAGGTGGAGGCAGACGTCCTTGCAGGCGGTGCCTCGGAGACGGGCCTGGGATCCAATGAGGGACCCCTAGGAGGTGGGCAGGCATGACCGGTCAAGGCCACCGACCTGGCTTCCAGGGAGTGCTGTGGAAGCACACTGAGGTCACTAAACCAAGCCGTTCCTACCAGGGCGACCCTGAGGTACAGTTCTTACGACAAGGGGAGCAGGCGGGGGCAATGATAAGGCAGGGATTCATCTTGCGCCTTGTGAACACTGCTCAGAGTCCTTTCAAACTGTTTTCTCCCCAGCTCGATAGAACAGTTCAACACACAGAAGCAGGTATTATTATTATTTCTAAATAATAATTTAGTGATTTCTGTGGGATGGTGGCCTGCCCTCTCCCCTTGCTTCCCACCTGTGTCCCCTCTCCTGGGACTGAAGAGTCCAGTGCTTGGGAGACAGGTCTGAAGACGCTGGAGTAAAAGGGGAAGGGCAGGGCCTGGGTCAAGGACCTGTGCCAGTGGGGTGCACAGGAGGATGGGAGAGGAAGATGGGGGGTGGCGCTGGAGGGACTGCAGAGGCTTGTGGGAGGCGTGGAAGGATGCTGGGCACCTGGGGTGTGGGATGGAGCAGGCCTCTCAGGGTGGGGGTGACAGTCGCCTGGTCTGCACAGGACCTCTGGGCCCGCTGTCCGCCTGTGGGAAGCCAGTGTGGTGGGGCCCTCGCAGCAGCTGCCCTGTATTTCCCATACCATTTTAAAGCTGTCTGTTGTTTGTGTGTCCTCCTTGGTCATAAGCTCTGGATGAGAGGAAGTGTGAGGTCTGGTGAGGCTGGGGGCCTGATGACCAGAGAGAGAGAGAGAGAGCCAATTATCCAGAGGCCAGCCCCGAGGACTGCATTGTGCCAGAGAGTGGCCTTTGTAGGACTGGCCTTGGGGAGGACTTCATGGCTGTGGAGCTGGTCTTCTGAGACAGAGGCCATCCTCTGGCTCCCTGCCCCTAAGAAAGTCGAGGTGTGAGCTTCGGGCTCACCTGGGCTGAGGCTTTGGGCCTCAGACCAGCAGAAGTGTCCAAGACTTCTGGTCCAGACCCCTACCTGGGGCTCAGTCCCCGAGCCCTGCTTTCCTTACCATGTCCATACAGCCTCCCACCTCCACCCTTTAGGCCCTGTGCCCAGCCCAGAGGAGCCTCTCCTCTCTGCCAGGCCTCCACAGGGCCACGAAGGGTCCAATGAGCTGTCGTACCTGTACCTGGAACTGTGCTGCTTAGCACACACAGTACACACTACCCACACCCTCTTCCTCTTTGAGAGGCCAGCTCACATTGGGGAGCGGAGCCTGGCGTTAGTATGTGGGCTCTGGGAGCCTGCACAGATGCTGAAGGGGTGAAGGTTTAGGGACAGTGAGCCAGCAGTGGGGAGTGTGGAGAGGGTTTAGGACGTGCAGGTGTGGCTGGTTCTCAGGCAGTGGTCAACGGGAGCGGAGAGGCACTGCCCTTTGCAGGCTTCGGTAGGGCTGTGTCTCTGCAGACCCACTCAGCTGATGCACCTAATAAATGAGCAGAGCAGATCTTTTCAGTCTTCTTCAAGGTGGGAATCTGAGGCCTAGAGGTGAGGTGATTGCCAAGGACAGCTCGGCTCCTAATTGGCAGTCCGGTGTGCATGGGACTGCTGTGTGGGGCTGGGGTCCTGGTGGGGCAGCCTCGGGAGTGGACATCAGGGAGCAGCCTGGAGGCCCAGGCTCTTGGGAAGGACCTGCTGCCTCCCCCTGGGCTAGACATCTCTGGATGTGCTGTGTGGCCATTAGTGTTTACATCAGTTTCTTCTCATATGCCTATGACTGTATATTGTAAATGAAAACATCCAGTGATGTTAACTGGAACTGGTTTCCTAGCAGAGAACACCATTGTCTTGTCCTGAGGTATCTGTTGTTAGTGACCAAGGACGGGGGCTGGAGGAGCCCTCTCTCCAGTCCTCCATTTGTTTCATTCATTCAGTATACAGGCAGACCTCAGAGATAGACGGGTTCTGTTTTGGACCACCGCAGTAAAGCCAGTCTTTCAAGAAAGTGAGACAAATAACTTTTTGGTTTCCTGGTACATGTAAGTTATGTTTACACTACACGGTAGTCTGTTAAGTGTGCAAGAGCATTGTCTGAAAAAACTGTACATACCTTAATTAAAAATACTTCATTGCTAAAAAAGGCTATCCATCATCTGAGCTTTTAAAGTCATAAACACTGATCACAGATCACTGTAACGAATATAATAATGAAAAATTTGGAATATTGAGAAACTTGCCAAAATGTGACACAGACATGCAGTGAGCAGATACCGTTGGAAAAATGGTGCTGATAGACTTGCTTCGTGCAGTATTGCCACAGACCTTCAATTTGTAAAAAAATGTAGTTATCTGCGAATTGAGCCCTTCTGCACATTGGCTGGTTGGGGCCAGGCCCCTGCCTTCTGGGAGCCGCAGTCTAGTGCAGCACCGCCCTGTAGAACTTCATGAGTGTGGCAGTGTTCTCTGCTGTCCATTATTGTAGCTTTAGCCACACGTGGCTGTTGAACACTTGAAATATGGCTGTGTGATTGAGGAACTGAGTTTTTTATTTAATTTGTATAAATTTAAGTAACCACATGTGCCTATAGAAGCCAAACTCTTGAAAATGAGGGGCTGGTAGTTTAAGGTTTGGGAAGTCCCGCGTCTTCTCTTCAGAGGCCACATGGTCCAGGAGAAAGAGCTCTGGCTGGGGTAGGTTGGCTTCAGTTCCGTCTGGGCTCCAGGACTTCCTGGCCGTGTGACCTTGAGCAAACCCTGAACTTCTCGGAGCTGTAGTTTGTTCCTCAGCTGTAAGTGGTTGTGAAAGATTAAATGGGCGATGCTTGGCTGAGCAGAGGTGGCTCTCTCCCTCTCCTTACTGGAATCTTGGCTGCCCACCCCCTCTTTTTATAGCCAGGTCAACTCGAGGTGTTCAGGGAAGCCCCCACTCCCCGCAGTGAATGAGGGTGGGAGGCAGGAGCCTGCGGCAGGAGCGCCCTGAGTGCGCCTGTGCCCCTGGCCACCCTTCGGATGCCGTGCTGGGCCACAGTGCAGAGCCCTGCTCCCGGGGGCTGACCTGTGCGAGCTGGCACGGCGGGCAAGGGCAAGACAAGGAGAGGCCCATGTCTGCCCGCAGGGGAAGTGGCACTACTGAGCAGTGAGTTCTGGAGAGGCCCAGGCACGCTGGAGCGTGGGAGGTGGGAGGCGGGCGGGCAGCCATGCCTGGAGGACCAGGCGGGGTTCCAGGGCTGAGGGTTGGGAGGGGCAGGCCGTTTGGGAAGCATGGCAGCCCCGCTAGTGTGATGGAGCCCAGGGGCAGGGGGAGCAGTCAGATTGACATGGAGGGGGTACCTGCTTTCAGATTCTTGTCAGGGCAGGCATTGTTGGTATTGGGAGGCATGGGTTGATGTGGGGGCAGGGGTTGGTATGGGGGCAGGGGCAGATGCTGAGGATCTGGGGGGGGTTCATGGCTAAGAAGTGCCTGGGAGCTGGGCCTTTGGGGAGATGCCACCCTTTCATGTCTCATTTCCTGGGGGAGGGTGTGTGACCCCAGGCCACTAGTGACAAAGGACACATGAGTCACCATCTACTTCTCCACTTGGGGCCTGAGTCTGTCAAAAGGATGTGCTGGCTAGTGGGAAAGTTGCAGAGGCCTGAGATTGGATGCCAGGAGACCTGGATGTGGCCTTTCTCTTTACCCCAGCTGCTGTCCACCACCCTTCTCGCCCTCAAGTTTCTGCCAAGACCAAAGTTCCTTTGTTACCTCGCCCTGCCCCCGGACCTCACCACCTGCCGCAGGCCACAGTCCCTGCTTTGTGTGCTCTGGCAGTTGTCATGGCAGCTGCTCCAGTGGAGGTCTTCCTGTTGAGGGAGCTGTCATCGCAAAGGCAGCCTAACCGATCTGGGCAGGCCAGGCCCAAAGCCAGATGCCGGTAGGGGGAGGTGACCAGGGCCTTGTCCTCCGCATGTGTCCTTCCCTCCACAGAACTTCCGGGCAGAGAGGGAAATGGTCGTTGGAGACTGGGGGCAGGGCCCTGCATGACAGGCCAAGCCACCTTCAGAGACCGGAGTGGGCACTGTCAGGGGTGATGGATTGGCCCCCATTGCCGCCTGTTTTCTGGCCGGGGCATTGTGCCTGGCAGCCATCTTATCAGAGGCTGAGCTTCTCCCAGGTCAGCTGAGTGATGTGTTAGGTGGACTGAGTGGGTATTGAGAAGGGACATGCCATGTGACAGAGCAGGGGAGCAGGCACAATAAGAGAAGGGTAGAAAAGGCTCAGTTGGGGTGTGCCTGCTGGCTGGCTGACCTGGAGAGACATGGCTGCAGGCAGTTTCCACTGCAGACACTTTCCACCTGAGCACATGGGTGGAGGTGGACCCTGAAACGTGGCCCACTGCCCCTGTTCCTGTCCTCTGAGCCTTGCCTCCTGTCCCCTCCCCTCTCATTTCTTACTGTGCTCAAGGGTCCCCTTCTGTGTGTCACTTCAGTGTTGCTGGACTGAGCCCTGTTTCCCTTGTGCCCAGGCTGTGGGAGTTGCTGCACTGGTAATTCACTGTGAATGATTCACCAGAAACTGAAGCCTTTCTGCCACCTAGGTGACTTTTAGGCCCTCTTAGAAGGCAGAATAGATCGAGTAGAGCTGATCTGATAGGCCTTCAGGGGCCTCTGATGGTGGTGTGTGGAGTTTTGTGAATAAAGCTGAGTCCCACCCTCTGTCCTCACCCTGGACTGTGACCTGGTCCCCTGGCCCTCTGAGTTATTCCACACTGAAGTGGCTTCCCTGTTCACTAGTCCTCTGAGCCTCTTTAGTTAGACATTGAATCCCACTGGTGAGAAGCTTGCTTGCGACAAAGGACCTGGGGGAAGAGGTACACGAGGGCAGGAGCACTGGCATCCATTGGGGGCCTCTTGCTTCGTCATGCCTTCCCCTCTCCTTGTCGCCCACCTTTTCTCTGCATCACAAGCAGGTTTTAGTGTCTTTAAGAAACCAGTGGGATGTGTAACAGACCAGTGTTGGGGAAATAGAATTAAAAACAAAATCTACCAACTCAGTAAAACTCCCCACAAAGTAGGAGAGGAAGAGAACAGTTTTTTTTTTTTTTGAGGGCATCTCTCATATTTATTGATCAAATGGTTGTTAACAACAATAAAATTATGTATAGGGGAGTCAATGCTCAATGTACAATCATTAATCCACCCCCAGCCTAATTCTCGTTAGTCTCCAATCTTCTGAAGCATAACGAACAAGTTCTTACATGGTGAACAAATTCTTACATAGTGAATAAGTTCTTACATGGTGAACAGTACAAGGGCAGTCATCAGAAAAACTTTTGGTTTTGATCACTCATTATGAACTATGAACAATCAGGTCAAATATGAATATTTGTTTGATTTTTTTTTTTTTGAGAGGGCATCTCTCATATTTATTGATCAAATGGTTGTTAACAACAATAAAATTCTGTACAGGGGACTCAATGCTCAATGTACAATCACTAATCCACCCCAAGCCTAATTCTTGTCAGTCTCCAATCTTCTGAAGCATAACGAACAAGTTCTTACATGGTGAACAAATTCTTACATAGTGAATAAGTTCTTACATGGTGAACAGTACAAGGGCATTCATCACAGAAACTTTCAGTTTTGATCACTCATTATGAATTATAAACAATCAGGTCAAATATGAATATTCGTTTGATTTTTATACTTGATTTATATGTGAATCCCACATTTGTCCTTTATGATTATTATTATTATTTTTTAAATAAAATGCTGAAGTGGTAGGTAGATGCAAGATAAAGGTAGAAAGCAGAGTTTAGTGTTGTAAGAGAGCAAATGTAGATGATCAGGTGTGTGCCTGTAGACTATGTGTTAATCCAAGCTAGACAAGGGCAATAAAACATCCACGGATGCAGAAGATTTCTCTCAAAACAGGGGGCGTGAGGTTCTAAGCCTCCCCTCTGTTGATCCCCAATTTCTCACCTGATGGCCCCCCTGCGACTGTGCCTGTCTTAGGTTGTTCCTCCCTTGAGGAATCTTACCCGTCTCTGGCTAACCAGCCATCTTCCAGGGCCATACAGGGAGATGTAAAGTTGGTAAGTGAGAGAGAAGCCATATTGTTTGAAAAGGTTAGCTTTTTACTTCTTTGCAGATTTATGTCCTGTGGCTTCTATGCCCAGCACTTGTCTTGAGGTATCTTTACCACTTGGAGGAATTATGATACTCGGTGAATTCGATATGAGGCGCGAATTCTGTTTAAGGATTGTAATTAGGAAGGAAGAAGAAAAGCTATAGAGGTAGCAGACGAAAGAAAACATGGGAAGATTGATTATTTCTTTGACATATCTTCTTGTAGAGTAACTTAAGCATGTATAGGTTTTAAACTACTAATTAAATTGCACACACACATTAACATAATAGGAACAGGTTACATAACCAAAGCAGATCTATAATTACCAGCCATCTCCAGTGAAGCCAAGAAAACCAGTTAGGCACCCTAGGCATCTGTGAAAATTTGTCTTTGATATAATGGATATTGTCCAACTGTACTTGAACAGTCTGAGAGAAATCAGACAAATTAAAACAGCCCATTCCTGGGAACTGTTCACATCCCATATGTTCTGTTAACAGTAGATAGTCTGTAGTTGTAAGATTTTGGAGCGCTACAACTTGCACTTCTCCTAAATCTTGGTTGAGTTCCAACAGTATAGATCCAGTCAAATTTGTTGTTTTACTGAAAGCACAGGCCAGCTTAGATATCTCCTTCTTCATTCCCATGGCAAGTCCAGGAACCAGTGGGATGAATGCAGCTACAACTGCAGCATCGCCTGGATCTTTGTTGAGGTTTTTTGATGATCATCTTCTGGTATGACTTTTCCAGAGAGTGCTGATGTTGGAAGTTCTTCTTCATATCGTATCTTAGTTCATTTTCTGGGTAGCCAAGTTAGGCTTTGATCCTCTGTATAAACACAAACAGACCCTTTGCCCACACTTTGATATGCCCTTTATACCATTGTGTAGAACTCATTGGAGGTCAGCACACAGGAACTGCTTTTTTTTTTTTTGTTATATTTAATCTACACTTACATGAAGAATATGTTTACTAGCCTCTCCCCTATACCAGGTCCCCCCCATAAACCCTCCTACAGTCGCTGTCCATCAACAACAGCAAAATGCCGTAGAATCACTACTTGTCTTCTCTGTCTTGTACAGCCTTCCCCTTTCTCCCACCCCCCCATGCATGCTAATCTTAATACCCCTCTTCTTCTTCCCCCCCTGCTTATCCCTCCCTAACCCCCCATCCTCCCCAGTCCCTTTCCCTTTGGTACCTGTTAGTCCATTCTTGGGTTCTGTGATTCCACTGCTGTTTTGTTCCTTCAGTTTTTCCTTTGTTCTTATACTCCACAGATGAGTGAAATCATTTGGTATTTCTCTTTCTCCACTTGGCTTATTTCACTGAGCATAATATCCTCCAGGTCCATCCATGTTGCTGCAAATGGTAGGATTTGCCCTCTTCTTATGGCTGAGTAGTATTCCATTGTGTATATGTACCACATCTTTATCCATTCATCTACCAATGGACATTTAGGTTGCTTCCAATTCTTGGCTATTGTAAATAGTGCTGCAATAAACATAGGGGTGCATCTGTTTCTCAAACTTGATTGCTGCGTTCTTAGGGTAAATTCCTAGGAGTAGAATTCCTGGGTCAAATGGTAAGTCTGTTTTGAGCATTTTGATGAACCTCCATACTGCTTTCCACAATGGTTGAACTAATTTACATTCCCACCAGCAGTGTAGGAGGGTTCCCCTTTCTCCACAGCTGCGCCAACATTTGTTGTTGTTTGTCTTTTGGATGGCAGCCATCCTTACTGGTGTGAGGTGATACCTCATTGTAGTTTTAATTTGCATTTCTCTGATAATTAGTGATGTGGAGCATCTTTTCATGTGTCTGTTGGCCATCTGTATTTCTTTTCTGGAGAACTGTCTGTTCAGTTCCTCTGCCCATTTTTTAATTGGATTATTTGATTTTTGTTTATTGAGGCATGTGAGCTCTTTATATATTTTGGACGTCAAGCCTTTATCGGATCTGTCATTTACAAATATATTCTCCCATACTGTAGGGTTCCTTTTTGTTCTATTGATGGGGTCTTTTGCTGTACAGAAGCTTTTCAGCTTAATATAGTCCCAATTGTTCATTTTTGCTGTTGTTTTCCTTGCCCGGGGAGATATGTTCAAGAAGAGGTCACTCATGTTTATGTCTAAGAGGTTTTTGCCTGTGTTTTTTTCCACAAGTTTAATGGTTTCATGACTTACATTCAGGTCTTTGATCCATTTTGAATTTACTTTTGTATATGGGGTTAGACAATGGTCCAGTTTCATTCTCCTACATGTAGCTGTCCAGTTTTGCCGACACCATCTGTTGAAGAGACTGTCATTTTGCCATTGTATGTTCATGGCTCCTTTATCAAATATTAATTGACCATATATGTTTGGGTTAATGTTGGAGTCTCTAGTCTGTTCCACTGGTCTGTGGCTCTGTTCTTGTGCCAGTGCCAAATTGTCTTGATTACTATGGCTTTATAGTAGAGCTTGAAGTTGGGGAGTGAGATTACCCCCTACTTTATTCTTCTTTCTCAGGATTGCTTTGGCTATTTGGGGTCTTTGGTGTTTCCATATGAATTTTTGAATTATTTGTTCCAGTTCATTGAAGAATGTTGCTGGTAATTTGAGCGGGATTGCATCAAATCTGTATATTGCTTTGAGCAGGATGGCCATTTTTGACGATATTGATTCTTCCTAGCCATGAGCATGGGATGAGTTTCCATTTGTTAGTGACCCCTTTAATTTCTCTTAAGAGTGACTTGTAGTTTTCAGAGTATAGGTCATTCACTTCTTTGGTTAGATTTATTCCTAGGTATTTTATTCTTTTTGATGCAATTGTGAATGGAATTGTTTTCCCGATTTCTCTTTCTATTGGTTCATTGTTAGTGTATAGGAAAGCTACAGATTTCTGTGTGTTAATTTTGTATCCTGCAACTTTGCTGTATTCCGATATCAGTTCTAGTAGTTTTGAGGTGGAGTCTTTAGGGTTTTTTATGTACAATATCATGTCATCTGCAAATAATGACAGTTTAACTTCTTCTTTACAATCTGGATTCCTTCTATTTCTTTGTTTTGTCTGATTGCCGTGGCTAGGACCTCCAGTACTATGTTAAATAGCAGTGGGGAGAGTGGACATCCCTGTCTAGTTCCCAATCTCAGAGGAAAAGCTTTCAGCTTCTCGCTGTTCACTATAATGTTGGCTGTGGGTTTATGATACATGGCCTTTATTATGTTGAGGTACTTGCCCTCTATTCCCATTTTGCTGATAGTTTTTATCATGAATGGATGTTGAATTTTGTCAAATGCTTTTTCAGCATCTCTGGAGATGATCGTGTGGTTTTTGTCTTTCTTTTTGTTGATGTGGTGGATGATGTTGATGGATTTTTGAATGTTGTACCATCCTTGCATCCCTGGGATGAATCCTACTTGGTCATGGTGTATGATCCTTTTGATATACTTTTGAATTCGGTTTGCTAATATTTTATTAAGTATTTTTGCATCTACATTCATCAGGGATATTGGTCTGTAATTTTCTTTTTTGGTGGGGTCTTTGCCTGGTTTTGGTATTAGGGTGATGTCGGCTTCATAGAATGAGTTTGGGAGTATTCCCTCCTCTTCTATTTTTTGGAAAACTTTAGGGAGAATGGGTATTATGTCTTCTCTATGTGTTTGATAAAATTCCGAGGTAAATCCGTCCAGCCCGGGTGCTTTGTTCTTGGGTAGTTTTTTGATTACCATTTCAATTTCTTTGCTAGTAATTGGTTTGTTTAACTTTTGTGTTTCTTCCTTGGGCAGTCTTGGAAGGTTGTATTTTTCTAGGAAGGTTGTCCATTTCTTCTAGATTTTCCAGCTTGTTGGCATATAGGTTTTCATAGTAGTGTTTAATAATTCTTTGTGTTTCTGTGGAGTCTGTTGTGATTTTTCCATTTTCATTTCTGATTCTGTTGATTTGTGTTGATTCTCTTTTTCTCTTAATAAGTTTGGCTAGAGGCTTATCTATTTTGTTTATTTTCTCAAAGAACCAGCTCTTGTTTTCATTGATTTTTGCTATTGTTTTATTCTTCTCAATTTTGTTTATTTCTTCTCTGATCTTTATTATGTCCCTCCTTCTGCTGACTTTAGGCCTCATTTGTTCTTCTTTTTCCAATTTCGATAATTGTGATGTTAGACTATTCATTTGGGATTGTTCTTCCTTCTTCAAGTGTGCCTGGATCGCTATATACTTTCCACTTAGGACTGCTTTCGCTGCGTCCCACAGAAGTTGGGGCTTTGTGTTGTTGTTGTCATTTGTTTCTATATATTCCTTGATCTCTATTTTAATTTGTTTGTTGATCCATTGATTATTTAGGAGCATGTTGTTAAGCCTCCATGTGTTTGTGAGCCTTTTTGTTTTCTTTGTAGAATTTATTTCTACTTTTATACCTTTGTAGTCTGAAAAATTGGTTGGTAGAATTTCAATATTTTGGATTTTGCTGAGGCTCTTTTTGTGCACTAGTATGTGGTCTATTCTGAGAATGTCCCATGTGCACTTGAGAAGAATGTATATCCTGTTGCTTTTGGATGTACAGTTCTATAGATGTCTATTAGGTCCATCTGTTCTAGTGTGTTGTTCAGTGCCTCCGTGTCCTTACTTATTTTCTGCCTGGTGGATCTATCCTTTGGGGTGAGTGGTGTGTTGAAGTCTCCTAAAATGAATGCATTCCATTCTATTTCCCCCTTTAGTTCTGTTAGTATTTGTTTCACAAATGCTGGTGCTCCTGTGTTGGGTGCCTATATATTTAGAATGGTTATATCATCTTGTTGGACTGAGCTGTTTATCATTATGTAGTGTCCTTCTTTATCTCTTGTTACTTTCTTTGTTTTGAAGTCTATTTTGTCTGATACTAGTACTGCAATACCCGCTTTTTTCTCCCTATTGTTTGCATGAAATATCTTTTTCCATCCCTTGACTTTTAGTCTGTGCATGTCTTTGGGTTTGAGGTGAGTTTCTTGTTAGCAGCATATAGATGGGTCTTGCTTTTTTATCCATTCTATTACTCTGTGTCTTTTGATTGGTGCATTCAGTCCATTTACATTTAGGGTGACTATTGAAAGATATGTACTTATTGCCATTGCAGGCTTTAAATTCGTGGTTACCAAAGGTTCAAGGTTAGCCTCTTTAGTATCTTACCGCTTAACTTAGCTCCCTTATTGAGCTGTTATATACACTGTCTGGAGATTCTTTTCTTCTCTCCCTTCTTATTCCTCCTCCTCCATTCTTCATATGTTGGGTGTTTTGTTCTGTGCTCTTTTTAGGAGTGCTCCCATCTAGAGCAGTCCCTGTAAGATGCCCTGTAGAGGTGGTTTGTGGGAAGCAAATTCCCTCAGCTTTTGCTTGTCTGGGAATTGTTTAATCCCGCCATCATATTTAAATGATAGTCTTGCTGGATACAGTATCCTTGGTTCAAGGCCCTTCTGTTTCATTGCATTAAGTATATCATGCCATTCTCTTCTGGCCTGTAGGGCTTCTGTCGAGAAGTCTGATGTTAGCCTGATGGGTTTTCCTTTATAGGTGACCTTTTTCTCTCTAGCTGCCTTTAAAATTCTTTCCTTGTCCTTGATCTTTGCCATTTTAATTATTATGTGTCTTGGTGTTGTCCTCCTTGGATCCTTTCTGTTGGGAGTTCTGTGTATTTCTGTGGTCTGTTCGATTATTTCCTCCCCCAGTTTGGGGAAGTTTTCAGCAGTTATTTCTTCCAACATACTTTCCGTCCCTTTTCCTCTCTCTTCTTCTTCTGGTACCCCTATAGTACGGATATTGTTCCTTTTGGATTGGTCACACAGTTCTCTTAATATTGTTTCATTCCTGGAGATCCTTTTATCTCTCTCTTTGTCGGCTTCTATGCGTTCCTGTTCTCTGGTTTCAATTCCATTAATGGCCTCTTGCATCTTATCCATTCTGCTTATATATCCTTCCAGAGTTTGTTTCACTTCTGTAATCTCCTTTCTGGCATCTGTGATCTCCCTCCGGACTTCATCCCATTTCTCTTGCGTATTTCTCTGCATCTCTGTCAGCATGTTTATGATTTTTATTTTGAATTCTTTGTCAGGAAGAGTGGTTAGGTCTGTTTCCTTCTCTGGTGTCTCTGTGATCTTGGTTTGCCTGTAATTTTGTCTTCTCATGGTGATAGGAATAGTTTGCAGAGCTGGGACAAGTGACGGCTGGAAGAACTTCCCTTCTTGTTGGTTTGTGGCCTTCTCTTGGGAGAATAGCGACCTCTAGTGGCTTGTGCTGGGTAGCTGCACGCAGACAGGGCATCTGCTTCCTGCCGGGCTGCTATTGAGTTTATCTCCGCGGTTGCTGTGGGTGTGGCCTGGCTCGGGCTGCCGCTCCAAAGTGGTGGAGTTGCGTTGGAGGGGGAGCGGCTGGGAGGCTGTTTATCTCCGTAAGGGGCCTCCGTGTTCCCTGCAGCCCAGGGGATTAGAGTGCCCAGAGATCCCTGGATTCCCTACCTCTGGACTAAGTGTCCCGCCCTGCCCCTTTAAGACTTCCAAAAAGCACCCGCCAAAACAAAACAACGACCACACACACACAAAAAAATGGCTGCTCGTTTTTCTTTATTCTCCGGCACCAGCCTCGGGCACCCGCTCACCGGTCTTGCTGCCCTGTTTCCTTAGTATTGGGGTCCCTATCCGTTTAAGACTTCCAAAAAGCACTCGCCAAAACAAAACAACAACCACGACAAAAAAAAAAGAAATGGCTGCTTGCTTTTCTTTTGTTCTCCAGCGCCGGTCTCACATACCCGCTCACTGGTCTTGCTTCCCTGTTTCCCTAGTATTGGGGTCCCTGTCCCTTTAAGACTTCCAAATAGCACTCACCACAACAAAACAACAGCAAAAAAAAAAAAGACGGCCGCTCGCTTTTTTTTTTTGTCCTCTGGCGCTGGCCTCCGGTACCCGCTCACCAGTCCTGCTGCCCTGTTTCCCTAGTATCCAGGGCCCCGTGCATGCACTGTGTCTGCACTCTGGTCCAGATGGCTGGGGCTGGGTGTTCAGTCCTGGGCTCCCTCTCCCTCCCAGCTCTGACCTCTCTCCTACCCCCGGGAGCTAGGGTGAGGGGCGCTCGGGACCCGCCGGGCCGGGGCTTGTATCTTACCCCCTTCGCAAGGCGCTGGGTTCTCGCAGGTGTGGATGTGGTCTGGATGTTGTCCTGTTTCCTCTGTTCTCTATTTTAGGAAGAGTTGTCTCTGTTATATTTTCATAGATATATGTGGTTTTGGGAGGAGATTTCCACTGCTCTACTCCTGCTGCCATCTTGGCTCCACCCTGAGAACAGTTTTATTATTGAATAAGCATTAAGTCAGAAAGAGATGCACATCACAGGCAATCCACTAAGATATTGCAAAAATGGAGAGACATCTCACCCTGTTATACGGGCCAGCAGATGCAACCTGGTGCACATGTTGTCAGGATGAAACAAAACTAGTCCTCGGGTAAGAGGACTTACCTGACAGCACCATTTGTCATCAGTAGTTCACGCTAGATTCACCTGGTAACTGGAGTAGCTGATTACCTTCATCTAGGGAGAAAATACACTTCTTGTGTCTTTATGACGGGAGGTGGGTCCGTAGCCTGGAGCCGGGTATGCACAGGAGTCAGGCTCCCCCTTCCCGGGAGACTGGGAGGCAGGCCACTAGCTCCCTTGACATTCACATTTCAAAGAGATGGCATGGCTCCCAGGTCCTTGAGACAGAGTGCTGGGTTGTAAGCCGGCCAGAGGCTTATATGACTTTTAGAAAGATTTACATACATCTCAAAGGGATGAGATTCACATGAGAAAAATTCACAATGACTAGTTTTCTAAGAGAAAGTGCCCTCAAAGAAAGGGAACTCAGTCCACGTCACCAGTGTGGAGAATAGTAGCTCCCAGGCTGCCTACAGCCCCACCTCCGAGTGCCACACACCCCCTATGTGCTGCGTGGGGAGCCAGACCCCAGGCCCAGGCACTCAGTAGTGAACACGGACACTTCCTGTCCTTGTGACACCAGGGAATAAGCAGACAAGTAGCTGCCGTGCCACAGAGGAACATGAGGTGGAGTCAGTGTTGTGACTTTATACAGAGTAGCCAGGAAAGGCTGCTCTGAGGAGGTGACATTTAGGCAGAGTCCTGAAAGAGGCAAGAGGGGGGGCTGGCCACAAAAATCTGGGGAAAGCCCCCACCAGAGGGACAGCCAGGTCAAAGCCCCAGGTGTGCTAGCAGTGGGACCCCTCCCCGGTCACGTTTCAGGTGCGGAATGAGCCAGTCAGGACATGTCCAAAGCCTCGAGCATTTAAAGATGAGTCTGCACGGGGAGCTGGTTAGTGAGTGCCATCCCCCTGCCCTGTGGTCTCCTTGTGTTCCTGCGTGGAGAGGGGCGGCCCTGAGGCTCCCTGGGTGGGTCTGTGCTGGCACATGGCAAGGGGCTTGGGAAGAGGGAGCTGGTTATTTTGGAGGGACAGTTCTGCCTTCCAGGGTCCCCTCACAGCCTCTTGGGTGGATGTGAAAACTTGAGCTTCCTGGTTCCCACGTGTGGCGTCTTTTCCCACTACACCTGCCGATGCTGGGTGGGTGTGCGGCTCTGTCCTGGAGTTAGCCTGGGATCTTGCCCAGCATCCCCATCCAGCCACCTCTGCCTCGGGGCATTTCAGTGGCCCTCTCTGGCCTCAGTTTCCTGCTCATAAAATGGGAATTATGCCTATTTTACCTGCCTAGCAATTTAAAAAAGCCACGCACATTTCATTTCAACTGGGGTCATGGATAGAAAAGCTTTTGAAAGGGACAGTCTGTTAGGTGGTGGGAGGACTGGGAAACCCAGTCCGACCTTGTTCCCCTGGCCAACTCTCTGTTCTGCTCCCATCTCAGCTGCAGACAGCTTGGCAGGGGGCCGCGTGCTGGGGCCGTGGGCGGCCTCCAGGGATGGACAGTGGCCTGGCTGGTGCCAGTGCAGGTAAGACAGCAGATGGACAGGTGGGAGCCAACTGTGGCCTCCTCCCCCAGGCCGTCTTCCCATGCCCCTGGTGCTGTGCATGAGTGCTGCCCTCCCTGGAGGTTTGGGGCTGCAAAACTGCAGGGTGAGACCCAGACACAGAAGGTCATGTCAAAGAATGGAACAAAGACGGACTATAGGAACTAAGGAAATGACAAAGCCCAGCCATGACTTGACAGGCAAGGGAACACATGCACCATACCCGCCATGTGGAAATTTGCTGACGGGGAGAGAGGTTAGGTGCTGGAGCAGGGAGTTGGTGGCAGTCACGCTCATCAAACACGGACGAGCACTCTGGCTTGGACGTCTGTGGTTGGTCAGGAGAATGTCCTCAGTATCGTCCATTAAAACTTCCTGGGGTCGCTCAGCATTCCCACGCAGTCTGTATCAGCTGATGTCCCTTAGAGCTGGATGGAGGGAATGTGGCAGTCGGTTTGGTGTCTCCCTGGCAGGTGCTGTGAGGGGAGAGTGCCCCTGTACTGTCCTGTGCGCCTGGCAGCAGCCCTTCCCTTTCTCCCTGCCTTCTGTCGCCAGCCCTGGTGCGGGTGTAGCCGGGTGCAGAACGGCACTGGCTCTGGAACCTGCCCTTCAGCGCAGTGGATCTGCTTCCTTACCTCCCCACCCCAGGGGAGTGGCCCCATAGACCCCTAGAGCCCCGTCCTCTCAGGATAATTGTTGCAGTGGACCCAGAATAGAAAGATGGAGATGAAGAGCAAGAAGTAGGGTCAAAAAAGAAGTGAGGCACCAGCCGCAAGGGAGTGATAGGCTCTCTGGACACTACACCACCCGGGCTGGGTCCTGACGCAGACATCAGTGAGCCCGGCCGCCCCACCTCCCAGTCTGCTGCCCCCAGGGATCTGCCATTGAATACTGAGAGCGGCGCGCATGCGCAGCCTTTCCCAAACCTTTCAGCAGAAGGACCTTCCTCCCAGGTAAACTCAGAGGTGGAACCCTGACTCAGGTGTGAGAGATGGAGTCTGCCAAGGGTGCTTTCTCCCTGCTGCTGCAGCTTCCGAGGTACCCTGTGGTCTTAGGGCTAAGAAGTGAGAAGCACTGGCCTAGACCCCGGAGGCACGGAGACCCGCTTGGGAGGCAGCCAAAGTTTTCAGATAGTTGAGAGTTTACCTTTTCTAAGCACCTTTTACTTTATGTGTTTTTTTTTGTGTGTGTATGTAGTAAAATCTACATAACAAAATTTACCATTTTGACCATGTTTAAGTGTACCATTTTACTTCAGTGTCATTAAGTGCATTCACATTGTTGTATAACCATCACCATTATCTATTTCCAGAACTTTTTCATCGCCCCAGAAACTCCATACCCAGTAAGCAATAGCTCCCCATTTAGCACCTTTTATCTGAAACATTTAGAATTTTTTAAAAAGTGTCCTTTTAATGATGACTGAGGAGCAGTATCTGTGTCTCAGGACTCCCTCCACAGGCAGGCTGAGGCTTGTTACCTTTGTATCAATACCTGAGCCCCAAGAGAGGGGCCCTTGAGGACTGAGGGCCCACCGGGCTGGATGTCAGGCCAGGTTTGATCAGAGCAAGCTCTAATGAGTATCCTGTCACTTGGGGACAATGATGTCCCTCTCCTTGAGTACATTTTGGACTCACTACCCGACCGCCACTTTGGACACCTGACCTTGTTAAATCCTTCTGCCAGCGTTTCAGCACCTCTAGGGACATGGTCCTGTAAGCAGTTAAACTCATCACACTGGGTGTTCAATACCTGCTGATACACAACTTAAGCCACCACTTTGAGGTTCAAATTATTACTCGTGCTAAGATGATTTCTCACAACCCGCGCCTGGGGAGGCTTTACCACTTTATTTTGCCAAGGTAAATGGCCCCTTCCAGGTACTCCCTGTGTCAGCTGCCACCCCTGAGGGTCACCCCATCGGTCCCTGTGCGCTCATGATTGCCAGCGAGGCTGTGGAGCAGAGCAGAGCTCTTAGACCCTAGAGCTAAAGGCCAACAGATTAGAGGGGAGGTTTTCTCTTAATTCTTAAAATATTTTAAAGATTTTAAAATCATAATATTTGAATATCCTCATAAAAATTCAAAGAATACAGACAAAGTGAAGGTCTCTTTGACCTCTGCAGCCAGTCCTGTCGTCCATGTCATCTGCAGGGTGACCACTACGTTCGGTTTGGTTGGGCCGTCCTGCGCCCTGTGTATTTATGTACACAGAGAGGTGTCCTTACATTTCCATGAACTGGATTAGGCAATTGCTACTGTTTTTCAACTTGTTTTGTTTTCTTTAAAGGGTTTTGGAAATCTCTCACTTCAGCAAGTGTGGCTCTTCATTGTTTTAAATCACTGTGTAGTATTCCGCATTAGGAAAGGTGTGATAATTTTGTTAACCTGTTATTGATAGGTGATTAGGTTTTCCTTGTTTTGCTAATTACAGATAGCACATCAGTGAATATTCCTGGGCATTCCTCTTTGTGTTCATATTTGAGTATTTCTCAGGGCAAACACTTAAGAGTGAAGTTGCTGGGTGGAAGGGGTAAAGGCTATATACACTTTTCACAAGCACCGTCAAACCATCCTCCCCGAAGCCTGAGTTAGTCTGTGCCCCCAGCATGCCCACGTGTGTAGTTTTTCTCCTACACAGTTGTATTCATGTGCCCTGTGAAGTAGGGATGTTACCAGTCTTCTTGGTATTTGCTGGCATGGTGGGTGAAAAGGTGCCCGTCCTATTATTTTGCATTTTGCTGATTACTAGTGAGATTGGACCTGCTTTCATCACATCTACAGGAGTCCTTCTGTACTCTGGATATGAATCCTCGGTCTAGTCTGTATCTGCACCTGTTTTCTCCTAGACATGTGCTGTCCAGTATGGTTATCTAAATTTAGATCTAAATTGATTTTTAAAAAATTAGCTCCTCAGTTGCATGAGCCATTTCAAGTGCTCATTAACCACCTGAAGCTATAGTATTAGACAGCTCACATGTGAAACATTGCACTGTTGCAGAAACACAGCCCCAACTAGCATTTCTATGTTTGTGGTATCTATTTTTTGCCATACAGGTGTTTTGCTTATGTTTGTGGTATCTTTTCTTTGCGATACAGGTGTTATAAACTTAATTTTTATGTTTTCTATCCTGTTTAAGAGGATTTTAGATTACCATTAGATTCTGAACAGATTCTCCTAACTCTTCTAATGTTTGTATTTTCTTCTTTTAAACCACCACTTAAATCCATCTGATAGTGATTTTTATAAATGGTATGAACTAGGAATCTAACAAATATTTTTCCCAAGAAGGTAGTTGGTCCTAAATTAATGAATAGGCTGGCCTTTCACCATTGACATGGAATGCCATCTTGTATCGTGTATCAAACTATCCTTTTCCATTGACCTATTATGTGTATTATACACTATTTAAATTATTGTATTTAGCTTTTTTTTGTGTGTGTGGAAGGGAATCTGACTTACAGCCTCACCTCACCAGGCTCACTGTTGAGCAGCTGCATCAAAGACAACTCCATCAGTCCAGACTTTTTTTTTCATCATTGATATACACTCTTATGAAGCTTTCACATGAAAAACAATGTGGTTGCTACATTCACCCATGTTATTGAGTCCCCCTGCCCATACCCCATTGCAGTCACTGTCCATCAGTGTAGTAAGATGCCACAGAGTCTCTACTTCTCTGTGCTACACTGTCTTCCCTGTGACCCCCCACATACCATGTGTGCCAATCATGATACCCCTCAGTCCCCTTCTCCCTCCTCCCACCCACCCTTCCCCACCCCTCCCCTTTGGTAACCGCTAGTCCCTTCTTGGGTTCTGTGAGTCTGCTGCTGTTTTGTTCCTTCAGTTTTGTAGTCAAGACTTTTTTTAAAGGACTTTATTTTTTATAGCAGTTTTACGTTTACAGAAAATATGGAGAATTCCCCTATAGTTTTCCCTTCAATTTCTCCTGTTAACATTTTACATTAGGGTGGTACATTTGTTACAACTGATGAGATTTTATGGATCCATTATTATTAAATAAAGTATATAGTTTACATTAGGGTTCACACTTTGAGTTGTATATTCTGTGGGTTTGGACAAATGCATAATGTCCTGAATCCACTATTACATTGTCAGACTGTGGTTTTACTGCTCTAAAAGCTCCGCCTGTTAATCCCTTCCCCCCAGCCCTCAACCCACAGCACCCACTGACCTTTTTATTGTATCCATGGCTTTGCCTTTTCCAGAATGTCAGAGAGTCAGAGTCATACAGTATGTAGTATTTTCACACTGACTTTTCCCACTGAGTAATAGGCATTTACGTTTCCTCAGTGTCCTTTCATTGCATGAGAGTTCATTTCTTTTTAGCTCTGAATAATATTCCATTGTCTGGTGTACTTTTGCTTATCTATTCACTTGCTGAAGGGCATCTCTTGGTTGCTTCCAAGTTTTGACAACTATGAATAAAGCTGCTGTAAACATCTGTCTCCATGAACATCTGCTGTAGATATAAGTTTTCAGCTCCTTTAGGTAAATACCTAAGAGAGTGATTTCTGGATCATATGGTAAAAGTATATTTAGTTTTATAAGAAACTGATAAAACTCTCTTCTACCATTTTGCCTTTACACCAGCAGTGAGAGTTCCTGTTGCTCCACATTCTCAGCAGCATTTGGTAGTGTCAGTGTTTTGGATTTTAGCCATTCTAATAGGTGTGTGGTGGTAGTATTTTAGCTTTTTTTAAAAATTAAAATACCATTGATATACAATCTTATGAAGGTTTCACATGAACAACATTGTGATTTCAACATTCACCCATATTCTCAAGTCCTCACCCTGCCCCCCCATGGCAGTCACTATCACCATAGTAAGATGCTATAGATTCATTACTTGTCTTCTCCCTTTAGCTTTTAATGTTGTATAAGCCATATTCTTCCTTGTTCGTATTTAGGATTTTTGGGGTGATTTATGTGTGTCGTAAATTTTACAATTCACCAAATTTGGATTACACTGAATTTAAACATTGTGTTGGAGTGAAGAGCTTCTTTCCTTCTCATCTAAGAACATGATGTATCACTACTTGCATTTACATTTTCTTTATTCCTACAATAAAATTTAATAATTTTTCTTTACAAAAGTTATGCATGTGTATTAGGTATATTCCAAGTTATTTTATAGCTTTTATTGCCATTTTTAAAAGTTAAAGAGTTTTTATACATTCTTGTAACTGGCAATCTTGCATAAACTCTTTTCTAATACTTTGTCAGTAGATTTCCTTGCATATTCCAGGTTAATAATTATCAGCAAATGACAGTTTTCTTTTCCTCCCCAATATTTATGAATATTTTTCTTTTTTTCCCTTATGCTTTGGCTAGTTCCTCAAGGACAGTGTTGAAGAGTGGCAGTGATGGGGCGCATCCTTGTCTTGTTCCTTGAATGGGCTACTTATCTTTTGCCTTTGGTTCTAACATTTGCGGCAGTTTCTGTGAGCCCCTTTGTCAACCTAAGGAAGTGTCCTTAAATTCCTAGTTTGCTAAGTGCTTCCTTCCTTCTTTTTTTCCTCCACCTCCCTTCCATGATCTCCTCCCTTCTTCTCTTCCTCCAGATATGAGGTTGAATTTTATCATAAGACTTTTGCACATATTGAGATGGTAGAAGGTTTTTCACTTTGAAAAATTAATATCGTGAATCACATTGGGCCATCTTTGCTTCCCTGGAGAAGATCCCAGCAAGCTCACGAGACTGTTCTTCTAATACTGCTGAACTTGCTTTGCTGTTTTTGCTTGTTTGTTTTTTTGCATCTACTTTTGAAGAGTGATAAACCTATAATTTTCTGCCTCCCCTGCCCTGTTTTGATACTGGCTCATGCTAACTTGTAGCCTCCCTCCCTCCCTCCCTCTCCTAGTCACTGTCATTTTTAGGTGAGTTGGGAATAATCCTTCCTTGATGTTTTTAGTAGAACCTGTTTATACAGTTGAGTGGCTTGTTACCCATTTCTGAGATAGAAGTTAAGCTTTCTTTTCAGTTTCTAATACTTTATATAGACAACTGTTTTCTAGCTACTCTTGACTCAGTTTTGTTAAGTTATAGTTTCTCACAAAGTCATTCATTTTATATAGATTTTTCAAATTGATAAAACATCAATATATAGTATTTTAGGATTTTTCAGAATCCTTTCTTTATCTGTATGTTCCCTTTATTCTATAATATCTGCTTTTTATATTTATTAATTCCTTCTTCCTACTTCCTTTTGGCTTATTTTGTTTTTTTAATATTGAAACCTATTGTTTAGAGTTTCTCTTCTTTGTCCATAATTTTCATTTCACCTACTTTTTATCGAATGTAAACTTTTTTTTTTTTGAGAGGGCATCTCTCATATTTATTGATCAAATGGTTGTTAACAACAATAAAATTCTGTATAGGGGGGTCAATGCTCAATGCACAATCATTAATCCATCTCAAGCCTAATTCTCGTCAGTCTCCAATCTTCTGAAGCATAACGAACAAGTTCTTACATGGTGAATGAATTCTTACATAGTGAATAAATTCTTACATGGTGAACAGTACGAGGGCAGTCATCACAGAAACTTTCGGTTTTGATCACGCATTATGAACTATAAACAATCAGGTCAAATATGAATATTCGTTTGATTTTTATACTTGATTTATATGTGGATCCCACATTTCTCCCTTTATTATTATTATTATTATTATTTTTTATTTTTATTTTTTATTTTTTTTTGTGAGTTTGTGGTTTTGTTTTGTTTTGTTTTTTTTTTTGAGAGGGCATCTCTCATATTTATTGATCAAATGGTTGTTAACAACAATAAAATTCTGTATAGGGGACTCAATGCACAATCATTAATCCACTCCAAACCTAATTCTCAACAGTCTCCAATCTTCTGAAACATAACAAACAAGTTCTTACATGGTGAACAAATTCTTACATAGTGAATAAGTTCTTACATGGTGAACAGTACAAGGGCAGTCATCACAGAAACTTTCGGTTTTGATCACGCATTATGAACTACAGACAATCAGGTCAAATATGAATATTCATTTGATTTTTATACTTGATTTATATGTGAATCCCACATTTCTCCCTTATTATTATTATTATTATTATTATTACTTTTATTTTTTATTTTTTTATTTTTATTTTATTTTATTTTTTTTTGAGAGGGCATCTCTCATATTTATTGATCAAATGGTTGTTAACAACAATAAAATTCAGTATAGGGGGGTCTACGCTCAATGTACAATCATTAATCCATCTCAAGCCTAATTCTCGTCAGTCTCCAATCTTCTGAAGCATAACGAACAAGTTCTTACATGGTGAACGAATTCTTACATAGTGAATAAATTCTTACATGGTGAACAGTACAAGGGCATTCATCACAGAAACTTTCGGTTTTGATCATGCATTATGACCTATAAACAATCAGGTCAAATATGAATATTCGTTTGATTTTTGTACTTGATTTATATGTTGATCCCACATTTCTCCTATTATTATTATTATTTTTATTTTTAATAAAGTGCTGAAGTGGTAGGTAGATGCAAGATAAAGGTAGAAAACATAGTTTAGTGCTGTAAGAGAGCAAATGTAGATGATCAGGTGTGTGCCTATGGACTAAGTATTAATCCAAGCTAGACAAGGGCAGCAAAACATCCACGGATGCAGATTTCTCTCAAAACAGGGGGGGTGAGGTTCTGAGCCTCACCTCTGTTGATCCCCAATTTCTCACCTGATGGCCCCCCTGCGACTGTGCTTGTCTTAGGTTGTCCCTCCCTTGAGGAATCTTACCCGTCTCTGGCTAACCAGTCATCTTCCGGGGCCATACAGGGAAATGTAAAGTTGGTAAGTGAGAGAGAAGCCATATTGTTTGAAAAGGTTAGCTTTTTACTTCTTTGCAGATTTATGCCCTGTGGCTTCTATGTCCAGCACTTGTCTCGAGGTATCTTTACCACCTGGAGGAATTATGATACTCGGTAAATTCGATATGGGGCACGAATTCTATTTAAGGGTTGTAATTAGGAAGGAAGAAGAAAAGCTATAGAGGTAGCATATGGAAGAAAACATGGGAAGATTGATTATTTCTTTGACATATCTTCTTGTATCAAATGTAAACTTTTTATTGAAGCATAACACACAGAAAAACCCATAAGTCACAAGCTCTATAAGTTCCTATAAAGTGAAGACACCCGTGTAACCAGCACCCGAGCAAGAGAGAGAACATTGCCAAGCCCCCAAGGCCCCTCCTGCCCCTTCCAGTTACAGCGCCCTCTGTAATGGGGCCATTACCTTGACGTCTAACTCATGGATTAGTTTTGCCAGCCTTTGAACTTCATGTGAATGGAATCATGTAATCTGCATTTAGTGTCCGTAGCAGACCTCTTCCATCGTGGCTTATGTCCATGAACTAGGGAAGCCAAGCGCCCCTGTAGACCTGAGCACAGCGCCAGGGGCAGGTTAGTGGGAGCATGTGTGGGACTTTTGTGGGTAAAGTGGAAGGGTTTAGGCCAAGAATAAGCTCACACCTATTTTGGGTGCTTAGACCTTCTGACCTACTTTATTCTTGGTTTTCTTGACAGAAAGGTGAGGTGCCAAATGGGGTCCAAGCAGGTGGGGTGCTCGGGCATGGTGGCTGCTGCCCATGCAGGGTCTGGGCAGTGGTGTGGGACTTGGTCACAACCGCTGAGCGCCGGGCATGGATCAGGGGTCCTCCTAGAAAAAGGAGATATTTTACAACACGGCCGTTTTCTGCTTGCTGCCTTGGTGGGAAGACTTCACTGGTTTCTTTAATCTCCCTGCATCTCCCAGGCCTCAGGGTGGAGAAGGTGGGCCGGAGGTCTGTCCTACACAGCAGCCTTCACTTATTTTCCTTTCTTGCATTTTCCCCCTGCCAGTGCCCGTATTTATCGTCCTTTTCACCTCCTCTACTCTCTCCTTCCTGCCCCACCTCTTTCCTCTTTTCCCTTTTAATATCTTCCTTCCGCGTTCTTTTCTCCTGCCTTGGTGTTTCTGCTGTGCTCTGCCCACCACTGCCCTCTCTCTGCCCCTTTCCCTCCACCGCGCCGCGCAGTGACGCCCGGTGCTCTCTCCCTTTGCCCCCGGCAGGAGATGGGCTGGTGATGAAGATCAAGCAGGAGAAGCCAGAGTGGCAGGTGCCACAGGCCGTGCTTTCCGAGAAGGATAAGGAAAACATTTTCCAGCAGCGTCGCGGCCTCCCGCCATGCCAGACCACCGGGAAGCCTCGGGCCTTGGGGGGACAGGAGGAGACTGGGGATCCCAGGTGGGCCCCTCCCACTGAGCAGGTCGCGGGTCTGGCAGACCAGGCTCTTTCTGCCGGCGAGGGTCACTTTGTGTGCCTGGACTGCGGAAAGAGGTTCAGCTGGTGGTCGTCCCTGAAGATCCACCAGCGCACCCACACCGGGGAGAAGCCCTACCTGTGTGGCAAGTGCGGCAAGAGCTTCAGCCAGAAGCCCAACCTGGCCCGCCACCAGCGGCACCACACGGGCGAGCGGCCCTTCTGCTGCCCGGAGTGCGCGAGGCGCTTCAGCCAGAAGCAGCACCTGCTCAAGCACCAGAAGACCCACTCTCGGCCGGCCACCCACTCCTGCCCCGAGTGCGAGCGCTGCTTCCGACACCAGGTGGGCCTCCGCATCCACCAGCGCGCGCACGCGCGGGACCGCCAGGGCGCCCGCCCCGGGCTGCAGGACCTGCCCCGCGACGCTGCGGCCCGTAAGGGCTGTCGCCTGCTTCCAGGGCCGCCGCGGGGGCGTCCCGAATGGGCCTGGCTGGGGCTCTGCGAGGGCTGGTGGCGCCAGCCCGGGACGCGGACCGTAGTCCCCGCCGCCGCGGGCCCGGGCGAGCAGCGCCAGTTCATCTGCAACGAGTGCGGCAAGAGCTTCACGTGGTGGTCGGCGCTCACCATCCACCAGCGCATCCACACGGGCGAGCGGCCCTACCCGTGCCCCGAGTGCGGCCGCCGCTTCAGCCAGAAGCCCAACCTGACGCGCCACCTGCGTAACCACACGGGCGAGCGGCCGCACCCCTGCCTGCACTGCGGCCGCAGCTTCCGCCAGAAGCAGCACCTGCTCAAGCACCAGCGCACGCACCTGCCCGGCGCCCAGGCGGCCGCCTGCCCCAGCTGCGGCCAGAGCTGCTCTAGCCGCGCGGCGCTGCGCGCCCACCAGCGCGCGCACGCCGCCGCCGCCCGGCCGCGGGCCGAGGAGCCCCCGGCGCCGTCTTCGCCGCGCAGCCAGCAGCCGGCCGGCGGGCCTGGGGACGTGCAGTGGGGCCGCGCGCGTGCGGGCCTGGCCGCGCCCGGCGAGCAGCGCCAGTTCATCTGCAATGAGTGCGGCAAGAGCTTCTTGTGGTGGTCGGCGCTCACCATCCACCAGCGCATCCACACGGGCGAGCGGCCCTACCCGTGCCCCGAGTGCGGCCGCCGCTTCAGCCAGAAGCCCAACCTGACGCGCCACCGGCGCAACCACACGGGCGAGCGGCCCTACCTGTGCGCCGCTTGCGGTCGCGGCTTCAGCCAGAAGCAGCACCTGCTCAAGCACCAGCGCGTTCACCGGGGCGCCCTGGCGCCCGGTCCCAGCTCCAAGGACGGGGCGCGTTAGTGCTCCTGGACCCAGCGGCCGCGGCCAGGGCTTGTGGGGGCTGGGGAATGGCCCGGAATGGTGGCTTTCAGAGCCCCGGGGTAGACCCTGGCAAAAGGTGGATTCGGAAGGCCTCAGAACAGAATTCCAGAGGCGTCCTAAAGGGGACCCGTCAAAGGTCCCAGGGCGGGCTGAGGAGGTAAGAAGCCTCCTTACCCCGGAGCCTGGGAGTGTGGTCTGTGTACCCCCGGAGAGTGGGGGCTCGGGCCTCAGCACCCAGTGAGGGGAGGGGCTGCCAGGGCCCTGCGGGAGGCTCTCTGGAGTAGAGAGACCCAGGTCTGGGCTGCAGCTGTAGCACCAGCCTCTCACACTCAGGCTGCAGGATGTTAGGGGCCAGTCTTGGTGGGAGAGATGCAGCAGACTGGTGCCAAGGATGCAGCCAGCAGCTGTGGCTGAGGAGGAGTGAGCATATTCACAGCACCAAAGACAGTGCCTGGCAGGTAGTGGCCATTTAATTCATACACGTTTTTGGAGGGTGTGAATAGCTCGACTGTCCTGAACCATGAGTGCCCCACTGCCCAGGGTGCTGTCATGGTGGGCCCAACTGTACAACCGATATGTGTGTGACGATTGGACTGAGACCCAAAGGGTGGTCACAGCCGAGTTTGGGTAGCTTGGGGAGGGACCTGTAGCAAGAGAGAGCCCTCTGTGCCATTCCTACTCAGGTCCAGGGGCATTCCTGGTCCGTGGACCAGGTGGCTGACTGTCACTGACCTGGATCCTTGTCAATACTGGTGTTGCAGAAGAGAAAAATGAAAGATCGACTATCTCACATGGTCTCACTGTCCTTTCTGAGCTACCCTTTCCCTGGTCTGCATGTGCTCCGAGTGGTCCATTTGCTCAAGGACCAGGAACACAGAGCTTTGGCCATGAGCATAGCCACTCCCCATGCCCAGTGTCTTCTGGGAGTGGAGACTAGTATTCTCTTCCCCTCTCCCAGACAATCTGATCTCTTCCCACATACCCTCAACCTCTGCTTCCTCCCTCCACCTCCCCAATGGTCATCCCACATGCTCTCCCAAAGGAAGGTGCTGGGGCCCTGGTGCTGACAGAATGCAGGTCCAGCCTGGGCCTGTAGCCTTGGGTGGTGTGTTCCCACAGGAGGGGAGGGAATCGCAGAGAGGTGGGTGTTGGACTACCAGGGTTGGAGAGCCCAGAGGTGGGAGGACAAAGAGGGGAACCCTAGAATGATTCTGTAGTAGGATGAACTTGTACTGTCTGTCTTCCAGGGACCCACCAGCTTCTCTGAACTCAGAGAAGCGTTACCTTCCCCAGGAGCAGCCCCATTTAGCCTGGCTTCTGGGGACCCCTCTTTGTAGGACTGTTTAATCTGTTTCATCTGGCAGGAGCTCCAATTGTAGGAGCACAACAAGGCACACGGAAGTGATCCAGCTTACCTGGGCAACACAGCACTGGTGATGGCTAGTGTTCAGCTGGGGCTGTGACTCCTGGTCTAGGTCTTTCCTTACAAACCCTGGTGTATGCGGTCTCCTGCTGGGCAGGGTGTGCTGGGTCGTTACCCACCCATCTGAGAGTTCAGCACTCAGGACCAGCAGGGAGCCAAATCAGAAGGGTTTTCCTAGGCACCCACTCTGACCCATGCCTGCCCTACTTCTTTCATCTCCTGTGATGTCCTGGAACTCCTCCCCCAGCCTGCACTACTCAGGGAGGCCAAGTGCCTTGGAGCTCAGCAAAACCTACTTTAAGATGGGAAAGGTTCAGGAATCATCTGCTTCTTCCTCTTTGCCACTTAGCAAATACTGAGACACACTCAAGCAAGCCCACCTCCAACAGGAAGGCATTCCAGGCTACCATTCCTGCATTAGAGAGCTGCTGTCTGCAAGGATGGACTTGCAGAAACACTAGAGCCCTGTGGAATCAGGTCCCTGAGGGGCTTTGCAGGCAGATACTGAAGACATCAGTTGGGCAGGAGTTTCTATACAGTAAAAGGTGTTATTGTCCATAAATATGTTTAATGGTCAAGTCAATAAAACACTGTGTTGGTAGGACTTGGGGTTAATGAGGCCTAATTACAGCCTTTTACCCAGTGCAAATTCAGGAGAACACTTGTTCAGTAACCCTAGGTGACTGATCCTCTCACAAATGGGTGCTTTGGGTCGCAAAGGGGACAGGGCCCAGTCCAGTAGAGCAAAGAATGACTGAGGTGTATGCCCCATTCACCAGGTCAGAGAAGGGCACAGCACTGACTCACTGAACAAGCCCTCTGTGTATGAGGCACAGGCCAGGCTTAGGGATGTATGAGCTGCAATGAATAAGCCACTGCTAGCCAGGGCTGCCATCACAAAGACCCACAGGGGCTTGAACAGTAGACATACACTTCTCTGTCTGCAGGCTGCAAGTCCAAGATCAGGGTGCTTGGCAGACTTGGTTCCTGGTGAGGGCCCACTTCCTGGGCTTGTAGATGACCACCTTCTCTCTGTCCTCACATGGCAGGAGAGTATGTAGGAATGAGCACATGCTCTGGTGTCTCTTTAAGGACACTTATCAGGAGGACCCCACTCCCATGACCTCATCTAGACCTAATTGCCTCCCAAAGGCCCCACCTCCAAAGGCCATCACATTGGAAGTCAGGGCTTCAGTATATGGATTTCAGGGGGACATAGTCATGGACCTTCATGGAAAATCATTGTCATACACAGCTTGGACAACCTATACGGTCTGCTCTTGAACGAACTGTCCCCAGTCCTGGCTTTCTTAGCAAGGCTTTCTCACTGTCTCAGCTGGTCTCACCATGAGTCAGTGACCTAGGTGGAGAAGTGATACAAGAAAGGGGGATGGGGACAGTGAACGTCCACCAGGTCATGTTACAAATTCACGGTAGGCCTCAGGCCTCTTCCACGGTCAGTCACAGGCTTCTCCAAGGGTTGCTGGCACTGTCAACTTCAATTTTCATTGCCTTTCATTTAAAAATAGAACTAGGGCAGAGAATGTTTAGGAAGAGGCACATCATAAACTCAAACAGGAAGGTCGGACCTGTCCTCGTGGTTTACAATCCAGATGCTACAGAGCATGGTGAGATTAATGGGTTGCATCAGGGAACAGAAAACAACCGTAAGTAAATAATGAAGATGTTAAAGGACTTATATTCTGCTCACAGCCAGGTAAGAGCAAGTAGGCAGTGGAGACCCTTGGCCAAGCTTCTAACAGGCCAGATGAGCATGGTGGAGCTGGGGATTCTTGAACTGTCTGCATGTTCCTTTGTTAGGAGCAGGCTGGGAGCTAAGAAATGACTTAGGTACTTGGAAAAAGGTCCTTTGGCAAGAAACATGAACTTCAAGTCAGTTTAAAAGGTGGCAGCTCCTTGGGAGGGGTTGGGTCCCCCCCCCCAACTGCCCAGACCCAGGGAGCTGCCCAATGGAGAATGGACTGTGAGGCCAGTTGGCAGGAGCACTGATTGGGGGAGAGAGTGGGACACCTGCCTTGCCCCTGGCCCCAGGTCAAAACCAGAAAGCTTTCTTTTTTGGGGAATAATGGATAGAGTCAGATAATTCTGGGGCAAATTCTGGCTTTGCCATTTAAGCTGTTGGGACCATGGGCAAGCATGCAGTATAGTGCCTGACACCCAGCAAGCACTCAATAGATGGTAGTTACCATGTTAATGAACTCCCTGTGTGGCTACTTGTACAGAATTTGTAGAAGCAGAAGTTGCACCATGGAAAGAGAAGAAAAGGAGTCTCCCCAGAGTTCAGTCTTCAAAAAGAATCAGCCATCCTGTGTTTAACAGGCCTGCTCCACTGCTTAAGGTTTAATTGATGTCAGGTCACATCTTGGGTTTAAATTTCAAGGAAAGAGACTGGGGCAGATGAGGCCTCGCACCCAGAGACTCACATCTCCACCCAGGGCTCAGCAGTGTCTCCCAGCCCTCAAAGCTGGGGCTGGGGCTGTAACTTTGCACCCCCTCGTTCCTTACATTACATCAGCGGTGTGGCTGTCTGTGGGACTTTTCCCTCCACAGCTTTCAGGTGTACCTTTCAGGCACACATTCATTCATTCAACAGAGTTTGACCCAGGGCTTGTTGTATGCTGGGCACTTGGGATACAGAGATGCTGAAAACACAGTTCCCTGCTCTTTGATACTCACAACCTGGTGGGAAAACAAAGGTGTACTAAACCCCAATTTGAAGCCAGCCCAAGGTGCTTTGGAGAAGGATGCTAGCCATCACTGTCCAATCTGGGGAGACAGGAGGAGCTGGTCACGGGGGAGGTGGTTGCCCGGCTAGTGTGGAAGCCCTGGGGATGCAGTCCACAGCAGGAGGAGCTGGAGGGCCGCCAGGCTGGGCTCTGTGAGAGCAGCAGACTGGAGCTGTCTGGGGGAGGGGAGGGGGTGATTGGCTCTCTGGTGTGCCCAGGGTGGTGGGAGGGGATGAAGTATAGCGCCCCAGGCAGGGCTCTGCTGAGGCAGGGCTCCCCTGGACTGTACACACCTGTATCCTCTAGGGGCCCCAGGCCAGCTGTTGTCTGGGGGGCTGTTCACAGACCATTGTTAGGGTCTGGAGTCCAGCCATCACATGAGCCTTGCAGAGTAGTGGCGATCACCGTGCTGGTGCTGGCCCTGCCTGTACAAAGAAGTATGGCTGTTTGCAGAATGTTTTCACATTGCCATTCTATTGTGTTCACCACAGTACATGAGAATGACGGTGGGTGGTGGATGGGGGAGCTATGTATGTAGGTTTATATGTATGAAACCAGAGAAATGAAGTGACTCAGCAGAACACCATAGAGCAGAGAACGGAGGCCTCCAGGAGCTCTCTGCCCATGGCACTCCCCACTGAGAAGGGACAGATTTTAGGTGGTATTGTCTGCTTCCCTTTCCCCCATCCCCCAGCTGTGTTCTTTTCTATTTGGGCACAGCTCACCTAGAAAATGCTGCTAAAAATATGAGTGATATCCTTAGGTATATTATTCATTTTGCTTTTGAAAAACCTAGTCATTTACTGTTCCCATTTCTCTGTAGCCTGCAGGAGAGGAAAGCTGGTTGCTCTGGCAGGTGACAACTTTTGCAACAGGAGCTGGAGAGCTGGGAGGTGTAGCTGTTCCCTGAGCAGAATTCCAGTGCCTTGGCAGTGTCCGTTATCATTAAGGATTAGGGGTCCTTGTCAATGCATGGCAACTATTTGGCCCTGGGATAAACATCTCTCCTGGTGGGTTCATTTCTTTAGGCTTCCCGGAGTTCCCTCCCTGTTGCATCTATTTGGAAGACCACTCTCCCTGGCATGCCTGATTTGGGAAGACACACATGCATCAGTGAGGTGCTACAGGAGCAACATGGGTGGGGCAGGGGTAGAGGTGGGTCCTCGGGGGCTGGGAGTGACCCAGGGTGGACCTGCTGGGATAACTGGTCCATGGAGCGAGCTGGCAAAGCAGGTAGGCCTGCCCTCCGGGTCTGATGCTGGGAGTAACGGAATGCTTTCACTCCCAGTGGATCCCACCTGGGATTCTGCAGTTCTCAGGTTGTGAAAGACACAGGGGGCACCCGAAAAGCTTTAGCGGGATCTCCTGAAGCTGGGAGGCCTGTGTCTCCCAGAGTCCCTCATCAAGAATGGTGCCACCCCCCGCCCCGACCTCAATAGCTACACCCACCATGGGCTGTAAGGAGCACCTCCTGGGACTTGAAGAATCCCAGGGCCTCCCTCCAGACCTATCAGCAGAGGAGAAAAAAAGGCCAGTTGATGTTCCTCTAGCACTTTAAACTTTAAAACATCACCTTCTCTTCTGGCCCCAGTTTCCTTATGAAATGTAAATTCTGAGGCACTCTCTCACTCTGGACAAGGTCAGCACTTCCAATCACGATCATCACGCCCTGCCTCCTGTCTGCTGGTCTAGGCCCCAGCACGGTGCAGGCGGAGCGAGCTAAGCCAGGTGGTAGGCCGGCCTTCCCCTCCGGGCTCTGCCACTTAGGGCTGCGGGTTTGGGAGAAAGCTCCTCCGTGGTTTCCTATTTTATTTCCCATCTATAAAGTAGGATAATAAATAATAACTGTATAACCCAGTTGGCACATGGTTATTGGAGGCGCTCATGAGATTATATTTGGGGAAGGCACTTTGTGAGAAGAGAAGTAATGTGTAGGTAAGGGGCATTATTATTAGAGCGAGCTGACAACTGGAATCTAGCCCAGAGCAGTGGGCAGCTGCTGCTTCCCCTGTGGTTAAGTGGCCTTTTGTGGGGTCTCTGGCTTGACCAGACAGGGTCAAATTCTGAGGAGGAGGGGCAGTAGCGGTGCAGTATCTTCGGCCATGGCCCCAGCCCCTGAGTAGGGTGGGCTTTCCCAAAACGGTCAGCTCGGGCAGCTGTGGTTCTGCCCCATCCACTGCTGTCTCCTGCCAAAGATCCCCCTCCTAAAAGCTGCTGCTGACACCCCTTCTCTCCTGCAGGGAAAGGCTCTGCGCCTCCTGCACCCCGACCCTCAGTCCTAAGCGCTGGGGGCATCGGTGGGCTTGGGTAGCCCTGCCCTGGTGAGCATGAGGCGCTAACTGCTGAGCTGGGGCTTCCGAGAATCCTTCAGTGGGACCGGCTGGGCCGGCCGCCGGGGGCGTTGGGGTGACCTCCTCGCGGGCGTTGTGCTACCAGACCGGCCCCGCCTGACTCTCTTCTGCCGCGCGGCAGGCGCCGCGCTCGCAGCCCTGCTTTTTCCGCCAGGCAGGCTGTGGGCGAGTTAGACCTCCCAGCCTCACGGGGCTGCTGTGCGGCTGCGGCGACGCGGGCGACTGCGGCGCTGCGGAGGAGACGCGGCTCGGGAGGCGGCGCCACGTGAGTCCCGGGCCCGGCGGTTGGGGCCGCGGCGGGAGATTACCGTATTTACCGAGGCCCGAGCCGGACCCTTGGGGGCGGGTCACTGCGGGCGCGCTACCGTATTTGCGGGGAGCCGCGCAGACCCCTTTCCGGAATGGGGAGCGCCGCGACCTAATTACGTATTTATCCAGGATTGTGTGGTTCCCCAGGGGCGCTGCGGGGGCGGGGTGGGTTGCGTTCGTTCTCTAAGGGACCCGGGCTTGCGGCGGGGTGGGGTGGATTGCGACAGCGGGGGGAGGCCTACGTATTTTCGTGGGGGTGAGGTTGCGACACAGAGTTTACCATATTTCTCCAGGGTCTCTCCAGCCCCAGCAGTTGGCGAGGCTGTGCGCGGGGGTCGGGTGGGTGGGGTCAGCTCTTTTGATGAATGCAGGTATTTGATCAGAACAGTGGTGCGGGAGGGGGGCCGTCTTTATGGGGCAAAGGAGAAGGGGCGCGCGAGTTGCTGCGGGAGAGTTACCGTATTTGCGTTGGGCAGCGCGGGCCCTAGAGGACAGAGTCACTGCTGGGGACCGGAGGAACAGGGGCTGTGAGTGAGGGATGGGATGGAGGGACTTGGGAGGGAGGAGGGGGGCATGACTGTGGACCCTCTCCGCATGCGGGGCCTTGGTCAGGGCATAGCTGGGGAGAGTGGGGTGGGGAGGCTGCCCAGGGACAAGGCCAGGCTGAGATTGGCCGCAGGGACTGTGATGATCTCTCTTTGCAAATAATGCAGCTGCCTGGAGGAAGACTTGTGGGTGGGGACTATTGCAAGTAGTACTTGTCCCCTTTCCCAGGATGAGTGTGTGTTCCACCCCGGCCTGAGAGTAGAGCAAACCGGGTGGGTAGCTCTGCGACCCCACTCTGCAGATAGATGGGCTGAGGTAGTGGTAAGCAGTGAGATCTGCAGTGTGGGGCCTGCACGGAGGTCCCTGGGCATGGCCAGCAAGCATCCCCATGAGATGGGGGACTGCAGGGTAGCAGCCAGCTCAGCCATTCGGGAGCAGGCCTCAGTGTCTGCAGGAGGAGCTCAAGGATTGTTTGGTGGCAGCAGACAGTGCCCTACAGGAGCAGTGGCCCTTTGGGTGTCGATGGCTCTGCTGTGACAAGACTGTGATGGTCTTGTGTGTGTGTGTGTGTGTGTTTTGAGGGTAGTTGAGTTAGTGAGCAGCTAGTATATTGAGAAGAGCTTTCGACTGACTCAGGAAACTTAGGGCTTACTCCTGGCTAACCTTGCTGTGCGACCTTGGGCAAGTAAATTGACCTCAACTGAGCCTGTTTCCCATCTATAAAGTGGGCGTCAGTAAGCCCTGCCCTTTTTCAGGGCTGCTGGGAGGACAATGGGAAACAATTTAAGAGGAGCACAGTGCCCTAGGGAAGAGGATCCTTAGAGCCAGTGTAGAGGTGCCTGAGCTGCACTTGGAGGAGTTTGTTGAGCCCTGGGCCAGGTTTTGCTGCGGGGATGCCAAGGGAATCAAGCTGAGACCAGGGCCCTGGAGCTCACACTCTGGCGCAGTGACTTGCAGACCTTTCGCAGGCTTGCCTCATTTTGATAAACAAAGAGCTGCTGCCTTTAATGTTTAACTGAGGTCACTTTCAAGTTTATGGGGGTTTTGTTTTATTTCCTCTTTTAAGCTTTGCAAAAATATCTTTAAACCACCCATGACCCCACCCTTCCCTCCAGACTGGAAACGCACCTCCCTACCCCAGTCCTTGAGAATCTGGTTGGAGAGATAAGACATATCCAGGTGCAGGATAACTTACAATGCTAGGAGCCCCTGAATATTACCCATCAGCCCTTATTCACTGCCTTGAGTGGCAGGAACAGTGCTTGGTGCAGGGACAAAAGCAGGAGGCAGTTCTGTCTGTAAGGTGCACACGTGGCAGGGAGACCTAGGTGGTGTGACTGACCCACAGGCAGTATGATGAGTGAGGGTCATGGGGTTGGTCCATGCTGCTCAGGAGTGGTCAGGGAAGGCTTCTAGGAGGTGGCACTTGAGAAGGGCTTTAAGGAGGGTCAGGATGTGATTGGAGGTAGAGAAAGAAGGGCATTCCAGCAAGGGAACACTGGCTTGAACCAAACTGTAGGGTGCAGATGCTGGAAGTTGTGGGAGGTCAGTGGAACCGCGCCCCCACCCCGGGGCTGGGGCTGGCTAATCCTTGGGTTCCCCTGCCCCCTGACTCCTTTCTCTGCTTCTGGCTCCCCAGGGGCTGGTGATTGCAGCTGGAAGTGTCCATGACCGAACTGGCGTCCTCCGGGGGAGGGTCCCCTGCGGGGGACGGGGAGGAGGGTCTGGGGGACGAGCGAGGCCTGGTCATCCACCACCCTGCGGAAGAGCAGCCCCACCGTTGCCCGCTGTGCGGCCAGACCTTCTCGCAGCAGCCCAGCCTGGTGCGGCATCAGAAGGCGCACGCTGGGGCTGGCCGCGCGGCTGCCTTCGTGTGTCCTGAGTGCGGCAAGGCCTTCAGCGTCAAGCACAACCTCGAGGTGCACCAGCGCACCCACACCGGCGAGCGACCCTTCCCCTGCCCAGAGTGCGGGCGCTGCTTCAGCCTCAAGCAGAACCTGCTCACGCACCAGCGCATCCACAGCGGCGAGAAGCCGCACCAGTGCGCGCAGTGCGGCCGCTGCTTCCGCGAGCCGCGCTTCCTGCTCAACCACCAGCGCACCCACGCACGCATGCCCGCGCCGCACCCGCGCCGCCCTGGCGTCTTCGGGGAGCGGCGGCCCTACTTCTGTGCCCGCTGCGGCAAGAGCTTCGCGCGCGAGGGCTCCCTCAAGACCCACCAGCGCAGCCATGGCCACGCGCCCGAGGGCCAGGCGGCCCATTTAGGCCGCGTGCTATGATGCACGTCGGGCCTGCTGCTTGTTTCCTGCCCCAGAGCCTTGTCTGTGACCCCTGGAGATGGCTCTGGGAGGCGGTTCCCACTCTGGATGGGACCCCGGGAGACAGGGAGGGCTGGCTTGGGAACTTGAAGAAACGGGCCCCAAAGCTGCGGGGGCCACCTCCTGCCCCTCCGCCAGGCCCTCCCTGCTGGCTGCACACAGCTGCTTTGGGCCTCTGCACCGGTTTCCCTCCTTAGGCTTTCCCCGCCCAGAGCAGGTGAGACCCGAGGGCCGGCCAGAGACCCTCTCAGGTCTGGGGTGGGCGGGGGACGGTGGTTCTTGATGTCTTGTGGGGAGAGGTGGGGGAGGTCGGGCGTGGTGGGCCCCTAGGTCTCTCTGAGACTGGCTTCTTCCTGGAGCTTCATTCCTAGCATGTCAGAGTGGAAAGCGACCTGAGATGGCTGCTCTACACAACCCCCAGGCCCGCCCCCAAGTTCTCCTGGCCCCAGCCCTTACTATCTGGTGTCCTTGAGAAGTTTCACTCCATGGCTCGGTTTACTCTTCTGTAAGTTGGGGCTAAAGGTGAGGGCTTCCCCTCCCTGGTGTATCATGAGGATCAGAGTTACCATCATTAGTTCAGAGAGGTAGATGTCACTGGTCCAGAACCTTTACTGAGCACGGTGTGCCAGGCACTGTGTTGGGCCCGGCTCTGGGAGGAGGCGTAGACACAAGGCCCCCTACCCCCTGAGGCTCCACGTGTGGTGCTTACACAGGTAATGCAGGCTGGTGTAGGGGACACACTATAAAGTGCTGGGGTTAGGGATAACTGGTTTGAAGGCTTGAACTGGTCCTGGGGACGAATAGAGATGCTCTAGGAAAAGTGGGGCTGTGGAAGGAGGTTTCCGCAGTGGGGGTACAACAGTGGAGGCTCATGTCCACCAGACGAAGGCTCTCATGGCTGGGGAGAGGAGACACGCAGATGTGTAATGAGAGCAGCGTGGTGATCTCCAGTACACAGTTTGAGGATTGGAGGCACTGTGGGGACAAATGCGAGTGGACCAGCAGGAGCCTCCAGGGTTTGGGGTCACCTGGGCAAAAGAAAATGAGGCCTCCAGCTAAGAGGCTTGCCCAGGGTCGTGCAGTGAGAAAGGAGAGAGCCAGGACTTGCCCCCTAGGCCTCTGATTCCACACTGGCACTCAGGCACGGCTTCTTCAGCCCTTGGCAGGCGAGAAACTGAGGCTTGCCCACGCTTGCCCCACTCACACTTCATATTCAGTGGCACATCGGTGTAAGCCTGGACCCCAAGCCCCTCATCTCTACCACACCATCCTGCTGGTGGGAAATAGCACACCAAAGATGCAGCCATGTGACAAGGGACCATGTGGTAGGAGCCTAGGCAGGCTGTCACTGGGTGATGTGGGTGCCTGAAGGAGACAGGCACCCACCATGGTGAGCTGGGAGGAAGAAAGCTGGAGGCTTGAGGAGGACCTGCAACCACAGAGCCCTTGCTTGGCACCCAGTCCTGTGCCAGGTGCTGGAGACCCGTCCCTGCCCTCTGCCCCTCATTAGAGCTTCATGGCTCCTTGGGGATGCATTGTCCTCTGTCTGCTGCCCCTAGGTGGCTCAGGGAACTGCTGTGATGTGTGGACCAGTATTTAGTGACAGAGATTGAGATTAAACCAGGACCTGGGACATTTTAAACCAACCACCAAAGTGCCCTGAACCAGGTTGTCAATGGGATTAGGAACCCGGAGTGCTTGGTGGCGGGTCAGAGGACCAGCTCACAGCCCTGGGCAGATGCACAGTGGCCTCGCCACTGCTCTCTCCTGGCCCCAGGGGGGTGGCTGGGCAGGGCCATCTCATAGCCCCAGGCCTGACCCTGGTCTCTTTGTGAACAGATGCAGAGTAGGCAGGACCTCTGGGCAGTGTGCAAGGCACATTTGGGCACAGAAACCAGAAATGGGGGCCCATGGGGCCTGTGCCCCCCTGGAGGACACATCTCCTAAGAAGACCTACCTCGGGAGGTGACCTGCAGTGACGGCAGAGGGGACCAACGGAGCTGAGAACTGGAGGCAGGTTCTGTGCCCTTGTGGAAAAATGTCCCGAACCTGTTGGGAGTCACAGCCAGAGAGGAGCTCACCCTGGCTGCCAGGCTGCAACCCACTCTCATGTGGCAGCAGGGACAGTGCCTGTGTGGAGAGCATCTTCTCAGCTCCCGCCTGGCCCGCCAGAGATGGGCAGTGACTGGCCTGCGAGAACACAGCAAGTCGGTAGCAGACCTGGCTTGGAGGCAAAGCCTCTCTCCGGGTGTGAGCTGTACGTGCAAGCATCACTTCCCTTTCAGAGCAATGGCTCTTCACACTTCTGGGGGCATGAAGCCCTTTGAAAATCTGACACATGTTTTGAGCCTTCTCCCCAGGAAAACACACATCTTCATGTAGATGCAAGAATATATAAGCAATTTCAGAGCTCCTGGACTTCAGACTGAGAACCTCAGCCCGGGAGCTAACCCGCCACTCTTTCCCTACCTGCTGCCAAACCGTGGGTCAGGGAGGCCATATAAGCAGCATTTCTTCTTCCCCCTGCAGACCCTCCTAACCTTGTTGGGGAATAAAGAGTTCTGAGAAGGGGACCCTTTTAGTCTCTCTCTCTTCTCCCATACCCAACAATGCACCAGGCTTCTGGAGCCTCCCTTCCCTTCCCTTCCCTTCCCCAGATGTTGCTGGAGGTCCTCTGGGCTGGCTTTGCTCTTCTCTGCTTCGGGGTGGCCTTCTCTGGCTGCTGCTCGCCATGCAGCCCCGGGCTCCCTGGCCTGGCCTCTTACTTCACTGTGAGGGTGGTGGGGAAAGCCGAAACTTCCTGGACTCTGGGTGGGAGCACGAGCCCTGGCCCAGTCTAGCCCTGGGAGAAGGGATCCTGCCTCCAGCAACCAAGCCCAGGTGGAGCTGCCTGCTGCCAGGCCCTGCCTTCAGCCTCAGCCAGTGTGATGGGTGAAGGCTGGGGAGGAAGGCAGAGCCTGGGTCCGGGTGCCTGCCGGCTCCAGGCGGGGAGGGTCTGGCAGAGAAGCATCTGTGCTCCGCATGTGCAGTGAAGCAAGCGGAGAGGCTGATGCCTGGCCGGCAGGGTGAGAACCCCAGCGTCATTGCTGAGCAGGCTGGCCCGGAGCTCTGGCTACCCAGAACGAACGGCCACCCATCAGAAAAGTTGTGGCCGGCTGCTGCTAGGATGGGCTTAGATGACAACTAGACTTCATGGAGCTGGTTGTATTTAGTGAAACCCTTGGGTGTGGGAAGAGTCCTTTAGTCATGGAATTCCGATAGAATCGCAGTGATGTGGGTCTGGGGCGTGGCAGGGGGTATCTAGGTGGGAGGTCTCAGGGCTGCCCTGGGGTTTTCAGGGCTGTTGGGGGCCTTAGGGTTTCTTGCCTGGAATCTTCTTGGGGTCCTGTCCTCCGTGCAGTTTGGCACCTAGGCTCTTATGGACTATCTGCCACGTGCCTGGTCCTGGGACAGCGGACGACTCTGGGGGAGTCAGAGGAAGAGGGGGCGCTCTGCCTCCAGGAACCCCCTGCGTTCGGACCCTTGGCCCGCCTGGAGGGGAGCTCGCAGACACGCTCCTTCCTTTCTCTGCCCCCCAGTAACTGACAGGTTGCTGTCTCTGCACCCCCGCCCTTCTCCCCCAGGCCTGCTTTCTCTGACCTCGTCCTCCTCTGAACAGTCCCTGGGTTGACCTACCATCTTACCCCAGGGTGTCATGCGAAGTCTTCAGTTTTCTGTGTGAGTGTGTGTGTGTGTTGAATCTCCAACGAGACTGTGAGCTCCCTAAGGGCAAGGGATGTGTCATTTCTTCCTCAACCCCAACAGGGTCTAACAGAGGGCTGGGCTCATAGCACTCAGGAAACCCTTGTCAGCTTGTGGGTGGCTGATGACGGAGGTATGAAAGGGGAGAGGTGCGTGAGTTCACTAGTGGGTGCCTTTTAGTGGGCTGTGGCCTGGCTCCCCTGAGGCAGTGATGGTTGTAGGAGGCCTCGGGTCCTCCCCTACTCGGGGCAGTAGGACAAGAAGGCGTGTGTGAATCCGGGCTGGGTGTTTCAGTAGGTCGCTGACACCTGCTAAAGCACCGAGTGGAATAAATGTTTCTCAACATCAGCTGGTATGAGGAGTGGTCATTTGGGGCCAGGAACAGCGTAACATGGTGGCCAAAGGCTAGAGAAAGCATAACTCGAAAGCCACAGCAATGAGTTAGCTTAGGTTGACCCCCACCCCACCAATCTGGATAATTAGTGCTATTTGGGTTTGGGTAATGGATTTGGGGGCACCGTAAAGTAGCCCCACCTCCTTACTCGGCACGCAGTGAGGTCAGACCTGCTGAGAACCTTCGAGGTGATTCCCATCAGTGCCTGAGAGGCGGCCGCCAAGAGTGCTTGAGTCAGAAGACCATCATGTTCCAATGCCAGCTGGTCATCTCCCCCGGGAGGCCTTGGCGTCAGTGACATGGGGCAGGTGAGTCCTGCAGCTTTGACATCATGGAGGTGTGAGAGCCGTGGAGTACACTATGTAAACTTCTAGGCGCAGCCCAGAGGCAGGGGTTCACCACCATGGTCTCCCTCTGCTGAGGGTGGAAGCTGATCATTTCACAGCCCGCGAGTCTTCTGTGGCAGAAAGCTCTGGAGAGCAGAGTTACATATGTCAGGCTTGCCACCGGATGGCTGGACTCAATTTCCTCCTGTGTTTGGTAAGGGGCTGGGCCAGCTCGTGGCCGAGGCTCCCTGCAGAACCTTCCTTCTGTGCCTCGCTCTTGCACTCAGATTTGGGGCTGTGTCCACTGTCTCTAATGGCCAACGAGGGTCCTGAGTAGCAGTGACTCCAGGACAGGGCCTCTGAAACCTAGCTCTGTTGGGGTGAATCGGGTGCGTGACTTTCACCAGTCCTACCACTGCCAATGATGGCTGACACAGTGGGGTCGGTGGGGGACGGGAGGGGACACAGCTCTGGAGTACAGTGCTCAGAGCTCCCTAAGGGATCAGACAATGCTGGGCTCTGGCTGACACCATCACTGGCTCCTTTCCCTGCCCATTCATGCTTCCCATCTGCCCCCTTTCCCAGAGAGCACTTCCTAACAGTTCTTGTTCCCCTTGAACGAAATCCTTGTCTCAGGCTCTGCCTCTAGGGACCCTGACCTAAGGCAATGTCTCTGAGGAAAACATGCTCAAAGCATCTTGCACATATAAAATATCATGACTGATATTTTATTTAGTTCTGCGTGGTGCTGATTACTTGAAGCCTTCGGTGAAGAACTGCCAGTGGACTAATGGCTTGGTGGTGGCCTTTTCCTCATGAGAGGCCAGACCAGAGGACCCCAGTGCTGGTGGGACAGCCCCATACCAGTTGCACTAAGGCTCCTGTCAACTGGAGACAAGGCATAAGAACCTAGTTTAGGGATCAAGGGCTGGGGTCTAGTCCGACTGTCTGTCTTTGGCCAAGATCCTTACAATTTCGAGCCCTGGCTTTCCTATCCATGGCATAAGCTGTATAGGCTAGCTGCCCTCTGAAGTCTGCCTCCAGTCTGAAATTCTGCAGTTGAATCTCAAGTGCATATGTGGGCTCTGTTGCGTGGCAAGGGGCAGAGACCACTTAGGCCAGTGTGCTGGGTTGCAAGGCCTTGTGAGTTGGAGCAAGCCCGCAGGAGGGCATCCCTCCTCCTCTGGCCCCTACAAGCTTCTGTGACTCAGCCTTCCTCCTCCCTACGGCTGCAGCCACCTCTGTTCTGTAGCAGATACTCTTGAAACTGGAACTGAATTTTTTTTCTTGAGGCAAGAAAACTGTAGTTTTTACTAGCAGACAGAAAGTCACCTTGGAACAGACCTCCTTTGTTTCTGGAAGGTCATCAGGCGCTTTGGGTGAAACCCATGTAAAACAAATACTACTGCCATTCCCCAACCAGCCTTGGACTTGGGTAGCATTTCAAATGCAGATGCTTCAGACCAGCTTGTTAGATCTTGTGTTTCATAATCACCATTAAAAAAAAAACGTTGTTAGGAAGAGCATGTGGGACAGGGGCCACTGAGACATGGAAAGGACCTGAAATTCTCTCATTGGTGAAAGACTGAGCTGGTCCCTCCCCTGATACATGGCTACCTGCTAGGGGAAAAGCAGTGTTCCCCTGATATTAGGGCTGAAGTGTGGGGGTTCAAGAGAGATTTTGTTAACAGGAAAAGTATGAACTGCATGCAGGAGTGGGGCAACGACTTCCAGGGCAGATGGCATGATGGTGTGTGTGGGGACCTGAGATGGGGGAGAGGCGCTGGCTGGAAGACGGAGGGGACAGGCAGCCCCCAGCACATGCAAGCACTCCCAGAAGTTACCGGGGGTATGTGATGTGGGGGGAAGATGGCCACGAGGAGTTCTAGGGATTGGCGAGGACTCAGTCTGTCCTTGAACCCAGGAAGCAGTGTATTCCAGGCTGGGGAGGCAGAGTACACTGGCCCTGGCCTTCCCATCTTGTGTTTGCTTGTGGTACCAGCCACCCTGGGGCCAGTGCTCCTTTCTGCCACCCCTCTCGCTTCCTTGCCCCCTGCTCTGTGCACCCCTCTCTTTGTTGTCTCACATGCAGAATCCCTAAGGCAGAGTTTGGTGTGGCCCGCCACCATCCCTTTAGGGGGTCCCTTAGACTGAGTCCATTCTCCCAGCACTGCTGATGTTGCTGGTGAGGCTCAAAGTGGTGCCCAGGGTACAGCACATGTTCGGTGAGAGCTACGCCAGGGTGACAAGGCCAAAGTGTGTTCCTGGGTACTGAGGAGGGAATGGCTGAGCGCACTCCTGGGAGCAGGCAGGCCAGGGACAGGCCTGGGGCTGTCCGGCCAGTGCTCTGGGCTCCTCCTAACTTTTACTGGTAAACCTCTCCTTTGGTAGATCATCCTGTATGCCTTGCGCCCTCTTTGATGCAGTTTTTTCTTAAGATTTAACTACTCATAGTTTGGCTTGATTTCCAGTCAATGACAGATGGAGTTTGCACATGGCTTGATGGTTCACTTCCATAAGCATAAGCCCCTGGGAGATTTGCGTGAAATGTCAGAGGTGTGGGACCAAGGAGTCTGACTCTGGGGGTTCCGGGGAGCATTCAGGGCCTAGTGCACGAATGCTGGTTTTGATGGGATTCACCCTCTAGGGACAGTGCTGGAGTTGGAACAAAATACTGCGTTGGAGCTTCTTTCTGTTCCTAATTGCTTCCCCTGGTTGGTATATATTTCTAGTGACTTCGCCCTAATGCCTGGAGAGTATCATACAATTGAACTGTTTTCTTGGCTATCCATGGAGTATATTTAGGAAATCTTACCATATGAGAAAATCAAGAAACAGAGCCAGTGAATACAAGTTCCATTTATTAGACAACTCTCAAAAAAACCAAATATCACTGATAGATTATATTCTTTGCACACAATGCAATAAAATTAAAAATATTTAATAAAAAGATAAAAGCTTCAATTTCAGGGATTTAAAAATACACTTATTAATAATTCACAGAGAAGAAATCATAATGGTAGTGATAAAATATTTATGAATGAACATTATGAAAACACTACATTTCAAAACTTGTGCCATACAATTGAAATAGTAATTAGCGGAAAAATTTAACCTTAGCTGTATTTGTTAGAGGAGAAGAGACTTTGAAAATTGAAAAGTCAAGATTTCAATTTAAAAACTTAGAACAACAGAATGTGCCCAAAGAAGGAGAACAAAATAATAAAGATAAAAGTTGATGGAAAGAAAAAAATATTAGAGAGATTCAGTTAAGCCAAAACTGGTTCTCTGAAAAGACAAATAAAATAGACAGACTTGTGACCAAAAAAAGAGAGAAGGCATATGTATACAATGTCAGAAATGGAAATGAGGTTAAGCTGTAGACACAGTAGAGTTTTGAAAAATCATAAAAGAATATATGAACAATTTATGTCAATTTTACATTTACACAAAAGGGATAATTTTCTAGAAAAACATAAATTACCAAAGAGACTTCAAACAACCTGAATATGCCTATAAGCTTTAGAGTAATTGAGTCAATAGTCAAATACTATTTGATCATCTCAATAGATGCCCCTCCTTCCCCCGGATTAAGACAGGAGGCCCACACAGCTTTAACGGGAAAGGTTTGTCAGCTTTTTATGAAGAGATAATCCTTCATATACAATCAGTTCCAGATTGGGTTGGGTAAACACTCCCAAACTCTCAGTGAGGCCAATAAAACCTTGAAAATGAAACCACATGTTTTATACAGAGCAACTCCACTTGGGTTCCCGGAACTGATTCCAATGTGTGCGTGTGTGGGAGGAGGCCTTTCCACGTACTGCACCAAGCAAGCTTGAACACCAGCAGGGTGTCTGCCCGGACACAGCAGCAGATTCCCCAGGCTAAAGGCTCCATCCCACAAGATTGCTCCCCCACCCCGCCACCCCAGACACCTGTCACAAGCCCCAGGCTGTTACCTGAGCTTCTGACCTATCTGCTACAGATTAGGTCTGTTCCCACGACCTCCCGCTTAGGTTCCATTAATTTGCTAGCTCAGCGCACAAAAAACACGTTTACCAGTTTAATAAAGGATACCATAAAGGATACACATTAACAGCCAGGTGAAGAGAGACACAGGACAAGGTCCCAAATGAAGGAGCTTCCACCCTTGCGGAGCTTGGGACCTGGCTTGGTGGCAAGTGGGACCATGCTGCTTCCCCAAGCATGGACGCTCTCTCCGACAGAGAAACAAAAAGAGAGACATAAGCTCTTCTCGTGTTTTTGGGTTTTCGTGAGGGCTTCATTGCATAGTCATGCTTAACTAAATTGTTGGCCATTGGCTGATTCAACCTCCAGCTGCCGCCCTTGACTGGGGTCCAAAAGTCTCTCACCAACATGACAAGACACGCAGTTCACCTTTAAGTCTCTGAAGTGTTTTCAGGAACTGAGGATGAAGACCAAATATACCTGGGAAATACATGTTTGGTCATATGAATGGGTGAATATGTATTTCTTGTATCTCATTATATTGTACTGGATAAGGAGAGCACAAAGGAAAAGTTTAGGTAAATATCACACATGAGTATAGTCATAAAAACCCAAAATAAAACATCAGCAAATCAAATCCAGAAATATATTTAAAAATATGTCTTGACCAAGAAAGTTTTAGTGACTAAATGTGAGGGCAGGTCAACATGAGGAAACTCTATTAAAGAAATATACCCTTTCAATAGGTTAGTGGGGAAAAAACACCATCATTTCAACAGATGCAGGAAAATCGTTTACTCAAGTTCAGTTTATCTGAATTAAAAACCCAAACCCCAAATGAGCACCCAAAACAAAAACAAAACAGGCCTCTTTTCCATGGTTATTGTGTTGTATATTCCTCTTGTTTCAAATGCAATGAAATATTTTTGAGACTACATCTCACAGAAAATTGAGATGTTGCTCTGTGAGCCATTTAGGTGAAGATTTATTGATTTCAATTTTGCAGTTTACTTTTGTTATTTTGAAATGAAAATAGTCTTCAACATTTTCATAATTTTATAAAACCCGTAAGTCCTAGGCATTCTGCCTTTGTATAATGGACTTTTTGGGGAATTTCATAATTTCTATCCTTCCCTCTTGGTCTATGCATCCAATAAACGGAATTGATTTCATTATAAGGTGCAAGCTCTGATTCTTCATTTGGTTGACTATGTGGCAAGGCTTAAAGAACCTAAATAAGATAAGGGGATAAGACTGATGTTGTTTAACGGTTCTAACTTGCAATGAGTAGTAAACAAGCCCTAGAGATATAATGCATAGTATGATGAATATAAACAACAAAATTGTACTGTAATTATGTAGTGTGGTATCACTAAAGGGCATATGTAATATGATATATTACAATATATAAATGTATCAAAGTAACACATACACCTTAAATTTACATAATGTTACATGTCAAGTTTATTCAATTAAAAAAAGAAAACCTCAACAGGGTGCCTATAGTCTCTCCAGACTTTTCTAACATGTCAACGGGAGGGTGGCGGCGCCCTCTAGTGTACATTTGGAGAACAGGTGTTGAGTGAATGGACTCTGATGAGGCCCCTTCTCTGGTGGCCTGAGGCCGATGATAGAATGTGCAAGTCGGGGACCACGGAGGTTGTCAGTAAATGTTTATTGAACGAATAAATAGAGCCATGAGGCTTTTCAGAGTGTCCTATAACAGTGAGTCAAAAAAGTAAACTTGTAAAGAGTAAATTGTCGCCTTGGAGATGAAATGAAAGTTGAAGGCCAACAGGAGAGAGAAAATTGGAAGCAAAGAAATCTGACTTGTGTTTCTTTTGGCGTTTAAAGAGGAAATAAGGAAACATGGAGCAACTTTCCAAAGAGGATTAGCCAAAAAGCCAGCGATAAAAGTGTGCTCATTTTAGACATTCTAAAACATTTCTAAAAGGGAACAGATGTGAAATGAGGTGATGCACCCACTCTCCTGGCCACCGCAGCAGGAGGGAGAAGGGAGCACGTGGTAAAAGCAGGAGAAACCACCACCACCGGCTGAAAAGTTGTGGGCTGTTTTCATCTGTAAGTAAACCTTCAAAACATAGATGTCACTGGGGAAATTTGAACACTTCCTAGATAATACAGAGTTGTGACTTTTTTCTTAGGTTATTGTGCTCATGTTAATAGAAGGACCTTTGACTTTCAGAGATACACAGTGAAGAAACGCTATGTGGGATTTGCTTCAACACGGTCTGCGCGATGGGGGGTGGTGAGCAGATGGGAACAGAGATGGAACCACACTGACTAAGTGTTGGTAACTGGAAGCTGGGAGGTAATGGCGCCTCATTACGCTCTTCTCTCTAGCTTTGTCATGTTAGAGAATTTCTATAATAACAAGTTAAAGTATGTCTGTACCCAATCCTTCCAGCCTTTTGAATATCCCCTTCTTAGTACTCCTAAAAAATTAAAGTGTTGTTGGAGGGGAGAGGAAATGTGTGAGGCTGATTTAAAGTTTTGGTTTTGAGCCATTTCCTTTCGTCCAAGAGATGATGACGACGGAGAAGGGGGAGGGGCTATGAGGACACCTTGCCTCATCTGCATATGGGGTGATTTCAGCATAGGCCCTTCAAGATGGGGAAAGATGGACTAATTAGGTAATTGGGCCAAATTAATTTAAGTGCGGTTGCATCAAAGACCTCTTTGCTGTCCATCAGACAGTTGAGTGTGAGACAACTTCTGACTCTCTGGAGTGGCAATGCTAAATTGGAGAGCTTTGAGAGCTTTTGTTGTTGTTTTGAACCAAGTGTTTTTAATAGGAAAAATGATTTGAATAATTTTGAGAGAATGCCAGCTGTTGAGAGTGATTATGATCTTCTGATCCCTTGGGGAATCTGATCCCTGGTACACCTACTCTGGGAAACTAAGGTGGGGGGCAGGTGGGGCTGCCAGCTCCTATCTGACTGTAGCTGAATTCTCAGAGTTGAGGGTAAACAGCTGCTCTTTGAGTTTTGGAAGTAATTTCTGTATTTTCTCAAATTTAGAAAATTTCTGAGGGCCACTAGGGACCATCAGAGATTGCAGGAAGACACGCAGCATCAGCGCTGACTTCAGTAGAGGCAGCTCCTGGTCTCTGAGCTCTGAATCTTCTTTCTGGGAAAGTGGGTGCTGTGGGAATGTGGGAAGCAGATGTTGGGATTGCTCTGGTTTCCACTAACTTTTCAGTTGGCACCACACAGCAACAGCAGTAGGAGGAAGAACGTGGGTTTTGGTGTCAAAACTGGGTGAGAATCGTAGCTCTGCCACTTCTAGGTATGTTTTGGGGAATCTGATTCCTACCAGGACTTGTCCGGCTCTCTGGACCCTCGGGGTGCCACACCAAGGGTGGGAGGGCCAGTTGGGGAGTGACCCTCTTTCCAAAGCAGGTCCTCCAGTGCATATTTGCAGGCTGCTCCCCTCAATCCTGGGCATGGACAGCACTGCGTGCTGGCTGCCTGCTGCCCAGCTGGCCGGCGGAGGACGTGCAGGTGGGGAGAGGCAGGAGACCCCCCGAGAGTGGAGGAGGGTGGCTGGCTCAGCGGGTCTGGAGGTGGGTGGGAGTATGAAAGTGAATGGTCAGTGGGCAGAGTTCCAGGACTTGTAAAAGGCTCCCCATAAACTTCCAGGACTTCCATCCTAGGCTGCGAGGATCAATGAGCAGCGTGCAGTTCCTCCAACTCTGAGGATTTAGAAGTCACTGCCAGTCCCCCACGCCGGTTCCGGCCCTGGTTCCTCCACTTCCATGGCAAAGCAAAGGAGGCATTTGCTCCGGTTCCTGGCGCTTGAAACTGTCTTGCTGGCGCCATTTCCAGCTGTGAGTCTCCCCATGCAGTGGTTGCTGAGTCTTTGAGATGGTGAGCTGGTGCCTTCCCACCCGGTGAGGCCTGGGTCCTTTCCGTGTGGGACCAGCCCTGGGACCAGGGGAGATACCAGGAAGCCCGCAGGCTGTGGTGGGAACTGTGCATCTGGGGGAGCTGAGGAAGCCCAGTGGGCTGGAAACATTCCTGTTCGTGTGGGTCTCAGGCCTCACCTGGAGCAGGTGTGCCTATGTGGAAGGCCATGGGCAAGGTGTTTGAGGGAGGTGCTGGGAGTTGGGGGCACAGAAGTAAAACCACGCACGGGACTGGCGCTGGGAACACAGTCCTCAGCAGGAGGACACAGGAGAGCAGGTGTTGAGGGAGCCGAGCCTGAGCTCCCAGGAGAAAGGCCCGAACTGCCCAAAGGAGGCTGGACTTTTGAAACAGGCCCAGGCCCAGGGGTTTTCACTGGAGAACAGGACAGCCAGACCCAGTGTGCCTGGGAGAGACTCTGGGGGGCGGAATGGGGCGAGTTGTGGAGCAAGATGCCAAGAGTCTAAGCAGGGAGAAGCTAACAAGAGAAACAATTAAACGGGCACTAGAGGAAGATTGAATTAAGTCAGACAGAGTCACACACATGAGCTGGGGCTCTAGCAAGCTGAGCTCTGTGGGTCTGCTCCTCGATGATGCAGATGACACCCACTGAGGCAAAGATTCCTGCCCCCGTAGGGGGCCAGAGCCGGGGCAGGGTGTGTGGTGTGCTGAGTGCCCCCCGCTGCGGCTCCAGCACAGTGGGTGTGGAGGGGGCCACAGGCTAGCTGGGGCTAGGGAGGGGAGGGCACCTCTGGGTGTGGCCACGCGCCCGGCTGGCATTCTTGCACCAGCCCTCCCTACACTTACCCTGGGGGTGCTGGCAGCCTGCACCCAGTCAGGTCCAGCTGCGCTCCACAACTCCCGCCACCACACCAAGCCCAGAGGTGATTCTTGAAAAGGTGACTGTAAAGAAACCTGTAAAGACAGAGTTTGTGTGGAAATTTCCTGGTGAAGGTCCAAGCAGTGGGTGCCCATTGTCACACACCAGTTATCAGGCTGAGCCAGACCCCTCCCTAAAGACCAGGGTGAGACCAGGTGGGTGCTTGTGGAGGGCACATCCGGCCGCCCGGCCAGCCTGGGCTCCTAGGCGGTGCGTCCCCGGGCTCCCCGGCCCCGGGCTACACGGGACTGGTTTCCGCTCTCAGCCTCCCCTGTGCCTCGGCTTGCTCTCACAGGCCCCAGGCTTCCTGAACAGCACCAGCTCTGCCGTGGCTGCTTGGAACTCCCATGCTTTTGGGTACAAGATGAGTTCCAGTTCAGCAGGGATCCCCCTGTGATGGGCACTTGCTAATTTACAAGCATTATCTCAGTCAGTCCTCCAAACAGACATCTCAGAAATGTGTTCGGCTTCCCCCTTCCTTTTTGTTTAAATTAAGGTATCATTAATATACCATCTCATGAAGGTTTCACGTGAGCAACACTGCGGTTACTATGTTCACCCATATCATCAAGCCCTCTCCACCCCATTGCAGTCACTGTCCATCAGTGAAGTAAGATGCTACAGAGTCACTAATTGTCATCTCCCTGCTGTACTGTCTTCCCCGTGACCCCCCTACATTATGTGTGCCAATCATAATGCCCCTCAATCCTTTTCTTCTTCCCTCCCCACCCGCCCTCCCCACCCCTCCCCTTTGGTAACCGCTAGTCCCTTCTTGGGGTCTGTGATTCTGCTGCTGTTTTGTTCCTTTAGTTTTGCTTCATTGTTATACTTCACAGATGAGTGAAATCATTTGGCACTTGTCTTTCCCCGCCTGGCTTATTTCACTGAGCATAATACCCTCCAGCTCCATCCATGTTGCTGCAAATGGTAGAATTTGTTTTCTTCTTATGACTGAATATTCCATTGCTTATATGTACCACATCTTCTTTATCCATTCATCTACTGATGGACACTTAGGTTGCTTCCATATCTTGGCTATTGTAAATAGTGCTGCAATAAACATAAGGGTGCATATGTTTTTTTGAATCAGGGATCTTGTGTTCTTTGGGTAAATTCCTAGGAGTGGAATTCCCGGGTCAAATGGCATTTCTGTTTTTAGTTTTTTGAGGAACCTCCATATTGCTTTTGACAATGGTTGAACTACTTTACCTTCCCACCAGCAGTGCAGGAAGGCTCCCCTTTCTCCGCATCCTCGCCAGCACTTGTTGTTCCTGCTTCTTTGCCCTTCTTATATGAGAAAGCGGAAGCACTGAGAGTTCAAGCAATTAGCCCCAGGACATTGGATTCAAAGCGAGCAAAGGCAGGGCCCAAACCTGGGTCTGAGGGCTCCATCCACAGAGCTATCATGGTACATGTCAGTGAGTTTCTCTGCCAGGAAGCAAGTCTTCTTATCTCCCTTTGAGAAAGGGAGAAACAGAAACACCCACAGGGCCCTTTTTCCTGCAGCCCTGCGCCTCCTCCTTTGCTGTGCAGCCCAGGGTGCTACCTGATCTCCAGGTTAGAGGAACTGGGACTCCAGAGCTCTGCCCTTTGGCACCAGATTTACTTGTCTGCTTTGTCCTTCCGGGGGCAAATTCCTCATCTGGGATTCTACACTCAGGGTGGGGAGGGCTCTTCATCCTGCTGTCGGGCACGCCAGCTGGCCTCCAGTGCCCCTCCTGCCCTCCAGCTCTCTGCCTCTGGGGCCCTGATGCCCTGCTGGGCGGCCTGCTCTCAACACTCCTGAGGTCTAGCTTTCTTCTTCCTCCACTCATCAAAGCGTATTGCCCCACGAGCCATGCCCAAGCTCCCTTCCAGGGCTGATGAAAACTTATCCAGGCAAAGGAGTCCCAAGTGACAGTGGCATCATGTATTAGCCCACTGGGGTAAAGTGAGTGTTCTAACTGGACCTTTAATGCCTTAGACCAGAGGCCTGATGAAGGTATGGAAGGTCAGGAAAGGAGGAGAAACTTTAGGGGAGAGAGACCTTTTCTCATCATTCTCAAGTCTTTCATACCCTGGGGTCCTGCTAGGAGACTCCTAGGGAGAGAGGGGCAGAGGGCAACCACCCTCCACAGCAGAAGGGGCATCCACTCTGGGGGCAGAGGACCTGAAATTCAGCTGCAGGTTTTGTTGATGCTCCTCATCAAGCTGAGGAAGTTCCCTTCTATTCCTAGTTTATGGAGTGTTTTTATTAGGAAAGAGCTTTGGATTCTGTGAAACGCTTTTTCTGTCTATTGAGATGATCATGCAGTTTTTGTTTTTATTCTATTGATAAGGTGTATTGTATTAATTGATTTTTAAAATGGTAAACCAACCTTGCATTCCTGGGACAAATCCCACTTTTTTGCGTGTAAAAATTCTTTTTATGTATTTATGAATTTGGTATGCTAGTATTTTTTTAAGGATTCCTACATCCATATTCATAAGATATATTGGTCTATAGCTGTGTGTGTGTGTGTGTGTGTGTGTGTGTGTGTGTGTGTGAGTGCATATGGGCAGTGGGGGGGTGCTCACACCTGCAGAGGCCAGAGGAAGGTTTCTTGTGACTGTATTCTCTTGGGAAGTGGGGTATTAGGAGCAAAATACATCTGTTCCCAGCATTCCTTTGGGTAGCAGCCACCTGGGCTTCTGGTAGGCGGTCCTCTCTTTGGCCTGCCAGGGCTCCTTTCTAAACTCTCCCACTGGCTTGGCACCTGGGGGTGGCCTGGGCAGCTCCTGGCTTCTCTGGGTCTGGTCCTGCAGTCTGTGCGGGCCTGGGCGTTTGCTCCCTCTGCTGAGTCCCCTTTGGGATGGAGTGGAGCAAGAAACAAGGATTTCGGGAACTAACAGAAGCAGCACCCCCTGCCAAACCTCCAAGCCAAAAACACTAGAAGGAAAAGGAGAAACTTGAGAAAACCTCTGGGGAGCTGACAGCTGGTTTGATTTGCTGGCTGCAGCCTGGGGCGCAGGGAATCAGAGCATCCAGGAGGAGCCTCGGTCGGAGGGAGTTTCATTAAAGCTCCTGTTCCTGCCCCTCCTCCAGCCAGCAGCCCAGATGGACGGCGATGTCCTCGTGACAATCTCAAGGTGGCAGAAAGAGTCCTCCTGCCAGGCGCCATTGAAAACATTTGCGGACGCCCAGCTGCGCCCTGCGTTTGCTTCCAGGCCCCACCCCCAGCACTGCAGGGCTAGGGGATTCCAGCCTGGAGTACCCTCTTCCCAGGGCAGCCTGAGCTTAGATGCCCATGTCAGCAAAAGTTGAGAAAAGGTGGGAGGAATTAGGTGGTGCTTGGAGACAGAAGCAGGGTAAGAGAATATTCTTTTTCAAAGATGGGAGAAACAGGGCTCGGTCTTAAACCCATGGCAAAGGTGCAGGAGATGGGGGGATGCTAGTGGCCCTGGGGAGGGGAGACTAGCTGGAGCGAGGCCCTTAAGCAGAGGTGAGAGGATAGGGTTGGTGCTCAGTCGGAGCCCCTGGGCTTAGCCAGGCTCATTCATCTAACGGGAAGGAAGGTGGAGGCCCCGGGCACAGCCTGAGGTGGGTGGGAGATGCAGGTGGGGCGTTGGAGGGTCTCCGCTCACCTCCGTTCGCCTAGAGGAAGAGGAAGCAGGATCATCAGCTGAGTGGGGTTGGGGGGGTGGGGGTGCAGCAGACCGGAGAAGGCAGGAAGGAGTTGGCTGGGGAGCGCGAGAGGGAACGGGCTACAGCACAGAGGGGTCACACCCAGCAGTGAGGGTCCCACGGGACGTGAAGTCAGCAGCAGGTTCGCTTGCTTCCCAGAGCGGCTGTCAGCTGCGCAGCGGGGTGGAGCGTGGGGTGGACAGGGCCGTGTGCAGGCAGGCACCCCACGCCTCCCCTCAGCCACACTGAACGTTGGGCGTGTGTCTTCCGGACCCTTGGCTCGCCACCGCCCTGCTATTGGAGCTTTCACTTTGGAAAGCTGTGGTCGCACATCCTTTCCTGCCCTTTGAGATATGTCTTTTAAAAAGCTTCCTGCCCGATGTATGACCCCGACTGTCTTCCTCTTGGATGTGGGCGCCGTTCCCTTGGCAGGTAAGCATGGAGGGAGGCAGCGCCTGGCTCCCCGTGTGTGCGTGTGTGGAGGTGGTGGAGGTGGGGAGAAGCCTAACCGATGCGCGCCGGTCAGCAGACATACAGGCCCGCGCGCACCGACCCACGTTCCCCTGTCCTCCCCGCCTTTCCCCCTGGCTCACCACAGCGTTGCAGGGCCGCTGTTCTCAGAGCCGGGGCTGGACTCCGCCCTGCCTGCGCACCCTGCAGCCTCACCCCTCGGGGCTGGGGCTCCTGGCCGCTCTCCCAGGGAGGCAGAGCCAAGGCTCCCATTCTCCCGATGGTCACCCGCTCTGAGGGAAGAGCCTCTGTGCCCACATCTCGGGTCCTCGCTCTGGCCCCGTGGTTCCTTATTGCCCTTCTGCTTCTGGAATGCTTTTGAGACTTAACCATGGCTTCATCCTGTTGACTTTGAGTTGTTCCCAGTGAGATGGTTGGCGTGATGATGGGGGAAGCCGGACTCAGTCATGACCTTCTTGGATTCTCTGCCCCTCCTGTCCCTAGTGCCTCAGACTCACTGTCCCCAGATGAAGTGCTCATCGACCCCCAAAACACCACCCTCCCCACTGCAGCTCCATGAAGCCACTGGAAGTGCTGTGGTCACAGACGTCCAGAGCCGGCCAGCACGGGGGGCCACTCGCCTTTATGTGAATGAGAAAAATGATGTCTCTCCTTCAAGTTAAATGTTTATAAATAGGCATATCACTTCTTAATAATAATTACTATAACAAACAAGGACTGTTTGAATAAGACATTCAATTCCATCAGAAAACTGTCAAAACATACAAATTTAGTTACAAGACACTTTACTGCCATCTGCCAAAATTGTAGTAAATACACATGTCCCATCTTTGAAGTAAAACAACATATAATAACATTTCTCAAAATAAGAAATGTCTGTGCTGTGAATAGTGCTCCCTTTGATATGCCAACCTGGAGAATTGTAATAACAATGCTGAATTAATCTTTCTGTATTCTTTTGTTGTTTCGACCTTCCACCATTCATTTCCACTGTCATTATATTAGCTCATATTCTTATTAGCTTGGATCACTGCAGTAGCCTTTCACTGGTCCTCTTCCCTCCAGCCTGACCCAGTGTCCCCACATGCCCAGCTACTCTCAGCACCTTGAAAGCCTGTGACACGTGCCATTCTCCCTCTGCCTGAGTGTCCTCACAGGGAGGTCTCTACACGCCCTTCATCACTTCAGGGCAGCCTGAACTTCCCCGGGCAGCCTCCTCCTCCACTGTGCCTAATGATCTCTCTCCTTGCAGTACCTGCCACAATTAGCAGCTGATTTATGGATTCTTTATAAGTTTGTTTCCCCCCTTGGTTGTTCCTCCACCCTGTAGGGTTTTCAGTGCTCCCTCTCTGCTCCTATGGCACCCTGAGTGCATTTACGACAGCACATGTTCCATGTTCACAGCCACAACTTCAGTCTCTTCCCATCATCTGAGCTCCTTGAGTCAGGCACTAGCCTTGCGAGTCTCTGAGCCCCTGTGTCTAACACGGCGCTTGCTCCTTACGTGTGTAGCTTGAGCCTTCCAAGCTCAAAAGGTTTCTGGAAGTCCAGCCCCTCTTACTCCTACTTGCTTTGAGAGGAGCTGAAGGGAGTGTGTTGTGAGATCCTGGGGGAGCCGTTCTGTCATTATCCTCAGAGCCACTAGGGGGCAGGAAACCACCATCCTTTCCTAGATGAGGGTCCGACCAGAATCAGGCAGCCACAGAAATCGTCCAAAAAGCCCACGGGTTGAAAGATCACTTTGCAAAATGGTCAACTCAGCAAAAGAACCGACTTGCTAAATCACTGAGTTATTTGAAGCTTGTTTTTACTCAGAGGGCTCCCCAATGTTTAGTATTTAAGAAGGAGCGAGCTTTTTGTGAACTCAGCTTACTGTCCTCTCTATTTTGGGGAAATGATAGCCGGCTAGGCTGTGACTGCCCCTGAACCGGTCTCCTTCTCTGGGAAGGACACAGCTGTGATGGCTGGGTGAACCGGCTGAAGGCTTTTGTCTGATGGTTTCAGTGAAGTGGTTTTCCATGAGTTGGCCTAGCAGCCCTGGCCAGGATTCTTTCTTACTCCGGGCGGGTGGGGAGGGGGGTGAGAGAGCCTTGCCCAGTTTTCCAGCCCAGGCACGGCCCCAGCAGCCCCCAGCTCTTGGGGGGCAGTGCCAGCAAACCCGGTTTTCTGCGGCCTCCTAATGAGGCTGGACAGGAGAAAAGCAGGCCAGAGGAAGGTGACGCCTCAGACGCAGCTGCCCCTCGAAGCCTGGTCAGGGGTTAAACGTCTTCTCACGTGGACGGACTCCGAGGAGATTATGCCAGACGAGAAAAGCCCGAAGAACAAACCTGTCTGATTCCCCTCATATGAAGCATCTAAGGTCGTCAAAAGCAGCGGAACAGAAAGGAGAGCAGAGCTTCCAGGGGCTGGAGGAGGGAGGGGCAGGATTGTGTCTGATGGTGCAGAGATTCGGTGCTGCACGAGGGGCAAGTCCTGGAGCTCTTTGCACCGTATGGAGAATGTACTGGATGCCCCTTGGCCGTGAGCTTGAAAATGGCTATGATGGTAAATTTAATGTTGTGTGGTGTTTTTTGCCATAATAAAATAAAAAAATGTCCCAAGTGTTCAACGTACTTTGGTGGTAGGTGTTGGGTCAGTGCAATCGACCTCCAAATAACCGGGAGACGCGTGGATGCAAAAGCAGGAGCGTTTATTGGGGAGCCAGCATGCTGGGGTCTCACACTCACAGGTGGAGACCCCAAAGTACAAGTTCGTTCTTCTTTTATACACAGGAATGGGGTCGTGTGCAGAGTGGGCCTAGATATGACCTGACCTTCACTGCAATTGGTCTCAACTTGTTCACCAACCATTTGGACAGGTTCCTTCTAGGTGGAGTGACACTCCTGACCGCCGGGTGGGCGAGCCGTCCACCTTCCACTGGCCAGGAGTATCCGGCCAGCCCTGGCAACTGTGTTGGTTAAATTTTTGTAACTCTTGTGACTTCGTGATGTGACCTGTCTTTTACAAAATGAAGTCACATATAAAATGGAGTAAGTTATGTCAAGACTCTTCAATCAGGACTCTTCAGAAGGAAGCTTTTGGACGCTATTTTCGCTCACAAAAAGAGCATTGCAGACGTCTTACTGCGGGCCAGGGCCTGGCGCCTGGGGAGCCGCGCGGGGCTGAGGCCCAGTTACCGGGGCGGCCTCCGGGGGGCGCTGCTGCAGCCGCGCGAGGAAGCTGACAGGGGGCCACGAGTGGGAGTTGGTGGGCGAAGGAAAACAGCGTCTCGCGTTCTCACCTTAACGGTGGGAAAGGGTGAGGGGCAGAGGGTGGAGGGCGCCCGCCCCGGCGGCTCCAAGCCCCCGAAGGCCCGCCCTGGGCCGGGGACCCGCACCCTGCCCAGTCCGTTGCCCCCCAGTGAGCGCCGACGCCTCCGCCCGGGCAAGCTCGCTCTCCCCTCCCCTGTAGCCCAGGTGCAGCCTCTGGGGACGCGCCGCCGGGGAAACCCCAAAGGCGGCCCCCCTCCCCAAGCCCCTCCGCCGAAGCTCCCCAGGCCCCGGCAGCGGCCGGGCGCGTGCCCTTGGCCTGCGCCGAGCGCCTGGGTCGGGAACCCTGGGCCTGGAAGCCTCGCTCTTCCCGGAAACGGCGGCGGGATGGTCCCGGCGCCGCCGGCCGCGCCCTGCTTCCCTCTAGCGGCCGCCGCCGGCCGCGGGCCTGCGTCTCCCCGCGGTCCCCAGCTGCCTCCCCGCACCATGGAGCCACAGGAGCGGAGCCGCCGCGGACGTGCTGGGCGCCCGCCGGGCCCGGGCAGCAGACGGAGGTGCGTGTGCGGCGGCGGGCGCGCCCTCGCGCGGGGCTCAGGGCCAGGGCCGCGGCCCCTGGGCGCATGACCGGGCGAGCCAGCCTGGGGGAGCGGAGAGCGCGCAGGGGGCCCCCGGGAGGGGCGTGTCCGGGTCCCCCCGCAGTGGAGGCAGGCGGGGTTGGGGAGGGGCAGGAAGAGGACAGGGGGCTCTGCGCCCCAGGAACCCCGGGAAGTCAGCAGGGCCGCCGGGGCTGCGCCTCCCTGGGAAGCAGGGCCTTGGGAAGCGGGAAGCGGACACTGGGCACATGTGGACACTGATTTCCACCGGTACTTTCCTGCTATTGCCCAACGCTTGCTCAATTAGGGCTCCATTCACTGAGCCCTGAAATTGGTCAGTGCTTGTGGAAAACAAGATTTCTACCCACATTTGGCTCCCACCCATGAACTTTTCCCCTTCCTCCTGAGGACTGAGTCTTCCTAGGCAGGGCTCTGGAAGCTGCTCTGACCACCTCTGGCGTGTACTGCCCCTGGCGTGCGAGTCCTACACCATCGGAAGCTTTGCGTGCATCCCTGACGCCTCGTCCCCTTGGGCAGGTGGCAGCCCCTTTAATGGTCTCGGCTGGAGTTGTGGAAGGGAATGCGTTCTTTTTCCCGTTGCTCTGCTGGGGTCCCCAGAGTGGTCTGAGAGGTGATGGTGGGGGGAGGAGTTTTGGTTACCTTTTGTCCTTAAAAGTATTTTCTATATGCTTGGGAGATACGGTGCAGGTTGGGTAATTGTAGGTATGGTGAGAGAGAGAGAGAGGCGCCAGTTTAATTGCACAAGGCACGTCAGCCGGAAGTGCAGCAAAGACTCATCAATTTAGTCACAGTATGATGGGGAACCATGTAAAGCAAGGTGCTTCCTTGGGAAATACACTCCTCTCTTCTTCAGACCTGCTGGAGGTCTCTGCTTCCTTCAGTGTATTTACTCACCAGTATCTTAAAAAAAAATGTATGAAAAATACCACTTCACTGTCTTGGGACACAATGTAAGGTCAGTTTTTTTATTATTCAAAGTGACATCACTTCAATCTCCCTCTCCACTTCTAAACACTGTTTTTTCTTCCTTTCCTCACATCCCCTGCTCACTCATCCAACACCATTTATTGAATATACACTATGGGCACAATATTAGGCCCTAGGGCCACAGAACAAGACAGGGATGGCCTCTGATCTAACGGAGTTACATAGTGCAGTAGTGAGAAAATAAAAAAGGAGACACAATAAATAATATCAGATAGAACTGGTGTTGTGACAAACATAAAGGAAAATAAACAGGGGGTTAGAGAGAGGGTTTCCTTATATGGCTGGCGTGTGTCAAGACAGGAAGATGTTCTTAGGAGAGTCCCAACAGAGTTTAGACTTAAAAGACAAGTCTATTTCTTCTTGTCATAACAGTTATGAGGTATGTGTTTCTTCATGTGGATTCTGATTCAATTAGGAATGCTAACTTTTAATTAGTGGTGGTTTACGCCAGTGCTTCTCAAACGTGAGTGTTCATGGCAATCACCTGGAACTTGTTAAATTACAGATTCTGATTCAGCAGGTCTGGGGTGTGGTTTGAGACTTTGCAGTTCCAACATGATCCCAGGTGTTGGCAGTATTGCTAGTTCATGATCATACTTGGAGTAACAACAGCTTCTATTGTAAGAATATCACGTATTTATTTAACAAAGAGGTGGCCTCAAGGATGTTCTGGAAGCTCAGAGAATTTTATCTTCTGGCTCTACCATCCTGTAGCTTGATGGTGCATGCTGACTTTCTGTTACCTCATTGCCCCATGATATCTGTGGCAATTCCAGATATCATATTTAAACTCCAAATAATAAGAGGGGAGGGATGCCAATGGGAGCTTTCTACTTGGGTCTGCCCCATCACCAAGAAAACAGTGGCATTCCCAGAAGACCCAAGCATGCATTCCCTCCACTGTCACCTGGTAGGACTGGGTTATGTGGACACCCCTAATGGAAAGGTGTGGGAAAATGGAAGTTCCTAAGGCCAGGATCCTCACCTGACCCGAAACTACCTGATGATGTAGTTGGCCTGCTGCTAGGCTACTGCTTCCACACCTATAGACAATTATTGACTGAGTCTCTACATAAAGAGCTTCGCCTGAGCTCTAGCTCAGCCGCCCAGATGCTTGGGAGAAAACTACAAGGAGAGTGCACTTTGTTGCTGATCCTCTGTCCACTCTTGTGTGAGTGGAAAACTGATGTGTCTGTTGCCTTTTGTCCCTGCAGTGGCAGCTGGAGCCCCCGTAAGGAGGGTGGGGCCCAGCACGGCTGCTCGGCTCCAGCCCTCAGACTCCTGCTCCTGGGGAAACGTGGCTCCGGCAAAAGCGCCACGGGAAACACGATTCTGGGCAGAGCTGTGTTTGTGTCCAGATTCAGCGAGCAGATGGTGACTAGGAAGTGCCAGAGAGAGAGTGGGGCCAGGAGAGGGAGGGAGATCGTGGTCATCGACACCCCTGACCTTTTCTCCTCCATGGCCGGTGCCAGCGACACTCAGCGCAACATTGACCTCTGCAGGGAGCTCTCGGCTCCCAGCCTCCACGTCCTGCTTCTGGTCATTGCAATCGGCTTCTACAGGGTGGAGGACAAACAAACGAGCGCGGGCATCCAGGAGGTGTTTGGAGCGGAAGCCAGGAGGCACACCATTATCGTCTTCACTCGGAAGGATGAGTTGGGGGATGACTCGCTGCAAGATTACTTTGAGAACAATGAGTCCCTTAGAGAGTTGGTTCACAACTACAGGGGCCGATACTGTGCTTTCAACAACAAGGCGAGTGTCTGTGAGCAGGACACCCAGGTGGAGGAGCTCCTCGCAAAAGTCCAGCATCTGGTGAATGAGAACGGAGGACCGTATTGGGTGAACTTCAGAAACAAAGGCGGTGGGTTCCAGGTGAGAATTCTTGTTCAGGTCCCAAGGATCTTTGTTGCTAGAGTTCATGGGCAGGAGAGGGACACAGTTAAGTGGAAGGCTGCGTTGTGTGATGGAATGTAGGCTTTGTAAAAGTAGATAGTTATCCTTAATCTGGAAAGATGGGGCACCAGACCACAAGCTGTTTTGACTATTACCCTTTGGACTTGGAACTTTGTAGGCAAATTAATGGACACATTTAAGTCCTTATCTAACATTACCCCTCATTGTATTGGATCCACAGATGGCTCCTTAGGCTCTCTTCCCTTGGCTTCAGTAAAACTACCCTCTTCTTGTCATCCCCTCTCCCAAACCCCACTACTCCAGAGACTGCTGAGTCCTCCTATTGTGGCCTCTGAAAATTGGCATCTCCAGGGCTTGGTTCTAGCCTTTCCTCCACCCTCCACCCCTTCTCTTCAGGTGATCCCAGTTAATTAAGGCTTTGAGCTCCGCCGTTGGCTAACAAGTCTCCCACTTAGTAGTTGCAGCCCAGGCCTTTCCCTGAGCTCTGCCCCCTTTATCCAACTGTCACTTGGTATTTCCACTTGCCTCTCTTACAGCATCTCAGACTCAACATGTGCAAACTTTGGGTTTTCCCCCCTAAATCCATAAGGCTTCCATTTTCCTCTCCCCTTGGTAAAGGATTGTGCTGCTCCCAATGCCCTTCAAACCCGAACCCAACCCAGATGTCAGCCTTGATACCACTGCTGGCTTGCAGCGGATGTCCAGAAAGTCAAGTCTTGTGAGGTCCGTGTACCTGGAGCTCACCTGCTTCCCTCCATCTCCACTACCACCGTGGTCCCAGCGGCCTCTTTTCTGGCCTGGACTATTTTACAGATAACCTGCTAACAGCTTCCCCCTCATTCATTCTTGTGCCCCACCCTCCATCCATTTCACACACAACAGCCACAGGGAGACTTTATTTTGTTTTAAAACTCGAATGGAAAATGTATGTGTAACTAAGGAAGCTACAAAAATGTAGGCTTTTGCCTTTGAGGAGCTTACACTTCAATTGGAGTGACTTATGCGGAAGACACAAGGGGGGACTGATTGGGGTAAGTAAGGGCACGTTGGTACAGAGAGTTCTACAGATGCAAGTGCCACAGAACGCAAAGCAAGCAGACCTGCAGCATGGGGCAGACTGGTCAGAGTGGGCCTTCTTAGAGCTGATGAGTGGGAAGCCCGAACAAGACCGAAAGGGGAGGGAAATCAGCGCCTTGGCGTCGGGTAAGGCCAGGGAACAAAGCAGAGGGAAAATTTCCTTCACTGGTGTGGAGATTTAGTGAATTAAGGTTAAACTATAGGAAGCTTCTAAGAACAGCAGGTCCATCAAGATGCCTATGACTGCTTTCACCTCCTCCGGGACCCCCTGATGGTTTAAATCTGGGGAGTGAGTATAAGGCTTGAGCAGGCAGGGGAAGGGGGTGCCAGTCATGCGTGTGGCCCTCCCTCCTCCTTTGTCTCTGCTTGGCCGCCTGCGTGCGGGAAGTTCCATCCTGGAGTGAGGGAAGAAGGCCCTGGAGACCCGTGGGGACCCACTGGAATTCCCAGTCTCCTCACTTCCCCTTGTCCCTCAGATGCACATCACAGGCATCCCTGGGCCAGGTTCTCCTTCCAGAGGTCCAGAAGCTCTTCGTAAGCTTCTGGGTTTTCCCCGGGAAGAGTGGAGACTCCGGAAGACTTTGGAAGGGATATCGTTGCAGGAGGGACTGTGGAGAGGCGAGGTACGGCTGCAAGAGCAATGCCTTGGTTAGACGGCATTTGTGGGGCTTCCTGAGTGAGGACAAAACCCATCTTCTTCCCTCTGGGAAACCTGTCATGGCAGGAGCCCCCTGGGCCCTCAAGATGAACTGTCATTATGGACAGGTCTGCAAAGGCCAGCAAAGACCATGCATGCCCCTGGCCTTGATTTGACCACACCCTAATCATCAGATTACTCGAAATTATATACTTGTGTTTTCATTTCTTCACTTTGTGAAAAGATGAGATCTTAGATCTGTGGGCATCATTTTTCCCCTTTATTTTTTAGGATTGTGTGAACGAAGCTACGTCTCTGAAGGAAGACGACCCACATGGTAAGATGACCCTTAAAACACATTGAGCTCATATCTGTGAATATTTGAATACATGATGCATCAACATGAGGTGGAAAAACTATCTAGGTAAGTCAGAATAAAAATGCACCCAAGAGACTGTGTGCATGTCAGTGCCCACAGCTGGCCCCCAGGGGACCCTGGCAGTGAGTGGGCGCAGCACCAGCCGAGGTCCTGGATGCCGGCCGAGTGTCCCTGGCCTTCTCTGAGCTATGGAGCTGTGCTTGCCTCTCGCAGTTTCTCTTCTGTCTCAGCCTCTTCTTCCTTCCCTGGCCCTGGACCCAGTACTACCCAATTTTTAACTCCTACTGGGAAAGCGGAAATCAGTTTCTCATGGATGACACTGAATTGCAGAATTTGGTCAAGGAGCTCAGTCTCCATGTAATGGCTGCCATTAATGACACGTCCTGCCCACTGTACATGTCAGTCTTGCTCTGTGTAGTGTACAGTTTGTCCCCAGGGTGGACATACACAATTAACTCAACCATCCCCTTATTGCTGGACTTTCAGGTTATTTCAGGGCCAGCTGTGTGCAGAAACTGAATATTGAGCAGTGAAGTAGATGAGCTGCCTAACCTCATGGAACTCCCCCAAATAACAATTGAACTTGATAAGTGCAGCTGACATTAAGTGCTGGGAAATATACATACCATTCAGTCCTCACAGCATATTATCTGTAATCCTTAAAACAGCCCTATAATGGAAGTGTTGTTGTCATGGTTCTTATTTTACAGGTGAGTAAACTTAGCCAGAAATATGTGAACTTGGGCAGCAGTAGGGATTGAAAATTCTGTCTACGCTCTTCAGCCGAGACCCCCAGGAACATATTTTCCTGAACAAAATTGGGCTTATGGCTTGTGGCAGTGAGGGACTAGCACACCACGGGGAACTGTGGGGCGTCTCAGAAGGGTGTTGGAAAGGACTTTGTATAGGATGTGGGCTCATGTGAGGTGATTTGGGGGGAGAGTAGTAACTTTCTCAAGGCGCTGTAACAGGACCCGGTGTCACCAGCATTTCAGCTGCTTTCTTCAAAAGCCACGTTCCTTCCACCTCCCAGACTTGCCACTCACCCTGAGTGGTGGCCCCCCGCCCCGAGAGTGCCCTGTGGCTGCTCGCTGTGCATTTGCCCAGCCTGCAGGTCTGGGGTTGACCTTGGATCATGGAAGGAGTGGCGGGGCCAGTTTGACGGGGCAGGTTTGTACAGCGACTCATTGAGGTATTAAGGTGCATGGGGTGAAATGCACAGATCTTCAGGACACGGCTCAGCACACACGTGACCACCATCTGGATAAAGATCTGGAGCATTTCCACCACCTCACAGGTTCCCCCTGCCCCACCACTCTCCAGACTTCTATCAAGTAGATTAGTTTTGTCTGTTCTTGAACTTCATATAGGGGAATCATATAGCTGTAGTTTTGTGTCTGGCTTCCTTCACTTGGCATGTTTTGGAGATCTGTCCCTTTTGTTTTATTTTGAATTGCTGAGTAGTGTGCTATTTTATTAATATACCAGCAAGGGGCACTTCCTGATCCTGCCTTGGCCCATAGGCTTCATGCCCTAGTACTTACCTTTGGTGGCAAAATGAGAGGCATGCCCGGGACCCCTCAGGGAGGGCCACGTCTAACATGCTCAAGTCCTTGGGAAAGCACAGGCCTTTACGTGCCTCTTGGTTTGCTCATGGCCCCTCATGGCTTTCCTCTGATGGGCAGTTTCTGTGCAGGACAGAGTTCTGCTGGTTCAGAGCCCGACTGGACAGTTCTGCAGGAAGAGAAATCATAAAACCAGTCCACGTCTCTATGCAACTGCGAGAAGAGACTTTGAATCTGTCCTTTTGTCCCCCAGGGCCAGGGGAGAAGCAGCTTCAGGCCACAGGATGTGAGCCCGACCCTGAGACCTCAGAACTGAAGGTCCTGCTCGTGGGGAAGCGTGGTGCTGGAAAAAGTTCAGCTGGAAACAGCCTTCTGGGCAAGCGAGTCTTTGAGACCAAATTCAGTGACCAGTCAGTGACCCAGAGATTTAGGTCAGAGAGCAGAATCTGGAGAGAGAGGAAATTTTTGATCATTGATACTCCAGACATCTCATCTTCAAAGGACGTTAGATCGGAGTTTCAGAGACACGCGTCCCCAGGCCTTCATGCCTTCCTGCTGGTGATGCCCCTGCGCTCCTTCACCGAGAGAGACGAGGCAGTGCTCAGCACCCTCCAGAGAAACTTTGGAGACAAATTCGTTGAGCACACGATCATTCTCCTCACCAGGAAAGAAGACCTAGGGAATCAGGATCTAGATGAGTTCTTAAAAACAGAAGGTAACGCTCTGTGTGAGCTCATTAAAAAATGCAAAAACCAATACAGTGTCTTCAACTACAGAGCAACGGGAGAGGAGGGGCTGCGCCAGGTGGATGGGCTCCTGCAGGAAATCGTGAGCATGGTGCAGCGGAACGGGCACCGGCCGTGTGCCTTCAGGAAGAAAGGTAAACGATCTGTAGAACGCTGTGTACCTATAGTTAAAACTATAAATATGAAATATACAGGAACTTTTTATTTCTGAAGGGCTTAGAGAAGATTTAAAAGGACAGGTTTATTCTGTTGACTAGTTCCTGTTTTTTTCTTAAATTTTACTAAAGTTATGTGCCTTTCCATGCACACTGTCCTGACCCGAAATTTATTTCTCTCATGACCCTTGTCTCATCTCTCCAACTGGATGGTGAGGATCTTGGGGAAGAGTTGACTTCCTCTAATCTCCAATTAAGTTTAATGTGGTTTTAATGAGAAGTGAATTTTAGCATGACCCAAATGAAGGAACTGGCCATCTGTCAATGGTCTATGCGGTTGCTCTTTCATGGAAAGTCAATTCTCTGGAATAATTTTTCAAATACATCTGGGAGATTTCACTACAGTTAGCATCAGTTGGCCACAGGAAGACAGTCAAGCAGGAACAGCAGACAGAGATGACCTGTGTAGACTCACACATGTGAAAAGCAGTAAAGCCAGTGGCACACACAGGGTGCCAGGGAGTCAGAGAAGGTACCAGAAGAAGGGAGCAGAGTCAGGGATGAGAACAGTACCATGTCAGTGGGTGAGCACCAGGCAGACCGTGGGTCCAGGTGTGCTCCCGAGTGCACGGGCCATGCGGCCGTGGGGATGGAACTGCCTGGTGAGAGGGTGGCCCCGGTGCTCGGGGGATACTCTGCTGTAATGTCTGGCATAACTTGAAAGTCGTCCCCATATCAGCCCCAGTCATGAACATTTCCTGCTTCCCTAACAGAGCCCCTGAGCCTTGTCCTGGTGGGGCGGAGCGGCCCCGGCAAGAGCGCTTGCGGGAACACTGTCCTGGGGAGGCCCGCCTTCCCCTCGCAGCTCAGCACCCAGCTGGTCACCAGGACGTGCCAGAGCGGCAGCAGGACATGGGCCGGGCAGCAGGTGGTGGTGGTGGACACCCCCCCGTTCCACCTGATGCCGGGCGCTGGAGTGGAGGAAGAGGTCAGGCTCTGTTTGTCCTGCTGTGGAGAAGGGAACAAGGTTCTGGTCCTGGTGGTCCAGCTGGGTCAGTTCACTCAAAAGGACAAGCAGGCGGTGGAGGAGCTCAAGGCCATCTTTGGGGAGGATGTCACAGAGTACATGATTGTGCTGTTCACCCGGAAGGAAGACCTTGGGGCTGTGAAGCTGGAAGATTACATCCAGAACACAGACAACAAGGACTTCAAGGACATAATTAGCAAGTGTGGGAATCGAGTTTGTGCTTTTAGTAACAAAGAAACTGTCCAAGCCAAGGAAGCCCAGGCAACAGCTCTTCTGACAATGGCCAATGACCTGATAAAGCAGCATAACGGGCAGGGCTATCCCCGGGCGTGGGAGGAAGTCAGTAAATTAATTAAAAAGGCCCAGGAAAAGCACAAGCCCCAAAATATGCTAAATAATTTCAAAGCTATGTTATCTGGTAGGCCACACATCTGGTCTGTTTAAGGTAGAGACGCCCTCAGGCCGCTGGGGGGCCTGGAGCTCTGGCGGGATGGGAAGAGCCCGTAGCTTCGTAGCTTCGAGGGCTTGGGAGTAAATGCATCTTACCTGGTGATGCTTCAGCTCCTCATAGGTAAGTATGTTATCAGGTAGGGGCAGGTAATAGGGGATGGTAAGGACATAAAAAGGTGGGGAAGTCTGGAAAAAGGCTTCAGAGATTAGTGGCCACTGAGGGTCCAAATCAAGTCACAAGAATCACCTTGTGTGAAGGTGGACGGGAGTCTCCACAGCCATGGAGGCCAAGGCCAAGGCCAGCTGGCGTCAGAAGACAGAGACACAAGAACCAGGGGGTCCTGGGCATGGTGGGACAGAGAAGCTGGACTCCGTGGGTCACACGGCTGCCCACGGCTGCTTGCCAGCCCCCCTGACCCCCTGGGTCGCGTGTCTTCACGGGGGTAGGACTCAGGACTAGCACGGTCCCTTCCTCATGGGGTCGCTATTCCTTTGTGTTCTCTTCACTCCAAGCCTGAATGGAAAGTGGGACCCAGGCTACCCTTCTTGTGTCCCCGAGGAAATGAATATGAGTCTGTAAGGTTTCAAAAAACTTACTAATCATCACAGTGAAACAGACTAGAACAAATATCAGAAGCACTGTACAGTTGCCAACACTAGACAATTGTGCAGAGTTCTAAAATTTCTAGATTGCCTCTAGAAAAGTTACTGAACATTCCTTTGCCCTTCTCTCTCATTTTTAATCCCTTAGGGTTGGGAATTAGGTTAAAACTCAGAGAACTCAAATAATAACAACTAAACACACCAGAGGCTTATAGTATCTCCAGGCAGGAAGTCGGGGCGTAGGGAGTCTGAGGCTGGCGCAGCGCCGATGTCCCAGCGTCCTCCTCTCTCTCTGCTCCAGCTCCGCTGGCATGCAGCCCCCCTGCTTAAGGCTGCTGCCTGGTTTCAGGACAGTAGTGTCCCACCCTTGGCCGCACGGACTTCACGGAGAGCTGCCCCATGTGGGTGATGGGTGAGGGCTGAACCATGGAATCTTCTCCCAGGCAGATGTAGGGTCAGGTATTTTTGATATTCATCTGTGCTGTGAGGCTGGATCTATATCATCTGCTCTTGTTTTTTAAAATATCAGGTTACCTTCAAGATTAACCCAATTGTAAGAACACAGACTGTCACCATTAATACTTTTGTACTCTATGTAACTCTTAATATGACAAATTCTGGAAAATGTGTGTGTAAATATATCAATTGGGTGACATAATAAAGATGAATTATAAACACACACCTTCCTGATTCCCATTTTTCTGACTCAGGGGAAGAGTGCGCCTCCATGGGGAGGGACTGGAGGTGCTTAGAGATCTTGACTCTGGTGAGGTTTTTGCATTTTTGGTACCTGAGGACCTTAGACCGACAGCCACTTTACTAGGCTTCTGCCAGCTCAGGAATCTTCTACTCTGGACATTTCACTACAGCAAGGAAGAATAAGTGTGACCTGTTTTACAACCTGGGACAAATAAGGTCTAGAAGGAATTTGGCCCCTCTTCCCAGAGCTTCCCTGTGGTTTGATGGCAGGAACAGACCCCAGTGGGCTACCCGTGGCTGAGCAGATCCCACGGGCACAGCACGAGGTGGGAGTTGTGTGGCCTCTTCTCCCAGGTAGGCCCTAACATACATCCCCACTTCCCTTGGAACCGCTCTTGAGGGGGCCATAGTTCTGTTGTGTCTGTTCCTCTGAGAAGCCAATGCTGAGAAAGAGTGAGGGGTGCAAGAGGTTTTACTGGGTGCAGGGGATGGAGCGACACCTGGTACAGACAGAAGGGAGGAAGCAGAATCGGGTAGAGGAAAGCCTTCCGACTCTGTGCGGACCAGACGCTGGCAAAGGGAAAGTGCGAGGGAGCTGAGGTGGGTAGGGAGAGCCTCAGGTCCAACAAGCCAGTGCCAACTCAGTAGGGGGCTCTGGGGCCCAGACTGACTGACAGCCACACCCCCTTTGGGCAGATGCCAGTCGGTCTGTGCTCAGCCTTTGCTCAGAACCACCTGGGAAGAGCATGGCTTGGGCTCAAGAGCCAAGATGGGTCCTGAAAGTGTTGTAGCTGAAGGCTGTCAGCTGACAGCGCTCCTTGGAGTAGAATGGCAAGTTTTCTTTCTTCCTTTCTTTCTGTAACTGCTGTACATTAGATCCCCAGAAATTGCTCTTCTTGTATCTGAGGGTTTGTATCCTTAATCAACGTCTTTCATTTCCTCCACCCCTAGCCCCTGACAGCCACCATTCTACTCTGTTTCTATGAGTTAGACATTTTTAGATCCCACATATAAGTGGGAACATTTAGTATTTGTCTTTCTCTTTCTGACTGACTTCACTTAGCGTAATGCCCTCAGGATCCATCCATGTTGTGGTAAATGGCAGGACTGACTTCTTTTTTATGGCTGAATAATACTCCATTACATAGATCTCCTTTATCCATTCATCTTTTGACAGATGTTCAGGTTGTTTCCATATCTTGGCTATTGTGAATAATGGTGCAGTGAACACAGGAGTGCAGATATCCTTCAAGATCCTGACATCACTTCCTTTGGAGATATGCCCAGAATTGGGAATACTGAATCATATGGTAGTTCTATTTTTAATTTCTTGAGGCACTTGCATACTGTTTTCTGTGGCTGGATTAATTCACATTCCCACCAAGAGAGCACGGGTGTTCGCTTTTCTCTACATCCTGGCCAACACCTGTTGTCTCTTCTCTTTTTGATATTAGCCACTCTAACAGGTGTGAGGTGACATCTTTGCATTTCCCTGATGATGAGTGCTGGCGAGCACCTTTTCATGTACGAATTGACTATTCACATGTCTTCTTTGGAAAAATATCCATTCAGGTCCTTTGCCTATGTTTTAATCAGATTATTTGTTTTTGGCTATTGAATTATATGAGTTCCTTGTAAATTTTTGAAATTAAGCCCTTAACAGATATATCATTTGCAGAACTTTTCCCCCAGTCTGTAGGTCATCTTTTCATTTTGCTGATTGTTCCTTTGGCTGTGTGGAAGTTCTTCACTGTGACATTATTCTGCTCGTCTATTTTTGTTTTTGTCGCCTGTGCTTTTAGTGTCATAGTCAAAAAAATTGTTGCCAAGACCAGTATCAATGAGTGTTTTTTCCCCTGAGTGTTTTTCTGGTAGTTTTACAGTTTCAGGTCTTATATGTAAGCTTTCAATTCATTTTTGAGTTGATTTTTGAATAAAATGAGATATGACTCCACTATTATTATTCTGCATGTGGCTGTGCAACTTCCCCAGCACCATTCATTGAAGAGACTGTCCTTTCCCTATTGTGTATTCTTGGTGCCCTCGTCACAGATTAGTTGACTAAGTTTGGAGGGAGAACCTTCAAGCGTGGTGCACCTTGATGGCTGCCACAGTTCCTTGTCGTGCGCCACGCACACCCACTTCTCCATGTATGTTTGGAGATCACTGAATGTTGCTGCATTCGGTCTCGGGCCGTGGCTGGTACTCCCTGCCTTCCTCCTCCACTACCCATTCATAGTTTCCCTCACCTTCAGGTTTTCTCTCTGTGCCTGTCAGAGCTTACCTGTTATGGGATGTAAACCCTTATTCCTGAGGGATCTAAGACCCTGGAAACCGTATTTTTCTTGGGCTGCGATTGCTGCACTCGCCCATTCACAGTTGTGGTTGGGCAAGGGAGTGCCCAGGGGTGTGCAAGTGGAGTTCCGCGTTTTCCTCTGTGCCCGCTGTCCTCCCTAAGAGCAGCCCTCTGTCCTACCGGGGAGGGCTGTTAGCCCTGCAGAAGGGAGTCTGCCTTACTGGTCTGCTGGCTTCTGGACACAGGGATTGTGAAGTGTCCAGGGGGCAGCCACAGGTCCCAGTTCAATGGGACTTCTGCAGCAGATGAGAAATCTAGGCCTGTGGAGCCCAGGGAGAGGAAAGACGAAGTCCTCCCATGGGCAATTAGGGAAAATGGCAAGTGTGGTTTCTCTTGCTTCTTCTACCTCCCGGTTCTCAAACCCATGTGCTCTTCCTACTGGAGATCACCGATAGTGTTTCTGCTGCATTCTAGAAGGTGGCACCCCATCCTCATCAAGGGGCCCCCTGAGCTGGCAGCCCGGATTGATCTGCTCTCTCCCAGGTATGGTCTTACTGAGGCCAGTAGCCTGCTGGCCACCTGTTGCTCATTCTGCCTGTTGGGTGGGAGGTCGTTGATGTAATGGGGTGGTTCTCAACTGGGAATGACTTGGCCCCACAGTGGACACTTGGCAACATCTGGAGACTTTTCTGGTTGTTGCAACAGGGGGTGGGTGTCACTGGCATGTAGTAGGTAGAGGCCAGGGATGCTGCCAAACGTCCTACGAAGCACTGGGAAGCCCCCCAGCAAAGAGTCACCTGGGCCGGTGTGCCAACAGTGCTGAGCTCAGGGGCCAGTGAGGCAGTGGGTCAGCGACACGCTGAGGGCTGCTCAGAGGCCCCAGCTCTCCCTGGAGCAGCGAGGGAGAGAGGTAACTTCTAGGGAAGTGGCTTTTCCTTATTTGCAGGGTCTCTGTTCTGCTGACACACGATGTCTGTGCTTATTTGTCACACTAGGTCACCCAGCGGCCCCCAAACCCCCATCACTTCCCCTCCTCACTTACTGTTCATGCGCTGAGAAAGACACTGTGAAGAATTTGGTTTTTGTGGTGAATTTAGTTGAAAGAGTGAAAAAAAAAAGTTTCCTGGTTACAAAAAGACACTAAGTCTGAAAACCCTCATCTTCCTATCCCATCATTACAATTGTTTGTACCATAGACCTGTTGACCCAGCCTTCCCCACTGGGCTGCCATCATCTTCACTAACAGACCACAGCCTCAGCAGGTGCCACCTCCCGTCTTCCCATGAGACGCAATGTGATGCTAACAGGAAACCTCTGTGGCCTTAGCTCTTGCATTTATTTCCCACAATAGACACAGGATGCACTCTTTGGGGCTGTTTGGTATATAAAATCTAGCTGTGAACAGCACGATACATTTCTCCCTTCAACTACAAACATTTCCTGTTTACTGCTTTTCACCCGATGCTGTCCTCACGCGTGTTAGTGGGTAGCAGTGCGGCAGCTCTGTGTTCCCTGACCCCTAGATTATAGGATAGTATGTGGGTTAGATGAGAAGGGGTCAAACCTGGGCCAAGGCGTTATGCCCGGAAGAGCCTCAGGAAAGATGTTTGCAATTTGTTAACTTGAAGTTTAAAATAAGGTCATTTTGACATTAGGCATATTTTCCTAATTTTACCCCACCTGGTATTGCAGCATCCAGAGCCCCGGCAAGTTCTTGTTTCCCTTGGACACATTTTTGAGCTTCCCCAGAGGATGAGTTCTATTAGGTCCTGAAAACACATGGTATTTGCCGTACATTTCCTCTTTTTCTGATAGGGATCCTCTCGGCTGGGTCTGGCCGAGCAGGCACTGCTGGTGGCCGGGCACGGCTCCTGATCCTGTCGGTCACCGTGTCTTCAGGTTGTCCACATTGCCAGGCATACTGGGTACATTCGCCAGACACCTGTTTCCTCTGACTTATTCCACTGGGCAGTGAGGTTCTTGTGGGCACCACTGTTGGCCCCCCTGGCCACTTGCCCCTTTCCTCCCTGGGTTCCCTGCCTTGGAGGTGGTGACACACTCCATCAAGTTGCCCAAGCCAGGAACCTTGACTTATCTCTCCCACAAGGGACACAAAATTGTGGGTTGCAGTGGTGTCGGGTCTCTCCAGTGCATTCACTTTCCCCCATCTTCACTTCAGTTACGGTCGCCAGGATTTCTGGTCTGGGCTGTGGCAACTCCTGCCGGCACCGGGCCTGTTCGGGCCTTGCTGCTCTCACTGGCCGCACTGGGACCACAGTGCTATTTCTAAGGCTTCAGCCATAACCGTGAGGTGCTGTCGGTGGGAATGGCAGAACAGAGACCACCAAAAGTCTTTCCTCCTACAAAACCAAGAACACTGTCAAAAATGGCCAGAATCAACTTTTTCAGATCTCTTGATATTAACCAAAGGCTTAGAGGGATATGATTTCCAGAATCGCCACATTCTATTATTTAAAATATCTAGTTTTCAACAAAATATTACTGAACAGGTAAAGAAATGAGAATGTATGGTCCCTCACAAGAAAAAGAAGCTGTGCAGAAGCTTTTTAGTTGGCTATACTGTCACTCATTTATTTTTTGCAATAAAGATAGGATAGAGGGACGAAAGAAGAAAATAAACAGAGCATCTGCAGTCCATGGGATCCCGTCAACATACTGACACACATATAAAGAGAATCCCAGAGGAGAGAAGAGAGAAAAAGCAGGAAAAATAGGTGAAGAAATAATAGTGGCTGCAAACCTGAAATGAGATGAAGAACATTAATTTACACCTAAAGAAATTCAATGAATTTTGAGTAGGCAAAATTCAAAGAGACGCACACTTAGACACATTATAATCAAACTATCAAAAGACAAAGAATCCTGAGAACAGCAAGACAGGTGTGCCCCATCCTGTACAAGACATCCTCAGCAAGACAGCTGATTCCCATCAGAAGCCAGGCGTCCCTAGGATGATCCATTCAGAGCTGAAAGAAAGGCCGTCAACCGCAAACTCCTTATCCAGAAAAACTGTTCTTCGAAATGAAGAAGTCTCAAACGCCCCCAGATAAAGAGAAACTGAAAGAATTTATTGCTTGCAGATATGCCCTACAAGGGGCACTACTGGGGCTCCTTCAGGCTGAAATGAAGAGATGCCCATGAAGAGAGAAAGAGCACCTGTAAAGGGAATGCCACTGATGAAATGTAACAGACAGTATAAATAGCTTTTATTTGTAGCTTCTTTCCTCCCATCTGATTTAAAGGAGAATTACGTAAAGCAATAATTATAAATCTGTGTTTATAGGCACCATAATCTATAAAGATGTAATTTGTGTGGTGTCAACAGTACAAAACTGGGGAAGAGAGAGCAAAACTACGTAAGGGCAAAGTTTTGTACACTGTTTTAAGTTGGAATGAATCAGAACTAGATTGTTACAAATTAAGATGTAAAGTCTAATACTCAGGGCAACCCCAAAGAACATGTAAGAAGATAATATTTAAAATACAATGAAAGAAATGACAGGGCATTAAAATTGTACACTAGAAAATATTTAACACAAAAGAAGGCAGTAATGGAGCAATAGAGGAATAAAAAGGACATAAGATATACAGAAGACAAATAGCAAAATGGTATACATAAATCCTATCATAAGTATATAAATGGATTAAGAATGCCAATAAAAAGGTAAAGATTGGCAGAATGGATTAAAAAAAAACCCTGACCCAATTGTATGCTGTCTACAGAAGGCATGCTTTAGAATTTATAGGAGACATACTTCAGACTCAAAGACACAAATAGATTGAAAGGTAAAGGATGGAGAAAGATACCATGTGAACCATAACTAAAAGACAGCTGGAGTGGCTGTGCTACTATCAGACAAAAAGAATTAGTACAAAAATTGTTACTCATCACAAGCAAGGACATTTTATAATGATGAAGGGTCAATCTATCAGGAAGATATAGTGATTATGAATGGACTTGTCATCTGAACCCCAAAATACATGAAATAAAAACTGATGAATTTTAAGGGAGAAATATACAGTTGAACAATATTTGGATATGTCAATAGACCACTTTCAGTATGGATAGAACAGCTAGACAGATCAGGAAGCAGACAGATGACTTCAAGAACGCTATAAACCCGCTAGACTGAACAGATGTTCCACCCAATGAGAGCAGAGCGCACATTCTTCTGAAAAGCCCATGGAGTATTATCCAGGATAATGCTAGACCATAAGTTCAATAAATTTATAAGGATTGAAATAATATAAGGTATGTCCTTCTACCGCAATGGGGAGAAGTTAGAAAATAATATCAAAAGGAAATTTATAAAATTCACACATAGGTGGAAATAAAACAATCCACTCCCAAATAACCAGTAGGGTTGGTAAGAGATCACAAGGGAATTTAAAACATACTTTGAGCTGAATGAAAATGAAAACACAACATATCAAAACTAACACAATGCTAAGAGGGACATTGAAAACTGTAAATGTCTTTATTTAAAAAAAAAAAGAGGGCTCTCTTGTCCCCCTCCTGTCCTCCTCCAGGAGCTCTGCCCTCTCACTTTCTCTCAAAAAAAAAAAATATATATATATATATATATGTATGTATATATATAATAGAGGAGGAAAAAGAAGATCTCAAATCAGTAACATATACTTCCATGTTAAGAAGCCAGAAGAAGAAGAGAAAACAAATGGAAGGAAGGAAATAATAAAGATCAGAAATAAATTTAAGAGATACTAGAAAAGGAATCAGGAAAATAAATGAAGCTACAAGTTGTTGCTTTGAAAAAAATCAACAAAATTGACAAACCTTTCGTTGGCCTGATCAAGACATGGGGAGAAGGCTAAACTTACTTAAACCAGGAATGAAAGAGGATACAGTGCTACTGACTTTATAATCCTTAAGAAGGTATAGGATTATAATATAACTCTATATAATATAGAACATCATCATATATAATATGAAGAACAACTGTTTGCCAACAAATCAGATAACTTGGGTAAAATGGACAAAGTTTTAGAAAGACCTGACTGAATCACTGAAAGTGGCTCAAGGAGAAGTAAGTTCTGAATCAACCTATAACAAAAAGAGATTAAATTAGTAACTTAATAAGATGCCCCCAAAATAAATTCCAGAACCAGATGGCTTCACAGTTGAATTCTACTAAACACTGAAAGATGACTTAACATGAATATTTCACAAACAGTTTTAAAAAATAAGAGAGAAGGAAGTACTTCATAATTCATTCTATGAGGTCAGTGTTCGCCAAAGATATCATAAAAAATAAAACTACAGACCATGTCACTAGATGCAGAAAAAACATCTGACAAAATCCAATACCCGGTTATGATAAAAATAATTGACAAATTAGGAGGAAGTATAATCATGATTATTCTTCTGTTCTTCTTAACTGTCCTCCCAAGGTCTAAACTCTTTGGTATTTTACGCAAAGCTCTTCATATTGTAGCATCATTTTAATCTCCACTCACCTATCACTGTTACTGCCGCAGTCACGCCCAGGGTCCTGCCTTCTGCTCACATGGCTTCGTAGAGCAGCGTGGACAGTTCCCCACCTGTCTGCACACACACAGGCGGGGACGCCTGCTGCAAGTCATCATTCATGTTTAAGGATTCATTTTAAATCCCATGTTCTTAAGGAAAGTTTTTCTGACCCACCCAAAGTTCAGTGCCCCTCCTGTTTAATCCTATCACGTTCTATGCATACCCTAATCACGTGCTTGCTATTTCTTGTTTGTATCCTCTATTTCCTGTAAAATCCTTGGTGAGGGGTGGCTCCTTATTAAATTGTGTCTGGTATTTGATACGTCCAAGGCCCTCAATGAACTTCTTCCTCGGCCTTTTTCTGTTTCCTCATTCCTATGAAATTATTGCGGTTTTTGTTTTAGTTCATGACTCTGAAAGTCTAAAATTCGGTGTTTGTTAGTATTTTTTAAAGAAACATTTGAATTCAGGCAATTATTCCTATTCAGCCTTTTCTTTCTTGTTTTTAGTTTCAGAAACATTACTGAAGATTCTGCAGAAAACAAGAGTCAGTGCACAGGATTCATTTTCCATTTAATGGCTCCCTCCTTTTTAAAAACATTTAAGGGGAGGATGGGTGGGCAGGGAAGGATAAGGGGGGGGAAGAAGAGGTGTATTAAGATTAGCATGCATGGGGGGGAGGGAGAAAGGGGAGGGTGGGCTGCACAACACAGAGAGGCCAAGTAGTGATTCTACAACATTTTGCTAAGCTGATGGACAGTAACCGTAATGTGGTTGTTAGGGGGGACCTGATATAGGGGAGAGCATAGTAAACAGTATTCTTCATGTAAGTGTAGATTAAAGATTAAAAAATAAATAAAAAAAGAAAAACAGAAAAAAAAGAAAGAAAGGAAGAAAAGGGGGATTACTCCTTGATAGGATAAAACTATTGGTAAATCAAAGATCAACGCATGCTTTAAATATCTTTAATGTTGATCACTCAAAGGGTGTCAGGTGATCAGCTATGGAGGTACTCTTTTCTGATAATGTTCCTTTCTCTTAATAAAAAAAAAAAAAAAAGGCAGTTCCTGTGTGCTGACCTCCAATGAGTTCTGCACAGTGGTATAGAGGGCATGTCAAAGTGTGGGCAAAGGGTCTGTTTGTTTCTATGCAGGAGATCAAGGCCTAGCTTGGCTACCCAGAAAATGAACTAAGATACGATATGAGGAGGAGCTTCCGGCATCAGCACTCTCTGGAGGACTCGTGCCGGGGGATGATCATCAAAAAGCCTCCACAGGGATCCGGGCGATGCTGCGGTTGTGGCTGCATCCAGCCCACCGTCTCCTGGACTTGCCATTGGAATGAGGAGGGAGATGTCTAGGCTGGCATGTGCATACAGTGAGACAACAAATTTGACCAGATCTGTACTGTTGGAACTCAACTAGGAGTTGGGAAGGGTGCAAGTTGTAGCGCTCCAAAATCTTACGACTATAGACTATCTACGGTTAAAAGAACATATGGGATGTGAACAGATCCCAGAAATGGGCTGCTTTAATTTGTCTGATTTTTCTCAGACTGTTCAAGTACAGTTGGACAATATCCATCATATCATAGATAAATTTTCACAAATGCCTAGGGTGCCTAAATGGTTTTCTTGGCTTCACTGGAGATGGATGGTAATTATAGATTTGCTTTGTTTATGTCACCGTATTCCTATTATGTTAATATATGAGCGCAAATTAGTTGGTAGTTTAAAACCTATACATGCTTAAGGTACTCTACAAGAAGATATGTCAAAGAAATAATCAATCCTCCCATGTTTTCTTCCATATGCTACCTCTATAGCTTTTCTTCTTCCTTCCTAATTACAACCCTTAAATAGAATTCGTGCCTCATATCGAATTTACCGAGTATCATAATTCCTCCAGGTGATAAAGATACCTCGAGACAAGTGCTGGGCATAGAAGCCACAGGGCATAAATCTGCAAAGAAGTAAAAAGCTAACCTTTGCAAACAATATGGCTTCTCTCTCACTTACCAACTTTACATTTCCCTGTATGGCCCCGGAAGATGACTGGTTAGCCAGAGACGGGTAAGATTCCTCAAGGGAGGAACAACCTAAGACAGGCACAGTCGCAGGGGGGCCATCAGGTGAGAAATTGGGGATCAACAGAGGTGAGGCTTAGAACCTCACCCCCCCTGCTTTGAGAGAAATCTTCTGCATCCGTGGATGTTTTGCTGCCCTTGTCTAACTTGGATTAATACTTAGTTTATAGGCACAGACCTGATCATCTACATTTGCCCTCTTACAGCACTAAACTATGTTTTCTACCTTTATCTTGCATCTACCTACCACTTCAGCATTTTATTAAAAATAAAAATAATAATAATAATAAAGGGAGAAATGTGGGATCCACATATAAATCAAGTATAAGAATCAAACGAATATTCATATTTGACCTGATTGTTTATAGTTCATAATGCATGATCAAAACCGAAAGTTTCTGTGATGACTGCCCTTGTACTGTTCACCATGTAAGAATTTATTCACTATGTAAGAATTCGTTCACCATGTAAGAACTTGTTCATTATGCTTCAGAAGATTGGAGACTGACGAGAATTAGGCTTGAGATGGATTAATGATTGTACATTGAGTATTGACTCCCCTGTACAGAATTTTATTGTTGTTAACAACCATTTGATCAATAAATATGAGAGATGCCCTCTCAAAAAAAAACATGTAAGATGCTTTTATTTGTGTATATGAGATGCTGTCCTTTGGTGAATAATAATGACATCTCTCTTTTCGTCTCTCAAGCTTTGGTTTAAAAAGCCTCACTCCCTCCTCCCCTACATTATATTAAAAGGTAGGAAAAGTCAATTTCCTAAACATTAAAAAATATCCCACATATTCAGAAGACTGGATAAATTATAGATGAACATCAAGTGTGGATGAAAGAATGCTCAAGGTTAACGAGAAGGTTAATTGTACTTGTTTCTGGATCCAATTTACCCAGTTTTCTGTGAATATTTAGAAGACTCAGTTCTATGTTATGGTCACATGCTCCAGTCACACCTGGCGAAGGGCTGCTTCTTGTTGAATCGTCTCCATCCAGGTATGTCTAGCTCTTTGGTTGCTGCTCACTGTTTCAGTCCTTTCATTTCTTTTGGTTTCTCCTTCAGGTTCTTGATTTCCCCTCAGTCACAGGGTGTCATGCTGGCGGAGAGAAGCTAATTTGTGGTCACTTCCTGTTTTGCAGCTTTTGGCCTCATTCTTCCTTCTTTTTTTCTTGGGCTGGTTTCGACAATGGCTTATTATTTTGCCCCTGTGATTTCATAGTCTGAGGTGTCTTCTGCAGGTTGAGATCAGTGACTTGTTTGTTTCTTGCAGCCAAAAGGCATCCCGACGTTGGCTCCTCACTGGGGACTCCACTTAGGGCTGCTTGATAAGTTATCAACTTCACTGGAAACATTACATACGAAACTTTCTGCTGAGAGAGTGGCCAGATTTCCACACATGATGTCACATTATTTTTGTGCAGGAAAAAGCTAGTCTAATGCAAAATATTGTGTCTGTTATTAACACAAAACCTGGTAGCAAATGTAGCAGCTATGCTGTATCCCTCCTCTGGGCACCAAGTAGAGTATGTAAAAGGCTTGGAAAGAAGTTTGTGTATATATATATATATATATTGGTATCATTAATGTACCATTACTTGAACAACATTATGGTCACTAGACTCCCCCTATTATCAAGTTCCCCCTACGTACCCCATTACAGTCACTGTCCATCAGCATAGTAAGATGCTATAGATTCATTACTTGTCTTCTCTGTGTTATACTGCCTTCCCCGTGTCCCCCCCCCACTACATTATGTGTGCTAACTGTAATGCCCCCTTTTTCCCCCTTATCTCACCCTTCCCACCCATCCTCCCCAGTCCCTTTCCCTCTGGTAACTGTTAGTCCATGCTTGGGTTCTGTGATTCTGCTGCTGTTTTGTTCCTTCAGTTTTTCTTTGTTCTTATGCTCCACAGATGAGTGAAATCATTTGCTGCTTGTCTTTCTCTGCCTGGTTTATTTCACTGAGCATAACACCCTCTAGCTCCATCCATGTTGTTGCAAATGGTAGGATTTGTTTTCTTCTTATGGCTGAATAATATTCCATTGTGTATATGTACCACATCTTCTTTATCCATTCATCTACTGATGGACACTTAGGTTGCTTCCATTTCTTGGCTATTGTAAATAGTGCTGCGAGAAACATAGGGGTGCATATGTTTTATTTTTTAACACCCATACTTCCAATTGTCTCCTTGATTTCTAAACCCATACAGCACTAATATGGCTGTATAAAAGCTGTAGTAGACTGCATTATAGAACCAGTTCCAAAGTAAAGCTTACAATTGCATAGCAACGAGCTACAAGCAAACTGTTGCTTTGATAGGACTTCAGCAAGGGGGACAAACTCATTGTAAATAGGTTCATTGTTAGTAGTTGTACTGGAGCACTTTCTGCCTTGGTTGCAATGTAGAAAGCCATTTGCTATCCACGGGAGGAAACTGTTGTACTGTTGACATCTGTACTAGTTATTACCAACTCACCAGTAGCTTTTAGATTCTATAGCTCTGAATTTGTATTGGCCTTAGATCCTTTTGTGGCTAAAGTTTCATGATATCTACCAAAGTAAGGTACAGACTCACTCTAATAAAAAAAGGTGGACTCCTATTTTCAGGAACACACACATCCAATAGTATGGTTGAGTTCCTGGGTATAATACCAAAAAAAGTAATTTATATGTAATATAGAATCTAATATAGTCATGATCTACTTAGAACATTTCCTACATTTATTGTCTCTCAAGTATCTGTGGGCTGACGGGCTTGCTGGATGGCTTCTCTGTGTGATGTTGCTGCAGGCACCACCATCTGGGGTCTCGCCTGAGCTGCTATGTGCAGTTTGCTCCACCCACGTGGCTGGCAGCTGATGCTGGCCGCCACCTGGGAGCTCGGCTGGTGCTGCTGACGTCAGGGCCCACATGTGGTTCTTCTCAGACTGGCGGTGGTTTCCGAGAAGGGCTGATCAAAGACCAGCATTCCACAAGGCCCCTAGTCTTTTCAGAGAGAATCTCTTGCTCCTAATTTCCAAAGGAGAGTATTTCAATTCCTCTCCCTGGGAAGAAGGTAGAATTCAGTCCTCATAGGAGAAGGAATCTGGGGGCAAGAACTTAGGGGAAAGCCTGGCATCCACTGTTTCCAGACACTGGACTAGAGTTTCTTTGCCTCAAACGGAGAATCGGTTCCATGTCCCCTGTCTTGGGGTCCTGGGTCTCTCTGTACCCGTGTCTGCCTGCCTGGGGATTCCTGTTTCCATGCTCTAAGCTGACCAGAGAAGGCTGCTTTTGGCAGACTCCGACAGGTTTTCCTCTTTAGCTTTACTTTTCTCAGTCCACAATGGTGTGGGTGCCAAACGAGGCCCACTCTGTGCTCAGCACTCTTCTGTTCAGGGAGGAGTTTTGAGGAACCCCATTTTGACCTTTGATTCCTGCTGGATCCTTCACCCTAACTTACTAGGGGTCTCTGTGCTTTGAAGGACAAAGGTGATAGTCTGCCCAGTTAAGTACATTCTTGTGTTGTATGCTGTTTTTTCAGAACTATGGAGGAAAGAAGGGGCTCACTGGTATGCTGAATCTAAACAGGAACGTCTGGTATGTCAGTAGTGCTTCAAAAATTATTAATGCACTTACTTTTTTTTGTCTTTCTAAGCACAAAAACATGGCTAAATTCTGTCAGAGGCAACCATCATCCTTGGAGAGATAAGATATATTTAGTTACAAGAGAAATGCAAAGAGCAAAGTCAAGGTGACATTCAGATTCAAACATTTAAAAAAATGGTTTTGCATGAAGTCAACCCCACGAAGTCAAGGGCCATATTTGGTTGACAGGAGCTCCAGGAACTTACCAAAATATTTCAGTCACGTCTGTCTTCTTAAAAACATGCTGATTTCAACTGTTCACATTATAATATGTTCCTCCTTTTAGAACTGAATGAATGAATGAATTCATCCAGCTACAAACTATTGAGTTCCTTCCAGTACAAAAATCTTTTAATAGTTCCTAGGGCTTCTGATATCTGTGTTAAACATAAAGCATTAATGGGTGACATTTTCTGAAAATCCATGATTTTCCCCTACACTTGTGAGATAAAATATATATGTCCTTGAAGCTGAAGTGAGTCTCTTGTAAGCTGCATATAGTTGTCTTTTTATTTTTTATTTTTTTAAGTCAGCATCTGCTTTTAGTTCACAAAAGTAGTATCATTGCTTTTGGGTAAACTTTCATATGTCTATCTTTCTATCTTTGAAGACAGCAATTGCATGTAACATGTCAATCCCCAGTTTCCATAATGAAGTGGTTGGAGGTTGGTTACTTCTTTTTTCTCCAATATAAATCCGACAGGCTTTAATATCATGTAAAATCTGTTATCTAGCCTAATGTTATATATCGTTAGAGGCCCATTGACTGTTTTACAGATACATGACAGAATTTGGTATCATAAAAGGTGATGAATTTCCTTTATTCGTTTTTTTTATTAAGGTATCACTGACATACACTCTTTTGAAGGTTTCATGTGAAAAACATTGTGGTTACTACAGCCACCCACATTATTGAGTCGCCCCCCACCCCATTGCAGTCACTGTCCATCAGAGTAGTAAGATGCCACAGTCACTACTTGTCTTCTCTGTGCTGCACTGTCTTCCCTGTGACCCCCACACACACCATGTGTACTAATCATAATGCTCCTCAATCCCCTTCTCCCTCCCTCCCCACCCACCCTCCCCCACCCCTCCCCTTTGGTAACCACTAGTCCCTTCTTGGACTCTGTGAGTCTGCTGCTGTGTTGTTCCTTCAGTTTTGCTTCATTGTTATACTCCACAAATGAGGGAAATCATTTGGCACTTGTCTTTCTCCACCTGGCTTATTTCACTGAGCATAATACCCTCCAGCTCCATCCATGTTGTTGCAAATGGTAGGATTTGTTTTCTTCTTATGGCTGAATAATATTCCATTATGTATATGTACCACATCTTCTTTATCCATTCATCTACTGATGGCCGCTTCGGATGCTTTCATATCTTGGCTTTTGTAAATAATGCTGTGATAAACATAGGGGTGAATATGTCTTTTTGAATCTGGGATCTTGTTTTCTTCAGGTAAATTCCTAGGAGTGGAATTCCTGGATCAAATGATATATCTATTTTTAGTTTTTTGAGGAACCTCCATATTGCTTTTCACAATGGTTGAACTAGTTTACATTCCCACCAGCAGTGTAGGAGGGTTCCCCTTTCTCCACATCCTCGCCAACATTTGTTGTTGTTTGTCTTTTGGATGTTGGTCATCCTAATTGGTGTGAGATGATATCTCATTGTAGTTTTAATTTGCATTTCCCTGATAATTAGTGATATGGAGCATCTTTTCATGTGCCTGTTGGCCATCTGAATTTCTGCTTTGGAGAAGTGTCTGTTCAGATCTTCTGCCCATTTTTTAATTGGATTATTTGCTTTTTGTTTGTTGAGGTGTGTGAGCTCTTTGTATATTTTGGATGTCAACCCTTTATCAGATCTGTCGTTTGTGAATATATTCTCCCATACTGTAGGATACCTTTTTGTTCTATAGATGTTGTCCTTTGATGTACAGAAGCTTTTCATCTTGATATAGTCCCACTTGTTCAGTTTTGCTTTTGTTTCCCTTGCCTGGGGAGATATGTTCATGAAGAAGTTGCTCATGTTTATGTCCAAGAGATTTTTGCCTATGTTTTTTTCTAAGAGTTTTATGGTTTCCTGACTTACATTCAGGTCTTTGATCCATTTTGAATTTACTTTTGTGTATGGGGTTAGACAGTGGTCCAGTTTCATTCTCCTACATGGAGCTGTCCAGTTTTGCCAACACCAGCTGTTGAAGAGGCTGTCATTTCCCCATTGTATATCCATGGCTCCTTTATCATATATTAATTGACCATATATGTTTGGGCTAATATATGGACTCTCTATTCTGTTCCACTGGTCTGTGGGTCTGTTCTTGTGCCAGTACCAAATTGTCTTAACTACTGTGGCTTGCTTTGTAGTAGAGCTTGAAGTTGGGAAGCGAGATCCCCCCTGCTTTATTCTTCCTTCTCAGGATTGCTTTGGCTATTTGGGGTCTTCGGTGGTTCCATATGAATTTTAGAGCTATTTGTTCCAGTTCATTGAAGAATGCTTTTGGTATTTTGATAGGGATTCCACTGAATCTGTAGATTGCTTTAGGCAGGATGGCCATTTTGACAATATTAATTCTTCCTAGCCAGGAGCATGGAATGAGTTTCCATTTGTTAGTGTCCTCTTTAATTTCTCTTAAGCGTGTCTTGTAGTTTTCAGGATATAGGTCTTTCACTTCCTTGGTTAGGTTTATTCCTAGGTATTTTATTCTTTTTGATGCAATTGTGAATGGAATTATTTTCCTGATTTCTCTTTCCGGCAGTTCACCGTTAGTGTATAGAAATGCAACAGATTTCTGTGTATTAATTTTGTATCCCACAACTTTACTGAATTCAGATATTAGATCTAGTAGTTTTGGAGTAGATTCTTTAGGATTTTTTATGTACAATATCATGTCATCTACAAAGAGTGACAGTTTGATTTCTTCCTTACCAATATGGATGCTTTTTATTTCTTTGTGTTGTCTGATTGCCATGGCTAGGACCTCCAGTACTATGTTGAATAGAAGTGGGGAGAGTGGGCATCCCTGTCTTGTTCCCGATCTTAAAGGAAAAGCTTTTAGCTTCTTGCTGATAAGTATGATGTTGGCTGTGGGTTTGTCATATATGACCTTTATTCTGTTGAGGTACTTGCCCTCTATACCCATTTTTTGAGAGTTTTTATCATGAATGGATGTTGAATTTTGTCAAATGCTTTTTCAGCATCTCTGGAGATGATCCTGTGGTTTTTGTCCTTTTTTTGTTGATGTGGTGGATGATGTTGATGGATTTTTGAATGTTGTACCATCCTTGCATCCCTGGGATGAATCCCACTTGGTCATGGTGTGTGATCCTCTTGATGTATTTTCTACTTCAGTTTGCTAATATTTTGTTGAGTATTTTCACATCTATGTTCATAAGGGATATTGTTCTGTAATTTTCTTTTTCTGTGGTGTCTTTGCCTGGTTTTGGTATTAGAGTGATGCTGGCCTCATACAATGAGTTTGGAATTCTTCCCTTCTCTTCTACTTTTTGGAAAATTTTAAGGAGGATGGGTATTAGGTCTTCAATAAATGTTTGATAAAATTCAGCAGTGAAGCCATCTGGTCTAGGAGTTTTGTTCTTAAGTGGTTTTTTGATTACCAATTCAATTTCATTGCTAGTAATTGGTCTGTTCAGATTTTCTGTTTCTTCCTTGGTCAGTATTGGAAGGTTGTATTTTTCTAGGAAGTTGTCCATTTCTTCTAGGTTATCCAGTTTGTTAGCATATGATTTTTCATTGTAGTCTCTAATAATTCTTTGTATTTCTGTGGTGTCTGTAGTGATTTTTCCTTTCTCGTTTCTGATTCTATTTATCTGTGTAGACGCTCTTTTTTTCTTGATAAGTCTGGCTAGGAGTTCATCTATTTTGTTAATTTTCTTGAAGAACCAGCTCTTGCTTTCATTGATTCCTTCTATTGTTTTATTCTTCTCAACTTTATTTATTTCTGCTTAATCTTTATTATGTCTCTTTTTCTACTGACTTTGGGTCTCATTTGTTCTTCTTTTTCTAGTTTCATTAATTGTGAGTTTAGACTATTCATATGGGATTGTTCTTTCCTGAGATAGGCCTGTATTACAATATGCTTCGCTCTTAACATGTCCTTTGCTGCATCCTAGAGATTTTGTGGTGTTGAATTACTATTGTCATTTACCTCCATATATTGCTTGATCTCTGTTTTTATTTGGTCATTGATCCATTGATTATTTAGGAGCATGTTGTTAAGCCTCCATGTGTTTGTGGGCTCTTTTGTTTTCTTTGCATAATTTATTTCTAGTTTCATACCATTGTGGTCTGAAAAGCTGGTTGGTACAATTTCAATTCTTCTGAATTTACTGAGGCTCTTTGTGTGGCCTAGTATATGATCTATTTTTGAAAATGTTCCATGTGCACTAGAGAAGAATGTGTATCCTGCTGCTTTTGAGTGGAGTATTCCTTGGATGTCTATTAGGTCCATCTGTTCTAGTGTGTTATTCAGTGCCTCTGTCTCCTTATTTATTTTCTGTCTGGTTGATCTGTCCTTTGGAGTGAGTGGTGTGTTGAAGTCTCCTAAAATGAATGCATTGCATTCTGTTTCCCCCTTTAATTCTGTTAGTATTTGTTTCACATATGTAGTTGCTCCTATGTTGAGTGCATAGATATTTATAATGGTTTTTTCCTCTTGTTGGACTGACCCCTTTATCATTAGATAATGTCCTTCTTTGTCTCTTGTTACTTTCTTTGTTTGAAGTTTATTTTGTCTGATACAAGTACTGCAACTCCAGCTTTCTTCTCCCTATTATTTGCATGAAATATATTTTTCCATCCCTTCACTTTTTGTCTGTGTATGTCTTTGGATTTAAAATGAGTCCCTTGTAGGCAGCATATAGATGGGTCTTGTTTTTTATCCATTCAGTGAGTCTATGTATGTCTTTTGATTGGTGCATTCAGACCATTTACATTTAGGGTCATTACCAATAGGTATGTACTTATTGCCATTGCAAACTTTAGATTTGTGGTTACCAAAGGTTCAAGAGTAACTTCTTTAGTATCAAAAAGTCTAATTAACTATGCTATTTCAAACACAGTCTAATTTTCCCTCCTTTTTCTTCCTCTTCTGGTCTTTATATATTAGATATCATATTCTGTACTCTTTGTCTATCCTTGACTGACTTTGTGGGCAGTTTATTTAATTTTGCATTTGCTTAGTAATTAATTAGACTACTTTCTTTACCGTGCTTTTATCTTTTCTGGTGACAGCTATTTAGCCATAGGAACACTTCCATCTATAGCAGTCCCTCCAAAATACACTGTAGAGATGTTTTGTTGAAAGTAAGTTTTTTCAAGTTTTGCTTATCTGGGAATTGTTTAATCCCTCCTTCAAATTTAAATGATAACCTTGCCAGATAGAGTATTCTTGGTTTGAGGCCCTTCTGCTTCTTTGCATTAAATATATCATGCCATTCCTTTCTGGCCTGTAAGGTTTCTGTTGAGAAGTCTGATGATAGCCTGATGGGTTTTCCTTTGTAAGTGATCTTTTTTCTCTCTCTGGCTGCCTTTAATACTCTGTCCTTATCCTTGATCTTTGCCATTTTAATTATTATGTGTCTTGGTGTTGTCTCCCTTGGGTCTCTTGTGTGGGGAGATCTGTCCATCTCCATGGCCTGAGAGGCTATCTCCTTCCCCAAATTGGGGAAGTTTTCAGCAATTACCTTCTCAAGGACACTTTCTATCTATCTCTTTTTCTCTTCTTCTTCTGCTACCCCTATAATGTGAATATTGTTCGGTTTGGATTGGTCACACAGTTCTCTCAATATTCTTTCATTCTTAGAGATCCTTTTTTCTCTCTGCCTTTGCTTCTTTGTATTTCTGTTATCTAATGTCTATTTCATTTACAGTCTCCTCTACTTCTTCTAATCTGCTTTTAAATCTCTCATTGTATGTTTCATTTCAGGTACTGTATTTTTCACTTTGTATCTCATTCTTGAATTCCTCCCTGAGTTTTTGAATATTTTTCTGTAGTTCCCTGAGCATGTTTATGATTTTCATTTTGAAATCTCTTTCAGGAAGATTGGTGAATTCAGTTTCACTTGGCCCTCTTTCTGGTGTTTGTGGAATTTTTGTTTGAATCAGTTTCCTTTGATGTTTCATATTTGTAGGTGGTGCCATCTAGTGCCCAGAAGCTCTATCCTCTGGAGCTGATCAGCCACTGCAGTGATGGCAGGGGTTGCAGGTGAGCGGTGCTGGTGCCTGCTGGGAGGAAGAGCTCTTTCCTGCTTCCCAGCTGCAATGCCTGCCTTCACTGCCAGGGTCAGTAGGCCAAGCATGGAGGGAGGAGCCTCTATGCGATGCACTTGTAGCTGCCTTAGGTGGGGCCACCCTATGGCTAGCCTGGCACAATATCAGCCAGTTTGCAAGCCAGTGCTGGCCAGGAGGAAGGAGTGGCAGGCTGCATATTGTGGTGGGGCCCTCATAGTTGCATTGCCAGCCAAGGAGATGGAGCACCAGAAGCTCTGGAAAGTTCCCAACCTGCTGGGCTAAGTGCACTGGGACAGTTTTGTCCACCTGTCCTTTCTGCTGAGCAGGAAGCTCTGTGCAATCCTTTCCCCTTTAACAGCCCTTTTACTGTTAGGAAGTCTCTCAGAGTGCACACCTTTCTTTTGTCCAAGAGTGGCTGGTTGTGGGTACCTGTTCTCCACAAGTGGCTAGAATCTCAGTCTCTCCAAGTGTTCTGCCTGTCTTAGCTTTCCAACCCCCCTAATCTTCAGAGCACCATGTAATGTAGATTTGTGCTCCCAGAGAAGATCTCCAGGGCTGGGTGTTCAGTCTTAGGCCTCCACCCCCTCCCTGCTCCATTTCTCTTCCTCCTGCCATTTAGCTGGGGTGAGTGAAGGGCTTGGGTCCCCCCAGATCATGGCTGTGGTACCTTTCCCTTTTCAGTGAGGTCTGCTCTGTTCCCCAGGTGTAGGCAGTCTTCCACAGACTTCTTTCCTGTTGCTCTTTCAGGATTCATTGTATTTGCTATATTTTCATATTATACGTGGTTTTGTGAGGAGGTTTCTGTCTCACCTCTTACTCTGCCATCTTTAAGCCCTTGTCTCATATAGTTGTCTTTAAAAAAATCTATTCAGCTACTATGTGATTTGATTAGTGAGAATTTAACCCATTTACATTTAAAATAATTATTGATATATAAGGACTTACTATTGCTATCCTAGTAAATGTATTTTTTGGCGTTTTTTTTTTAGTTCCCATATTCCTTTTCTCCTCTCTTGCTGTCTTCCTTTGTAAGTTGACGATTTTATATAGTGTTACGCTTGATTCCCGTCTGTTTGTCTCCAGTGCTCCAATCTTGAGTTTTCTTCCCTCCAACAGTATGCTGGAACTTCTTGCTGGAGTCCTGGACTTTCACAAAGATTCTCTCATCTGTGGGTGATTTTCTAATTCAGGGTTCTCCAGAGGCTTGTAGACCATGGCCAAAAGGAGCTAGAGCTAGTTCATGGGCCACTGCAGGGTCCACAGCTCAGACTGAGGCCTGTCTGCCTGTTACCTGATGCATGGGTTGGCGAGTCTCCTCCCGAGTTCCTTAGCATGTGGTGCTGATGACAGAACCAAAGCCAAATGAATCTGTTGCCAAGTTCTCAGGGGTATTTGGTTGTTTCTGGAAATGTATCCAGGACCATGGTTGGTTAATCAACCACCTAGGTGCAGTCCTGCCTTCTCAAAAGAGCTCTCCTTGAACTTGGACTGCACTGGGGTTTTACAGTTTTCTACCTGGATTCCCCAACTCCCACAGAGGCACTTTTGTCTGTAGATGGATACCAAATTTGTCATTGAGGAGGGAGATATGAATGAGAGATGTCTTATTTGGCCATCCTGTGACATCACTACTGTCCAAAATAATTGAAGTCAGGATCTCAAAGAGAGATTTGCACTCTTATGTTCATTGCAACATCATTTACAATAGCCAAGAGGTAGAAATAACCTAAATGCCTATTGATATAATGACTTTTATGAATGGATAAATATGTAGTATATACATATATAATGGAATATTATATTGGAAAGGAATATAATATTATATGATATATATGGAATGGAATGGAATTTTACATATATGTATTGGTATCTATAGTGGAATATTATTCAGTGATGAGAAGGAAGAGAATCTTGTCATGTGCTACAATATGTGATGAGTGTTGAAGTTGTGCTAAGTGAAAGAAGCCAGCCACAGGATAAACACTGCATAATTCCGCTTTCATGAGGCAGCTAATGTGGTCAGATTCATAGAAATGGTAAGTAGAAGGGTGTTTGCCAGGGCTTGATTTTTTTTGGATCAGTGAAGGGGGAAATGAGAGTTGCTGTACAATGGGTATAGAGTTTCTGCCATGCAAGATGGAAAAGTCCTAGAGATTTTTATCACATTGTGTTTACAATACCAACACTTTACTACTTTTAATCTGCTGAGTGTATATCTCATTTTAAGTGTTTTTTACTACTATAAAAATTTTGATAGAACAAATATTAAGAGATCTTGGTTCTTTCTACCTTGTCCACCAGCTTCTCCCACAGTTCTCTAAAATTGCGCACTTTATTTCTTGGGGGTACTTGCAGTGTTTTTTCCTGCAAATATAAGTGAATCTGAGTACATAGTCTCAATTTATTCTCTCTTTTTTTTTACATAAAGTCTTACATACTATTTATATGCCTCTATCTTTTTGAAAACCTAATAGGGGATAAATTATATTTAAGGGCAGTTTGATCTGTTCTTCTTTCCATATGAATAAATTAAGCATCTTTTCATATGTTTAATATCAGTTTATTTTTCTATTAATTCTTCTTATATCTCTTGTCCATTTTTACAATGGGTTGTTGGTTTTTTGCCTTTCGATCTCCTAGGAATGTTGTGTATTACAGATATTAGTCACTTGTCAGTTTCGTCAGTTACAAATATTATTTTCTCATTTGTCATTCAAATTTTACTTTTTAATGTAGATATGGTTCACTATTACATAGGCAAATTAATCAATAAATTAATTTCTGTGTTCTGGCTTTTGAGTCATAGTTAGAAAGACCTTTACATGCATAGATTATAGTGGAACACTTTTCTGTCTCTTTCTAGGACTTTTTTGATTTCCTTTTTGCTAACATTAAAATATTTTCATTTGTAAAATATCCTGGTGTTTCTCAAGCATTTATTCTGCATAAACTGTACTTCAGTTACTGAATAAGTGAAAAGGGGAAGAGTATTCTAATAGAAATATTCTAGCTACTTGATGAAAAAGAAATGTTAGAATATCACCATTTTTTATCACCTGTTAAAATAATGAATCTACACAATAATCATCAGTGGCAGCGACTGTCAACCTAAAAAGAGGGAAAACCAGAGGCTAACAGCCCCCTGATGGAAATGCAGAACACCATTTACGAGTAACATTTTCAAAGAAATTGAACTTTGTGTTCTCAGACAAAGATTTTCTCTGTCTGATCAAACCAACCACAACTAACTTCATTTACAAAAATGTATGAGACAGAGGAACATATGCAATGGCACCATAAGGATGCAAGCAGAAAAACTGAGCATGTGGGAAAACCGAGAGTACAAATGTCTAGTATCTCTGGTAAATATTTTGCTAAAAAAGAAACGGGAAAGGGGTCTTCTGTTTTTGATCCTGATAGAGTAACTAGGATTATTATTTACCTTCTATCCATGAACAACCATAAAACTGAAGAAAAATATACGAAAGAACTGTTTCCAGACATTAAGCAACAGCCTCCTCAGGACTGATCCATAAGATGGGTCAGGTGGTGGGAAAATGAAAGTGGCTGATACAGGGGATCAGAGGAACAAAGGACCAAAAATAGTAAATAGTTGGATAAATATAAAAGATTCTTTTTACCACTACATTTTTTTCAAAAGATAATTGATTCTTGAAGGCAAAATAATAACAACATATTGTTGAACTTATATTTTATACAAATGTGAACTGTGTAACAACAAGAAAGCAGAAGATGGGAGGAAGGAAGAAAACGTATAATGTTATAAAGATCTTACCGTATATGTGAAGTGATATAATAGGTGCTGAAGGTAGAATGTGATAAGTTTAAGGTACATATATTATAAATTTTGGAGCAGCTAGTAAGAAAATAAAATGAGGTACAGCTAATAAAGCAGTAGTAGAAATAAAATGGGATTTTAAAATTTTGCCAGAGAAAAGGCAGAAAGAAAGGGAAGAAAGAGCAGAAGGGACAAATAGAAACAAATAGCAAGATGGTGATTTTTGAACAACCATATCAATAATCCTATTAGATGTCAATTGTATAAGTGTTATAATTATAAGACAGATAGATGGGACAATAAAGCAAGACCCAACTGCATTGCTGTCTAAAGGAAACCCCGCTTTGAGCAGAGAGACACAGGTTGCAGAAGAAGAACTGAAAAAATATACCATATATAGATTAAGACTGAAGTAGTTATATTAATATCATACAATGTAGGCTTCAGAACAACACATCTCTAAGGACAAAGAAGAAATGAAGCAGCTTTCATAATGAGAAATAGGTTAATCCATCAATACACAATCATACTAAATGTATATGCACCTCGTAAGTAACTCACCCTCAGAAAAAAACTAGAACTTCAAAATTCAAGAAGTAAAAACTCACAGAAGTAAGTGGTCAAACAGACAAATCCACAGTTGTAGTTGGAGATTTCAACACTCCTTTCTCAACAATGTATATTATTTCTGTTATTCTTAAGATTGAGCACAGACAAGGAAAGAGAAATTGTGTTTCTAAATTCAGATTTCCTCCCATCAAACTCTGACTTGTGGTTTCATTTCCATATTTCCACAGTCTTCTCTTTGGGTGGGCAGGGTGGGGTCTGAAGAGGTGCATGGAGGGACGGGAGGAAGATGAACTATACGACGTAGATTATAGTTCCAGATCCCGCACAGGGGCTGGTGGTATATGCTTCTAAGCTTTCTGGGCTTTAGTTTTCTCTTTCATGGGAAAAAGACAGTAGTCTCTCTCCTGTCTGAAAGTAAACCTGGAGCCCCTGAAATCACTCAGGACCAGGAGGAGACTGTTCTCAGTGCCTCTGGGGTATGACTGTAGTGTTCCCAGTAGTCTATAAGGCCACTCTCAGCGTAACCTGGGGGATGCCCACCTCTAACCAAGCAGGTGCTTGCAGCGTTTTCACCAAGAGGCTAAATTATACCAGTTGCCGCTGGTCATGTCCAGAAGGTTGGCTGTGCTGTAACTGGTGGGCAGAGGCTGGCTAAGACTGAGTAGAGACTGAACACGTCCATTCTTGAGTAAAGGCACCTGTGTTCAAAATGGAAAAAGAAAGAGTGAGTGGTGTAACAAGGAGGCAGACCTGGAGGGTAAATATCCTCTTGTCTCTCCAAGAACAGAGGAGACTGGTTTCAGCAATGAGTACAAACAAAAGGGGGCAGGGTCATTTCCCCCTCACTTTTCCATCCCATAGTGATGGTGTCATGAGTGTTTTCCAAGCCCAGAAAAGTTCGCTTTCAGACTTGGAATTCAGCATTGGAGGGCCATCAACTGGCCTGTTCTCAGATTCTAGTGACTGGTTATGGAGTCACGATGCTGCTGATAGGGAGGTGGGGATGTTTGGTTTTCTTTCTGTTACTGATTTCTAGCTCAGTTCTGTTGTGGTCACAGAATACACTCCTTATGATTTCAGTTCTTTTGATTGTGTTGAGGTTTGTTTTATAGTCCAGGGTATTGTCTATCTTGGTATATGTTCCATGAACACTTCCGTCTTCTACAGTTGTTCAGTAATGTGTCCTATCAATATCAGTTAGATCCTGCTGATTGATGATGTTATTGAATTCTTCTATATCCTTGTTCATTTTCTATGTAGTTATTCTATCAATTGTTGAGACAGGGCTGTGAAATCTCTCACTATAACTGTGGATTTTTCTATTTATCCATTTAGTTCTATCTATTTTTGCTTCACATATTTTGCATTTCTGTTGTTCAGGAATACACGTTTAGAGTCATTTTGTTTTCTTGGTGGATTGACCTTCTTATTACTATATAATGTCCCTCTCTGTGTCTAGTCATTTTCTTTGTTCTGAAGTCTTAATTTATTTGACATCGATATAGTCATTTCTTCTTTGCATGAATAATATTTTCTCTATTTATTGTTTTCTATCCTTCTATTTTTGACCTGTTTCTACCATAATATTTGAAATAATTTTCTTGTAAGCAGCATATAGGTCATATGTTTTAATATAGTCTGCCAACATCTGTCTTTTAATTGGTGTGATATAATTATTGAGGCCATAAATAGGACGTAAGTCTGATGTTTTGTTTCTTTGTTCTCTCTGGTTTTCATTTATCTGTTTTCCCCTCTATATTCTTGTGGGTTAATTGAACAGTTTTTAGAATGCTCTTTTGATTTATATATAGTGTTTTTTAAATGTACTTTTCTGTAGAACTTTCTAAGTGGTTGTTTTAGGTATTGTAATATCCATACATAACTTATCATAGTCTATTGGTATATCACTTTGAAGTGTACAAACCTTTTCTCTCTTTACATCCCTTTAACTTCCCCTGTTTATAACATAATTGTCTTAAATTTATTTCCTATACATAAATTTAGAACCACATCAGTGTCATATTTTCTTCAACTACCAAACATAATTTAGACAATTCAAGAGGAGAAGGCAAGTCCATGTACCCATATTTTTGCTATTTTCTTCCTGGTGTTCTAAGGTTCCTTCTTTTATTGTTTCCTTTCTGTTTTAGAATTTCCCTTAGTCATTTGTTTAGGGTAGTTCTATTGGCAATAAATTCTCTTAATTAATTTTCCTTCATCTGAGAATGCCTTGATTCCCCTTTCATTCTTAAAGGGTATTTTCTCTGGCTATAGAACTCTGGGTTGACAGCTTTCTTCTTTCAACACTTGAAAAAATGTATGTCACTTCCTTCTGACCTCCATGGTTTCTGATGAAAAATCTGGAGATGACCCTGTACCACCACAGAGATAGAGCATCATGTACCTCTCAAGGGTCTGACACTTGTGTATCCCTGACACTGTGTAATTAGGGTTAGGGAGTATAAGTTTCCTGGTGCTTCTGAGTGTGTCCTTGTGTATCAGCTACCCCATGATCACCCTGTGCGTGAATGCCACTCAGCTCCACAGCGGGCCTCAGCTTGCTTTCGTTTTGGTCAACAGCTGGCCTTGCAGGACCAATGTCCTAGGTCATTACTGCAGCCACCATGCCATCCTCAGAGGAGGGTGGTGTGAAGGCAGCCTGCATTCCCCTGGCCTGCAAACCCATACCCATGTACAACCTACCATTTCATCTCCCTGAATGGCACCAACATGTAATTATAGTCTGTTGACCAGGGTTAACTAGAGGGAATCACAACATAGAAGATGTATGCATTTCCTAGGGATGTTGTAGCAAATACCACAAACTAGGTGGCTTAAAATAACAGAAATTTACTCTCTCACAATTCTAGAGGACAGAAGTCCAAAATACAATTGTTGGCAGGGATGCACTCCCTCTAAAGACTGTAGGGGAAGATCCTTCCTTGCCTCTTTCAGCTTCTAGTGGTCCAGGTGTTCCTTGCAGCACAACTGCAATCTCTGCCTCCATCTTCACATGACTATCTTCCCTTTTTGTATCTGTGTCCAAATTTCCCTCTTCTGATAAGAAAACCAGTCATAATAGATTAAGGTTCACTCTAATTGCCTTATCTTAACTGTTAAATCTGCAAAGACCTTACTTCCCAATAAGCTCACATTCCTAGGTACTGGGGATTAGGACTTCAACACAATTCAACCAGTAAGAGGGGAGAAAAGCTTAAAAAGTGAAACTGAATATAAACATTAACAGAGTGCAAGGAACGGAAGCTAAAACCCTCTTAAGGACACTCTCATGAGCTCACTACAGTTCCTGGACATTTCATGTGAATGGAATCACACCTTTATATAGTGTTTTGTGTCTGGCTTCTTTCACTGAGTGTAATACCTTCAAGGTTCATTCCTGTTGTAGCATGTATTTATATTTATACTTCATTCCTTTTTATAACTAAATAGTATTCCATGTATGTATATAGCATATTTGTTTACCCATTCATCAGTTGATGGTCATTTGGACTGTTTCCACTCTTTTGGCTGTTATGAATAATGCTGGTTTACCATCATGTAGAAGTTTTGTATGAACATATGTTTTCAGTTCTCTTGGACCTATAGCTAGGAGTGGAATTACTGAATCACCTAGTAACTCTGTGTTTAACTTTTTAAGGAGCTACCAGACTGTTTTCCAAAGTGGCTGCACCATTTTCCATCCTTACCAGCAATGTTCAGTTAACAACAAGCATTCAATATCTCCATATCTTATGCAGTATTTGTTTTTTCTTTTACATTTAAAAAAAAATTATAACCATCCCAGTGAGTATAAAGCAGTATGTTATTTTGGTTTTATTTGTATTTCTCTCATGACAAATGACATTGAACATCATTTCATGTGTTTTGTGTATAAAACATGGCCATTTGTGTATTTTCTTTGGAGAAATGTCTATTCAAATCTTTAGTCCTTTAAAAGTTTGGTTATTTGTCCTTTTACTGTGGAGTTATAAGAGTTCTTTATATATTCTGGGTAATAGATCTTTATATGATTTGCAAATAATTTCTCCCATCCTTTTCACTTTTTTGATAGTGTTCTTTGATTGGCAAAAGTTTTAAATCTTGATGAAATTCAGTTTGTCTATTTTTCTTTTGTTGCATGCGATTTGGGTGGCATATATTAGAAAGTATTGCCTAATGTGTGGTCATGAAGATTTATACCTGTTTTTTCTTTTAAGAGTTTCATAGTTTTAACTATTATGTTTAGCTCTTTGATCCTTGTATGCTAATATTTGTAGATAGCATGTGATAGGGATCCAAATGCATTATTTTGCTTGTGGATATCCAGTTGTCTGAGTACTATATGTTGTTTTTATCCATTAATTTGATTAAGATATTTTTATTACTTATTTATTTATTACTTATTATTTTTTTATTATTTTGTTATCATTAATCTACAATTACCTGAAGAACATTATGTTTACTAGGGTCCCCCCTTCACCAAGTCCTCCCCACAAACCCCATTACAGTCACTGTCCATCAGTGTAGTAAGATGTTGTAGTGATTCAGATATTTTTAACGGCCTCCTTTATCCTTTTGCCTATATCCCACATATACACAGACAGTCCCTAATGCACTGTCTGCAGACACACTCTCTTCCCCAGCGTCCTGGGCTGCAACCTTAGTGGGGTGTGCCTGCCCTCTGGGACCCCAGGAGTGCTCCTTCCCACTTTCCCATGCAATCAATCATTGTCCTTTGGGAACTCCCCCTGTTCCTCCCTAATGGAGGAGCAACACCAAGTGTTTCTAACTATTTGATTTGGGTTAAAATCTTCCATTGCTCACAATGGACACTTTGCTATTCTTTTTTCACATTTATTTTCACCAGTGACCATCCCCTTTCTCAGCAGAGTGAAAACAGCAGTTTTTCTTGGATATTTTTCACTGCAAGAGTATCTTGAAAAGTGAACAAGACGAAATTCAAGATTTCCTATCAGGGTCTCTGCTGGGATCTGCACACAACCCCTTCCTTAAACCACAATGATCTTTGCAGTGGAGGAAATTTCAGGTCTCAGCATTTGGCATTGGTGTTCCCGTGCTTGCATGGCTTCCATGCAGGACTTGTGGGCCTCTCTCTCCCATATGTGCTCAGCTGTTCTGAGTATTTTCCCTTTTTAGGCGTCTCCTTAGTGATCTGACATCAGGAACCTGAGAATCTCTGCTGTGAAGGCAACAGGCAGGAAATGCTGTAGGGCAGAGATTTGCAAATAAATCCCAGTGTCAGAGATGAGTTTGACTTTTGTGTGTGAGGGTGGGCTAGGGGAGAAAGTGCACAAGACGAAACAGCTGGACGTCCATTCTGATGTTGAACTGGCATTGCCTTGCCCTTTGGGTGGAGAGAGAGGGAGACACAGGATTGATGACACAGGTAAACCCGGCCCATTTTACTGACTCAGATGTGCATGGGACAGAAGACATTACTCTTTACTCACCATCATGTCACCAGTTAGCCCACAAAGACCCGTTTGACCTTTTTTGGAGATGGAAATAAAATAAAAAATTCCAAGCTTCTTAAAGTTTTTGACATATCTCTGAGTTGAAAAGTGTATCCTTCCCGGTGTAAGCCAGTGAAAGACTCCTCTTTGGAAGCAGGCTCTCTGCAGAGTCTCAGTGGCCCCTAGAAAATCGAGCCTCTGCTCAATTCTCCTCGGACTTGCAGAATTGTCTGTATTTACTCTGCTGGGGGTGGGAACGGGGCTGCATGGGGAGACCCTCCCCCGGTGGCACGGATGGGCAGTTCTACACCCGTGTGTTCTCTGTGTGTGGTCACACACCTGAATGTGTGTCTGTGCCTGCTCTTGGGCACCTGGTTTATGTGGATGGGGTTAGGAATGACAGGGTAGTGTGTTGTTCAATGGGCATATAGGGCAGAACAAACGCCTACCAACTAAAGGAAATACTGATTTTCTTTAACACAACAGGATGGTATTTATTTATACAATTCAGGTTCAGTTCAAATAAACAATACGGATTGAGGTTCTGCTCAGTGTTGGCTCTTGCCCTTGGTCCTGGGGGAAGTCCAGGGTTTGAGAGGACAAATGCTCCTCATATGTCTTCAGGAGCAACGACAACTCAATGACAGGGAAAGGCGGCTGGGGTCAATGGTAACAGCGACACTTAGTTGGCTGGCTTCTGTAAGGGGAAAGCCCAGGGAGGCCAGGCCGCCCGGGATGGTTTAAGTGGGAGATGGGCCCTGGAAGCAAGTGGGAAACTAGGGCGAGATGGAGTTGGACAGGAGGACCTGCAGGCCCTGAGCACGGGAATCGGTGTGACTGTCAGCGGACTGGTCAGATCTGGTTACGGTCTGTCAGTCTGTCAGTTGGGACCGACCTCGCCCTGGGCCCAGGGCAGGAGGCGGAAGAGCAGCGCGGTGCCTCCCAGCAGCGCAGCCATCATGTCATTTTTGAATAAAGATAGGTTTATTACTTCCCTCCCCATTTATATGACTTCTTTTCCTCCCCTCATTTCCCGGGCTGGACGTCCATTCTGATGGTGAATCGGGGTGAGCACTCTAACGCTGTAAGGCTTTACTCACCAGTCCTGTCCTTCACCTTCAGCTCCCAGTCATTTCTGCACAACTCTGCCTCACAGAATCCCTCCAGGCCAGACCCTTTCTCACAGCAGACTACTGTTATTAATTAATTATTACTTGTGAGGCCCGTGGCCAGGGGAGGGCAGTATCCCCTGTTGTTCTTGTCCAGCTTCAGTATTCGCCATGTCTTGGGCTCCTAGGCCTTAGGAGGTGGACTTTCTCGTGTCTGACTCTGTACATATATAGATTGTTTATGCTTGTGCTTTGTAAATGTCTTTGACAGCAAATTCTTTCCTACCCTATATTACAAGCCTATACACTAACTCCCAAGTCTACACATACAATGATATGGAGCATTTATTATTATAAAAAATACATGTGGAGTATTTATGAGTGTGAAATTTATCTATTTATGACTATGAATTCATCGTACTAGTAAATAAACTCATGTATCAGAAGTAAACATCAACACGTGTGACCCTGATAACTCTCACTGATAATAAAAAACTTACAACCTACAAGGATCACAAAGAGAGATACCTACTCACGTTTAGGAACTAGAAACGTATTAAGGCGGGTCAGTGCCTGCTATGGTCTGAACGTTTGTCCTCCCATAATATTCCTATGTTGAAGGCCCTAAAGAATGGCATTATAAGGTGGGGCTTTCGGGAGGTGATGAGGTCATGAGGGCAGAGGCCCAATAAAGGAGAATGTGCCCTTGTAGAGAGGCCCAGGGGACTCGTTCATCCCTTCCACCCGGCGAGCACACAGGGACGTGTTCACAGCGACAGCCCCAAAGGGGGCCTCACCACAACCTGACCAGGCTGGCATCCCAGTCTTGGACTTCCAACCTCCAGATCTCTGGGAAATTGTTCTCTGTTGCTTACAAGCCATTCAGTCCGATTTTTAAAAAAATAGCAACTCTAACAGATTAAGCATCTACTTTACTTTAGCACTTAAAATAAAAATGGCTGTTTTCTCTTTGCTATGAATCCATTTTCTACTGAAAACTACTAATCATTACTATATTTCCAGAGGAAAAAGATACACAAGACTACAAAAATGTTTTGAGGATGTTTTAGACAAATTTAAGAACGATGTACATACAGTCAAAGATGAAACTTAAAAACTAAAGAGGACAGGTTGAGCTTTGGCAAAATTGATAGTGTCCGATGCTTTCTGTCATTAAAACTGTCTGAAACCACAGGATCCCTTTGGAATAAGTTTTAGTCCCCTTTCAGCGCCAAATGCTCCATTTTTCTTGCCAGGTTCCCAGCATTCTGAAGACCCACACTCCCCGCGGGGGCCTGGGGCGGCGGCCTGGGGAACAGCAGCCAGAGCAGCACGGCGCCCCCCAGCAGCGCGGCCGCCGCCAGCCTCCAACCGCCCCCCAGCGCGCGCCGCCACCCGCGCAGCGCCGCCCGCAGCCCGCGCCCCCGCCGGCCCCGCGCGCGCGCCGCGAGCCGGGCCACCAGGCGGCCCAGCCGCTCCTCGGGGCCCGCGGCGCCCAGAGCGCGCGCCAGGCCGTACACGTCGTTCGTGTAGGGGGCGCCCCCGTGCGCGCGCGCCAGGCGCTCCACCAGCGCCAGCAGCTCGCACGCCTGCGCCTCGCGCTCCTCGCCCGCCGGGCGGTTGTCCACGGCGCACACGCGGCCGTCGCACGCGGCCACCAGCTCGCGCAGCGCGCGGTTGTCCGTGTCGCGCAGGAAGTCCTGCAGCGAGCCGCCCGCCAGGTCCTCCCTGCGCGTGAAGACCAGCACGGTGCGCGCCAGCACCTGGTCGCCGAACAGCTCCCGCAGCGCGCGCACGGCCTGCTGGTCCTGGGCGGTGAAGCGGCCCAGCTGGGTGACCAGCAGCAGGGCGTGCGGCCCGGGCGCCGACAGCAGGTAGCAGCGGCCGCGCTCGGCGCACGCCGGGTCTGTCTGGTCCACCTCGGAGCTGAAAAGGTCCGGGGTGTCCACGACGTCCACGTGCCAGCCGTTCCACCGCCGGCTGGCCACCGCGCAGGTCCTGGTCACGGACCTGGACGCGAGCCTGGAGGGGAACCGCCGCTGGCCCAGGATGCTGTTGCCCGTGGCGCTCTTGCCCGCTCCGGTCTTCCCGGCCAGGATGAGCCTCAGCCTGGGTTCCTGCGGGGCGGGCCCATAGTCGTCGAAACCTGCGAGGACCGATTGACCAGTGTCAGCCTCCAGACTCAGAGGCTCGCCTCCTGGTCCGCTGGGCCTCCTGGGCGCCCTCTGAGCGTGGGAGAAACAACAGCGCCTTCGGCTTTGGCTTTCGAGCCAGGCCTTTCCTGAGGGGACCTGGTCGCCGCGTCTGGAACTCCCGGGGGTCTCTCCCCGTCTACTTCTCTCATTCTGGCTTCCCCACATGGCCTTTAGATGCGCCACACGTACCCGTGGACGTGTATTTACAACTAGACTCCCCTCTGCAATGCCAGCCCACTGCTTCATCTGCATGGCCCCTGTGCATCCCCCCACCCCCACCCCAACAGGCCGGGCTGTTCCACGTTGGACAACTCCCGGGGGCTCTGCAACGCTTCTCCCAGAATCCAGTCCGGAACAAAGTGGGGGAGCCTGGCCTGGTGGTGAAGGGCCGTGGAGTCCCAGACTCCCGGGTTTGAATCACAGCCCCACCATGTGCTGGCTGTGTAACCCTGGGGGAAGTTGCTTAACCTCAGCCTCAAACCTCTTCTGCAAAAATGCCAATAATACTTGCAGTTGCTTCTCAAGGGTTGCTGAGAGGATTAGAGGAGATGATTTCTCTTCTTCCCTCCCTCCTCCCTCCCTCTCCTCCCTGTCCTGTCCCTGCTGCCCATTAGGATACCTGCTCAACCCTCCATCCTTGTTCTCCAGCACATTCTACCTGGTAGAGCATGTTCCCTCTGGGGCATGATATCTTCTACATCTCTGTGGAGATCAGAGGAGGTTTATCATCCTCATTTACTTTGGGAATGGACGCACAGGCTAGTCACAGCACTTAAATACCTCACAGCACCTCTGGGGCTCGTGTCTGCCCAGTCAGGAGGCAGCCCATTTCGCTTGTCACCCAGAGCCCACACTGGGGCAAGGACATGATGCGAGATATGTTCTTACCATAAGGATTCTCTTCATCTCTTGCCATCTTCCTTCCTCCCATGCTTCCCTAGAAGAGTCCCAAACACAATTTGTTCATTCATTCATTCATTTGTCCATTCATTCATCAGGTGGCATGACCACCTGCAGTGTGTTGGGCACAGTCCAAAGAGCTGGTGACACCACCGTGAAAAAGCCATGGTTCCTGCCTTGCCTGAGCATCAGGATTTAGGGGGGCATTGGAAGGACCTGGTCTGGGGCTGGACTGGCACCGTGGAAATGTGTGGAGAGCCTGGTTTTCCTTTTCAGGACCTCCAAATGCGAAACACAGAGGGGAGATTATAGCACCTTGCCATGCCAGTGAGTAAGCTTAGATAGGAATTTCCCAGGAGAGTCTATGCCAGTGACAGAAGCTGTTGATACCAGGTTTTCCCAGGAGATTCAGCAGCCAGGAGAGACTTTGGAAAACGGTGAGAACCAGAAAATGTGCTCAGGACTTAGAGAACTGCCTTAGGGTGGTAGGCCTGGGAAACAAACAAGGGAGAAGTTGAATTTTGCTTTGGAAGTAGGGAAAAAACATACCACTCAAGCTGCTCTGGAGAGCCTCTGGTCTGCCCTCGGAAACCAAATAATTTGGCTTGTCTACATATGTCTGAACATGACCAGTGTGCTGGAGAGACTGGGATGTGCCCTCCAACTCCTGATGTCCTTGCCCTGCAATCTGAGGCCTCTCAAAGTCAAGCGATCCTACCCAATTCAAACGCCGAATCCCGTTCCCCATTCTGTGATCACGTTTGCCTGGTCACGTGAGAACCTGGCCACGGGGCGCAGCCTCTCCTCGGTCTACTTCCCAGCCCACTTCCGGGCGACCCCTCCTCAGTCAGCTGCAACACAGAGAGCAGAATTCGGGGTCTGTGCGCCCACCTTGTGCTTTTACTCCTGCGACTCATCCTCCCCACATTTCCGTCTGTCCTGTCTGTGCTCCCCCAGCCATTTCACATTCTCACCCAGGTCACTGCAGGTGACTGTGTTCTCTCCCGTTGGCACCACGCAAGGAAAAGCAGAGGGAGAGGTTGGCGGCAAAGGACTTAGATGACAGGCTTGCCTGGTACTCAGTCCAAAGTGGGCTCTGTTTCTGCAGTAACTGCCCTGCCACCTCCCAAAGCCTTCAGTAGTTCACCCCACGGGCCTTACCTGATGAGGTATTTTCTGTGGAGAAATCAGCAAACCCCCAAAACTGAGAGCATAACGGAAGTGGAGAAAGAGCCACAAGATTCAGCGCAAAGAACAAGGGTTTAGCTAAACAAGAAGTTCTTGTCAAAGATGGAAATGAGTAAATGTACTGCAGGGAATTCGCCCAACACCTGCATAGGTCATTGGAATTTTCCATATAGTTTGGAATGGGGTGGAAATGATTTAAAATAGTTAAGAGGGAAGTAAGCCCCAGTGAAATCTGGGATGACAAATGGCTCTTGATTACTGAGGTATGTAAAACATGGACTCCTGTATTCTTAACACTCGGAGACTTCACAGTTCATCTGTCAGCACCTCCCAAATTTGCTGTTTTCAGAGTTGAGTGTTCTATACATTGTACCTTTTTGGGGTCCTCGGCAGAGATTCTGACTCATGTATCTGATATTTCTGATGTAATCAGTCCACAAAGGAAACCAGTTAGTTATTCAAACTCCTGCATTGTACAGATGAAGAATTTGAGGTGCCCCAGCAGCTGGTGTGGAGAAGCTTGAACTAGGGGTTGGGTATTTAAGGGGTCATACAGCGAGAAGGCTTGCAGACCACGGTCCTCGCTGCCGCTGTCTCGTGTGGGGGCTGGGTGGGTCCAGACTTGCCGCAGTGGAACATGCTTTGAGGTTAGACTGCTTGTGTGTTCACAGAAATCTCTTTGCCTTTGCTGAATACGCAATTTGGGCAACAATTAAACTTAACAATATAATTCCTTGAAAAATATATTTTGTTCCTGCAGGTGGTTCTAGCACACACTTCTCTTACTGTATTAAGGAGGCTGATGTTGCTCTTAAATAAGGAGGTGTGCCCTCCAGGCTGGGGAGATGTTCATAAGACTTCTGAACTTACTCTGTCTGAAACTCGGAACATCTTTGAAAACATGGAGGCATGATGTGGGTTGCTCCGCCCTCACTCACCCTGGTGATGCCGCTGCAGTGCAGGTGCTCAGGCAGTACCCACGCTCAGAGCCGTGCTCCTTCTGGTTGGCCACAGCTCCTGCTCCCGGGCGACTCCCTTCCCCTGCTGGGCTCAGCTTTCCTGCAGAATGGGTGACAGGCTCCGCCGTTGGCTTGGAGGATCCCCTGACCTACTGCTTTCCCTTTGGTCGTGAGGGCGGAAGGCTGTTCCTCCCAGCACACAGAGGGCCTCTCAGACCTCAGAGCTCAGGAAGCCCACGGGGGGAGGGCCCAGTGGTGACAACTTAAAGAGACAGACACGTTTGCCATTGAGCTGTTGGTTTGCAGTGTTTCCACTGAGAAACCTATTCCCCATTTTGGACTATGGTGATGTTTTCAGAAGGGCCCTGAGATACCAACATTTTGTGGGCTATATAACCTCAGAGGTGAAGAGCATCTTAGCTTTCTGAGGCCTGTTTTCATTTCTAGCCTCTGACCACTCTCATTTTCAGTTGCCTTTTGCTTTTTAGGTATTTCCCTAGAAAATGGCCACTTGCAAAGTCTCATCATTCTCAAAGGAAGGCTTCTCCAGCTATTAATAATAGGATAGCAGATAGAGGATATAGAAAATTTTCATACAAAGCTTAGTCCGGCCATCTCTCTTGTTATCTCTAACCCAAGTTGCTGCTGCTTCTCTCAGGAGGGTCATGAGAAAGGTGAGTGAAACAGCCAGTCATTGTGTGGGGTGTGGACCCTGGATCTGGTTAAGTCATCAACAAGCTTTGTGATCTTGCCTGGCCCACCTGACTTCTCTTGAGTTGACCGTCTTTGTATGCAGGGAGAGGATTAATCCACAGTGTGGTCTGATACACATATCTTGCAAAATGTTTACCACCATAGTGCTAGCTAACACCCCATCACATCATATAATTACCATTTCTTTGTAGTGGTGAGAACATTTGAGATCTACCCTCTAAACTTTCAAGTATACAATACAGTATTATTAACTCCAGTCACCATGCCTCTTGTTAGCTCCCCAGGACTTACTCATCTTATAAGTAGAAGTGTGTACTCTTTGACCCATATTTTCTTTGGTCAAAATTTTCTTCCAAGCCAGTCTTCCTCTGGTGCTTTATCTACCTGAATCTACAGACATCATTCCTATTAATAACTCTTTTACACACTGTAAAATAGTTGTAAAGAGTGAAGGTAATCATGATATAAAAGCCAGTGCCTGGACTGTATGCAGTAGGCCTTCAAAAAACACTGGTAATGATCCCTCCACTCCAAATTTTTTGCTGTTCTTAGCCCATATCCAGTATATTTCCACCTCCAAGGATTTAGTTGTGCTGTTTCCCCCTCTGTTTCCTGTTAGAGTGCAATATTCAAAAAAGCAAAATCATGGTTCTCAGGCAAGTATAAAAAAAAATGTATGTCAAAGATTTTGCTCGACTTACTGATTAGTGAGGGAACCAGTAAGATAATTAGAATTTGTTCAAAGAGCATTTGAGAATGTAGCATTGGTGTCCAAGACAGTCTAAAATGTAACTTTTGGGTTATACATTCCACCAGACAGAAAATTATTTGCATGTCTACAGGACAAAACATTTGCAAAATACCTCTCTGTCCTCATAGAGTTATAAAACATCTCAGACAACAGTCAAGCCTAGAATCACACAGAAAGAACACTTAGCAATCTCTTCTGACTATTTCTAAATTTTCAATCATTTTAACGGCATCACCACTTTGTGATCATAAACAGCCTCCAGTAATGATTGCTAATCCCTAGAAGATTTGTTTTATTATTCATGGTCTGATTATGTATACATATGCTGTAAAATTTTAATTACCTGGATAGGCCTCCTTGAATTTGCTCAGCAAATCTGGAGGCCAACATTATTAAGCAACTCCTAATGCCAAAGAATTAACTTCTGGAAATTTTCAAAAAGAACCTTGCATCAGACTTTTAAAAACCTCTATTATTTGTTCTTCTGTTCCAACTGCAGGGAAGACCCAACCACTTTCTTCAATAAATGTTGCATGCTGTAGCTAAAAACCTCAGTGAATTCCCCTCTTCTCTGAGGTCTCCAGAATTTGCTAATGTTTTTGGACTGCCAAAGAGTGGACTTGCTTACTACCTGCACATTGCCAGGTGCATGTATGCTATAAAGAATAAAGAGAAAATGTGAAAAGGAAGCTGTGCTTCCTCTGCATTCATCTCTTTGTTTCAGACTTTGTGGAAGGAGCGGCATCCTAGGCTGAGGGGAGTTGCAGGTGGGGACCAGCAGCGGAGAGACGGACGGTTCCCAGCCGAGGTGTGGGTGGGCCGTAGCTCGTGATGAGGAGGACAGCCAAGGGAACAGTCCAGGGGAGATATGAGGCCGTATTCTGCTCCTGTCAAAGATCTGATGGATGGAGATCACTCCTGAGTTAGGGTTCAGGGATGGGACAGATGTGTGCCAGATGCTCCTCCTTGGCCAGTGGCCTCAGGGCTGTTATGACTCGAGACTGGCATCCTGTTCCCTGTAACATCTATGAATTCTATCTCTACTGCTTCCCTCTTCCCTTTAGGGAACTTGCCAGTGTGCCCGAGCATCATACCTGGAGAAGCAGTTAGCTGATCAGGAAAACATCCAAGGCAGCTCTGAGTTCATTCAAGGAATACGTTGAATGAAATGAAACTGGGCAATGGTAGAAATGTTTTTGGTAGGAGATGCGGTCCTGGCTCTCCTCTAGACCCCTATGTGTGGTAACTTGTGAAAGAGCCACCGGGGTGTGCGACCTGTACAGCTACACAGGACCCTCTGCCTAGAAGGGCCCCTCACGTGGTTTGGTTTACGCTCTGGTGATATCAGCTTGAAATCCATAATGGATCTTGAACAAAAGGCTGGCATTTTCATTTTGCACCATACCTGATGAATCACACAGCTGGTACGGATCTGTACCTTTTTTTGGAAGTTGGGAAACTGTTACCTGGGGCCCTTCAATGTGTTCCAAGTCATTAACACCAATGACTGGCCCAGTGATATGAACCGATGATATGGTCATTGACATCACAGCGTCCAAATCTTGCTGCTTCCCTCCGTGGGTAACCACCCCATTGTCCACTACTTCCTGCTCTGGTCCTTTTGGTACCTATCCTCAAGCTTGAGCACTGACTAATTTCTCAATGTATCTAACCAAAAACATTTTTATGGTGATGAAATAGGCAACCAGAATAGTTGGTCAACCACAAGAACTTCGACCACCTGCCTCTTATCTCAGAAAGGTTCTAGAGTAGGTTAGAAGCATCTCCTGGGCAAGTCTAGGAAACTGCCTCTGCCTGGCCGGGGGTAAGAGGAAGTAGGAAGGTTGGGGGGCAGAGCTGAGTTCTGCTGCCTGGACGCATCTTTACTTAACCAGATCACGCATATTTTCAAGCTTGCAAGACTGTATGATGAAACCAGAGAAGCTGTGTGGTCATTGAAAGATTTTTTTCCAGGCCTCATCTTACTCTTTCTCTTAGTTCCCAGTGGTTCAGGCCCTCTTGGTTTTGTACCTGAGTGCTGTTAATTTTTGAATGAGAAACACGAGACCTTCCTAAAAGAGTATAGTAAAAACACATATTATGTAATCATTGGGAAGTACCCCCCAGGCTCTAAACTTGGAGACACCAAGCTAGATATCTGGCTGCCTTCTTCCCTGAACCATCCATTCCATGGCCTCCCACTCCACTCAGGGAGGATGATCAGACACAATGCCTGGCTTTCTGTGCAAGATTTGGGTCGTTTGATAAGGGCCTGTTGCATCTACCATTATAAGCCAAAACAACAAATCAGCTTTGGAAATTTTGGTGCAATAGCAGACACCTGGAGAAAAAGGTTTCAACTTGGCAAAACTGAAGCACACTCCAAATTATAGGTCAATATCTCTGTCTCTTTAAAGGCAAACAGTCCCTTCACTGGCCCCACCCAATGAAGCTTCCTGGCTCAGAGGTTTCAGAGGGTGCAAACACTTAATCATAGTACAAGCAAAAGCACCCGCTCAAACAGCTTCTTTGGAGAAAACTTGAGAACTCATCAACCCGTTCAAAAGGTGAGTCTGGCTGAGAAGAGGTCCCACAATGACAGAGCTGCAGGGGGCGGAAGGACACTGGGAATCCTCCTTGGGGGTGGATTCTGATCTGAGAAGGGACCATTTGCTGCGCCAGCAGCTCAGCAAGGAGAACGCTGCCAGAGTTGGGGGCAGGGAGCAGGGTAGATATAAGGAGATTTATCAGCACAGTGTCCATACATCTCATATTTAACAGGACAAGCTTTTGCTGAGTAGAGGACCTTCCATCCACTTGCCTTTGTGATGGACATTGAGTGCTGCTAACTCCCCCTTTTTCCCATAATAGGAAATCAGTGTCCCCAAGGCAAGTCTTTAGACCTGGAAAGCCATTTAGAGACCTTCATCTACATCCCTCTTTTTACTGAAAAAGAATCAGAATATCAGAGTGTGTAGTGAATCTCCAGGGGATAGCCAGGTCACTAATGGCAGAGGAAATCTATTATTCAGTTTGCCAACTTCTTTCCAACATTTAACAGAGAAGCTGTGTGCTGGGTAGTGTTAACTTTTGGGGTGGGGAGGGGTGTGTTGGGGAGAGGACTGGCTATTCCAAAGAAACAGTGTGTGGGAAACCTCATTGCCTTTCCTCATCACACACTTGCTACCAGCTCAGTTTCTGGAAAGAATGTGGACTATCTTCCCTGCATCTCTCTGATCTGATGTAGACGGAAATCTAGACTCATGGGCCTGAGAAGGAATTAAGAGGCCATAGTGTGCAGTGGGTAAGAGTGAATGTGGCAAAGTTAGACAGACTGGACTGGACCCCTCTCTGCCTAAAACCTGTTAGCACAGTGTGACCTTGGGCAAGTTTCTCAGCAATTCTGGCGCCCTATCAATTTCCTCATTTAAAAATTTGGAATAATAAAATTAGTTTCTTTGCAGGCTATTTTTGGGGAGTAAATGAAATAATGTATGAAATATATTTATCAGGATGCTTGCTATATAGAATACACCCAGTATACTAACTAAATACACATAAGTTAAATTTTTTATCGCAGAAAATTTTTAAGTTGTTCAAAGGTAAAGAGAGTTATATAGGGAACTTCCCTGTACCTTTACCAAGCTTCAACAGGTATCACAGGTATCAAGTTTTGCCAATTTTGTTTCATCTATATATTCCCCATTCCCCACACACCCCTGATTATTTTGAAGCAAATATAAGACATTTTGTCACTTTACTAGTAAATATTTGAGTATGTATGTCTGAAATATAAAGACCATTTAAAAATATTAACATAATCACACTCCTAAAAGCAACTAGAATTTTAAAAAATGTTACCAGTTGTATTCAGAGTTCCCTGATTGTCTCGACAAATTTTAAATTGTCTGAACTTGGTTTGAAATCAGGTCCATAAATTCTAATTGTTTGATATCTGTTAAGTTCAACTTCATATGTAGTTTCCTAACTTCCTGTTTCTTTCTGTGAAATTTCTTTAAGAAAGGGACAGTCTTTTGTCCAACAGAATTGGACAATGTATACTTTGTTGATGAAATCCTCAAGATGTCATCTAACAGTTTTTCTAATCCCAGTGTTTCATGTAAATTTATGTTTGAGAGGCCTGATCAGATTAAGGTTTGACTGTTTTTTTGGTGGGAATACTTCATAGGTGCAGTTGTAAATTTCATTAGAAAGAATCTAACATTGACTGGACTCTGATGTTAGCACACATCAATGACTCCCTAGTGTAAATTTGTAAATTTCATTAAGGGTCACACATTAGGATATTCTAGTGTTATCATTCTTTTTTAATGGGTTAATTTTTTAACTTGAAATGTCTAATCTATTTGGAATTTGAATGACATGAGGAAATGGATGCAGGTTTGCCTTTTCTATGTGGTTGAACAGTTATCCCAGTGTTGCTTGGTAGCCCATCCTTTTTTTTAATTTTTGGAAACACTGTTTATTATGGCTTTCATTCACTTGGTCCAAATATCATTTATAGAAAACTCCTGAACTGTTCTCTAAAGTGCATTGTAATGACAATATATTTTTCTTACTGTTTTTCATACAATAAGATGCACAAACCTTACTGTGCAGCCTGATGACTTTGACATGTGTGTACACTCATGTAACCATTGCCCTGATACAGATATCAAACATTCTCCCTAATTTTTTTCTCTTCACCTATTTCACCCATCCTCCGCCCCAGCTATGGTAAGCACCAATCTGTTCTCTGTTTATGAACTCTGTGTAATGTGTCTATTTCAGTTTTGTTCATTCATTTGTTTTGTTTTCTTAGATTCCACATGTAAATGAAATCATATGGTATTTGTCTTTTTCTGCCTGATTTACTTCACTGAGCATAATACCCTCTAGGTCCATCCATGTTGTTGCAAATGGCAAGATTTCCCTCTTTTTTATGGCTGAGTAACATTCCAGTGTATATACGTACCACATATTCTTTAACCATTTATCTATTGATAGATGTTTAGGTTGCTTCCATATTTTAGCTATTGCAAATAATGCTGTGATAAACAGAGGAGTGCATATATCTTTTCCTATTAGTGACTGTGATTTCTTTGGGTAAATTCCCAGAAGTGAAATTGCTAGGTTGTATGGTATTTCTATTTTTAGTTTTTTGAGAAATCTCCACACTGCTCTCCATAGTGTATCAATTTGCAAACCCACCAGCATTATAGGAGGATTCCCTTTTCTCCATATCCTTGTCACACTTATTATTATTTCTTGTCTTATTGATGTTAGCCATTCTGCTCAGTGTGAGGTGATATCTCATGGTTTTGATTTTCAAGGCCCTGATGATTTACAATGTTGAGCATCTTCTCATGTGTGTGTTAGCCATCTGCACATTTTCTTTGGAAAAATGTCTATTCTGTCCATTGTTTAATCGGATTATTTGTGGGTTTTTTGGTGTTTAGTTGTATGAGTTCCTTATATATTTGGATATCATTCCCTTATCAGATATATCACTTGCAAAAATATTCTCCCATACAGTAGTTTACCTTTTTGTTTTATTGATGGTTTCCTCTTCTATGCAGATTTTTCGTTTGATATAGCCAACTTATTTATTTTTGCTTTTGTTTCCTTTGCCAGAGTAGACATATCCAGAAAGAAGTTACTAAAACTGATGTTCACGAGTTTACTGCCTATGTTTTTTTCTAGGGTGTTTATGGCTTCAGGTCTTATATTTAAGTCTTTAATCCATTTTGAGTTTATTTTTGTGTGTGGTGTAAGATACTGATCGAGTTTAATTCTTTTGAATGTTACTGTCCAGTTTTCCTAAGACCATTTATAGAAGAGGCTGTCTTTCCCCATTGTATATTCTTGCTCCCTTTGTCCTATATTACCTGACATTATAGGCATGGGTTTATTTCTGGGCTGTCTTATCAGTCCATCTTTTATCCCCATTGATGTGAGAAGTTTCCTTACTGAATGTAAGTGCAACATAATATAACTGAATTAAATATAAACATATAGTATAATCAGTTTGGCCTATTTCTGAGTTTTCTGTTTTTGTTTCATTGTTCTATTTCTCTATGCATGCACCAATACCATACTACCTTAATTTTAGGAATTATCAAGTTTTATTATTGGGTAAAGCTAGGCTTCCCTCATTGTTCCCCCTTTTCTTGATTAAATAGGCTACTTTGATTTTTGTTCATCCAAATGAACTTATAATTAACTATTTTAGCTGCAGGGAAAAGAAAGTGATGACAAAAACCTTTAAATTTATATTTATATAAAATCATGGTAAACAAGCATCTATTAATTCAAATTTATGAAATGCTTTAAACATAAATCAGTATTGAATTTAGCCAAGGTCTTTTCTACATCTAGGTAATTTTCTTCTTAATCTGTTATAAACACTATTGAACCACTATTTCGAACCATTACTCAGAACCGTTATTTCAGAAAATAGTGTTTCTGAAATAAAGCACATTTAATCACACTGTGTTACTTTTTAGTGTCTAATAATTTATGTAGGATTTTTGTATCACTATTCACCAATAAGACATGTCTGTAGCTTTATTGGGGAAATCTTTGTTAGCCTTTGGGATCGGTGCTGTAGAACCCTACTTTAACACTGGTGGGATTGCTTCCTAGAAAGAATTGAAAAGAATTTTCCTTCTTTTTGTATGATCACAATAGTTTAAGTAGCATTGAGATTATCAGGTCTTTAAAGATTTAAATGAGTTCCCCTGTGAAACCATCTGGACCTGATACCCTTTTTTGGGGAAAACTCATTAACTACTTTATTACTTCTTCAATAGCAATTAAACTATTCATCCTTCTGTATTTCTGGGATCAATATGAAATATAGAATATTATGAATTCTCAGGGAGGAAGAGAAAGAAGAAAAGATGGTTGAAAATGGTTCCCACTTATCTAAAATGACCCCTTTTTTCCTCTCCTTCCCTTCCTGAAGGTCTGTGGATACCTGAGTCCCAGGACCTCTTGATAGGAACATGGCTGACCCTCAGGACAACACCCTGAGGATCGTTCTGGTGGGGAAAACGGGAAGTGGCAAGAGCGCAACAGCAAACACCATCCTTGGGAAAGAAGTATTTCCTTCCAGAATTGCTGCCCAGGCCGTCACCCAGCACTGTCAGAAAGCATCGCGGGAGTGGAAGGGGAGGAACCTTCTTGTTGTGGACACCCCAGGGCTCTTCGACACCAAGGAGACCCTGAAAACCACGTGCAAGGAAATCAGCCAGTGCGTCATCTCCTCCTGCCCCGGGCCCCACGCCATCATCATGGTTCTGCAGCTGGGCCGCTACACGCCAGAAGAGCAGAAAACCGTGGCCCTGATCAAGAGCGTCTTCGGCAGGCCAGCCATGAAGCACATGGTCATCTTGTTCACCCGCAAAGATGATTTGGGGGATCAGAGCCTGAGTGCCTTTATAGCAGGTGGGGACGTGAAGCTAAGGAGCATCCTCAAGGAGTGCGGGAACCGCTTCTGTGCCTTCAGCAACAGGGCAGGCGACGCTGAGAAGGAAACTCAAGTGCAGGAGCTGGTGGAGCTGATAGAGAAAATGGTGCAGAGCAACGGAGGGGCTTACTTCTCTGACGCCATCTACAAGCACGTGGAGGAGAGGCTGAAACGCCAGGCTGAAGACCTGAAGAAAATCTACGCTGAACAATTAGAAGAAGAACTGAAACTAGTAGAAAAGGAATATGTTCATAAATCAGAGGAAAAGCAGAAAAAAATAAAATTGCTGAAGGAGTACCATGCTGAACAAATAAAAAATATAAGGGAGGAAGCTGAGAAGAATATATTTGGAGACGTTTTGAATAAGATTATGCAGGTACTTTCACGAGTATGGGCTAGGTTTTGGCAGTAATGTAAATCTTGTTATTGAAAGGGCAAGCTCCCAGATTCTATTTCAGCCAATTGGGACCCGGATCCTACCTCAGCCAATCGGGACCCGGATCCTATTTCACCCAATCGGAGCTTGGTCTCTCTCCTCTCCAGTCAGCAAAGAGCTCACCTACCACCCTTAGACCCTGCCAATTGACCAGAGCCACGACCTTTCACCCCACCAACTACCCCTAGATCCAGCCAATCAGCCAGAGCCACAACCATCACCCCACCAACTGCCCTAGAACCCCATGAATCGTTTGTGGTATTCAAACTCACCCTCTTTCTCTGGCATCTTGCCACTGTGTTGGTGTAAATGAGAGGTTGAGCTCGAGCTACCTGGAATAAACGCTCTTTGCTTTTGCATCGGTGTTGGCTCCTTGGTGGTCTTCAGGGATTCACGACTTTGGGCACAACAGTTATTTCTTATGAATTTTATGATTCGTTATAGCAGTAGATTGTGTTTTCCAAAGATGGCTACAATGTTTTCTATCTCACTTATTCTTCTTACAATCTGACCTTGTTACCCCCTCTATTGAGTTAGTGTCTGTGTCCCCTGCCTTGATATCAATTGGATTTGTGACTGCTTTGATAAATGGCCAGTGGTTGAAGCAAACCCTGCGACTTCTACAGTTAGATGGGAAATGCCTCCCATGGATAGGAGCTCTCCTGGGGGGCTTGCCCTTGGAACTTGGACACCATGTTATGAGGAGATTGCCTATCAAGAGGCCCACAGGAAGAGGATGTGAAGTCACTGGCCCACTCACCTGGCTGATCTTACATCTGCCAGCCAGCCCAACATACCAGGAGCCGTGCAAGGGAGGTAACACCAGTGTGGGTCCTCCAGCTGCCCACTGGGCCACCTCAGATGAAGCTGCAAAAATGAGCCATCCTCACTGAGTTCTGCCCAAGTTGCAGATTCATGAGAAAAATTAATTAGTTTTGTTTAAAGCCACTAGGTTTTAGGATGGTTTGTTATGCAGTGATAACTACCCAGAAGTAAACACCTTCCCTGACCATACCCTGCCACTTCCTGCTCCCACCTGCCCCTCTCCATAATTCCAACAAATTTAACAAGTTACAGAATTGGCATAATCAGGCAATAATATATTATACAGAATTCAAAGACTCTGTTTAGGAAAATTCAAAAACACATCCTGCCTACATTAAGGGTTAGCACCCCTGGAAATGTGCATTCTTCCAGTCCACGTCGGTGAGTACTTTGTTAGTGAAGCTTTGAGCTTCTCTGGAAAGACAGTGCTGCAAGTTGATAAATTCTCATGGTCTTTTATTATCTTTCTTTTCTTTTTAAGGTAGCATCCTAACTGTCTCTGATTCTGCCTTAAAATTCTTCTGTGCTGGACACTCTTCATTAGCCTCTGCAGATCCACACGCAGCCCTCCTTGGCCCCTGCTCTTTGCCCCAGGAGGCTGCCCTAGGCGGACGACACCAGTGGGATGTCTTGCTCTCTGACTCCTGCTTGGCTTGGTCAATGAGAAGGCCAAGCAGGAGACCTCTCGGAGATGGAAAAGCAGGGTCGGGGGGTTCTGTTCTCCGGTCTCTCTGCAGGGTCTCCTCTGATGAGCTGCAACCCCACGCTGGAAGTCAGCCGCTCCCCGGGTGTGCTCTCCACTCCCCTTCCCTGGGTTCCAGCTTTCACTCACCCCCACCTGGCCAGGGGTAGGATGGAATGTTCTCGTTGTTACTGGCGCTCTGCCTTATTCTTTCCAAGCTCTCTACACATCGTAGGAAGCCCCTTGGCTAGACACTCCTCCAAGTACTTCATTAGAGTAGGCCACCTCTTTTCTGCTAGAATCCTGATTGATAAATGTTATGATACCCCCTTTTTTCTCTTTCAGAGCGCTCCCTGATCTTTATTGCTGTTGTTTAAAAAAAATTTCCCTCTAGTGTTTTCTGCCAGCAGAAAAATCTCGCCCTTACCCTCACAAGCTGTGATGTTGGCAGTGAGTAGATGGAAAGCTCTGTCTTGCTCAGGAAACTTCAAAGCTAGAGGGATGACTTTACATCACTTACCCTGATTGCAGACCACCCACAGTCACATTGTTAGAACGTCTGTAGTTGCCCTCTGTTTTGCCCATGAGGGCAATTACTGCACCAGTGAATTTTAGGCAGACAGGTATTAGAGATAACATCTAGAGGAAATAAGATCCCAAATACCTGCTCATTCTAAGGCTCATCACAAGTGTTATGAATGGAGTAAAGATGACATGGAAGAAAACAACATTTTTTCATGGAAGAACCATTTAAAAGATATTTTCCCTCAGAGACTTGCAGAAGGAATATGAATTCAATGAATCACGTGTGTCCAGGCCCGTGTCAGGGCCGATTGCAAATGCAACTCGATGTCTTTTCTTCCAACCTTACATTCTGTTTTGGAAGGTCAAATACATCCAGAGGAAAAATGAGTGAATCAAATAAATTATTAACCCTTTGCTTAACAAATGAAATACTGCTCAATTATTGTGGCATTCCTTCTATCCCAGTCTTCTCTGAATGTGGTTTTCATAGGGTTCTGAGGACTCTGAATGTTCCAGCTGCAGCACGTGCATTATTTCTGCTGTTGGAACATGGGACAGCCATGACCCTAACAGGGAATTTACAGGAGACAGAATTCAGGGCGCAGAGTCCACAGCATAGGATGCGCCCACGAGGGTGAGTGGAATGGTGAGCAGGCTTCTTTTGAGAAACAGGTTAGGGGCAGCAGGTAAGACTGTAAGGGGAGGGCAGAGTCGGGAGCAACAGTGTCCAGTTAGGTCTGTGACAAGTCCAACACCAGATGTCACACATAGGGTCTGATGTAAATGTCCTGTGCCCCCCTGAAGTGTGGACTGAAGATTATGGGGATGGCCTGGGTAAATTGCGGCAGGATAGCAACCTCAACCTGTTTCAGCCAGCACGTGCTCATCGCCCCACCTTCGGAAGCTGTATGCTAGATCTTTGCAGTGCCTGCAGGGGAAGCAGCTAGCAGCCAGTTCTGGGAGGGTTAGTCTTCAGCTAATTCAGTAGGTGTTTGAAGAGGTCAGGAGGAGAGGACGTTCTGATTACAGGTCAATAACCCTCACGATGGGCAAATGCTTGGGGTTCATCTCTAGAGTAACCGGCTGCCCAGTAAAGGCCACCTGTCTGTAACCGTGACTCAACAAGGGGCCCCACTGCGTGCCCCACCCGGAGGGCGATGCTGCTTCGCCCCGCCAGCCCCGCGAGGCAGCCTCCTGGGCTTTGATGCTGCCAGAGGATGTGAGGCGTGGAAGGCAAGGGACTCGTGGGGGGGACTTGCGCTGCGTCCTCTGGGGTCTGGCTTTGGGGTCTGGCGCTCCCGTGGGAAATACAACCTGAAAGGCTGGGCCACGCACTGGAGAGGGCAGCGCCCAGGGAGGGGGCCGTGACGGAGGCCGTCATGACCTTCACCGACTGGGCAAACGCCTGTGTTTGCCATGAATCGGGCGTGGGCCACACAGGAGGGAGCCAGTCACGCCAGCTCCAAGGACGCCTAGCCAGGAGTCCACCCGAGATCCCCGTGGTGTGTGGACCAGACCCCTGGGAGTCCAGCTGCCGGAGCTGGAGTTGGAGTGACCCACTGGAGGGGAGATGGGCGTGTCAGTCGGACGTGTAATTCCGGGGGGCTATCTGAAGAGTCATTAATGGTGCCCCCTGAGGAAAAGAGCCGCCAAGGGCACCTCCAAGCCCCACAGGCCGGGTACGGCCGAGCCATCCTCAGCGCCTCCTCCTCCTCTCCAGCCCTCGGGGAGCCGGGGCCGCGGCGAGCCGCGGGGGCACGGGAGGTGGGAGGGGCGGCGGGAGGAGCCCCGTGCGCCGCTAGCACCCCACCCCCACCCCGCCCGCCGAGGCCGGCGCAGGAGACGGAGCAGCCCTGCCCTCGCGTGCGCCTCGGGGCTGGTTACGGGGTGGGACGCTCCACTTAGGCAAACGTGACCGGCAGTGCTTGGAGGGGTTCTTGCCTGGGCAGAACCTAGCCAAGATTTCTGTCATGAGGCGCCCCCGGGCTGTCTGTTACGTGATCGCATGGTTACAGCGGGGGTGCCTTCCTTGCCGCGGAGATCACCCCAGAGGAGAGCCCCGAGATCGCGACAGCCCTAACTCCTGCAGCAGGCGCTGGGTGCCCGAGTGCCCCGTGGGGGTGGGCGTCCGGGGGCAGAGCACTTGGCTCGGGCGGATCCCTGCCGAGAATTCTGAAGCTGCCACATTCCCAGCAGGGGGGGTGGCTGTTTTACGTGTGAATCCCGGGGAGTCCAGCGTGCAGAAGACGTGGAGTGGGGTCTGCAGGGTCTGAAGTGGGAGACGTGTCTCCTTGAGCCCTGGGCCCTAGTTGCTCAAGGCCAGTCAGAGCCGGGCCTTGGCGGGCTATACATCTGCGCCAAAGCGCCCCCAGGGCTGGTGGCCGAGGGGAAAACGGGCGGTAAGGAGCCCGGCGGAGACGGGCGTGGCCCCCACACCAGAGCCCGGCTTCCGCAGCCGCCCATGGGATGTCCGAGGCATTCAGACCATTCTTAGCGGTCACAACCTGACCTCTGGATACAGATTTCAGTTCTGACAGGGTCGATCTGGTGCATAGGGTGAAGGTCCACACTTGAAAGCAATGCTTGCTGTTAAAAAGACAAAAGGGGGCTGTAATTAGACACTGGTTTCCACTGTGGTTTTTAACTCCAAAGATGACTCTGCCAGAGATGTTCTGGAGACGCTGTAATGAGCCCTGAGGTCAGAAGGGGCATGTTGGACAGACTGCCACCGTTTGCCCAAGTGATCTGCACGTCTTCCGTGAAGAACCCCTAGAAGTTCGTTTGAAAAGTCATCTGTTGAAACGGATGCAAAATTGCATAATTTCTGATATGCTTTTAAAATAGAAGTCTAATCTATGTTTATAAACAATACAAAAAATGGACTATCTAAGGCAATGGTCCTCAAGTTCTTTCTTCTTGTTAAAAGTTATCTTGATTATCTAAAATTCTTTCTAAATTGGACTGCACGCTCTGCGATTTGGAATCAACAAACTGCCAGGTTGCAGCAAGTGCTGGTGGTCATGAAAAGCCTCCTCTCCGTCCTAATCTAAGAGCTAAACTCCGATTTGGGTCTCAGCCACTCAGATGGTTACATTGGCGGATAGCCACTAAGCTTATCTGTGCATGGTACATAAGTGGTGGCCTGGGGCTGCGGGTAGGTGGTGGGGAGAGGATATTTTTGTGGCTAATGGGTATATCATTATCTTGGTTGTGGTGATGGTTTCACTGATATAGACATTTGTAAAATTTTACTTAGTTGTACACTTTAATTATGTGCAGTTTATTATATGTCAGAAATGCTCCTTCATTTTTGATATTTTTGACAATCTGATATTTTTCAAAATATCTTTTGTCTTTTAAATTGGGTTATTTGTCTTTCTATTAATGAATTGTAAGAGCTCTTTGTATATTAATGAATGTAAGAGTTCTTTGTCAGCTCTTTATCAAATATACATACAAATTCATTGTCAAATACATGCTTTTCTCCCACTTTGTAGTTTGATTTTATTTTTATTATTTGCTTATCTTAAGATGTCTATTTTGCTGATTATTTTCCTAATTTGTACATCCAGAGCTAAATTTTATCTGTAATTACAGTTTTAGCTGCATCTCATAAGCATTGAAATTCAGTACTTTTATTTATGCTTTAGTTCTAAATACTTATCAATTTCTATTACATCTTATTTTATCCATTAGTTAAAAATTGTTACAACTTATTTTATCCATAATTTAAAACTGTTCTCCAGTTGCCAAACATATGGCACTTTATTTATTTATCTTTTAATTAGATTATGTTTAGGAAAGATGGTCTATGTCATTTCAAGCTATGAAATGTTTAGAGCATTTCTTATGGGCAACATAAGACCAATATTAATAAATGTTCTCTGTGTATTTGAAAACAATTGACTGAAATTTTATGCAATAGTCTACATATGTTCATCAGATTCAGTTTATTAATGATGCTTAAATCTTCTGTGCGCTTCTTGATTTTTTTATGTCTGTTTTAGCAAAGACTGAGAAATGTATGTGAAAATCCATCATCATAAATGTAGATTTGACTATTTTTCTCTTGTGATTCAATAATTTCCTTTATAAATATGATGCCTATCATGTGGTACATATAAATATAAAACCATTTTTTATCTTGATGCATAAAACTATTCACACCTGATGAACAGGTGAGCCCTGACCTCACTATTGAACATGCACCGCTTTTTCCCCTCTTAATCCTCTTTACCAGACTCTGTGATTTTCTTTCTTACATAAGTATACATTTATTACATTTTATAATTTAAAAATTTATTCCTTTTTAAATTTTCTACCCCTTCAAGGACCACTGAAAGATCCAGAAAGGCAGGGATCTTTACTATTATTTGCTGATGTATCCAGTTGCCTAGGACAGTGCCTGGCACATAATAGGCTTTCAATGATTATTGAATGAAAAGCCTTTTAGTTTGATATTTCATTTGTTTGTTTATAATTTGATTGCTATTTTTACCTATTCTCCTGCTCTCAACCTTTCTCTAGAATCATGTTTTAGATTTGGATTTCTTTTTTAATCCACTCCAAAAACTTTTTTTTAACTGAAACCTTTGGTGCATTTCTGATAATTATAATTTGTGATCTATTTGGGCACATATATAAACTTTAATTTTTTTGTTTTCTACATGTCCAACCTGTTCCATGTTTTCCTTCTTCTTTGTTGTCTAATTTTGATTATCTGGGTATTTTTTTCACATTCTATATTTTCTCTATTACTTTGGAAATTATATACACTTGGCCTAATTTTTTAGTGGCTGCTCAGTGATTACCATAAATATTCTAAAACTCACTGTGGGGAAAATGGAAGTTCCTCTGACCAAGATCCTCACCTGACCCTAAACTACTTGGCGATGTAACTGGCCTACTGCTAGGTTACTGCTTCCACACCTATAGGAATTAAGCTATTACTGACTGAGTCACTGTCTAAAGAGCTCTTGCTCTGGGCAGAGGCAGAAACGAAGGAGGATTAAGGACCTGCAGACTGATGCAGATGTGATTCTAGTGCTTGACCTATTGCAGGGAGAATAAAGTTGGGTATAAACCCTTTCACCCCAAGAACGTGCCATTGTCATTTCTTGGTCTCACTGAATCCACAGTGAACTTGCCCAGGGCTGAAACCCTCAGACAAGACACTTACCAAAGTCTAAAATCAATCTATATTTTAATCTTCTTCTGCAACAAATTACTTTAGAATATTTCAATTCCATTTCCACCCTCCACCCTATCTATATATTTCGTGTGTTTTAATTTAATTTTATTTTTTTTAAACCCTAGAAAGCACTGCTATTATATTACACAGTTTATGTTTGTTCAGATGTGTCTCTTTTTCTTTCCCATTTCCGACGGACTCTCTGGGAGTCCTTTCCTCCTGCCTCAGATCCCTTCTTTAGAAATTAATGAGGCTTTGGTGAGGCTCAAATGAGGCTGTGCCAGTGGCAAGACCTCTCAGTCTTTGTCATCAGAAGTGTGGGGTTTTTTTTGCTCTTATTTTTGACAGCTATTTTCCCTGAGTATAAAATTTTAGGTTGATTGTTATTTTCTGTCAGCACATTGCAAATCTGCTTCTGCTGCCTTTTGGTTTCCTTTATCACTATTAAGGAATCAGCACATTCCAACCACCTCTTCTTCAAGGTCATCTATCTATTCTTTCTGGCTACTTTCAAAATATTCTCTGCTTTGATGTCCTATAGTTTCACTCTTACATGTTAAGGGGTGAATTCTTTCCTAATTATGCTCGTCAGGATTTTTAAAATATATGGATCAATGAGTTTCATCAGGTCAGAAAAAAATTCAACAATCATTGCTTTAGAGATGTTCTCTACCCTAGTCTCTCCTGTTTTCTCTCTATAAGCACCTTTAAATTGCATTCTGGCTTTTTTTTTTTTTTCAAATCTATCATCCAGCTCACTAATTAGAAGCCACTGACTTCTACATCAGCCTTTGTGGAGGAAGTAGCTAGTCCTTTGGGGTTTATGGTAAAAGTTCCCTATTAGACTGCCCCCTGGAGTCAGCCCTCACTTTTGATTCATTTTCATCTCTGTGTGGCTTTAAGAAGCAAAGAATAATTTCTGCGGAGTTGGCAAAATATCCTCAGAGTGACTGCCAGCTGCTGTACTCCACTTACCAGCTGGGTGTCCGCCTTCACTTAGCTCCATGTCTGAGACAACTTATTTTCTTGCCTGCTCACTTATGCTTTTAAGAAAATATTTATAATATTTGCAGTATTTTTAGTTGAATTCAGTGGGAGAATTAATAATCTAGATTCCTGAGAGAGAAGTTTATTTGTATTTGTTTGGTTAGTTTTTGTCCTGTTTATGGTTTTGTTTCCTGAGTTATTGGTTCTCTACAGTTTGTGCTAATCCATCTCTTTAGGGTTGTGTGTATTTTTGTTGTTGTTCTGTTTATCTTCCTCTCTTTTCTCTCTCATAACGTTGTCTTCAACAACAACGTTATGATTGCCTTTTCATAGATGAGAATAAATAATTAGAAAAGCTTCCTGGAAGTTCCAGGTCACTGGGGAGGGTTGTGACTGTGGGGTCACCTGAGGTGACAGAGCAGGACAGACTGTCGTACAGACGGAACCCTAAATGCCTGAAGGCAGAGGTTTTACTCTGGAGATGTTCTCAGTTAGAGAACCCTCTAATTACACACTTGGGAAACAGTAACAAAAATTAACCAAACAAAACAGAAGAGAACATGTTCTGAATTAGGGGCATGGGAAGGAATCAGGGAATGAATCGTTTTTCATCCTGGCATCTTCAACTAATGCCCTACTTCCAGCCCTGCAGCTCATTCCACTGTGGCTGAAATTTATGAGGCCAAATCTCCCCAAGGAGCTCCAGTCAAAACTCTGTGGCCACCTCAGCTGTAGCATCTCTGGAATCATGTTGGCCACCCCAGTGCATCCTTCATCTCCCTGTCTTCTGGAAACTTGTTGAGACCTCTTGTCACTGGATCCCATGCTCCCAACTTCTCTCTGACTTCATGGTTTCATTAGGGTTTTCAGAAAGAGAGGAAGTCTGTGGTCTACAGTTTGTGCTAATCCATGCTCCAGAATGGTGAGCGAGTGGCCAGTTTGCGATCTTGACTCTGAAATCTCTTGTTAAATAGAAATAAAATATAAGAGGAAGGTTTTATATTTACACAGAATTATTTGTGGCCATGTACAACTTGGAAAGAGAGACACTCGAATACAAATTTAAAGTTACTTCAAAATAAGCAATACTTTGTAAAAAATTGACCTGTGAAGTTTTCTATAAGCAGTGTAGGCTTTTAAAGCTCCATTGTTAGGACCCTAAAAGGCAGACACAGGCAGGACAACCTGCCCCCTAACTGCACTGTCCTCTTTACTCAGCACAAGACAGAGCTGTGACCACTTAATTAGGCCTCCTCTGCAGGGCTGAGGCCATGTGAGCACATTCTGTGCAGAGTAGGACATACAGGCCTTGCATCTTAATGTGCACATCCTGGAAAGTGACCACAACTACATGTGACAGATAAGACAGAAGGTGATGGCGGTGGTGGAGACACGGAGGAGCGTTGCTGTGCATAGGTAAATCTACAGCATGCATTCTTGTCCTTCCAACAAGATTCTGAGAAATAGGCTAACACCTGCTGCAAACCACAGACTTCTGGGGACTGTGCAAATCATCCTCTGGTCTCTTCACCATGTAATTTCTAATGAAATGGTACAGGTAAATATCCTACATGCGTAAGAAGTATGTGGGCTGAACAAAGGGCGCCAAAATAGCAGAAAGAGGAAATGCACAAAAAAGCAGAAGTCGTCAAAAACCAAAGTGCATGAACTTCAAAATGTGAAGAAATAGACTCCCTCTCTTAATGGGAAGAGGTACAAATTCATATTGTAAAAGGGCATGGACACGGGTACTGTGACAACCTGTGGCCAGTTTTACAATCAATCTCCCACAGCTGATTATCCTAGTTACATTCAGTTGTACCTCTTCAGCATTACTGGATTTTAATCTAAATAAAATAAAATTTATTCATTTTTACAGTAATTCAATAATCAATCAAAAAATATTTCCAACAAGTCTTGATATTTACCATTAACTTATATATGTGCATATATGTTGCAATGTATATTTGTTTTATTTTTAACTTTTGACCTACATCACCCATTTCTTCCACCCCTACTTCCGGCCACCACCAGTCCCTTGTCTGTATCGATGAGCTTGGTTTTTTATTTTAGATTCCACTTATAAGACAGATCATACGGTGCTTGTCTTTCTTTGTGTGACTTAATTCAGTTAGAATAATGCCTTTGAGGTCCATCCATGTTGTCACAAATGACAAGATTTTGTTTTTGTTTTAATAAGTGAGTAGTAGTCCTTTGTGTGTGTGTGTGTGTGTGTGTGTGTGTATCAAAACTTCATTATCCATTATCCATCAGTGGAGACTTAGGTTGTTTCTATATCTCGACTACTGTAAATAATGCTGAAATGAACATGGGGGTGCAGATATCTTTTTGAATGAGTATTTTTATTTTCTTTGGATAAATACCCAGAGGTGGAATTACTGGATCATATGGTATTTCCATCTTTACTTTTTTGAGGATCCTCTATACTGATTTCCATAGTGGCTGCACCAGTTCACACTCCCTCCAGCAGTGCACAATGTTTCCCTTTCCCCTGCATCCTCGCCAATGCTTGTTATTTCATGTCTTGTTCATACTAACCATTCTAATGGGTGAGGTGATATCTCATTGTAGTTTTAACTTGCATTTCCCTGTTGATTAATAATGTTGAACTTCTTTTCATCTACTTGCTGGCCATCTGTATGTCATTTTTGGAAAATTTTCATGTCTTCTGCCCATTTTTAAATCAGATTTTTTTTTACTGTTTAGTTGTGTGAGTTCTTTATATATTTAGATATTAGCCCCTTATCAGATATATGATTTGCAAATATTTTTTCCCATTCAGTAGGCTGCCTTTTTATTTTTTTGACAGTGTCCTTTGCTGTACAGAAGCTCTTTAGTTTGATGTAGTCCCACTTATTTATTTTTGGTTTTTATTGCTTTTGCTTTTGATGTCAGATTAAAAAAATCATCTCTAAGACCTATGTGATGGAGCTTACTGCCTATGTTTTCTTCTAGGAGTTTTTTGGTTTGGGGTTTTACATTACAATATTTAATGTATTTTGAGTTAATTTTTGTGTGTGGTATCAGATAGTGGTCCAGCTTCATTCTTCGGCATGTCGATACCCAGTTTTCCCAACATCACTTATTGAAGAGACTGTCTTTTCCCTATTGTATGTTCTTGGCTCTTTTGTCATAAATTAATTGACCATATGTGCATGCATTTATTCCTTAGCTCTCTATTCTGTTCCATTGATCTATGCATCTCTTTTCATGCTGGTACCATACTGTTTTGGTTGCTGTAGCTTTGTAGTATAGTTTGAAATCAGGGAGCATGATGCCTACAGTTTTGTTCTTCTTCCTCAAGATTGCATTGGTGATTCAGGATTTTTTGTGGTTCCATACAAATTTTAGGATTATTTCTTCTGTCTCTGTGAAAAGTCATTGGAAATTTTGATATGGGATTACGTTGAATCTGTAGATTGCTTTGGGAAGTATGGACATTTTAACAATATTGTTCCTTCCAATCCATGAGCACAGAGTATCTTTCCATTTATTTGTATTGTGTTCAATTTCTTTATTGTCTTTTAGTTTTTAGGATCCAGATCTTTCACTTCCTTGGATAAATTTATTCCAAGGTATTTTAGTCTTTTTGACATATTTGTAAATGGGATTGTTTTCTTAATTTCTCTTTCTGATAATTCATTATTAGTATATAGAAATTCATCTGATTTTTGTGTATTGATTTTGTATCCTGTAATTTTTCTGAATTCATTTGTTAGTCCTAACAGTTTTTTGATAGCATCTTTAGGGTCCTCTATGTATAATAAATCTGCAAAAAGTGACAGTTCTTCATTCACTTGGGTGTACAGTTTGATGGATTTTGGGAATTTTCCAGTTGTATCACAATACAGAGCAATTCCATCACCTAAAACTTTTCCTCATTTCCTTTTGGAGCGAGTCCTCTCCTGTAACCTCTCATCCCAAGCAACAGGTAATCTGCTTTCTATTACTGTAGTTTGGCCTTTTCCAAAATTTTGTATGAATATAATCTGTAAGATGTAATCTTTTATGGTCTATCTCTTTCACTTAGCTTTTTTTTAAGGGTGCATCCATGCTATGACATGTGTTTTTTTGTTGTTCTATTTCATTGCTGACTAGAATTCTATAGCCTGTGTATTAGTTTCCTATGGCTGTTATAACAAAGTACTACAAATTGGATGATTTTAAGCAACAGCAATTTCTTTTCTCACAATGCTGGGGACTAAAAGTCTGAAATCAAGGTGACCTCAGAGCCCTGCTCTCTCTCTGAGCACCAGGGGAGAATCTGTTAGCTCCTTTCTTAGCTTCCGGTATTGGCAGCAATCCTTGGTGTTCGCTAACTTGCAGGCCATCACTCAGGTCTCTGCCTCTGTCGTCACATGGCATTCTCCTCTTCCTCTAAGGGTGCCGGTCACACTAGATTAAGGGTCTACTCTGCTCCAGGATGACCTTGTCTTAACAAATTACATCTCCAGGGGATCTATTTTCAAATAAGAACACATTCTTTGAAAGGACTTTTGTGTCTATTTTCATCAGGGATATTGCTCGGCAGTTCTCTTTTCTTGTGATGTCTGCACCTGGTTTTGGTTTCATGAGAGCTTTGGTCTCATACAATGAATTACAATATGTTTCTTTCTTTTCTGTTTTCTGAGTTTGTGTTAGATTGATATTATAAAATTTTTTCCTTAAGTGTGCAATGAAATTCACCAATGAATTCGTTTTGCCCTGAAGTTTGCTTTGCGGGAATGTTTCAAATTACAAATTTGATTTTTTATTTGATAGAGGGCTTTTCAGATTTATATTTCTTCTTGACTCAGTATTGCTAATTTGTGCTTTTCAGTGAATTTATCTATTTCATCTATATAATCAAATTTATTGCCATTAGTTTTTTAGTACAGTCCATTATTTCCCTTTAATGTATATTAGATTTGTAGTGATATTCCTTCTTCCATTCCTGATATTGGTTATTTGTATAATTTAACCCTTTTTCTTCATTCATGTAGGTTGAATCTTGTCAATTTTATTGCTTATTGTCAAAGCATCAGCTTTTGTTTTCATTACTCTTTTTTTGTTCTCCGTCTCATGATTTTTTCCTCTGTATTACTGCCTTCATTCTTCTTACTTTAGGTTCGATTTGCTGTTCCTTTTCCAGTTTTTAAATTTGATATCTTAGATGATTATTTTTATTTTTATTTATTTATTTTTTTTGAGAGGGCATCTCTCATATTTATTGATCAAATGGTTGTTAACAACAATAAAATTCTGTATAGGGGACTCAATGCACAATCATTAATCCACCCCCAGCCTAATTCTCAACAGTCTCCAATCTTCTGAAGCATAATGAACAAGTTCTTACATGGTGAACACATTCTTACATAGTGAATAAGTTCTTACATGGTGAATAGTGCAAGGGCAGTCATCACAGAAATTTTCAGTTTTGATCATGCATTATGAACTATAAACAATCAGGTCACATATGAATATTCGTTTGATTTTTATACTTGATTTATATGTGAATCCCACATTTCTCCCTCATTATTATTATTATTATTATTATTATTATTAATAACATGCTGAAGTGGTAGGTAGATGCAAGATAAAGGTCGAAAACATAGTTTAGTGCTGTAAGAGGGCAAATGTAGATGATCAGGTGTGTGCCTGTAGACTATGTGTTAACCCAAGCTAGACAAGGGCAGCAAAACATCCATGGATGCAGAGGATTTCTCTCAAAACAGTGGGGGTGAGGTTCTAAGCCTCACCTCTATTGATCCCCAATTTCTCACCTGATGGCCCCCCTGCAGCTGTGCCTGTCTTAGGTTGTTCCTCCCTTGAGGAACTTACCCGTCTCTGGCTAACCAGTCATCTTCCGGGGCCACACAGGGAAATGTAAATAAAGTTGGTAAGTGAGAGAGAAGCCATATTGTTTGAAAAGGTTAGCTTTTTACTTCTTTGCAGATTTATGCCGTATGGCTTCTATGCCCAGCATTTGTCTTGAGGTATCAGATGATTATTTTTAGATTGTTTTTCATTTCTAATATAAGCCTTCAAAGCTAGAAATTTCCCTCTACACATTGCTTTACTGTGAAAGCATTTAGCCCAAACGTGTGTCATAAATGTAAGCTGTAACAGAGAATTTTCCTATATTTGGTTATCCTGTAACCCAAATAAAGAATACTTTAGTAACGGCCTGGGAGTTTAATAGTACTTATAATAACTAATATATTTTATATCAATTTCTGCTTTTACTCCTATAATTAAATACAAACCTCCTATCTATGCTTCAACTATAGAAACTAAATATAAACCCACCCTTTCTCTCTAAGTCACCCACATCAAAGTCATAGAGATGAACTCCCACCCTGCCTCTTCTGACTTCCCTGCATCTGTCTGTCTCACCTAGGGACTGAGCCACCCTTGTTATTTAGGGTATATTGTTCTGGAATGTTTTTTATCCTCACGGCTAAAGTGCGTGGTTTATTCTACTGCCCTGTCCCCTGCTTTAGGGGAGTCATGCTGTACTTATAGACACAGAATAACCACATGCAGTCCTCAGAGAAATTTATGTCTGCTCTCTTACCTTAACCTAAATTGTTAGCAGTTTCTATAATTACTAAAGCCCGGTGCAGCTCTGAAGTCTCAGTGATAGGGTATAACTGCAAATTGACACCCCTTTTATAATGGGCTCCCTGTCTGTGGAGAACTGGGACCCATCCCTACCCCCGTTATAGTGCTCTCACTGGCTCCATTTTTGTGGTCGATAGTGTCAGATGTCAGTGGTTAGACTAATACAAATGATTCTAGAACCATCTCACAGGGTGACTTGGGCTCATCCTAATTAGTGAGATGAAGATCATCTTGTCCCTCTGGCTTCTACCCGATGATTCAGCCTGAAAATAACAGCTTTGTCTCTCCCACGTCACTGGGGAGGAGTGGAGGTGGCAGCTGCCTCCCTGATTCAGGCCAGAAGCACAAGGGGCGAATATGGGGCTGGAAGGCCTGTTGTGCTGAGAAGTAGGTCCAGGGTCCATGCAGCTTTCAAATTAGCTGGAAGCTCTCTGGTTGTGACTCATCAGTTTCTTCCAAAATTTCACATGATCCATATTTGTCCCTCCCTATAGAATCTTTGCATGGTCTAATATGGTAGCTACTAGGAAGACACGGCTATTTAACTTTAAGTTAATTAAAATGAAATCCGATTAAAAATTCAATTCTACAATCACACACAGCCCATGTTGTCAATGGTTACCACATTGGACCATGCAAAACAATTCCACGATTGAGAAAGTTCTATTCAAGCAGCGAGACGATTAAGTGGGAAGGTCTCTGGTCTGAACGAGTTTGGATAGCTCCTCCCCGCACTTCCTCTCCCCTCCTCTTTCTCAATACCTTGGCTTAGCATTGATTCAGACTTAGAGAAAGGAGCAGGACCCAGATTTTCCAGGTAGGAGAATAGGGGAGCTGGCAATATTTGGCTGGGGAGGCCGGAGTCTGTGGGGGTTGCATGGTTTGGTGGAGAAGAGACTTCTCCTCTGGGTCTGTATCAAAATCCCCTGCAAACTTGCTCTCAGAATACGTTATTTGTTGGTTCCTGTTTCCTGTTTTTGCTGGCTTTAGGGTGTAATATGTTTTGAAGTCTGAGCCCTACAAATTAATGTCTTTTTCAGGGATGGTCGCTCAGAGAATACTTATACACATAACGATTCCTTTCCTCATTTGTAGAATTTATAAATAAACTCGAAGTTTTCAGGGATAGAGTTGAGGGTGAAGAGCTCTGGCGGGTGTAAGCAGCTCAGCTGGGCATGCCTCCCACTCAGCCCGCACACGGGTCCTGGTCCGAGGCTCTGTTACGCACACGGGTCCTGGTCCGAGGCTCTGTTACCAGGGAACTGGCTGTTCAGAGCTGCCTGTTGGGACCCTGCCCGCTCAGGAACAGTCTTACTGGGCCTCACCAGCGTTGGGGAAGGGAACCGCTAGGAGGTGGGAGGAGGGAGATGCCACCCCAGCTTCCTCTCTGCAGTTCAGGAGTAGGTGGGGACCGGTGGACGCTTGTTCTTTGGCAGTGAGAGATGAGTTCAGCCACATCGGCCGGTGCCTACAGACGTGCTGTCCTCTGGTTTTCCGTCTGAATTGGGCTAAACCACACAGTATTACAGAATGAAAAGAGAGCCCATGTGCCTGAAGGAGGACCTTAAGAAAACACCCACAGACCTTCTGTTTTCCTATCTGACATCCTACCCCTCTCCTAATACCACTCACCCACATCAGTTTGGTGGCTGAAGCTAATTTTTAAAAATTCTGTGATCTCTCTCTCTTCCCAGTTCACAGGAAGCTGTTTCCTACCCCCTATCCTTAAGGGATAGAGCGATAACTCTTCTTTCAGAAGAAGTGTCTGTCTTTCTAACAGTGTTTCAAGTTTATATTTGATGGTTCCTATCAGATGAGCCTGCCCTTAACAATTAGTATTTTCAGACTGTCCTCGTTCAAGTCTGTTCCAACTGGAGTTCTCCAAGTGGCTTTCTCCACTGCCAAACATTGGTAGGTAGCAAGGAAAGAAAACATTTAATGGAAAACCATGTCCCTATAACATTAAGCATTGATTACTAAGGAGGGTATAATCTTTTCCCCAGATCAGATTTAGGCTGGATATATAAAGGTCAGTTAGAGAGGGGGCAAGAATCAGGGTTTTTTTTTAAATCAAAATTTACTTATTTAACAAATATTTATTGAGAACCACTCCTTGTCAAGTATTGTTCTTGCCCTCAGGGAATAAAGGGAAATACAAGACACAAATGGTTCTACCACCACAAAGCTTACAGCTTAAAAGGAGAGAGCAAAAAAATTAGAGAGGCCACTTATTGGAAGATGCAAAACGCCTTAGCGTGTGATGAACACAGACAGCAAGCAGACCACACCAAAGCTGTATTGTCGGCTGGTGCTGGTGGGGGTTGGGAGGGACGTGGCGGGGAGAGGTGTTGGAGAAACCCTTTCTGGAGAAGTGACAGAAAGCTGCGGCCTGGGGGCTGAGCAGGAATGAGCTGCGCATTGGATCGGAGTGGGAGTTCCAAGGAGAGGGAACTCTTCCAGAAAGTGCTAGACATTGGCAGCAGCTTGGAGGATGTAGGAACACTGAGGAGGCCAGTACGGCGAAAGCCTTTTGAGAACGTAATTAATTGCTCATGCAGGGCCCTATGGACCATTCCAAGGATTTTGAACTATTTGAGAAAAAGCAATAGGCAGCCATTAGGGAATCGAAACAAGGGCAGGGGGAATCAAGTTTTAGTTTTAAAAAAGTATCTGATTGTAAAGTAGAAAAGGTCTGAAGATGAGATGATCAGTTAGAAGCCTGTTTCATTGCAAGCAAATGAGACTGGGTTGGATTAACATGAAGATAAGGAGAAAAGGACAATTTTGTATTTGTTTTGTAAGTAAAAGCAACGGAATTTGGTAATGGACTGATGAGCCAGTGAGGAAAGAAGAGGTGTAGACGACCACAAGGTTGTGTATGAGCTGCTGGCTGAATGGGGGTGCTGTTTACTCAAAAGGGGACAGATTAATTTATGTGATCTGGAGACAAAACAAGAAGGTCAAGGGCTCCATTTGGGCTGAGTTCTGGTTATGATGCCCATGAACTTGCCAGGTGGACAAGCTGAATGGGGTCTAAAAGTTTGGAACTCTGAGGGAGGTCCAGGCTACAGACTATATATAAATGGCATTCAAAGTAGTAACTCACTGAATGGGGAGGGGTGTGTGTCCACAACCAGTGCTGAGGAAACGCCTAAGCGTTTATGTTTGGGTAGAGAAAAAGGACCAATCTGAAAATGGACAGCTGAGAAGTATTGGTGAATAGCAGAAGAGACATAAAGTAGCAAATTTATGAAAAGAAAAAGAAACTGTTGGCTGCATGACGTGGAGATTTCCAATTATTCTCCAGTTCCCCAAAGTGGCATGTTTGTTTCTTTGTGTGCAGGAATTCACAGTATAATGGCTGCCCGATTCTGGGGGACGAGTTCCAAGCACAGCGAGCCCAGCACCAGCCACGGTGAGTGTGCGCTCTGGGCTCCCCCTGCCAGGCTGCAGCGGGGAGAGCTGGCGGGGTTCTCCTGTCCCGGCAGCAACAGCAAACCCCATTCCCAACCCCACTTATTTTCTCTTTCTTTACTCCACTCTTCCATATTTCTCAATCCCCTACACTTTTTCCTCACGATGTAGCAAAACAGTGGAGGGGAAGAGGGATTAAAGTATTCTAATTGATCCCAGGCTTGATGAGGCATTTTTCCTACTTCCTATAATGTGTACACACCAGAACAGCAGGGTTCTGAGTTTCTGGAGATTTCCTTCTCTCATTCCAGGATTCTGGCTATCAAATGCGGGAAACGCTGCCTTAGGGATGTTTTCGCTAATCCCTGTTTTAGCAAAAGGGTCGCCATCAAGTGTGTGAGAGGTGGGGATTAACTACAGATTTGTGGGGGTTCTGCAATCTCTCTCCTCAGTTGGAGTGGTATTTTTAAAAGATGATTCCAACTTACAGAATAGACTGAAGGGGACAAAATGGAAGGAGAGAGACCAGTCAGGAGACCACTGAGGCATGAGTGGCGATGGTGGCTTGGGCCAGGATGATGGAGAAGCAGCAGGTTCGTGGATGGAGCCCAGAGAACTTGCTGATGGGCTGGATATGGGAAGTTACGGAAAGAGAGGAATCAAGGGCAATTCCTAGATTTTTGTCTGAGGAACTGGGTGAATGATGATGATGGCTCTGAAAAATAAAATGGCATTTATAACAATGTCTATAATGTTGTAAGTGTGATAATGAATGCATTATCCCAAAGAAAAAAACAGATGGTTGTACATAGGGTTTCTCATGCAAGAATCAGTCCACTGGCAGGGTCAGTCCGCCTCCTCGGAGAAACAGGCTCTCAAATGTGACTGTCAGTTGTCTTCAACTCCAAGAATTACTGAATACAAATACAGCAAGAGCTAGGTAACTGATCTGGTGTTAAACCTGAGGCACGGTTACCTTGAAAACAGTTCCGTTGCTATGCTCTGCTGCTCTGATATCAACCGCCAGTTTCTGTAGGAAGTAGAAGATGCCTAATTAGCCAAGTGGAACTAAGAAAGTATATAACTCTACTGATGCTAATCTGGCTGAGTTTTTTATTTTTCTTTTATTATGTATCAAGGGATTTTATAGTGTTAAAACCAAAAATGCGATTGAGTAAATTTGAAGATCTAATTGGCTTTATTAAGCAATTCATGAATCAGGCAGCATCCTCACTAGAGAGATGCTCTGTTGAACTGCAGAGAAGGAAAGGTTTTTAGAGGCAGAGAGGGAGTGCAGAAAAGGGAATTATTAGCGAAGGACCCAGTGTTTTAGGCAAGGCTGTCCTTTATCAGCGGGTTTCCGGGAGCAGACCAGGAAACCCCATGCCGATGGGTTAAAGGTCACAGTTCTGTGCTGAGATGGCAGTTAAGTCAGGGATTGTCTTGGTTTGCTGGCAGTGCCATTAACATAAATGGTTCCATCCTTGGGCCTGTGGTTTTCTAACAATAGTAAGTCCAGAGAACTGTTGATATTTTCTGACTATAATTCTTCAGCACATTAATTTAAAATATAAAAAGTCACTGGATTTCTCAGCTAAGGTCACTAAGTTTAAACATGAGATATTCCAAGTCACTGGATTTCTCAGCTAAGGTCACTAAGTTTAAACATGAGATATTCCATTCTCCTGTGGGTCACAATCACTGACAGAATGGTTTCTGGGCAGAATACAAAGGGGTCGCTGGGTCTTTCCTGGGGGCAACCTTTTTCTACCCTGCAGGATGGTAGAAATGGTGGGTTGTCTAGCCCACCTACCTAGCTTCTTAATGGGAGGAAGAAAAGTTCCATTTTGAATATAAATCGTGCGTGTGGGGGTTGGGGGGATCCCCTACTGCGATGTCCCGGAGTCAGATGCGTGTCCCTTCCTGAGCCAATTGGTGAGGAACCGGCTGCAGCTCAGAGTTCGCTCTGAACCCGTTTTCTTTCCTCCCCACCGGGCTGCTTAGCTATGAAAGGTCAGAGTAAGAAGCCCAGGGGAACCCAGAAAGTCTTTGTGTGGCTCCCACCTACTGCCGGACCCCGCGTGAGTGCAGAGGCAGCCCAGGGAGGTCCGGACCGCAGAGGAGGGCGCACGGCCGCCCTGCGGGGAAACAGTCCCCACTAACGCTCTGGCTTTTGCCTCCTCAGCCCCAGGGCTTGGAAACCAGTATCCCAGAGATTCACAACTGAGACTTGTCTTAGTGGGTAAGACTGGAGCCGGGAAAAGCTCCACAGGGAACAGTATCCTCAGAAAGAAAGTGTTTCGCTCTGGTATCTCCTCAAAATCCATCACCAGGACCTGCGAGAAAGGGAGCGGCCCGTGGAACGGGAAGGAGGTCGTGGTGGTGGATACGCCCGGCGTGTTCGACACCGAGGTGCCGGATGCTGACACGCACACGGAGATCGCTCGCTGCGTGCTGCTGACCTCCCCGGGGCCCCACGCTCTGGTCCTCGTGGTCCCGCTGGGCCGCTACACGCCAGAGGAGCACAAGGCCACCCAGAAGATTCTGCAGATGTTCGGATGCGGAGCTCGGAGGCACATGATTCTCTTATTCACCCGGAAGGATGAGTTGGGGGGCTCTAGTTTCTATGATTATTTGAAGGAAGCGCCCCAGACCATTCGAGAGCTGATGGGCCAGTTCCAGGATCACTACTGCCTGTTCAACAACAGGGCCCTGGGCGACGAGCAGGCGGTGCAGCGGGCACAGCTGCTGCAGCTGGTGGAGCACATGGTGCAGGAGAACTGCGGGCTCTGCTACACCAGCCCGCCATTCCAGAGGGCCGAGGAGGAGATCCAGAAGCAGATCCAGGAGCTGCAGGAACATTACAAGGCAGAGCTGGAGAGGCAGAAAGTGCAGATCAAACTGGAGTACGAGGAGAGAATCTGCAGCCTGGAGGACGAGCTGGAGCAGCAGAGGAGGCGGGCGCAGATGGAGGGGGAGCTGGCAGAGAGGGAGATGGCCTGTGTGCTGCGGCAGCGCGCCGCCAGGGCCCAGGTGGAGAGCGAGCCCAGGGTCCTGGACATCATCCTGAGAGCGCTGGATATACTTTCCACCAAGATCATTTCCCACGTTCTGTCGCGTCTGTTTCCGTAAGGGTAAACTTAATGAAAACCCGTCCGTAGTTCCCGCATATTCTTGGGGGCTCTGCCCCCACGTAACTCACGCAGAGTGCGCTGGTTTCTGCCCCTCGGGCTCTCGGAACTGGGGAGTGGACTCAAGTTCAATGTTGCCAATTGGTAGATGGTTGATTAATTTAACAGGTGAGAGACAAATTCCCAATTTGTGAAACTAAAAAGCAGAAAATACTGATGCCCCTTACGTTATTAATTTTTCCCCAGAGACACAGAGAAAAGAAATGCAAAGTGTCAAACTTCCTCCATTTATCCCGAGTAAAAATTCCTCCTCTAGATTCTTTCTAGACTGGCAGATAATCTCCCCGCTGTGGCTTCTACTCACTTATTGCCTTTAGAACCATAGTGATCATTTGCCCGTATGGTTTGTTAGATCAGTTCTTCGCACTGTCAGTGAAGATGCTTATAAAAGTCTTTCTTGCATAAATTTGTTTAATTACATTTTAACAGAAGCATTCAAATGATTTCTTATCATCTGCCCATGAAGAAGAAAGAATTGTCTGGAAAAACAGATCTATCTTAACTAAGTGAAATGCCAGAAAGAGCAAAAGACAGAGATTCAACAGATAAGAATACAATGTTTGGTGTATTCAGAGGTATCTGTGGAAACTTTTCGACCAACCTCAGTGTAACCAGTTCTCTGATTTTCTTGTGAAACTGGCTGTTACCTCCCTACCTCCATCACCCCGCACCTTGATTGCTCACAGCTTGGCCAGTCAACCACATGCTGCTCCCCCAGCCCAGTTGAATTGTTTGCTTATTGTTACTATAATAAAACTTTTTCTGTTCCCTCCTATTTGTGCAATACTGTATTTTTTTTAAAATGCCACTACTACTTCTAAGAACACAGGGATGAATTTCCTTTTTGGTAAAAGTTCAAAATGATTTTGGACTAGTCTTGGTTTACCCTCAAGACATCTCTCTTTCTCCTTTTCCCTGGAAGATTTGAGGCATGTTTTCAACCCCTCTGCCAGTCGGAGACCACATTCTTCTTGGATTAATTCATTATGGGCTGATAGAAATTCCATATAACCAAGGTTTCTGAGACCTTTCTGGTTTTCCTGGTGCAGAAATTCCCTTTAATATATGGGTAACAATAGTTGAAGTCCTTATTCCCTGCTGTGCTTTTCTACTGGGTACTTTGCACCTAATAATTTCTAGGGTTTCCCAAACTACATTTCCACGTTCTGCCAACATATATGATAGTCATACGTGATTTATGCCAACTCTCCTTATTCTACCATCTTGGAAACTGGCTTCTCCATTCCCCAAGCCATTTTCTCCAAATAGGACAACAATTTCCCCCAAACACAAATGAATTTAGATGGTATATTTAATAAAAGTTAGACTGTAGACTTAACAGCAAAGGCTCAAGGAGAAGAGAAGCACCATACAAAGAAGTTCACAATTCCTTCAGAAATAGTCACTCAGAGTGAGACAGATTTGGTTTCACTCTGCCAAATTTAGGCTTACTTTGGGGTCTACTGTTTTCATTGGACTTGTGGTCAAAATTCAGAGATATAAATTTAACATTCTATTGTACTATCACCTTCTGTAAGCAAATATTTAACCAAAGAGCCACATATACCTCCCAAGAAAAGTAAATACAGGTTTAATCTGAAAAGAAGTCTTTAATGTGATCGTTCTTCTCTGTGTAAATGCATTCAGTTATTCTTACCCTTGCATTCAGGTTAATGCTGCAAAGGAAAAGGTTCTGTTCCTAAGAAGCAGTGAGGAGATGAGAACCCCATGTGAAATACCCCAAGAACAGTGTCACCCATTTGTCTCTAGGGCAGAAAGCAGACAGAAGGTCCTTGATAAATACTATACATTGTGATTAATGCAATAAGAGAACAAGGCATATGGCATGTTCCCTTCTCTCAAGAGCTTAGCATAGTAATTTTGAGATTCATCCAAGCCATGTAAATAGCTTGTCTTTTTTATTGATGAGTAGTATTCCACCTTATGGATGTACCACAGCTAGTTGATCATTTCTTTCTTTACTTATTCTTATGCCCCTAATTGATTTATCTTGTCCAGTTGCATTGGCTAAAACATCCATTGTTAATATTGAATATTGGTGGATGGCCATGCTTGCTTTGTTCCTAGATATGCCTTCAGTGTTTCCCAGTTAAGTAAGTGAGATACTGGATACACTACATTATACAGTAATATATAATGTGCATTTGTGTGTGTGGTGTATAATCATATTAAGCAAGCATCCCCCAGTTATTATTTTTTGAGAATTTTTATCATGAATGGCTATTGAATTTTGTCAAAGGCTTTTTAAAATCATCTATGGGAATAACCTTATGATTCTTTCTCCTTAAATCTATTAACAATGTGAATGATATTAATAGGTTTCCTAATAATGACCCAATTCTTCATTTCTGATTTAAATCCCATTTGGTCATGATGTATCACTTTCTTAATATGGTGGTGTAGGTATATTGCTAAATCTTTGTTCAGTATTTTTGTATTGCTATTCATGAGAGGTATTGGCCTATAGTTTTATCTCTTTACACAGTCTTTATCAGGTTTAAGCATCAATGTTCTACTTGTTTTGAGAAAGCAATTAGGAAATTCCCTTCATTTTCAATGCTCTGGGACTAACTAGACTTTGAGGGCTTGGAAGAATTTTCATGTAAAACAATCTGGCCCTGGCGCTTACTTTTTGATGTGGCTCCTTAATAGCTTTCTCTATTTCCTCCATGTAAACTGGCCTATTTAAATGTTCTCTCTCTAATGGAGATATTTTTGCTAATCTGTTTCCTAGGAAATTATCCATCTCATCTAGGTATTCACATTTATTTGCAAGGTGGGGGGGTCCGTTAAATTAAAAAAATTTCTTCTATTGTATTTCCTCTTATCATTTTGAAAACCTTATTAGTGCTCTTTCCCCCTTTTTTTCATGAATTAGTTAATTGGTAGTTTGCCTATTTTCCATTCTTTTCAATAAATAAGAATTTTGATTTATTAATTACACCTAATGTTTCTTATTCTCTACTACATTAATTATTATTTATATCTTTATTATTTCTGTACTGTTTTCTCTGGTTTTACTTTATTGTGCTTTCTCTCTTTTTTTTGTTTGAGGTGAGAATTTAATTCCATTATTTTCATTCTTTTATTTTTATTGAAGCAGTGTTTGGCACAATGAATTTTCCTCTGATAATTTATTTTTTTTAAATTTTATTGAAGTATAGCTGATACACAGTATTATATTGGTTTTAGGTATACAACATAGTGATTCAACAATTATATAAATTACAAAATGCTCACCACAATTGACAGATGTAGTTTCCAACTGTTACCATATAGTTACTACAATGTTATTGACTATATTCCCTGTGCTGTACTTTTTATCCCCGTGACTTGATTCATTTTATAAGTTGAAGCGTGTCCCTCTTTATTCCCTTCACCTATTTCACCACCCCTCCCCCATCCTCTCTCCCACACTAGTAACCACCAATTTGTTCTCCATATTTATGAGTCTATTTCTGTTTTGTTTGTTCATTTGTTTTATTTTTTAGATACCATATATAAGTGAAATCATGTGTATTCATCTTTCTGTATATGACTTTTTTCATTGAGCATAATACCCTCTGGTCCATCCAAATGGCAGGAACAATGCATTTTCCAATGATCATTTTTTTAATGAATCCTACAGCTGATGATATTTAGCATTTCCATTATTATGATCTTTAAGAAATTCTCAAGTCTCAGTTTATAGTTTTCTTTTCAACAGCAGTTGTTTAAATAAAATTTAATTTCCAGATGGAAAGGCTCATTTTTCCAAAATAATTTCTGGTTTTACTTCATTGTGATAAAAAAGTGTTGCTTGTGACCCATATCTATGGCTTCCCCATCGGATGCTTCCATCCTAAGTCTCCCTCTCAAGTGGCATTTATTTTCCCAGGGTCTGCCTCTTCCCAAAATGTTCCAGAATTATCCTTCAGGGCTGAGCTCAGCCCTCTTCCCAGCAGGGCAGAGCTCAACCTGCCTGCACATTGCTCCTGTAGTCTGCATGGCCCTGGTCCTCGGAACAGCTGTTCATGAGAGCAGGTGCATCTCTCCACAAATAGCTGTTTGCATCCACAGCATACTCCATACCACACCTTAAAAAAAGAAAAAAGAAAATAATCACGAAAAAGTGTTGTTTGTAATATTTCTACTTTATGGAACGCTGGTGTTTGCTAATATTAATATGTGATAATTTTTGTGAATGCTCCATGCATGTCTGCAAAAAGAGTGTATTTTCTCTGTTATTATTGAAAAGAGAGTGTATTCTTTATGATCCATGAAATCTTTCTTCATTATGTTGTTTAGTTTTTCTATCTTCTTCTTTATTCTTTGTCTACTTGATTTGTCTTGTACTGAGAATGGTATAGTGAAGTCTCCTATTACTAGTGTATTTTAATCCATATCTCCTTGCATTTCCTGTAGCTTTTGCTTAATAAACACAGTTACTGTGTTATGTGGTGTATAACATTATGTCTCTGCTATAGGATTTGTGAGAATAGATAAAGAGATAGGGAAATTAATTCTATTTCTGATTCCTTTTCATGTAACAGTTGCTTTTGTAGGAAAAAGACTTTGAACAAGCTTGTGGAAATGAGTCCCCTTCGGTCAATTGCTCCTTGTGGAATAATTTGGCGTCCACTAGAAACAGTCTACAGTGGCAAATTAAACACGAACTACATTTACTACAAAGAGATAATGTGAAATTTTCTAATCTTTCCTAGCTCCTATCCCTTACCTCTAGGGAAAAAATGTAACTAAATGTTTAATCTTGTTTAAAGCAGTCCAATCTGATCTGTTAAAGAGCCCTTTAGGGACTGTTGAGTTTCTATGCAGGTGACTTAGATAGCCATCCCCCCAGCCATGTCTCTCTCCTTCAGTGGGGGACAGATGGATGCCTTACATGACAGTGTGGTTTGTGGAGAAAGATGGGGTTGCAGGCTTCACCCTCTGTCTCCTCCTCTTGTTGGGTTATGCCCCTTGTGGGAGCACTCCGAAGTGCTGCTGGCCCCCAGCAAGGAAGGCTATGAGCTGGTGGAACGCAGAGTGAATTCCCAGCTCGGGCAGTGTCTTCTGGGGTGAGCCTTGGCTGACCTCACCACGACTTGGCCCCTTCTCTGCAGCCGGTCTGGCAGCAGCTCTCATTCAGTTCTGGAGTATCAACTAGGGAGAATGTTTGCCTGCATGTAAGAGAAACCTCACTAAAGTGGCTCAGCAGAGAAAGGGTTCAACTTTGATATAACAAGGAGTTTACGAGTGGTAAGTCCTGAACCGATGTAACTATCCAAAGAATTTGATTTTTCCTCCCCACCTGTTCCACCGAGCTTTGCCAGTAACTTTTGTCTTCAAAGTAGCAGGATGGCTGCTTCAACTTCAGCCTCATGTCTGAATTACATGTGGAAAGAAGACAGAAACCATTAGGAAGACAGAATGGCACACTTATATTACAAAAGCAAACCAAGCCCAGAACTTTCTGCAGGACTTCTGCTTCTATCTCTTGGTCATTTGGTTACACCTGCCAGAAACTCTGTGCAATTAAGTATTTCATATGAGCACATTGCTTTTATAAGCAAAACTGCTGTTAGTAAGGAAGAAGAGGCAAATGGATGGTGAGCAGGTGACCAGCAGCGTGCGCCATGTGTCGCACGGGTGTCTCCTTCGCACCCCCACGGTGAGTTCCTTTGACAATCAGCCAACCAAATTTCCATGTACATCTCAACTCTTGTTATTTCTACGCATGAACCAAGGAAAGGACAAGGAAATAAAACCTCAGAGCTTGAGTCTGTTTCCAAAATGAGCAGAGAGGCTTGTAAACACTAAACATCCTACAGATTGACTTTGGAAAAACTATTAAGAATTGAATACTAGAAGGCACAGAAGAGCGACCAAAGCCAGATAGAAACTGAAGGTGTTTCCATCCCTGAAACAAGAACTACATAGGGTGACATCCTTGTTTAAAAGGCTTTTCCCCAGAGGGCACTTCCCAGATCACAGCCCAAGCAGTGACTAGAACTCTATTACCTAAATATAGTATTTGTTTCCTGAACTGCAGAGACAAAATTTGGGACACATTTCTGAATGCTTTATTTCTGCCTTCCTATCTGTTTCCCTTCTCCTGTAAGAGGAGGGAGTGTTCTCATCTTCTATTATCTGTATAAAATGTTATTGCCTAGCAAATGAAGCCTGGTCCTTGTTATGCAAATTGGATATGTGATAGAATACAGACACTCCGTTCTAAAGAAAAGACCCAGGCTTACAAAGCTGTCATCTTTTAGCAAAATCCTATTAATATTTTTTAATATTAGAAGGAAATTATTCAGGTTTTTCTCTGCATTTTTTGAAGCATTAGCATACAACAGAGCCACCTTGAAGTCTTGTTAAAGTACAAAGTTTTGGCCTCAGTAGGCATGGAGTGGAGCCTGAGAATCTGCATTTTTGACAAGTCCCCAGATATTGCTGATGCTGGTGATCTGGGACCACACTTTGTCAGTGACTGCACAGGAGCAAATAGCCCGTGTTGGCAAAGGAAAAAGGCAAAGTCCCTTCAAAAATGTTCAAGGATTTCCCTGGTTCCAAATGTTACCAGCTGAACCCAGGGCATCAGAGACCCTTCTCCTCTCCAGGATTTGGAGGCAAAGTATACACGCAAAGAATTGAACCAAATAAGGCAAAATGCTCTATTTCTAACAACAGCCTAGGACTTCCTAGTAAAATTGAAGTGGAGATCATAGCAGGGACCAGAGGCCAAAGTCAGGGGTCTTCCCAGACCTCGGTGCACAGAATGGGGCCATCTGACAACCAGAGTCACACTCAGAGAAGATGAAACCAAAAGAGTAAGAGTCAGCAGTGTGCGCCAGAAGCGAGCTCGCTGGACCCCCTGTGCAGCGAAACACGGAACCGAAAGTGTTCCCGCCTGGTCAGGACAGATCGAAGGGCCAGTTTCCTGTTTTTAAAAAGTAAGAGTACACAGTTGAATTCTACCAAACATTTAAAGGAGAGCTAACCCCCATCTTTCTTAAAGTATTCCAAAAAGTAGAAGAGGAGGGAATACTTCCAAACTCATTACCACCATCACAGTGTGGGCGAATATATTTGTAAACAACTCCTCTGATAAAGGGTTAACAACCAAAATATATAAAGAACTCATATGCCTCAACATCCAAAAAGCAAATTGCCTGATTAAAAAATGGGTTGAGGACTGTACAGATACTTCTCCAAAGAAGAAATACAAATGGCCAACAAGCACATGAAAAGATGCTCCACATGGCTAATCATAAGGGAGATGAATATTAAAACCACAATGAGATATCACCTCACACCAGTTAGGATGGCCACCATCCAAAAGACAAGAAATAACAAATGCCAGTGAGGATGTGGAGAAATGGGAAGCCTCCTACACTGTTGGTGGGAATGTAAACTAGTTCAACCATTGTGGAAGGTAATATGGAGGTTCCTCAAAAAACTAAAAAGAAATTCCATTTGACCCAGTAATTCTACTCCTAGGAATTTACCTGAAGAAAACAAAATCCCAAATTTGAAAAGACATATGCACCCCTTTTATCACTGCACTATTTACAATAGCCAAGATATGGAAGCAACCTAAGTATCTATCAGCAGATGAATGGATAAAGAAGAGATGGTACATATACACAATGCAATATTATTCAGCCATAAAAAGAAAAGAAGTACTCTCATTTGTAACAACATGGATGGATTTAGAGGGTATTATACTCAATGAAATAAGCCAGGTGCAGAAAGACAAATACCATATGATTTCACTTATTTGTAGAGTATAATAACAAAGCAGAACAGAAGGAACAAAATAGCAGTAGACTCAGACATGAAAAGGGACTAGCAGTTACCAAGGGGGAAGGTTTGAGGCAGGTTAGGGAGACAGAGAAGGGGATAAAGGGATTGTGATCACAATATAAGTTGGTCACAGGGACAGTAGTACAGCACGGAGAACATAGTGATTCTGTAACCCCTTACTACTTTGATAGATAGTAACCACACTAGAGAGGGTGAGGATTTAATAATATGGGTAACTGTGGAACCTCTGTCTTGTATATTTGAAACCAACATAAGATTGTCTGTCAACAATAATTTTTTTAAAAAGTAAGAATAATAGTAGGAAGTGGTCTAATTTGAACAGATAGAAAAAGCTTGGCATCTCTGCCTCCACACGGGATTTGTCTCCTTTGCACTTTAACCTTTGGGCCAAAAGGAAAAAGACGGAAAAGAGCTCTGCTTAGCCCACAGCCCTGCACAGAGCCTTGCTAATCATCAAAAGGGATTTTGCTCACAGGTTGAGCTTTCTGCAAACTGCTCCTTACCCGAAGCTTGCCTCCCCTGGGGAGACAGGGAAAAATATATGGAAATAATAATAGTCCTGTCACGGATTTATAGGGACATTGTGACCAAACTTAGGTCTGCGAGAGTCAGTTAACTAAAGACACAGAGTTTCTCCGCTCTCCTTGGACCCTCTCTGGTGCCCACATGTCTGCAGACGTCAGTCACTCCCTGGCCTGCTCCCCTTCCCCAGCATAAAAGCAACTTGCAATCAACCCTGAGCTAAGATGGGGCTTTAGAACCTGAGTTTGCCACCTTCTCGGTCCATTGGCCTTTTGAGTAAAGTTGATTTCCTTGCTTCTCGACTTACTGGCATGTCCTGCAGAATCTGGCATGAGCTTGGACTTGGTGACATCCTGTATGCCAGGATGTGCTGACATTCTCACACCCTGAGACAGGTCAGTCCCTCTGCCTTTCGCGAGAAGCAGGTTATTTATGAAGTGTGTGCTCCAGACTCCTCCCTGCCAGGCAGCGGAGGAATGATCCCCCCCCTTTACATGCCAGAGGGAAGATAGTGAGCTGGGTGCAGGAATGCTGGTGCTGCCCGTGAGGCTTTGAAAATCCTCTGGAGACATGCTAAACCCTCCCAAATGCTTGCTGTATGTGCTATTGTGGAAACCAGTGAGGCAACTGAATTTCAAGTCTACATGAAATGGGGTAAAACAGGACAGTGGCGTATGACTGATACAGGACCGGGAACCTGAGGAAGTGAGCTCAGAAAATTCCCCAAACGAGCCAGGGGGATTTGGGACTCTCCGTGCTGTGGAAATGTAGCAGGAGCCAAGTCTCACTAAATCTCCGAGGGGTGGGGTAAAAATATTTGGTGGGTGCCTCCTGTATGCCAGGAACTTGGTACAAACGGTGAACGGTAAGAGTTCCCTGCCCCCTGCTCCTGTGTCCTATGTATACGGTGCATGCATATACACAGTGTATAACGTATAGTGAGACAACAAATAATTAAAATACAAGGTAATAAAATTAGTATCTTGTCTTGGCCACACTTAGCATCCACTAGGTGTGAACTCCTATTTCGTGAGAGAGGAAACACTTCCAGGAGAAGGTCATGTATAAGGTGAAGCCTTACCTAAGAATTACTCAGCGGTGGTGAATCCTCTGTTGTGAACTTGGCACCGCTGATTCTCCCTCTGGGTTTGTTCCCTGCCTCCCAGGGAAGGAGCGTGGACTGACACTCTTGGCATCCCTTTCCAGCAGGGCCAGGTGGGACTCTACCAGTGGGAGGCGCTCTCGCGAGACTTGGAAAGTGGACCAGGCCTACCGCTGCCTGGACGCTCCTGCTAACAGGCCCGTGCGTTTCATGCCGACGGGGGCCACTGAAAACCACCCAGTTCAGCACCTACTGAGCTTCCCAGACCCCCGCGTTCCCAGACCTCCCAGGTTCGGGCAGGCCTCTCAATCCTTAGATTGAAAGTATATCCTACTTTTAATGCATAGGTTGGCTTCAGTTTTCCTAACAAATACTTTGTACAAGTGGAGGGAAATGAAATGTTTCTGGAAGCAATCAAAGCAAAAAACGAAGTTGGAAAGAGCTGGTCCAGTAATTCTGGAACATAGCGTATGGGAGGCAGACCGGAACATCGTGCAGGTGCTTCCATCACCGGGGTTTTGTGCCAAATATCTATTAAAATTCTCATCTGACAGGTTTAAAAGATTTAAAAAAACCTCGGCCACCGCTTTGATTTTTCTGCCCTGACTTAACATCTCTTCATAGATTTGGGAATATTTTAAGACATACTCAAAGTATTTTCTGGGAAGTGTCTTATATCACACTTCCATATAGGTGTAAAGGAGAATATTTGCAGTTTTTCAACTTTTAAATCCATTCATCTTTGATTTTATTAAAAAGGTCTTGTTTTCTATGGGCCACTGTTTGGTGGCTTACTGGGAGGTCTCCCATGTTTTGTGCACTTAAGAATTTTTAGTGTTTTCTGAAAATTTTCCAACAAAATTTTCCATAACAAAGTCATGATTTCCTTCCATCTCTCCAATGAAGAGTATTTTTCATTTTTATGCAATAATCCAAGCTGTTTTATAGCTGACCCAAGTTAAAAGCTCAGATCCTGTTAAAAGTGGCTTAGAATTATTTTGTGTGGGGGGTAGGGGGATACTGTAAGTCCAGGGACAGGAAATCCCGGGGCAAAATACTTCTAAAAACCGAAATCAGTCAAAGAGGAAAATAAAGTTTAAAACCTGTTTATTGCTTATCAAGTGCAGCCCAGCGATGTCTCTCCCCCTTGCTCCGGAAGCAGCAGTCAAGCGAGCCCCTCCCCTTAACCTCTCAGGTTCAGACGGGCCCTCGGTTGCCCAGGTAATTACCCCTTGACATGGAGATGAACTTCTCTCCACCCCTGAGGATATGCAAATATACCAAAGCCAGGTGAGATATTATGGAAATATGACAATTTTACCCACAGGGACATTTAATTCTGACTCCTGTTACTAGTTTTATCAATTCTGTTTTTGGTTGTTGAGAGGAAACATTGTATCAGTTTTTGCTGTTGTGGGCAACTGCTGACATCTCTGACCAGTTCTTTCACCCTTTGAGGAAGATGTCCCCACCCGCGCAGTGGAAATTAGAGTTCTCTGTGGTGCCTGCCCATATTTGGTCTCTCGCTGGTGCCTTTAAGCAATTATTTAAAAATTATTATTTTGCACTTTCTACAGAGTTTATCGGTGTTATTACAGGAGGACTGGGAGCTGGAAACCTTCCCTAAAACTTGTAACAGCTGCTTAAACCTACCAAAGAGAACTTAGTACTTACTGGGCTTTTTAAATCGCCCTCGTATTTTCATGCTTTGCTCCAGTGTAGTTTTCAAAAATAGCAAATTCTGAAGTTGGGTACTTTCACGGCCTTGGCCAAGGCCACCTCTCCCCTCCTCACCCACACCACTTCTTTCTTCCTGGTCGGCAGACCGTGGAGTTTCCAGAACACGCCTGACCTGCCTTCCCCCTCCCTGAGGCTGAGGGGGTGTCGGCAGTGGGGCCGCATCGATCCTCCTGAAATGTGGGAGGCGTCTTCCCTGATGTTTAGCAGTAAGAGAGAGAAAACACCATATGTGATATAATTGGAAGAATATATTTGAGAATTTTTAGTACTTTAGAATTTTAAATGAATGACATATTTTGAGTGACTTCCCATTTATAGTCATTGAATGGGTGGGTGTCATTTGGTCAAATGCTTGTATTTTCTATTTTGATATTAATTAAGCTAATAGGGTTAACACAACAACACCTAAATTAAAGAAATTTACTTTCTTAGCCTAATGCACAGGCAAATGATTTTAGCTTTTACTCAATAGCTCTGAAGTTGCAAGTCTGTTCCCTTAGAAATGAGATGGCCTTGAGTCACTTATCCTTGAGTTACCACTTCTCCCAAACTGAATACATAAATGTGAGACATTTCCAAAGTGAACGCCAATAAGGTTCTTCTGAGAATTAAACAAGTAACATAGGAGAACAAATGCCTGAGAATAACAAAGGAAATTATAATCAAAACCAATGATCAAATAAATGTTTTATTCACATAGGAGTGGACAGGCAGAAGGGAAAGAACCGCCCTGTTTCCAGCACTGGGAGGACCCCTGGGAGCATCCAGAACCCCATAGAAGCTGAGGGGCATCTGAGGGGCATCCTGCTCACTTCTGATCCTTGCGTGCATGAGCAGCCCTTCAGAAAGATGCCCTTGTGCTGCCGAGTTCTCCCCACGCCCAGGCAGGCTGACCCCTGTGGTGTTTGTCATTCAACTGCTTCCTTTGAGGGTTCCCTTTCTTCTCTGCCTCCCTCCATTCTGTACCCCAAATACCTTTCTGGAGAACCATTCACACCTTCAGACACTCGCCCCCACCCCCAACACCAGCTTCTCACTACCAAGCAGGAAGGGAAAGGGTGGCAGGTAAGGCTGAGGCATTTGGAACACTGAAAGGCATCATAGTGGGAGGGGGAGGGCAGGTGTATAGTCCCCCTCATCTCAGGGCCGGAGGGAGGTGCTCCTCTTTGGTCCAAGTCCACTTGGCACCTCTGGGGCCTCCACGTCCTGGAGCTGGTCTGGGGCCCACCCTCCCCACCCTCTTGACCAGGCCTGGCTTCTGGGGGTACCTGTGCCTCTCTTTGCTCATCCATCCCACCAGGAAGTTCCCAGGGGGATTCAACGACCTCTTCCAAGATTGAATAAAAAGGCTGCTCCTGCATTGCTCCTTGGTTCCTCCTCCGCAGCCCAGCATCTCTGTGCCTTCCTCAGACCGCAGATCATTTGCTCTGTGCTGGCCCACTGCACCCAGCTCACACCGTCAAGGCCTTTAGGCCTTGCCCCTCCAGGCCAGGCTCTGGCCGGAGAGGTGGGATGTTGCCTGATCAATGTCCCACTCTGTTTCGCTGCACCAGCGTCTAATGGGTGAGTCCAGCAACCAGGACACTGTGGGCTTCCTGTGGAAGAATGAGGCACAGGCCTGCCCTCAGAAAGCTCTGGTTCTGTCAGAGTTGGGATAAGGCCCTCAAGAGATGAAATGCCAACTGAGAAATGAGGTTCCACAGGAGACAAGCATGGGGAGCACCTGCCTGTTCTGGAAGGTGTGAGGAAGGGCCCGGATGGAGCTGGGAACTCTGGCACCCGCACTCCTCTGGCCGCATGGACACTGGCCGGAGGCGGGATGGTCTGCACCCCGTGGGGAGGAGAGAGCAAGTGAGCAGCTGGAAGCTGGACACAGGGCCTGAGGGAGGCTCGCAGGGACAGCTAGCCTCCTGAAGTGCAGCAGATGCTCAGACGAGCGCCCTCCCCAGGAGCCGTCGGTGCGTTTCCTGGGACTCCTTCTGGACCTGGCGCAGGCCCTCCCGCCAGGACTGCTCACTGAGCGCTTCCTCCCAGCCTGGCCCCTCGGCCGCGGGCCGTGCCTGCGGGCCTTTGGGCTGCGCGATTCGCTGGCAGTACAGGTAAGCCCTGTTGCTGTAACACTGGCCCTCGTTCTCCCACAGGACCCCCTCAATTTTCTCCATGAGCTCCTGGAGCTGGGCCTCCTGCCGCACGCCCTGCGCCCTGTTGTCGAACCCGCAGTGGCGCCGTGCGCAGAGCACGTCCAGCCAGGCCAACTCCCGGTTGTCCGTCTCCCGCAAGTACTGGTCCAGGGAGCCCCCACCCAGGTCTTCCTTCCGGGTAAACACCAGGACGGTGTAGGCCAGGATGCCCACCCCGAAGGCCTCCTGCAGGCGCCAGACCACCGCCTGGTCCTCTGCTGTGAAGCGGCCCAGCTGCGTCACCAGGAGCACTGCGTGGGGCCCCGGGGAGGAGAAGGCGATGGCCTCACTGATGCCGCCAGCTGCCACTTCCAGCGGGACATGGGGGGACAAAATATCGGGGGTGTCGATCACCTCGAGTTCCTTCCCAGCCCAACCTCGCCTTCCTCTCTGCAGGGCCCTGGTCACTGGTCTGGCGCTGAGTCTGGACTCGAACTCGCGCCTGCCGAGGATGCTGTTCCCTGTCGCACTTTTCCCACTTCCGGTTTTCCCCACCAGGAGGAGCCTCAGTCTCTTTGGGGTCAGTTCTCTCAGGCCTGGAAGCATTGGGAGAAAGCAGAGGGAGTTGGGGTTGCGGCCATGCACTGCTTTCAGCCTCACCAGAGGCCACCCTGGGGGTGCTCCTTGACCTCAGGGCCTGGTTGGGGTGGGGGGGAAGCCCAGCACCTGCACCAGCACTGCCCCCCGACACTGTCTCTGGCCCACATCCTTTCTCCCACGGGCCCAGGCCACTGAAGTTCACAGAGAAAAGCATTCTGTTAAAAGACAGAATGCATCACACATCATTTCTTCTGGCCAGGAACATGGATGGATTTCCAGTGTTCCTAAATATTGTCCCCAGGTTAGATGACAGAGTTGAGCCTGTGAATGTTAAGCACCTGAGCCTGATGCAGGGGCTTCTGATGGAAAAGAACTGCTTGAGAAGGCTGAGCCCAGTTGCGAAGAAGTGGCCCAGCCCAGCCTGCTTGCTCAGCCCCGGGACCCGGGAACTCTCACATCTGAACTCGCCACGGGGCCACACAGGGTCTGTGGGCTCCCAAGCCGCAGGTTAAAGTGAGTCATTTTGCCACACCCACCATGAGCACATTCTTCCCCAGGAAACGGAGAATGAGCAAGGCCCCTCCACTTGGGCCCGGGACAGACCCTCAGTAGGGGGGCGCCCACTGGTGCTCTCTCGTGCCTCCTTTCGCCCGGCATGCCTTTCGGGGGCCTTTTCCCTCTTTTTTGGCTGGCGTAAAGAAAGGCCCCAGCCTGAGAGCCCTCGGGTGGCAGCCTGGGCAGCGAGGCCCCGATGCGGCAGAGCCTCTCACAGCGCGTGCCCCGCCCGTCAGGCGTCCCGTCCGCACCCTCCCAAGCTCCCTCTGCTAGAAAGTAGTTTTACCTCCCAGCACATCTTGTTTAGGATCCCGACGAGGCGCTTCTGGGGGATTCTCCTGGATAATTTGTTTATTTTCTTCTTCCTTCATCTAGAGAAAATAATATGTCTTACTGGTGGTTCAACCAAGTTTTAAGAGGCATTTAACTTTTTATTGAAGGCTGGTTGATATACAATATTGTAGTGGTCTCAAGTATACAACATAGTGATTCCACAGTTATCTACATTATTAAATGCTCACCCCAATTAGTATCATTACTGCCAACATAGAAAGATGTCACAGTATAATTAACTATATTCTCTATGCTGTACTTTCATCCCCCTAATTTATATTCTAATTGAGATTTTGTGAAGAGACACCTGACTTGTGCATTTTTTGCATCTATTAGGAGGGAAGCAGATTAATCAAAGTGGGGAGGCAGGGCCTTAGACACCCCACCTCCTTTAGAGACCCTATTTGTACTCTCTCCCTCCTTCTCTGCACTGTGGTCTTATTTTCAGTTTAAGAGATTTCATGGAGAAAGGTACGACTGGCTTGCCGCCTGTGGAATGGGTGGCCTTTGGGTGGTCAAAGGGTCCTGGAGCTGTTCTGTGAGGGCAGAAAGTCGCAGAGAGCAGAGCAGGTCTGATACTGTGACCAGCATGTGCCTGGGGGATAAGAATGGAAGCTGCGGAGAGGGCCTGGCTTGGAGGTGGGGGTCCAGGCCTGACCTCTGGGGAGGGCTCAGCAGTGGGGATTGCGGAGGGTGCCAGGGTGCTGGGGTGCACAACACCCTCCACCCAGGACCCTTCACCATAAGGGGCAGCATCCCGCTGCGAGCCAGGGTCCTTAGTGCTCATCTCATGGCCACAGTTAGGACGGCCACACTGCTTGGGCCTCAGTGTCCCCATAAGTGTCAATACTGGGCCTGAACTAGATATTCCTGAGAACTTCCCCTATAAGTACCCAACATCTTATGACATTTTCTAGAGCAGCTCCTCCTCATCCTCTTTGCAAAGTAAGGCCTTGTCACCCCAGCCAGGAACTACCATCGGCCTTCTGATGAGAGAATAATGCATCTCTGCTTTGGTCTGTACTGCTTTGCAGACTAACATAGTTCCCTGTCCTGTTACATCTGCTTGATATCCTCTGTGGGACTGGGAAGCACATGGCAGGCCCAGGACTGTTTTACGTGGAGGACACCCGGAGATACTCACAGTCAGCTGGGTGTCTCCGTATGAAGGCTCCAGGGTGGGGGAAGCCTGGCCATGGGGTGGAGGGCCCCAACACACAGACTCCCCATGGCCCCTCATCCTTGGAAGGTTGTCATACTTTAACCTAGCAAACTCCTGCCATCCCCCCAAACCCAGGGAGGTGGCCAGAGGGGTCCAGCGTGGCTGTGTTGTGTGATCACTGGCTTTATCCCCTCTATCAGCTCTAAAATGCTAGGCTGAGAATGCATATGGTCCGGTAAGGTTTGGTGACCGTCCTGGAGGAGAGAGTGACCAGGTCAGGTGAACAATTTCATCCAGACCTGGTCAGCAACATCCAGAAAGGACACAGTATTTTACCTAGTAAAGGGGCTTCTGGAGCAGGAAGGCTAGTGATTCTACCTCTGGAACTGTAGACTCCCTAATCTCTCTGGGGGGTCTTATGTCTGGGCGTCCTTACATCCTCGGTGGACACCAGGGTAGTATTCACCAGTGCCATCTCACTTGTCCTTTAGAGAGAAGGGGGTGGCTTAATGAAGACAGTGACAGGGCCAGCCAAGGTGACAGGAGTGAGGCGGAGGGGAGCAAAACTCAGGGACCCTGCAGCCACCTGCGTGCTGCCTTGGAACCTGTCTGAACAGCCTTCCTGTGAGAGGGCTTCCAACCCAGAAGGCAGCGGCCACAGCCCCGGGCTCTGCTCGTCATGAAGTGAAACGCACAGGTGGGTCTAACCCACCACTGAGCAGTAAGTTCCAGGCAGTGCAGAAAGGTACAAAGCTCCCCTGACTCCTTCGCCCCAGCTCTCTGTTACACCACAAATGCACATACCCACAACACACACTCAAAGACACACAGGCATACACATACATATACGAGATACACACATCGCACAAACGTAGCACACTCACAGGCACACTCACAAATACACAGACACGTTCACACACAACCTCCACACAAACAACACATACACCTCCTCTCACATACATATACTCAGAAGCACAATACATACATACACACATGTAAATGCACATATTCAACACATACAAACAATACACACGTGTAGTCACATACACACAAACATAACACATGCAAACGTACAAACACACAACACACACACACACACAAATACACATATACAACATACACCCACACCCACACACCCTCAGACTTACCACCTTGCCGGCTGTTGGACAAGAGGAATGGCCAGGTTTCCTGTCTCCCGGCGCCATGTGCTCTCTGGAATTCTTTGTTTCTCCTTTCAGGGTGGGCGCATTGTAGGCTTTTGGGGGTGTTGAATAAAGAAAGTAGGAGAAAGCATTCCAGGCATAACACAGAGATTTCATTGCTTATATTCTTCTGCAAAATGTAATCTGAAAGCTTAAGAGCTCAAGTCAAGAGCTGCCCTGAATGAGCAGCTGTCCCCTGTGAGCCGAAAGAAACAGGAAATGGGTAGGAACGCCCCAGGCAACCTCCTGATTCAGAAAGCCACGTGTTCACATTTTGTTTGCAATATTGTTATATAACCAGAAAAAACAAGAACGTATCATTTTTATTTTTATCCTAAACTAAGATAACTAGAACTCAAGAGGCTTAAAATAAAGCACAGATCCTTCAGAAAATTTTGTGCCAGGCAAATGATTTCCTGCCTTTTTTTTTACTGATCTCTTTTTTTGAGAATTACCCGCTTCCTACACAGATGCCTTCCTCTTGTGACAGACATTCATTGTCTCTTTTCTTCCCTATTTCCTCCTTCCTTTAAGGACCAGGCCTTTGGACTTGACCGGAAACATCAGCTCTTCCTGAGTACTGAGCCACGTGTCTTCAGATCCAACTGTGCCAAGAGCTCCCCAGGGTCTCTAGTTTGCTGATGTAGAGGTTGGGACCTGTCACTTCCAGAATCATATGAGCCAATTCTTTATAATATATTGTGTGAACCAACTGTTTATAATAAATCTCTCCCTCTCTCTCTCTCTTGCAAAGGCATTCTTATGCTTTTGCGCTCTTATGAATTCTTTGCTTCTGCTTCTGAGACCGACACATTGTAGGCTTTTGGGGGCCTTGAATGGAATGGAAGATGTAGAGGAAAGCATCCCATGCATATGCATACAGAAGACATTGCAATCATTACACACACGCACACACACACACACACACACACACATATGTATACACCCTAGTTGGAGTAGGCTTAGACTAAGTGATAGTCTTCTAGGTCCAAAGATCTAGACATTAATTTCCTATTAAAGAGAAATGCCAGGTTTTTGGCAGCACTGTCACAAAGCAGGATATAAGGGGCACTATTAAGAAAAGGCCAGCCCATTCCCACAGATGTTTATGTGGACAATCTGTTATTGCTGATGACAGGTGCAATGCTGTACAGCTGATCTCTGGAGTTCATCCGTCTTACTTAACTGAAACTTTGTGCCCATTGGTTAGTCATGCTGCTATGTTACCTCCTTCCCCAGCCTCTGGCAACCACCCTTCCATTCATTAATTCTATGAATTTGGCTAGTCATACATAAAAAGAATCATGCAGTTTTTGTCTTTCTGTGACTGGTTGATTTCACTTAGCACCAAAGCCTGGAGGTTCACCCATGTTGTTGCATATTGCAGAATTTCCTTCTTTTTCATGGCTGAATAATGTTCCATTGTAGGTAGATACCACATTTCCTTTATCCATTCATCTGTTGATGGACATTCAGGTTGCTTGCACACCTTGGCTATATAGAATAGTGCTGCAATGAACATGGAAATGCTAATATCTCTCTGAGATCCTGATTTCAATGTTTTGGATAAATGCCTAGTGGTAGAATTGCTAGATCATTTAGTACTTTTATTTTTAATTTTTTGAGGCACTTCCAAACTGTTTAGTTGGTAGATCTCATCTTAAGTGTTCTTACCTGTGGGTAAAATTATAATTTATCCAGAATATCTCACCTGGCTTTAGTACATCTGCATATCAAACAGTGCTCAAGGCTGGAGAGAAGTATGGCTTTAGTGCATTTGCATCATTCCTCAGGGGTGGAGAGAAGTTCATCTCCATATCAGTGGGTTATTACCTGGGCAACAGAGGGCTTATCTCTACCTGAGAGGTGAGGGGAGGGCTGGTTTTTGCTTCTGTTGGAGCAGGAAAGAGAGATGGCCTGGGACTGCAGTTTGTGAGCAATAAACGGATTTTAAACTTTATTTCTCCCTTTGACTGATTTCGGTTTTTAGAAGTATTTTGCCCCGGGATTTCCTTTCCTCGGACTCACATCTGGCGTAGTTGACAGGATTCCTCTGAACTGAAAAACTGCCATAATGGGTGCGACCTTTGGGAGGGCTGCCCCTAGAAATGATGGGAAGAAGTGGCACTCACACCAAGGGACATGTTCCTATACTCTTGTGGTTGTGGAGGCACCACCACTGCTGCTGACTGTGCTGACCCCGGCCCATGGCCCGAGCCTAAGGCTACTGCTTCTGCCACTGCTGTTCCTTCTGCTGCCCGGCTGGAGCCTGGTCACAACTATGGAAAGGAGCAGAGGTCTGGTACATCTTGATAGAGAAGCAACTGGCTGCTGTGTACCACGCCTTGCTGGCTATGGAGCCCATCGCTGGAAAAGCTCCAACCAACGTAATAACTACCTATCCCATCATGGGGTGGGTGAGAGACTGGACCCAAAGGCCATGGAGTGGTGTGGCACAGACACTTACTGTACATCATGTGACTGGCCATTTGCCTTTAGCATTCCCAGGGAATGGTGAAGCAGACGCATTGGCCCAGGTGTGCTGGCTAGAAGGACAGCCTGACAGCCTGCCTCTGATGTGGCCCAATGGATACATCAGCATTTGATGCATGTGGGGCAAAAGACAATGTGGGCTGTAGCCTGTTGGTGGGGCTTGCCACTGACCTTTGAAGAAGTCACCTGATCCCAGAAGGAGTGCCCTGCACGTTGTTTGCAGATCAGCAAACCACCAAGAGGGGCCTAGAGCATCTCTTTGCAGCCAGTCACCAGTGATTGAGAGCAATCAAGGCACCCACTTTACTGGACATGCATTGCAAGGATGGGTGCAGCAATTAGGAATAAAATGGACATGGCCTTGGACATTTCAACACATAGACCAGTGATGACTGGCTCTTCTGGCACCTTGGGGAAAAGGCTTGAAAGCTGGCCTCCTGTGTATTCCTAGAATAACAGCAAAGTGGCCCCCCAAAATCACAGTTATTTGCTTCTACGGTCTTTGTGTCCTGGATGCACCCCCCTGGCTGCAGATGCCTTGTGATGGCTGAAATGGATGAGCTTTGGACTTGATCTGCATGGGACTTTGAACCTAGCTGAATCCTCTGGCTTGAGAATTACCATGATTGTATTGCTGTTGTCAAGAAAAAAAATGCTTAAAGAGAGGCTTGACTTTGTCTCATGTTTGGTAAAAGCTTTGTGAGTAATCTAGCATGGTTGTTAGGAATGAGTAAACAAATATGTAGAAACATATTGTGTGCTTAGTGAGAGATTGTGCTGTAAAGTACATTTACTTAATCTGCATAGGCTGAATCCTCTGGCTTGAGGATTATCATGATTTTATTACTGTTGCTATTATATGTCATTAGTTTGGTCAAAGAAGGGGAAGGAGTAAATTGTAAGGTGAGATTTCTGGAGGGGTGGCCTGTGGGTAAAATTGTAATTTATCCAGAATATCTCACCTGGCTTTAGTACATCTGCATATCAACAGGCGCTCAGGGCTGGAGAGAAGTATGGCTTTAGTGCATTTACATCATTCCTCAGGGGTGTAGAGAAGTTCATCTCCATATCAGTGGGTTATTACCTGGGCAACAGAGGGCTTATCTCTACCTGAGAGGTGAGGGAAGGGCCGGTTTTTGCATCTGCTGGAGCAGGAAAGAGAGATGGCCTGGGACTGCAGTTTGTGAGCAATAAATGGATTTTAAACTTTATTTCTCCCTTTGACTGATTTCGGTTTTTTGAGGTATTTTGCCCTGGGATTTCCTTTCCCCAGACTCACAGTACCACAGTAAAATAAAAAATTTAAAAACATAATGTAGTAGTTTTGTCAATGTCCATAGAACCATAAGACTGAAAGACAAACAGATCAAAATACTATACAAGAGAAAAGAGAAAATAACAAGATGGGAAAAAACCTAACACATCAACAGGACAAACTGCCACCCTAAAAATGAAAAAGGGAAGAAGTAAGCAAGTCGTATGTCACATGTATATACACATGCATCTCTGTGTGTGCGTATATGTCTACGTATATGATATGAATACATTAAATGGAACCCAACTCACAGGAGAACATACCTCAAAGGAGAGAACATCCTCAGAAGTGCTTTACACTACGAAACACTACAATAAGAACACAAACTCAAGTTCTCCCCAGGAAAACTTCCTGCACTGATACTTTTCCTTCAGTTTGAAGGCAAATAGGTTTGCTCCCTCTGACACCTCTGACCACAGGAAGCTCAGATTGGCTAGAACCACAGAAGATAACATTTTGCATCCTATTTAAGAAAAAGAAAATATTTCCCAGTAATTTGATTGGTGCTTCAATTTTGCCCAGTTGAAACCTTTTTTTCCATGTACTAGCTGTACTACTGAGATTTCCAAAGTTAGTTAATTTGGGTTATACAGGTTTGGCTTTTCATTTTAAAAACATTTTTTTTAGCATTTTACTTTATTTTCCAGCTCCATCGAGGTACAATTGACAAAAACTATACATATTTAAGACGTGCAACCTGATGATTTGATACAAGCATACACTGTGAAATATTCACCACATGAATTAATATATCCACCACTTTACATAGTTACCATTTTCTTTTCTTTCCTTTTTGTGGTGAGAACACTGTTGCTGGCATTTACACTGTTTCCAGGTTTTTGCTATTCTGAGTATCACCAGTATAAACATTACCTTTTGTTGAATACAAGCGCACATTTCTGTTGGTTGTATGTCTAAAGGTAGAATGGTTGGATATTCACTGTGTAATAGTCTGGTGTCCTGGATACCTGAGTATATAAAAATATATATATGTGATATATATAAACACAGAGTGTATATATATAATATATTTTAACTGAATATATATGAACACAAAGTTTCCTAAACTGAGTATATATAAACATAGAGTTTTCCAAGCTGAATATATATCAACAGTTTTCCAAATTGGATACATAAACACAAAGAGTTTTCCAAAGTGGTTCTCCCAACCCTCATTTTCACTAAACATTATGTGAGAGTTCTGTTTGCCCCATATCCTTACTTACTTGAAGCTTTCTTTATACAGATTTTTTTACACAATTTTGGAGTTTAATCTTGGGCATTTTGCTTTTTGTTATTTAAAAAATCAGATGTTATATCTAACTGGCTATTATTTGTTTGTCAGTCAATTTTTATGGTTTTTATTTAGTTTTGCACCAATCAACTTAATAAATTCTCTTATGGTTTACAGTAGCTTATCAGCATACTCTTGGTTTTCCCAGATACATAATCATAACATCTACAAATAATAACTCCACATCCACCTTTAGATTTTTTATGCATGCGATTTTTTTGTCTTTTATGGTTTTAATGTATATTTCCTCCAGAAAAAAATTTAAATTCTTCATTAAATCCTCCATTAAATCTCCAAAATGTTTATTCAAATCTTTTTGTTATTCCCTGAGAAACTTTTTGTTCCCGCTCTTCACAGCAGTTCCAGAGAAAAGAGATGGGATGAAGCCTTCAAGTAACTGTTAAGAAGTCTTGAGGCTGGAGCACAGAGGAGAAAGAGACTGTCAAAAAGTGAGGAGAAACAGGCCGGAAGTGAACATATCGTTTATGTCACAAAAAGTGGGGAGGGAGAGGAAAAGCTAAAAAGAAAAAGAAATTGGGGTGATCACAGTCCAGGGACAGAGACCCACCAGGAGGGTGGTATTTAAGCCGAAAACCCTGCTCCCGGCCTCCACTCCTGCTGCCACATGGAAGGGCTCCAGGATAAAGGTCCTGAGTTAAAATGGAAGGAGCCACAAGGCCCAACTCCAGGGAAGAAGGCTTCTCAGGCAAACCTTCCTCAGTCTGCAGCCTTTCTCTCAGAAGGAGGTCCTCTGGGCCTAACCACTGAAAGAGAGTCAGATTCCAGAGAGCTGGTGACTCTGCAGGAGTCGGTGAGGTTGACGAGAAAAGCCTAGAACCTGGTCTAGGGACTTCCTGTCCAGACCCAGCCCAGCACGTCACATCACAGCAAGGGTGCTGGTCCCTCGAAGAATGAGACATGGGGCGGGAGTCATATCCACTACCGGGAGGGGTCAGCTCTTCTGAAGTAGCACCGCCACCTGTAGCTGAATCTAAGCCGCCGTGGGCCTCTAGGTCACTCCATTATGTTTGGTCTGTGGTTTTCTTACATTTCAATGGTATTTGATGGCACTGCCTTTTAACACAGTGGCTGCTGTGCTCTAGGCAACCAAGAGACCTTTGGAGAAATCATCCTATAAAAGCCTCCTGACAACCCTGCAATGTTAGTTTTATTGTTAGTTTTATTTTCATAGCCGAGGGAACTGAATCTCAAGGAACTTAAGGAATTTTCTAGAAGTGGTAGATCTGGGATCAGAGTGGAAGGGCTGTCCTTTTCTGAAGCATAAGCCTTTTTCACTTTGCAGCCTTCCTTTTAGCTGGAAGTCCTCTAAGTCTTCTAAGAACCACTTGTGAAAGTTTTAAAATGATCATTTTGCTGACTATGCCTCCTACTTTTGGCTTCCCAATTTGAAAGAGAGAGAAAAAAAGACCCGAGGAACATGGGACCTCCTCATTGCTTTCCTGATCGCAGGCTTGCCATCAGCTCATGTTTCTGGGAAGAGTGTGCACTGTCTTCCCTGCCCTCCCCTGGTCTGTCTCTGACCTGATGTAAACTGAAATGTAGAATCGTGGGCCTGGGAAGGAATGGAGAACAGGCTGTCGTGTGCAGTGGTTCCAAGTGAACAAGGCAGTCAGACCGACTTTGAGCTGGATCCCTCTCTGCCCAGTTACCTATTAGCAAAGTGACTTCAAGCTAATTTCTCAGCATTTTTGAGCCGTGGCTTCCTTACCTATAAAATTAGAAAAATGATTACACCTTCACTCTAGAGTATTTATAAGGAGTAAACATACCTATGAAACATGCCTATCAGAGTATCTGGAATATAGTATGTACTCAGGAGTGGTTACAAAGACATTCACATAATCTTAAACCTTTTAATATGGACCATTTCAGGCATTTATGGGAGATAGCATCATAACAAACCCCCATAAATCTGTCCCGAAGCTCCAAAAATGATCAACTCCTGGCCATTCATGTTTCATGTATATCCCAACCCACTTCCCATCCTAGCCCTGGATTATTTTGAAGAAAATACTAAATATCATGTAATTTCATCTGTAAATATTTTAGTATGAATATTTAAAAGATAAAAATTATTTTTAAAAGACATAGCCAGAATACCAAAGGTATATAAATCTTTAATTGTATCAAATGTCCTATCAACAGTGTTTAGATTTCATGGATTATCTCATAATTTATTTTGTTGGAATAAGGATGTAAAAAAAAAAACAACAGGAAGTCCAATGAAGTGATCCAGGTCATTTTATGCATTTCCTGCCCTGAACTTTGTTTGAATCAGTCATTTCTCCAAGAGTCCCTGGTTTCTTCTGGCAGGAGGCGGTGTTGATGACTGTCATCTGGGCGTGTCTAACGAGGCGTCAAAGGCCCTCTTCATTTCTGTTCCGCTGTTCTTCGCAAGCATGTCTTCTTGGCTCTTTCTTAGGATGTCGCTCTCTCTGTTCACATTGCCCAGCTGTTCTTGTGTGCTGTTTACTTCATCCGTTAGCGCCCTTAGCATATGAGTCATAGTTTGAGATTCCTGGTCTGATAATTCCACCATTCCTCCCACATCAGGTTCTGATGCTTACTGTCTCTTCAAAGTATGCTTTTTGCCTTTAGTATGCCTTACAGTGTATTCTTGATAGCCGGACATGATGTATTACTGGATAAAAGGAGCTGCTACGAAAGATAAGCCTTCAGCAATGTGATGGCAGGGTGTGGGGAGGAAGTGTCCTACAGTCCCATGCCTACAGCTCAGCGTTAGACAGCCTGTGCCTCTGGACTGCAAACTTCACGTGGGCTCTCAATTTTTGTCTCCCCGCTTCACTAGGATGGGGTGGCTCCAGGGGGCTGAGCTGAGCATTTCCCTTCTGCTATAGGGAAGGCTTAGAGCTGACTAGAGTTGGATATTTCCTTCCCCAGGTCACTTAGGCTGTGATAAAGCCCCGGCAGGACAGCTCTGGCTAACTAGCTCCTCCTGAGGACAGGCCTTGTTGAGGAGAGCAGAGCGCTCTGGCATATTTCAGAATGGGTCCCTTTCTCCTCCCCATGCTGGGAGCACCAGGGGATTTCTTTTCTGATATACTGGGAGAACCTGGTTGATCTCCTAGACGTAAAACTCACCAAAGTGTGGGAGATCCTCCCCCACGACTAGGTCCCCTGCAAATTCTTGACCTTGGAGTTGTCCACACGGGGCCTCCCGCAGTTGGTCATTACCGTTCAGGCCTTCCTGCCCGGCTCTGGCTCCCACGGTGGGCTCTGCTCTAGCAAGCAGGACACGTGGTATCTGCCTGTCTGGCTCTGCACGCTGGCGTCAGCCGTGTGCCCTGTTGGTGTTTCACGGGGATCTCTTAGGGATCCCAGAGCTGTTGATTTTTCAGTCTGTTCAGCCTTTTGCTGGCTATTGGGATGGCGTGGTGACTTCTAAGCTCCTTACATGTGGAACTGGAGACTGGAGGTCAAATTTACCACTTTTATTCCACATGGCATTTGTATTTTGAGTTAAATTTAGGAAAGTTTTCCTCACTCAGGTTTTGAAAGAATTTGCCTGTTTTCTTCTATGAGTGAAAGAATTTGCCTGTTTTCTTCTAATGTCATATGGTTTCATTTTTTAATGATTTTTAAATTGAAATATGGTTTCTATACAATACAGTATTGGTTTCAGATGAACAACTTAGTGATTAATCAATTATAAACATTGTTAAATGCTCACATGGTAGGTATAGTTACCATCTGTCATCATACAAAGATATTACAGTATTATTAATTATATTTCCTGTGCTATATTCCATCCCTGTGACTAAATTATTTCATAATTTGAAGTTTGTACCTCTTCATCCATTTCACCTATTTCACCTGTCCTCCCATCCCCCTCGTATGGTAATCAACAGCCTGTTCTCTGTGTACATGAGTCTATTTCAGTTTTGCTTGTTTGATTCACTTGTTTTGTTTTTCAGATTCCACATAAAGTGTAACCACATGGCATTGATCTTTCTCTGCTGACTTACTTTACTGAGCGTAATACCCTCTAGGTCCATCATATTATCACAAATAGCAAGATCTCTCTTTTTTTTGGCTGAATAATATTCCATTGTGTATATGTACCACATCTTCTTTATCCATTCATCTACTGATGGATATATTTAGGCTGCTTTCATATCTTAGCAATTGTAAAATAATGCTGCAACAAACATAGGGTGCGTATCTTTTCAAATTAATGATTTTTCTTCAGGTAGATTCCCAGAAGGAATTGATGGGTGTATGGTATTTCTATTTTAAGTTTCTTGAGAAACCTCCATACTGCTTTCGATAGTGTCTGCACTAACTTGCACTCCCACCGGCAGTGTAGGAGAATGCCCTTTTCTCCACGTCCTTGCCAACAATTATTATTTCTTGTCTTATTGATACCAGCCATTCTGACTGATGTGAAGTGATACCTCACTGTGGTTTTGATTTGCATTTCCCTGATGATTAGTGATGTTGAACATCTTTCCATGTGTGTGTTGGCCATCTGTATGTCTTTTTTGGAAAAATGTCTATTCAGGTCCTCTGCCCCTCTTTTAATCAGATCATTTGTTTTTTTGGTGTTTAGTTATGAGTTCTTTTTTTTTTATTTTGGTATCATTAATATACAATTACATGAGCAACATTGTGGTTACTAGATTTTCCCCATTATCAAGTCCCCACCACATACCCCATTACAGTCACTGTCCATCAGCGTAGTAAGATGCTATAGAATCACTACTTGTCTTCTCTGTGCTATACTGCCTTCCCCGTGCCCCTACCCCTGCTACATTATGTGCACTAATAGCAATGCCCCTTATTCCCCTTCTCTCTCTCTCCCCACCACCCACAGTCCCTTTCCCTTTGGCAACTCTTAGTCCAGTCTTGGGTTCTGTGAGTCTGCTGCTGTTTTGTTCCTTCAGTTTTTTCTTTGTTCTTATACTCCACAGATGAGTAAATCATTTGGTACTTGTCTTTCTCTGCCTGGCTTATTTCACTGAGCATAATACCCTCTAGCTCCATCCATGTTGTTGCAAATGGTAGGATTTGTTTCTTTCTTATGGCTGAATAGTATTCCATTGTGTATATGCACCACATCTTCTTTATCCATTCATCTACTGATGGACACTTAGGTTGCTTCCATTTCTTGGTTATTGAAAATAGTGCTGCAATAAACATAGGGGTGCATCTGTCTTTTTCAAACTGGGCTCCTGCATTCTTAGGGTAAATTCCTAGGAGTGGAATTCCTGGGTCAAATGATATTTCTATTTTTAGTTTTTTGAGGAACCTCCATACTGCTTTCCACAATGGTTGAACTAATTTACAGTCCCACCAGCAGTGTAGGAGGGTTCCCCTTTCTCCGCATCCTTGTCAACATTTGTTGTTCCTAGTCTTTTCTATGTTGGCCATCCTTACTGGTGTGAGGTGATATCTCATTGTGGTTTTAATTTGCATTTCCCTGATAATTAGCCATATGGAGCATCTTTTCATGTGAGGTTACGAGTTCCTTATACATTTTGAATATTAGCCCCTTATCAGATACATCATTTGTAAATGTATTCTCCAGTAGAGCAGGTTGCCTTTTTGTTTTGTTCATGGCTCCCTTTACTGGCAGCTTTGTAGTTTGATGTAGTCCCACTTGTTTATTTTTGCTTTTGTTTCCCTTGCCTGGGGAGATATATCCAGAAAATAACTTATAATGTTGATGTTCAAGAGTTAACTGCATATGTTTTCTTCTAAGAGTTTTGTGGTTTCAGGTCTTATGTTCAGGTCTTTAATCTACTTTGAGTTTATTTTGGTGTGTGGTGTAAGACAGTAATCCAGCTTCCTTCTTCTGTATGTAGCTGTCCTGTTTTCCCAAAAGCATTTATTAAAGAGACTGTCTTTTCCCCAGTGTATATTCTTGCCTCTTTTGTCATAGATTAAGTGACCATACAGGCTGGTTTTATTTCTGGGCTCTCTATTCTGTCCCATTGGTCTATGTGTCTGTTTTTGTGTCAATCCTATACTGTGCTGATTACTGTAGCTTTATAGTAGAGTTTAAAACCAGGGAGCATGATACCTCCAGCTTTGTTCTTCTTTCTTAGGATTGCTTTGGCTATTCTGGGTCTTCTGTGGTTCCATATGAATTTTAGGATTATTTGCTCTAGTTCAGTGAAAAATGTCAATGGAGCCCTTCAGCTGATTTCTGTAGCATATCTTCCCTCGTCATTGGTTTATTTCAATTTTATATCTTCCCTGGGGTCAATATTACTAAGTTGTATTTACCTATATGTAATTTAAAATTTGGATATTGGCTGATCTCTTCTCTCACCCAATATAGGATAAGCTATAATGTTGAGCCAGATGAACATTAAACTCACTTCAAACACTTTATATTCCTATAAAGGACCCATTATTATTTCTAAATATTGGATTATTTTTCAAATAATGACATCAAATTTATCTTCCTTTTCCTGTGCAGCTTGAGAAAATAGGAAAATAACTCAGCTCTGTATGCCATATACAAATTTAAAGACAGCTTTCACATCTCTCACCAAATGGCTTTTTCCTTCCATGATGAGTCCCCATGTGCGGGTCACGCACATAAAATGAGATACACTTGTGCTGTTTCCTCCATCCTAGTCAGAGACAGCCTTCTGCAGTGCTAATGCTTCTTATGAGCACTCTTTCGCAGGATGGAGTGCCAGTCGCTTCCACCAGGAAACCTCAGATTAAATATCTTAAAAAACCAAACTTGGATCTGTTCCAGAACAAAACATATATTACACAAATGGAAAAAAAAGATAGTAAAAAAACCAAACAGATTTTGAATGTGTAAACACTGCTTTCATCCCAGGAACAGAAGCAAGGACTGCAATGGAAACTAGAAGAAGACGATGCTGGGGAGAGAGCCCTAAAGGAAATCAAATTTCACCTGGCTGAGAAGACCTGGGATGATTCATGTACTCAGGCGGGTAAGAAATTAAGAGGCCTTGGGCATGGGTTCAACTCTATCTAAATAAACTTTTTCCTTTTATTTATAAACTATAGTTAAGTGGCCTCTAGTCCAAATAGGAACATGGCTGACCCTCAGGACAACACCCTGAGGATCGTTCTGGTGGGGAAAACGGGAAGTGGCAAGAGCGCAACAGCAAACACCATCCTTGGGAAAGAAGTATTTCCTTCCAGAATTGCTGCCCAGGCCGTCACCCAGCACTGTCAGAAAGCATCGCGGGAGTGGAAGGGGAGGAACCTTCTTGTTGTGGACACCCCAGGGCTCTTCGACACCAAGGAGACCCTGAAAACCACGTGCAAGGAAATCAGCCAGTGCGTCATCTCCTCCTGCCCCGGGCCCCACGCCATCATCATGGTTCTGCAGCTGGGCCGCTACACGCCAGAAGAGCAGAAAACCGTGGCCCTGATCAAGAGCGTCTTCGGCAGGCCAGCCATGAAGCACATGGTCATCTTGTTCACCCGCAAAGATGATTTGGGGGATCAGAGCCTGAGTGCCTTTATAGCAGGTGGGGACGTGAAGCTAAGGAGCATCCTCAAGGAGTGCGGGAACCGCTTCTGTGCCTTCAGCAACAGGGCAGGCGACGCTGAGAAGGAAGCTCAAGTGCAGGAGCTGGTGGAGCTGATAGAGAAAACGGTGCAGAGCAACGGAGGGGCTTACTTCTCTGACGCCATCTACAAGCACGTGGAGGAGAGGCTGAAACGCCAGGCTGAAGACCTGAAGAAAATCTACGCTGAACACTTAGAAGAGGAGAGTCAAAAAGTGTAAGAGGAGTGCGCTCAGGCATGCAAGAGGAGTATGCCAGAAAAAGAGAGAACAGATTGCTAAACATGACATATGATGAACAGCTAAGACACATAAGGGAGGAAGCTGAGAAGAACATCTTCAGCCAAATTTTTGATAGAATTAAGAAGTTGCTTTTAAAAGTATGTCATTTGTACATACCCTGCTGATAGGAATAGATAGTTGTTACAACCATTTCGGAAAACAATTTGGCAGTTTCCTACAAAGTTAAACATGTACAGCTGAGCAATCCTACACTTACATGTTTATCCAAGAGAAGTTGTATATGATATATATAATAAATATATTATTTTCATATATAAATATATATGTATATATATTTACACATAAATGTTTATAACACTTGTACCCATAATAGCCCCAGAGTGAAAACAACCTCCATTTCTAACACTGGGTGCTTGAGGGTTGCCCAAGGGCAAAGAGTAGGGAGTTTCCATCCCAAAGCCACAGGACACATTCTATGATGTCCTGTTCCATCATCAATGCATCTACTTCCTAAAAATGTGTAATTATGTAAAATCCCTTCTAATTTGGATTGCCTTCCCCGGGGTTTGGAATCCACAAATTACTGTGCTGCACAAGATGGCGACAATGGTAACGAATAGCGGCCGGGTCACCATCACCTTCATCCTCTTCCTACTTCTCCTCAATGAAGCAACTCATGTTTTTTGAAAATTATATTATCTCCATTGTTTTAATTGTTCTTCCAAAATCCCTGTGATATGGTCCAAATAGATATTAAAATTTCTTTCAAGTTATTAGGAACCTGAGGTTCAAATGATGTATTAAGGTCACACAGTTAGTTAGAGCCAGGCTTCTATTTTTTCATGTTCTCAATTCTCCAGAAAGAAAAAAACCCTGTTATTCTAAATAATTTTTGCAATATTCTAAATAAATTTTGCAATTGAACTTAAGGCCAGGGAACAAAATAACATTGACAAGCCGGAACACCCTGAACTAAAACCAGCTGCATAATTATTTTGAGAATTCTTAAATGATACCTCTTCCAAATATACATTCTAGAGGAGTAGACTGGAAGTGTTGTAGTCAGATAACTTCAGTAAAACATCATCTGGAACTTACAGCTGAGCTAAAGTACAGACCAATGGGTCAAAATAGCTGTCTCACATCCACACACACACACACACACACACACACACACACACACACCCAGAAAGCCCCTGTAACTCAGGCCTTATTAACAGAGGTCAGGGGTCTGACAGGAAATAATACTTTCACCTCTGAATGCATTGAGCAGATGACATGTAGAGCCATACAGACACTTCCAGAAACTAGATTTTGGATGGTATTGACAATTTGGAGTGTTCAGGGGTGCGTAGAAAAGATTATTAAAGAAGTGTGTAAAGTAATTCTACAGAAAGTAGTAAAGGAGCTAAATAAAAGCTTCAAGAAGACACTTGGTGATTAGGAAGATGTGAAGAAATTTGCTGTCTGTTGATCTGCAAAGCAGAAAACAGACAAATGGGCACATATTTCAGGATTTCTTCACCATAAAGGAAAAACCTAAATAAGGTGTTAAAAAACGCCAGAAGATACCATCAGTGAGAGAAAATTAGAATTTTGTAACAGAGACGCTACAAAGCCTGATGGTTTTGGCTGTGTGTAAAAAGAGGTTAGAGCTTGTGTACAGACTAATCATAAACGGTGCTGATATACTTTCCATTCTACTGGTTTATAATTCCAGTGTCAGCCAGACAGTAAGTCATCTTCAGTACCAAGGCGACATGGCAATCACGCGGGGTTCCAGAGCCAGATTTTCTAATCTGCCCCCTTCACCCACAAAACTATCTCCTCTACGAATCTGCCCCAGGGCTTACATTTCTCTTGGGAGTCACTCTTAGGTTTATTAATTATGGCTCCATAAACACGCTGTTCTGGCACAGACGTGGTTGTAGGGGGGCAGGGGCAGGTCTGCGGGGCAGAGCGCCCGTTGGTGGGAGGAGCTTGGCTCTGAGACGGAGGGCCTGCCTCGCACACGGCCCTGAGGAGCCCCCCATCTCCCGGTCAGCCCTGCTACGTTGGGCTGAGGGTTGAGCAGTGAGATGTGGAGAGGGGGAAATTGTACGGGAAGCCCCGCAAGATCAGTTAAGGGTCCGTTTGTCCGCCTTCCCGTGGTGGTCACCCACTGTGCGCTGTGCATTTCATGAGGATCAAATGGGAAATGAAAAGGGCGAGTAACGTTTTTAAATGGCTGGACAAAACAGGAATAAAAACAAACCCATGCCGAAGAAACAGTCACTTCCCAAGCTGCGGGTGGGCAGCCATCTCCCAGAGACTTGATCGGCAGATTCCACGCAAATTCGTAACACGCACGGCGGATGGCGCGCGTTTCCTAAACGGGGCCCACGGGGTCGTCGCGCTGCCCGCAGGCCACGCACCCTCAGCTCGGCCCCAGGCACAGCAAGGGCAGGAAACCTTGGTCCAAAGAAGAGGTCACTCTGCTTGTTTACAAGACAGTCAAAACTGCTCAGTGCTGTGCCTGCTCTGGAAGAGGCCCCGGTGTGCGTCTGGCGACTCCGAAGACAGTGCCCCTGCCTGGGCCTCGCCTGGCACCACCGGCGGGTCCTCGCGGAGCCAGAGCGCAGGGCAGCCAGGTCTCCTCGCGCCGCCCCTGCCCTGCCCTGGGCACCCTCCGCCGTACAGGCTCGGGATGCGGCCCAGGCTGGGAGTTTACCCTGTGCGGGGGCCCCAGCGCCGTGACGCGGAGGGCGAACTAGGAGCAGGCGAGGCAGAGGCCGTGCGGCTGCGCATGCGGGAAACGCCCTCACAGAAGTCTCGTCCTCGGAATGCGAGCCGGTTCTCGGAAATGGTCTGACCCCATTTGCGCACCACAGGCTTCCTGAGGGTATTTGAGATGCACATGGAGAAAAAACCCTAGCAGATGGCTGAAATAAAAACAAAGATAAGCAGCTCGAAAATTCCCTGAGCGGAGGAAACCAGATTAGTCACAAGCACAGCGTACTTCAGCTTATCTTGCTAGACCAACCTGACCTGAGCCATTTCTTGCTGAACAGTCACTGCCTTGACAGCATTTAAGCTGCTTTAACCGTATACCGGGAGCCGCCTTCCACGCTTCCGTTAGAGCGCTCCCGGCGTGTGTGCACACAATAAACTTTTACTAACGACTACCTCGGCGGTTCTACGGTTTTACTTCTGTTGCTCCTGAACTTGTGACAGTATCTAATAAAGGGGCACAAACTTTGGTGAGTGATGGAGATTGTGCGTAAAGAAAAGATGTGAAATGGCAAAGCGGGGAGCTCAAGGCTGTCGGAGCCATTGCCCAGCCCCAGCCCCAGCCCGTGGCTCCTTTATTCCTGCCCTGTCTCCTGGGTGGACTTTGCCCCCACCAGTGACACTGAGGAATGGGGAAGAGTCCAGGAGCCATGAAAGAGCGCAGTCTGGTTTGTGGTGAGCGGAGAAACGGCCTTGGATGCCAGGAAGAGCTGTGTACACCCTGCCTCCTTGGCTACTTTGTGCCAAGAGTTGCATAAAGCTGATTTAATTTATCCCTAAATTGTTTCCAACTCAGTATTTCTCTGATGAACCTAGAAATCAAAATCCCAGGACCATCAGCCCTTACTGATATTGCCCTGAGAAGGTTCTTTACTGCAAGCCTCCTGGATTCATCACTGTCCCTCCCTGGTCTGGTCACTGGCTGCAGTCTCCCATCCGTCCTCTGAACCGACCTGCAAAATTCCAAGTACGCTCCAACCAGCTCTTTGAGCATCAACTCATCCTTACTGGGTTTGCAGGCCAGGGCCCGTGCCCTTGGGTGAGCAGGGCTCTCGAGTCCCAAATACTGGGAAATTTTAATTCTACAGTGGAAAGAGGCTTAGATCATCTCCCACAACCCTCATTTCAACCATAAAACAAGTGAGGACCTGTGCATCTGGCCCCTGGCCGGAAAGCACGACAGCAGCCTCACTCCCTCAGCCTTCATCCTTGACCTTTCGGCTGGTGTTCTTTCTGCTCTGCTTATGAGTCAATGGGAGGCACAAGGGTTGACTATGGGGAAGCCCAGTGACGATGGGCTCACAGGGGAAAACCAGCGCCTCTGGGCTAATGGAAGGGTCCTGATATTACTAAACACAGGCATAATGAGCACTGGGGTGTCACTCAGCAAGGAACAGGAAAAGACAGAGATGAGTTTAGGGGAAGGCTAGGGAAAAAAAGTTCCCTGTCACCCCCACCCCGCCGGTGGAACAAGGATTTTTGGGGTCTATATACCCCTTTTATTAATAATAGTACAAGTCTCTGGGCAGAAATTCAAATTCCCGTCGTCATGTCAGAATGTCTCATAGCCAGTGGATTATGCTTATGGGAAAGGGGGCCTTGCAACCATCTCTGATCACCATAGCTTAACCCCCTGCACCCTGAAATTTCTTCCATTCCTCAGAGAAGGAAATCCTCTCTTTGTCTCCAGATTAAATCAACTTCTGAAATAAAGTCCTCCATATAGATGCTAAACTCAGAAAGGATAAGACCCAAAAGTAAGAGAAGCTGGGAAAGGGCTGGGGGCTGACCCCCATGATGTGTGTGTGTGTGTGTGTGTGTGTGTGTGTGTGTGTGTGTGTGTGTGTGGACTCCAAGCCAGGACTGAGGGGAAGGGTGCTCTGGCAGAGCAGGGGAGTTCAGGTTCCCTAGTGGGTGGGGTACGGAGCTGGGACCAGGACAGCTACAAGGACATTGTGCAAGAGGGAGAGAAAGGAAATGAGGTGGGAGAGGCACGGACTAACGGCGAGAGCTGGGAGAGGAAGGGGAGTGGATGCAGAGCGGGAGCTTCCCTCTTGCTCAGTTTCACTTCTTTAATTCAATCTGCGCTTAAGAGACCAAAATTATGCCACTCAGATTTATCATGGATCTGTTGCTCAAGAAGCCATCATTTCTGCAGGTCATAGATCATTGGCGGATGGGTTTGGGCCCTAGATGGTCACTGAGGGACTTCAGGTAACTAAAGTGTGCCCAGGAGGGTTTAGGAGTAGGGACCAGAGGGGAAGGTTAGAAATAAAGCAAACAAATAATTCTCTACAATTTCAATGGATGACATGCAAACCCAGGGTCTGGTAGCAAGTTAGACCTGCAGAGCTGGTCTCCTTCATAAGATGCTGCCCATCCAAGAGCAACGGGTGCACCAAGTGAACCTCCAGCTAATACCTGGCATTTGAGAACTTGAATCTTTTGACTCTTTGCTTGAACCACGTTGGTCAGTATTTGGCTGCTTTACCTTCTCCATCTCTTCTGAGTGTTGTTTTCTTTGCCTAACCACTATCCCGGTGGAAAACCTTTTCTCCTGAGAGGAATGGTGGCTCCTTGTGAGCTACAGGTACACGTTAGGCAGAGGGGAATCCAGTCTCTTCACATCCCACCCGCTAAAGCAGTTCTCCGCTCTCTTCAAGGACAGAGCTCCCTCAGTAGCAGCCCTGGGTCTGTGGTTTCCTTTCACAGACTGAACCAGGAACAGTTATTATTCACTCTTGACAAAAATACCCAGAAACCAAGTTCTTCTCAAAACGTAGCTGAACTCAGAAAGAATGAGAAGTGAATATGAAAAGGTCTTATGCAGGAAGTGGTTTGGAGAAGAAACGGAGGGCGGACAGGGCGCTGAGCACAGCAGGATGTAGCAGGAAACAGACGGCTTTAGTGGGTTCACCTCCAAGGCCACAGCCCGTGTTCCTCTCCAGCTCACTTTAACCACACTGTTTTGTTTCCACACACTAAGCAGGTGGGGAGGCAGCGGCAGTGAATGAGGACACTGAAAAGGATCCCCAGAAGGTCACCCCAATGCAGATCACAGAAAGCACAATGACGGACAAGGCTTTCAAGTCCATTCTTCACATAGCCCACAATTACATGCATCTGGGACATGACCCCGAGTCAATCCTGGAGTGATTTTCTATTTTTTGTTAAGAAAACATTCAGGATCCAACCTGGATGACAAGTCCCTGTACAAATCATCTGCCTCAGTCTCCAGCCTCATTTCTGCCCAATCTGACTGCCCACCTCTAGGTTCTAGCGGCTTCCGTTGAATACCTGAGAGCTCCATGCGGTGCTTTGCCTTGAAATATGCTGGGGGTTTTTTTTCTGGAAACACTTCTGACCGCTTTCGCTAACTTTTACTCACTCTTCAATTTCAGCTCAAACAATGTTACTTCTAAGGACTCTTTCCCCACTACCCACCCGACTCGGTTAGCTGTCTCCTGCACTCCCAGTGTTCTCCCTGCTGACAGTCGCTGTGTTAAAGCTTTTGTTCAGTGTCAGCCTTGCCTAAGAAAGGAGGTAGTGATGGAGAGGGGGTGATGGCAAAAATCTTATTTTCTTAAAGATAGAACCACAAGTCCTCTGGAGTGGAAGAATCTGTTCAGAAAAAAACACTATGGTTGATACATTTGGAAGGAAAATGTGAGCCTGTAACCAGGGCATCCAGAGCCAGGGTGATCACAGAGAGAATTACTCTGTTTTAGAAATGAAGAAGAACCCTTATGAAGCAAGGCAAAGATCCTAAATTAGCTATTAACAAAATCCAGCAAAACCTTAAATTATAAAGGTTTGTTCTAAGTATGCAAAGGAGGTTCAATATCAGGAAATACTTGCATATGATTTAGTGTATTATAAAGCTATGGGGCCACATAACCTGATCATCTCTTTTGCTGTTGAAAGGCAATTTTGTTAAATTCAACAGCTAATAATTGGTTACTTCTTTACATAATAAAAATTTCCATCTGAACCTCATCTCTTTTAATAGGAAACATTGAGGTATTGCCACAAATAAGGGGGCCTACTAGCACTGTAACTATTTAACATGCTTCTAAATACTAGCTACAATAAACTAAAAGTGCATGATCAATTGGAAGCGTTCATTATTCAAAAGAGGAGGTAAAATGATCATTTTTGGTCCCATAAAGAACTTCTACAAATCAATATCAAAATGATTAACAACAGAATTTAAACCTGACCAAAAAATACATAAGACAGATATTCATAAAGAAAAAAGCAAAGTTCTTTAACCTATGAAATATGGAGTAATGCACATGAAAATCACACTTTTTTCACCAGCTAATAAAATCATGAGCAAGGATGTGGGGAAACTAATAAAATACTGCTGTATCTGATTTGGTTAAAATTTTTATTGTGGGCAACTCAGTAATCTCTATCAAAGTTACAAATACATGTACCAATTGTCTAGCAATTCCACTTCTGGGAATCGATTCAGGTGATCTGATAATCTATTACTAGAGAACAAATCACTTGAAAACTCAGTGGCATCAAAACAATTTTATTACACTCATACTTTCATGAGTCAGGAATTCAGGCAGAGCGCTGAGGGTAAGACTGGCCTGTGCCCCATGCAGGCTGGCGCCTCACTGCAGAGGCTCGGCTGGCCGCAGACAGTAGCACAGGCTGGACTAGGGCTGCAGGCCTGCACCCCTCCAGGTTCTTCATGTTGCCTCAGACGGGGCTGGGTGTCTAAGTCGGTGACCCCACTCCTTCACCAGAGTGACAGAGCTCTTGTCCTGGTGGCTTTGATTCCCTGGTTCTCATAGCAGGTTCAAGTCAGGAACTTGAAGGGGTTTCTGGTCAGCTTTCCTCACTGAGAGAGGAGAGGGTGTAAAGCAGTCACGGTGAAGGTGTGGGGTGTTTCCATTGATGTCTTTCGTATGATTTAAAACTTCTTTATAACTCTTCATTTGAAATTTTAGCTATTAGTCTTAACTATTATTCCATGAAATTGACCCTTCTTAAAACTACGAGTTGAGCCAGTTCTTTAGCAGCAAGTTCTTGGCTATGTAAAGCTAACAGTTCTTCACACTTTTCAATGGACAAGTTACTAAATCCAGCCTCTTTCAAAGGATTCAGGTTGGGTTTTTCTGTTTGTTTGTTTGTTAGGGTTGGTTTGTTGTGTTGTGTTTTCAGTTTGTTTGGCTTCCATGCCGCCTTGGAAGTCAGCAGCACACCTCGGATGTGGATCGCTGCACCCTGTCCTGTGCCAGGTCGTCCACACCTGTGCCCGCGGGGCGGCCTTCATGTCTGCTCTTTGAGCCCCCTCTTCTCTCCACCAAACCTCTTTTAGGCAACTCTAGTCAGTGCACAAACAGGTTTTAAAGCTCTGTTACTTGTTTTCTTTTAATTTGTGAGTGTAATTTGAATTCATTGTGTTCATTTAACCTTTGGTAGAAAATTTTCACTTAGCAGGGTGAAGAAGATGGTGCCAACAGTGAAAATCACATCCGAACAACGTGGGCATGAGGCACAGTCCTGCCGGGGACCCAAAGAGCCAGCACCACCCTTCACTCAGAGGCACCTGCAATGTGAATGTTTTCACTGGTCGTGCAGCCAGGTTTGCTAGAGTGGATTTTCAATTTAGATAAAGAATTTTGGGTAAAGTGGTTCATAGCAAAGAATCAGACTGTGGAAGCTTGAATGGTGAGGGATGTATAGAGGTTAAACATACTCTGAGTTTTTAGTGAGTCCAAAAGAAAATCACTTCATATGACAGAGGTCTACACAGGCTTAAACCAGAACACTGCAATGTTTAACTCATTGGTAAAGACCTCCCCACCCAGGTTTTAGTATTTTTTTGTTCAACCCATTTGTTCCTTTTACTTTGCATTTTTGTGTCATATTTTTACTTGTGCACCCCTTTCCTAAAACAAACACAATGTTTTGTGTCCCAGATCTGCACTGTCTGTGCCCAGGACACTGTGAGCAGGTTATTTTAAAGTGCTTTGATGGTTCATGACTGTTACTGATGGTCCAACTAGGGCACCCCAGGCTTCTGCCTGGGCAGTGTCCTGCCAGAGGCACCCCCAGACCTGTGCCCTTTCTCCTCCCCCATAGCACTTGACAGTAGAGCAATCACAGCCGCCAGAGTGAATGAGGTTCAGCTCCTTCCCAGGGGCCTTTGCATTCAGGCACACCTGAAACGTCAGGACACAGCCTGGTGGGCAGGCATCAATCTACCAGCATCACCAGTGTCCCTGCCTTTCTTTCCTGTCCAGTTGAGATCATTCAAACACTGGTTTTTCACTATTGACAAGAAAAGACAGTCCACACAACAGCAAGTAAATACTGGTTAAAATTTTTCCATTTTAACTGTTTGTTTTGTATATGTGGCGAAAATGAGAATTTCAGACACAGGCACGTTGGGAGGTTCCTTTGCAGTGGGGAGCTCCGCGGAGCTACAGAGGAGGCCGACTGGGAGTTGTAGTTTCTTTTTCTCTTCGAGCTGAGCTGGCAAGCCACAGGATCAGAAGGGGAGCCATCCGTTTCTTTTACAGTAAGTAGGTAAGCCCACATTCATGGAAAGCTCTGCAGGGCGGATTGCTAGTGGGTTTCCCAATTGAAAAATAGGTTTTATTTTTGAGGAACAAATTTGCCCTATTTTGAAAGAAACAATTTTGAGTGACAGCCTTTGGCTTAAGCACAGCCAGTTTAGAGGACTGTCAGTTTCACATAATCTAGTTTATACATTACTGGCAAAGAGAGTTTCCTCAGCATAAAGCCAATAAAAAGTGCTAACTGGGAAGAATTTGCCCATGAATATGTGGTTGTGAGTGTTCTGTGCCTTGTCGCTTTGGTATATGTTGCCAGATTTAAGCAAGAGAAAAGCTCTCTGATGAAAATGAACGGGTGCTTCTCACCGGTACAGAAAAGGCGAATAGATCTCAGAGCTGCTTCACGGCGGGTGTTGAGGGAAAAGGAAATTCAAGGAACTGGTGGATGTATTTCTGGCCTCCAGGATGGTGTCCTTTCCCAGAGTCATGTTCCTAAGTCATTGACCATCTCAGCAGGGGCTCCAAACCAAGGAGAGGGATTGGGGAGAGTGGAGAGGAGGGGACAGGAGGGGCTGGAGGGAGCTGGGAGAGGAGCCCCCGAGGCGGGGAAGGCAGACCTCAAAAGGAGGAATGTGGGAGGAGAGGGAGTGGGGCCAAGGAAAGCGCATGAGGAGGGCGGTGGTCCAGAGAGGGAGGGAGGAAGGAAATGAGGGGGGCATGGAGACAAGCAGGCAGGGCTTACAAAGGAAACCCCCTTTTCACTAAATTTCTTTATAAATAGAGATAGTGGTTCTCTTTTCACCCACCTGGTCAACCACGTATAAACAAGGCAGGCATGGTTGTGAAAGGGTCTTCCCTGGTTCAGAACTAAAACATGATCATTTTTTAATTGGTTCCTGGTCTCTCTTGTCCCTCAGGAACAGCAATGGACCAAAATGAATGCAGTCATTCTGGTAAGTGCGTGACTTCCTGTACGTGCCTATTTGACTATATTCTCTGCCTGTTTTATATAAAAATCACACTGTCCTAAGAAAAGCATAAGCTATCCCTTGTTTCTTCATTAGGGAGAATAATCTGATGCTCATTCCATTACTTGCCTGGCCCAGCCACTTCATGGGGGGTCATGACCACAGGTCTGCCCAGCCGAGGTCAGACGGGCATCTCTGGTCTTGGGACAGTCAGGTTACTTAACCCACCTGGAGATGGAATTTACAGTCTTGGTTACACTTCTCTGATCTTCAGAAAATTTACCTTTTAGAGATACAGAACCAGGCGATTCAGGCAAGCCTTGCATGACCAGATATGTTTCTAAGTCCATCTCACCCCCAAAGTATGTTTTCTAGGATCCAACATGGCAATACCCTGCAGTCCTAGAGAAATCAATGCTCTATGACATTTTTAAAATAATTTATTTATTTAATAAAGGAGTCAGCTTTTATTTTGTAAGTGTGACACATTATGCAAGTATCTTTTCCCATAATGTGGGAATAGCTCTTTGATAATTATCACTAAAACTACCCTGTTGGTATGGCCAGCGTAATAGCAACACAGTAAACATGCTCTTCATAGGACGGTATATGAAAAAGCAACGTGCCAGAGGGTCAGAGCTGAGGATCCTTCTCGTGGGCAAAACGGGAACTGGCAAAAGTGCCACAGGGAACAGCATCCTTGGGAAGCAAGCCTTTAAGTCGCAGCTGAGCACCCAGACTGTCACGAAGACCTGCAGTGGACATCAAGAAAGCTGCGGAGAGAGAGAGATGCTCATTATTGACACGCCAGATTTGTTTTCTGGGGAGGACCGCTCTGAGTCCTTGTACAGAGAGGCCCAGCGATGCTACTTACTCTCGGCCCCAGGGCCCCACGTGCTGCTCCTGGTGGCTCGGCTGGGCCGCTTCACGGCCCAGGATCAGCAGGCCGCGCAGAGGCTGAGGGAGCTGTTTGGAGAGGATGCCATGAGACACACAATTGTCCTCTTCACCCACAAGGAGGACCTCGAGGGAGGCTCCTTGGCAGAGTACATCCGTGACTCCAGTAACAGAGCCCTGCACGAGCTGGTGGCAGCATGTGGGGGCCGAGTGTGTGCCTTTAATAACTGTGCTAAAGGGCGTGAGCGAGATGACCAAGTGAAAGAGCTCATGGAGTTGATTGAGGGCCTGGTGACAGACACACGGGGTGACCATTATACCAACGTGCTCTATGACCTAGTAACAGGGTTAGAATGTGGACCTGTGCGGTCAGAGGAAAGGTTAAAGGATTTCAAAAAGAGTCTTATAAAGTACATGGACATTCAGAGAAGTCACACAACCACAGCCAAAGCGCATTGCCTGAAAAGAGCCCTATTCAAAGCACTGGTTTATATTTTATTTTGTGTTCGGCTGTGCATCCAGTTGTTAATTCTGTTATTTTGTGTATTTTACACAGTGTGCAGCTGGTTTTGCTTCTTTCTCTGTAGTGTGTGCAGTATACCCCCAAAATTAATGATAATTCTGAAAAAGACCATTGGACAGGAACGCAAGACTCCTAGGTTATAGACTGGTAATTATTTACTCACTGTCATGTGGGGGGTGAATCACGGTGCCTCCCCTATAAAATGCAGTGCCTGACCTCAGTAAGTGTTTGAGATTCTGTGAAATGTTGACCTCACTCAATTTATTGATGAACCAAAAATTTTTTTAAGTTACTGTTTCGAGATATAATACCAAAACCTTCTGAAAGCTGTAAACAGAAAATTCCTCTCATTTGCAAATCTCTAAAGCCAGTTTTATGTTTCTGGAAATTTCTTTTCTTCTTTATGATATAATTTCTACTGAATATAATAAAAATAACAATAAAGTTTCTACTCAGCCTAATAAAATAATAATAAGTAAACCATAAAGTCCCTGAGATCATGTCTTAATTCTTTCCTACAGTTTTATCCTCAGAAGATGATAAGTGGACACATGGCTCATTTACTCTATTAATGGAAGCAACTCATGCCCAACAACCACCCACAGACACACACATCCACAGTTTTATGTCAAATCTGCTTAACACTGAAAGGGGCTCAGCCAGATTTTACCTCTGGCCCCAGCCACATTTATTTGACAAAAAACAAAGATAATACAATGGAGAAAGGACCGTCTTTTCAACAAATGTTGCTGGAATGTGGTGCTGGACATCCTCATGCAGAAAAATGAATCGACACAGACCTTCTACCTGTTCTCCATTGTATTATCTTTGCGTTTTTGTCAAAGATCAATTACAAGTACTGTGACTGCAGCAGAAGCACACATAGAGGCTCCCTCTTCAGGCAAGATGGTGGACTGGATATTCGGAAGCATCATTCTGTTAAATGCATACAGAAGCTGAGGCTCCTAAACGGAATCTTTATGACTGACGAGCTCACTAGAGAGTGAGGAAAACTCCAAGGGTGAAGCAAACAATACACATAAAAAGGAACTGGAGCTAAACCTGGAGGTGAGAGCCGCGAGGATGCAAACATGGAAGGCAGGGTTGACCAGTAGACAAATGCAGATACGCACCCTGGGATCAGGAAACTCAACCTTGAGTTGTTGGTAAAGTTGAAAAGCTGATAGTGAGGCCTCTATGTTATATTAAGACCTCCCCAGGGAACTACTACAAAGTCATTTTTTTAACCAAACATATAAGGCTGTTCTGACATTTTATTTCTTCTTATGCTCATTTTGCTAAGTTAGCTTTCCAATGAATGTTTTTATTAGATTAAAGTTGAATTTGTTTACACAAATTCATACAGTCTTTTTATTATCCTTTAATCAGTACAGGAACTATAGTAATCTTCCCTCTTTGAATTCTGATATTGATAATTCATGATTATTTTATTTGATCAGCCTGGATAGATATTTATCAATATTATTAAACTTTACTAAAATCTAACATTGATTTTCTGTTATATTTCCTGTTTTCTATTTTATTGCGTCCTAGACAGTGTCTTTTGCAGAGCAGTTAATTGTAATGAAATGCAAATTACCGATTTTTTCTTTCATAGATCATGCTTTAGGTGCTGTATCTAAAAAGTCATCACCAAACCCACCGTCACCTAGATTTTCACCAATGTTACCTTCTTGGGGTTTTAAGTATGTAATCCATTTTGACTTAATTTTTGTGAAAGGTATAAGGTCTGTGTCTAGATTCATTTTTCTGCATGAGGATGTCCAGCACCACATGGCAGCATCATTTGTTGAAAAGACTGTCCTTTCTCCATTGTATTATCTTTGTTTTTTTGTCAAAGATCAACTGCTTGTAATGTAACTCTAGTTGTGTTTGGTTTAAGCCTCCCATCATGCCCCTGTTTTCTATTTGCTCCACCTTTTCTTTGTTCCTCTTTTATTTGATCAGCCTGGCTAGGCTCTTTTACACTAAATTTTTAAAAAGTTATTCCACTTTATATCTTCTTTTGGCTTTTACTTTTTTAGTGGTTGTTCTAGGGATTAAAATATTTATCCTTAATTAATTTTCTCTACTTAGAATTAATAGCATATCCCTTAAAATAAAATATAAGAACCTTACAAAAGTGTATATCATTTAACCCATACCCTTCCTTTGTGATACTGTCACTTTCTTAATTCTTCATATTAAAAATTCATGTTATTGTTGTACCTCAATTTCATTTTTGAGAAACTAAGCAATGATCAAGATAGTAGTTTTCTTATTTTCCACATATTTAGAATTTCCAGAAACCTTTTTCTTTCCTGGTGATCCACGTTTCTGTCTGGTATCCTTCTCTTTCAGCCTGAAGAATTTCTTTAACATTTCTTGTCATGCAATCCTAGTGGGACAATTTTTCTCTGGTTTTGATCATCGTCAAAAGTATTTTTTTTATCTTGATTTTTGAAGGGGAGGTTTGCTAAAAAAAGAAATCTAGGCTGACTTTATTTTTCTTCAGCACTTTAAACATATTCCAGTGTTTTCTGGCTCACACTAAGAAATCAGCTGTCGTTCTACGGGGTTTTCTCCTACGTGTAATGGGTCTTTTTTTCCTCCTCTGGTTGATTTAAAATTTTTCTCTTTTTTTTTTTGGTTTTCAGTAATTTGACTACAAAATACCTGGGTTTGTTTTTCTCTGTATTTCCTACTTAGGACTGATTAAAATCTTTGGACTTATGAGTTGAAGTTTTCATCAACTTTTTCAAATTTTGGTCGTTATATCCTCAAATGTTTTTTCTACCCGATTCAGTCTTTTCTCCTTCTTGGATTCAAATTTCATTAGATTTCTTGATACTATTCCACTGATCACTAGTGTCCTGTTCTTTTATTCATAGTCCATAGATCTATGAACTGTCTTCAAGTGATAGATTTTTTCTCCAATTCCAATATGCTGTTAAATCTATCCAATTAAGTTTCTTTTAAAATTTTAGAAATTTTATTTTCCTGTCCCAGCATCAGTTCTTTCTGGAGTTTATATTTCTCTCCTGAAATTCTTCAACTTTTAATCCATTTATTTTTCTATGCATTCTTTAACACATTTATAATAGCTATTTTAAAAATCCTTAATTGATCATTCCAATGAATGAGTCATTTAATCTTTTGATTGTGAGTCATGTTTTCCCAATTCTTTGTATGTCATATACATTTATATTGTATTCCAGTCAATAAATCTGAAGTCTGAAGTATCTGCTTTCCCTGATTTGAACTTGCACTGTACATGAAATAAATCAAATCAAACTTCTAATTTGGCTTATAAACTTCCATCTCCTTTATGTCAAGCTGTCCGTCTAGCAAGCTTGCCCCGGCTCTTGTCCTATAAAACTGAATCCTGGGTGCCACTTGCTTGGCTGTTACTTTTAATGAGTAAACTGCAGTTGCCACCAGATCCCTTTCCCCCCAGGAAAAGAAAGTGAGATCTACATGACACTAAAATAGTGCTTCCAAATGCTGGGCACAGTGGAGCCAATGGCTTTCAGGTAATTGATAGGTCATTGAAGGAGTCATTTCATTACCCCTTCCTCTCCCGAGAAGGCATTTGAATCATTCTTATTCCTTTTGTGGCCTCGGGGATGCTGAGAGTTGAGCTCTTGCAAGTCAAGAAAAGTCAGGGAGACATCAGGACTGAAGAAGGATCCCAGAAGTTTCAAACTTCTTATTGAAGGTCTGTTTGTGAATGATGTTTTCCTTAAAATTCATGAATTCATTGTTTTCCATATCATTTTTAATGAATTTAGAAGAACAGAGAAGAAAATATGAACATGCCAATACTGAAAAAGAAGGAAGTATAGAAGAAGAAATGCAGCAGAAGGAGTCCTGGGTATTCTACACTCAGGAGTCTCAGGGCCTTGGCCTCAGATGGGTTCCCACAATTGAAGGGAAGCCAGTGAATAATAAGGGACCAAGCCCAGAGACAGTGAGAAACAATCAAAAGCTACTCTGATTGTAGAGGAAAATGGAGAGAGAGAGACAGTTATTTTCAGATTGGAAGCATCCCAGAAAGCACTAGCAGGTACTGGGAGCATGAGACAGAGAAGGGAAAGGGCCTGGCCCAAGTTGCGGTAACAAGCATGTTACATCTGCAGATGAGGAGGGGGAGGCTCCCGCTGTGGACAACTGGGTCACGGTCCTGCTGCTACTCAGCAATACATGGCAGACTCACCACATGACCAGGCAAACGTGATCACAGAATGTGGAACGGGATTCCATGTTTTCAAAGATTTCCAAGTTTCAGTGAGAGCAGAGCAACCCAGATCATGCCTCCATGTTTTCTTAGTGTGAGCCAGAAAACACTGAAATATGTTTAAAGTGCTGAAGTGCAGAGTTATCTTACTTGGTGGGCACTGGACAATTTAATAAGCAAGGGAACTGGGTTATTTATCCACTAACTTCTGGCTGTGCCTGATGAGGTCTGCTCCTCGGGACATCCACTCTCTGACGACTTCAGGCTGTGCCAGCCCCAGCCAAGCATATTCCCATAGCAGGTGAACCCTCAGACAGTTACAAGGGGTTGAAGTGAGACATCACACATGCGCACGGGAACAGTGAACAGCAAGGACTTATTAAGGAGACCCCAAAAGCATCCTCCTGGAAGAAACATGTAGGTCATCAGGGACTCACTCAAGGCTGATTTGCACAGCACGCAGTAGGGTGAGGCTTTGAGGAGGCCCCTTACTCTTAAGGAAGCACTCACTCGCAGGGTAGTTCACCTGAGGGACAGCTCTTGAGTGACCCGGGGAGGAAGTGCCTCCTTAAATTTTGTTCCCTGGACACCACACTTGGCTCGCACTAGTCCTGATCATGCTGATCCAGTGAGAGAAAGAGAGGACCCCTGTTTCAGTAACACTGAGTAGCAACGGTGAGGGTGTCAGTCATTCAAGAGATTTTTTCCCCCCAAACAGGAAGGATGGTAGTGGTAGAAATTGAGTCTCTTCCCTATCTTAAAAAACAGGCTGGCAAGAAAGAGATGAAAAAGCAGGTGGCATCCACTAGGCTAGGTAGGGCTAGGTTCCCCTTCCTGTAGGGACACTCAACTGCGCAATGTGTGAGAGGGCGAGGCAAGGTCACAGAGCTGGCCTGCCCTGACTGGGTCCACGGCCAGCCCTTTTGCAGCCTGTTGCCGTGCAATGACTGACTCTCTGGCTGACCTCATGCTCACGACCTTCTTGAGAGAAGAAAGAATAACTAGAACTCAGGATAGCACCACAGTTCACTAGGCTAAGGTGAAGCTAGGAATTGTGTAAACACATTTATCCCCAACACAGCGGGTCTCAGGTCCTTCCATAGCAGGGAAGCCTTTCTTTCCCAGAGAGTGGTGAGACTCTGCTTCCAGATTCTTCGAACAGGTGGACCTCAGAGTAGCACTGGCCACCCGACTGTCCAACCAATGAACAGCTGTTACGAACAGCTATCATGATTTTTGTTCAGGGACAGAAGATTCTCTGGAACTATTTTATAGGGAAAAAGTTCCTAGAGGGTAAGTCGTAGCTGAAAAATAGATCAGTAACCAATCTAGAAGTAGAGTCAGAACACCCTTCCCTTCGACAGACACAGCACTATGTTTGGTATCACGGTCCTTCTAGAATCACACCACCTTAGCCACAGCAGGAAGGAGGTTTTGTAGGAGACACTGCAAACCAACAGCTCAATGGCAAACGTGTCTGTCTCTTTAAGTTGTGACCACTGGGCCCTCCCTCCGTGGGCTTCCTGAGCTCTGAGGTCTGAGAGGCCCTCTGTGTGCTGGGAGGAACAGCCTTCCGCCCTCACGACCAAAGGGAAAGCAGTAGGTCAGGGGCTCCTCCAAGCCTGTCACCCATTCTGCAGGAAAGCTGAGCCCAGCAGGGGAAGGGAGACGCCCGGGAGCAGGAGCCGTGACCAACCAGAAGGAGCACGGCTCTGAGCGTGGGTACTGCCTGAGCACCTGCACTGCAGCGGCATCACCAGGGTGAGTGAGGGCGGAGCAACCCACATCATGCCTCCATGTTTTCAAAGATGTTCCGAGTTTCAGACAGAGTAAGTTCAGAAGTCTTATGAACATCTCCCCAGCCTGGAGGGCACACCTCCTTATTTAAGAGCAACATCAGCCTCCTTAATACAGTAAGAGAAGTGTGTGCTAGAACCACCTGCAGGAACAAAATATATTTTTCAAGGAATTAAATTGTTGCCCAAAGTGCATATTTGGCAAAGGCAAAGAGATTTCTGTGAACACACAAGCAGTCTAACCTCAAAGCATGTTCCACTGCGGCAAGTCTGGACCCACCCAGCCCCCACACGAGACAGCAGCAGCGAGGACTGTGGTCTGCAAGCCTTCTCGCTGTATGACCCCTTAAATACCCAACTCCTAGTTCAAGCTTCTCCACACCAGCTGCTGGGGCACCTCAAATTCTTCATCTGTACAATGCAGGAGTTTGAATAACTAACTGGTTTCCTTTGTGGACTGATTACATCAGAAATATCAGATACATGAGTCAGAATCTCTGCTGAGGACCCTAAAAAGGTGCAATGTATAGAACACTCAAGTCTGAAAACAGCAAATTTGGGAGGCGCTGACAGATGAACTGTGAAGTCTCCGAGTGTTAAGAATACAGGAGTCCATGTTTTACATACCTCAGTAATCAAGAGCCATTTGTCATCCCAGATTTCAGTGGGGCTTACTTCCCTCTTAACTATTTTAAATCATTTGCACCCCATTCCAAACTATATGGAAAATTCCAATGACCTACGCAGGTGTTGGGCGAATTCCCTGCAGCACATTTACTCATTTCCATCTTTGACAAGAACTTCTTGTTTAGCTAAACCCTTGTTCTTTGCGCTGAATCTTGTGGCTCTTTCTCCACTTCCGTTATGCTCTCAGTTATGGGGGTTTGCTGATTTCTCCACAGAAAATACCTCATCAGGTAAGGCCCGTGGGGTGAACTACTGAAGGCTTTGGGAGGTGGCAGGGCTGTTACTGCAGAAACAGAGCCCACTTTGGACTGAGTACCAGGCAAGCCTGTCATCTAAGTCCTTTGCCGCCAACCTCTCCCTCTGCTTTTCCTTGCGTGGTGCCAACGGGAGAGAACACAGTCACCTGCAGTGACCTGGGTGAGAATGTGAAATGGCTGGGGGAGCACAGACAGGACAGACGGAAATGTGGGGAGGATGAGTCGCAGGAGTAAAAGCACAAGGTGGGCGCACAGACCCCGAATTCTGCTCTCTGTGTTGCAGCTGACTGAGGAGGGGTCGCCCGGAAGTGGGCTGGGAAGTAGACCGAGGAGAGGCTGCGCCCCGTGGCCAGGTTCTCACGTGACCAGGCAAACGTGATCACAGAATGGGGAACGGGATTCGGCGTTTGAATTGGGTAGGATCGCTTGACTTTGAGAGGCCTCAGATTGCAGGGCAAGGACATCAGGAGTTGGAGGGCACATCCCAGTCTCTCCAGCACACTGGTCATGGTTAGACACATGTAGACAAGCCAAATTATTTGGTTTCCGAGGGCAGACCAGAGGCTCTCCAGAGCAGCTTGAGAGGTTATGTTTTTTCCCTACTTCCAAAGCAAAATTCAACTTCTCCCTTGTTTGTTTCCCAGGCCTACCACCCTAAGGCAGTTCTCTAAGTCCTGAGCACATTTTCTGGTTCTCACCGTTTTCCAAAGTCTCTCCTGGCTGCTGAATCTCCTGGGAAAACCTGGTATCAACAGCTTCTGTCACTGGCATAGACTCTCCTGGGAAATTCCTAGTATCTAAGCTTACTCACTGGCATGGCAAGGTGCTATAATCTCCCCTCTGTGTTTCGCATTTGGAGGTCCTGAAAAGGAAAACCAGGCTCTCCACACATTCCCACGGTGCCAGTCCAGCCCCAGACCAGGTCCTTCCAATGCCCCCCTAAATCCTGATGCTCAGGCAAGGCAGGAACCATGGCTTTTTCACGGTGGTGTCACCAGCTCTTTGGACTGTGCCCAACACACTGCAGGTGGTCATGCCACCTGATGAATGAATGGACAAATGAATGAATGAATGAACAAATTGTGTTTGGGACTCTTCTAGGGAAGCATGGGAGGAAGGAAGATGGCAAGAGATGAAGAGAATCCTTATGGTAAGAACATATCTCGCATCATGTCCTTGCCCCAGTGTGGGCTCTGGGTGACAAGCGAAATGGGCTGCCTCCTGACTGGGCAGACACAAGCCCCAGAGGTGCTGTGAGGTATTTAAGTGCTGTGACTAGCCTGTGCGTCCATTCCCAAAGTAAATGAGGACGATAAACCTCCTCTGATCTCCACAGAGATGTAGAAGATATCATGCCCCAGAGGGAACATGCTCTACCAGGTAGAATGTGCTGGAGAACAAGGATGGAGGGTTGAGCAGGTATCCTAATGGGCAGCAGGGACAGGACAGGGAGGAGAGGGAGGGAGGAGGGAGGGAAGAAGAGAAATCATCTCCTCTAATCCTCTCAGCAACCCTTGAGAAGCAACTGCAAGTATTATTGGCATTTTTGCAGAAGAGGTTTGAGGCTGAGGTTAAGCAACTTCCCCCAGGGTTACACAGCCAGCACATGGTGGGGCTGTGATTCAAACCGGGGAGTCTGGGACTCCACGGCCCTTCACCACCAGGCCAGGCTCCCCCACTTTGTTCCGGACTGGATTCTGGGAGAAGTGTTGCAGAGCCCCCGGGAGTTGTCCAACGTGGAACAGCCCGGCCTGGTGCGGGGGGAATGCGCAGGGGCCATGCAGATGAAGCAGTGGGCTGGCATTGCAGAGGGGAGTCTAGTTGTAAATAAACGTCCACGGGTAGGTGTGGCGCATCTGCAGGCCATGTGGGGAAGCCAAAATGAGAGAAGTAGACGGCGAGGGACCCCCGGGAGTTCCAGACGCGGCGACCAGGTCCCCTCAGGAAAGGCCTGGCTCGAAAGCCAAAGCCAAAGCTGTTGTTTCCCACGCTCAGAGGGCGCCCAGGAGGCCCAGCGGACCAGGAGGCGCGCCTCTGAGTCTGGAGGCTGACACGGGTCAATCGGTCCTCGCAGGTTTCGACGACTACGGGCCCGCCCCGCAGGAACCCAGGCTGAGGCTCATCCTGGCCGGGAAGACCGGAGCGGGCAAGAGCGCCACGGGCAACAGCATCCTGGGCCAGCGGCGGTTCCCCTCCAGGCTCGCGTCCAGGTCCGTGACCAGGACCTGCGCGGTGGCCAGCCGGCGGTGGAACGGCTGGCACGTGGACGTCGTGGACACCCCGGACCTTTTCAGCTCCGAGGTGGACCAGACAGACCCGGCGTGCGCCGAGCGCGGCCGCTGCTACCTGCTGTCGGCGCCCGGGCCGCACGCCCTGCTGCTGGTCACCCAGCTGGGCCGCTTCACCGCCCAGGACCAGCAGGCCGTGCGCGCGCTGCGGGAGCTGTTCGGCGACCAGGTGCTGGCGCGCACCGTGCTGGTCTTCACGCGCAGGGAGGACCTGGCGGGCGGCTCGCTGCAGGACTTCCTGCGCGACACGGACAACCGCGCGCTGCGCGAGCTGGTGGCCGCGTGCGACGGCCGCGTGTGCGCCGTGGACAACCGCCCGGCGGGCGAGGAGCGCGAGGCGCAGGCGTGCGAGCTGCTGGCGCTGGTGGAGCGCCTGGCGCGCGCGCACGGGGGCGTCCCCTACACGAACGACGTGTACGGCCTGGCGCGCGCTCTGGGCGCCGCGGGCCCCGAGGAGCGGCTGGGCCGCCTGGTGGCCCGGCTCGCGGCGCGCGCGCGGGGCCGGCGGGGGCGCGGGCTGCGGGCGGCGCTGCGCGGGTGGCGGCGCGCGCTGGGGGGCGGTTGGAGGCTGGCGGCGGCCGCGCTGCTGGGGGGCGCCGTGCTGCTCTGGCTGCTGTTCCCCAGGCCGCCGCCCCAGGCCCCCGCGGGGAGTGTGGGTCTTCAGAATGCTGGGAACCTGGCAAGAAAAATGGAGCATTTGGCGCTGAAAGGGGACTAAAACTTATTCCAAAGGGATTCTGCGGTTTCAGACAGTTTTAATGACAGAAAGCATCGGACACTATCAATTTTGCCAAAGCTTAACCTGTCCTCTTTAGTTTTCAAGTTTCATCTTTGACTGTATGTACATCGTTCTTAAATTTGTCTAAAACATCCTCAAAACATTTTTGTAGTCTTGTGTATCTTTTTCCTCTGGAAATATAGTAATGATTAGTAGTTTTCAGTAGAAAATGGATTCATGGCAAAGAGAAAACAGCCATTTTTATTTTAAGTGCTAAAGTAAAGTAGATGCTTAATCTGTTAGGGTTGCTATTTTTTAAAAAATCGGACTGAATGGCTTGTAAGCAACAGAGAACAATTTCCCAGAGATCTGGAGGTTGGAAGTCCAAGACTGGGATGCCAGCCTGGTCAGGTTGTGGTGAGGCCCCTTTTGGGGCTGTCGCTGTGAACACGTCCCTGTGTGCTCGCCGGGTGGAAGGGATGAACGAGCCCCCTGGGCCTCTCTACAAGGGCACATTCTCCTTTATTGGGCCTCTGCCCTCATGACCTCATCACCTCCCGAAAGCCCCACCTTATAATGCCATTCTTTAGGGCCTTCAACATAGGAATATTATGGGAGGACAAACCTTCAGACCATAGCAGGCACTGACCCGCCTTAATACGTTTCTAGTTCCTAAACGTGAGTAGGTATCTCTCTTTGTGATCCTTGTAGGTTGTAAGTTTTTTATTATCAGTGAGAGTTATTGGGGTCACACGTGTTGTTTACTTCTGATACATGAGTTTATTTACTAGTACGATGAATTCATAGTCATAAATAGATAATCACACTCATAAATACTCCACATGTATTTTTTATAATAATAAATTCTCCATATTATTGTATGTGTAGACTTGGGAGTTAGTGTATAGGCTTGTAATATAGGGTAGGAAAGAATTTGCTGTCAAAGACATTTACAAAGCACAAGCATAAACAATCTATGTATGTACAGAGTCAGACACACGGAGAAAGTCCAACTCCTAAGGCCTAGGAGCCCAAGACATGGCGAATACTGAAGCTGGACAAGAACGACAAAGGATACTGCCCTGCCCCCGCCACGGGCCTCACAAGTAATGATTAATTAATAACTGTAGTCTGCTGTGAGGAAGGGTCTGGCCTGGAGGGACTCTGTGAGGCAGAGTTGTGCAGAAATGACTGGGAGCTGAAGGTGAAGGAACAGGACTGGTGAGTAAAGCCTTACAGCGTTAGAGTGCTCACCCTAAGGGCGAGGCGATGCCGATTCACCATCAGAATGGAAGTCCAGCCCGGGAAATGAGGGGAGGAAAAGAAGTCATATAAATGGGGAGGGAAGTAATAAACCTATCTTTATTCAAATATGATATGAGTATCTATGCAGAAAATACCAAAGAGTTGACACAAACAAATATTCTAGGACTAATAATTTAGCTTACCAAGGTAAGAGAATACATGGTCAACATGCAAAGTTGGATTATATTTCTATATACTAGAACTGAACAATTTGAAATTGGAATTAAATAGTCAGTACCATTATAATAGCATTAAAAAAACATGAACTACTTTGGGATAAATCTAAGATCTTTATGCTGAAAAGTACAAACATTAATAAGAAAAAAAAAAGAAGACCTATATAAATGGAGAGGTAAACTATGTTCATGGATAAGAAATTTCAATATTATTAAGATGTCAATTCTCCCCAATTTAATATATAAAGCAAGGCAATCTCAATCAGAATGTGAAAGGGATTTCGTGTAGATGTTTACAAGCTGCTTCTAAAAGTTATATGAAAACACAGAACCGAAACTATTTTGAATAAGAAAAAGTTGGAAGATCCACCCTCCCTGACTGCATGATTTACTGTATAGTCATCAGAACTGCAACTCTTCTGAATAAGAAAGGTGATGGAACAGAATAAGGAGTCCAGAAATAGACCTATGCAAATATCAATAAACTCTTGGAAAAGTTTACAAAATAATTCAGTACAGATAGGATATTCTTTTAAAGCCATGATGATAGAAAATAGACATCTATTTGGGAAAAAAAATCTTGATGCATAGGCTACATGATATACTAAAATTAACTGATTTTCTGAATACATTTCTCCACTCTGGGCCTCTGTCTCCTTATCTGTAAAATGAGGGGAGAAAGAAGATAAAGAACCATCCTAGATGAACTCTGAAATCCTTCTAGCTCTTACTGTGTCTTTCTTGCCCTCTGCTTCCACAATACTCATTTATTCATTGGTTTAAACTTTCAAATGATAGTCTTCCCCTGAGGCTAATGGGAGCAGAGAATGTGGCTGTCCTAGAAAAGCCATAGAAAGTTGTGTCTTCTTATGACTTCTTATGTTATCACTGAACCTTTTCCAGCACCTCTTATACAAATCAACCCCTTCTTTCTCACTGCAGAAGAAACAGTTTTGCATTCACCTTTTATCGTTGCCCAGGGCTGTGCTTCCCATTTTCTGAAGAACAGGTATGAGAAGTCTACTTTTCCTTTGGATAAAGGCAGTTAGCTAACACAGGTGGTCACCCAGTTACCAGGCTAGTTTAGGATGAGCTATGTGTAACAATAGTTATTAAGCTTGCCTATGATGTGCACGTTCCAGTTTTGTGCCTGCTCAATCATAAAACTGTTTTCTTTCTCTCCTGTTTTGGTGGAGGGGTTTTCTGGATTGGCATGAGATTGTTTTAAATTATTTTTCCCAACAAATCTCACACAATAATTATTATGTGACTCTAAGCTTAACTTCAAATGTCAACTGCAAGGAATATGGGGATTCTCTGGGACAAGGCTGGCCCATGCCTAAGCCCATATTGTGTTCTCCATCTCACTTTGCAGCGTGATTGCTTTCGGTTCAGTACTCGAGCCTTCAGTGTGCAATCAGTGGACACCTAGTCCCCGAAAGTTCCCACAGGACGGGTCCATCGGATCGCAGAGAAGGGGCAGCCAGCGCACGTGGTCTGGGGAGCCCTTCACAGGCACGTCCGTGGAGTTCTGCCAGGCCTGCTGTGGACCAGCAATGCCCTCTGCCCCTGGTAAGCAGGCGCATCCTAGAAGGAGGGCTCAGAGGAGGGTTCTGAGGAGTCGGGGGTGAGCAGGTGCTCCTGCCACGTGAGTTGCGGGAGGGGGCTGGCGCCCCCAGGAGCCTCACTGTGCCTAGACGGCATTTCTCGACAGGGGCCCGTCACCGCCTTCAGAACCTCTTCCTCCAAACATCGTCTCTTTTAGTAGGTCAAGAAAGGAACTGGGCGGGGGCCTGGGCGCCCGGCGGGCTCCAAGAGGAAGCGTCCCTTGGCGGCAGCAGCTGCGCGCGCTCACGTGTCTCGGGGCGGCCGCCGCAGCCGCCGGGCCGCCCACCCGAGGGAGCAGCGCCCGCGCTCCGCGATCCCCTTTGCCTTCTTCCCTGCCGCCGGCCCTGGAAGCTCCGGCCTCAGCCGCGGCTCCTCCGTCACCGGTAAGGGGGGTCCGCGCGGGTCCCAGCGCCTTCGGGGTCTGAGAGCCAGCGACCCGGCCCCGGCTGCTGCCGACGGCTGTGCTCGCACCCAGTGTGCCGCGCTCCCGGGCTCGCCCGTCGGGGAGGAGGGCGGGGCTGGTGAGCCCTACGGGCGCCAGCAGGTCTCCGCGGGTGGGAAACAGGCTTGGGGGCAACTCGCGCTGCGTTCAAGCGCACCACATCGCAGAGCTGCACTGGGTCCCGTCTAATTGCCCCTAATGAGCTTCAAAAGGTTTCTTAAAGCCGGACTGTCTCATCCCATATCACAGATGAGAAAACTGAAACTCCAGAGGCGCCCTCGCCCAGGAAGGGGAGTGAGAGGAGGGCATTACCCTCCTCACCTCTCATACCCCAGCCCCATCAGGCCCTGACATGAGCCTCTTCGCAGAAAGGTCTGCCAGTAGGGGATGCTTCTTAAGGCTCCATCGGTCTAATGTGGAATCATTACTTTCTCACCCACAGTAAGCCACGTGTTCCACACCAGACCCCTCAGTAGAGAGGGTCTCATGAGCTTCATCTTCTGGAAACCACCCCATACTCCCCCAAATACCCCACACCTTTCCCATGACACAGTGTTGGACTCTCCTCTGTGGCAGACTCCCGTTCAGGGTGTATGGGGACAGTCTCTGTGTCTGCTAAACCTCATGTGAGAATGGGGTCACAAAATAGCAATGACTAAACTACAAATCAAGTGACTCTGATACGGGAAACACAGGGACTGGGGCAGATGAGTGAAGGAGACACAAAAAGGCTGACAGTGATGTTTTTATCTTTCCTAAAACAGTATTAGAGAGCCTGCTTTCTCTGGTTTGATAAAATAAGGTAAAATCAGGCTAATATAATTTTAAAACCGGAATGTATATTATGTTCGTTTGCTTCAACTCCTTTTCTAATCTAGATCCTCCTACTATCTCTGTCAGATGCTGTTATCATCTCTGCTTGCACTCTGCCTGCCACTCTCTCATGATGCCTGGTCCCGTTTTGGAGCAGCCTAGTAGAATTTTCCTTTTGGAGAAGAAATCTGCCTCTGTTCCTAATGCATGCTCACTTTCACCTGCTCCACGGTTGGCATGCACCACAGTCCTTCAGGTCTACAGTACTTCCCCAGTCTTTTTCTAGGCTTTACTTGGTCCTGTTAATATTTTGTGACCCATTTTAGCATCTCCATCAATACCCTGTCTGACTTGCCTCCAGATACTTTATTTCTTGATATCTGCCTAAAAGCCTTTTCTTAGGGGAGACACATGTCTCCCCTGCAGCCTGACCCACTCAGAAGATGGTTCAGGAGAACTGCTGCACTGCATCTCCGCTAATGTAACTAGTTTGTTGGCTTTTTGTGACAGGTGCCCTGCCCGGTTTGGGTCACACTGATAATAGAGTCAAGTAAAACCACCAGATTGTTTTAAACTGAAATACCTCAATTCAGAGCAACTCCTGCCCCCTCAATTTTATCTTTGAATAATCTTATTTTTTAGACATGCACTGGAGATTTTGCAGTACATTCCTCTATGTGATTTTAGGGCAGGCTTCCAGCCTGTCAACATCCCCTTATGTCCAGAGCATGGGAATGGCAACACTGTATGTGGTATTCCTGGAGGCTTGTGGACTTAATTTGGAACGATCTTTTCCTCTTTTGGAATGAGGAGGGAGAATACACAGACAAAAGGAGCCATGTTTTGGTCTTAGCTCCATGACAGTTGTGGGACACTGAATAGATCATTTGATGATCAGTTTCCTAATACTTTAATAAAAATTTGAATACCTGTATCGATCACATCACAGGGAATTTAGGAAAACAAAACGATGGCCATGAAAGAACTTTGAAAGTTACAAATGGCTGCAGAGAAGGTTATGATGATAATGACTTCATTGTCAACGTCTTCACACATCAGTAGATGGATTCCAACATATTTTCCAAGGTCTCTGAGCCTCAGAAAATGTCATCTGAAGTGGAAAAGATGTCAGAAAATTTGAGCAGTTTAGGCAAAAGAGAGAGGCAAAGACAGCATATAGGAGATGGTGGTGGGGAAAACACTCCCCTGCACTTAAGGAAAAGCATAGAAGAAGGAACAGGAAGGTAACAAGGAGGTTGTTATAATATGTCTTGATAATGTGAAAATGGATGGTTTTCCTTCAGGATGGCCAAAAATATCCACTGCATGAATAGGAAAGTGTGCAAAGGTTCTTTCTATATAACAGAACCAACCTGAATAGCAAATAGACTATGAAAAGTGTTTGAATTCAATGGTAATCAGTGAAATGCAAGTTTAAACCAATTAAGACATAATTATTTATGCTCACAGGGGTGACAAACAAAGTCTAATATCTCCAGGTACAAGTGAAGATTCTGGAATTCTCATATAAGGCCAGTGCCAGTGTGAGTTAGCACAACTCTCTTGCTTTCAAATTTGGCCGTATCTAGTCAGATGGTAGCTGCATCCCAGGAAATTTGCTGCACTCAAGCGCAAGGAGATATACATGGTGATTATTTTGCACTGTTGTTTGTAGTAGCAAGCCTATATTTTGAAACAACTTAAATGTTTGTCATTAAATAAAATGTTGCATAAATAGCATCACTTATACAAAAGTTCAAATGCAAAAATAGTACTATATACTACCTGTAAATACATGTGTGTGTAGAAGTGTAAACACACAAATGAGAATGTCACATAAAAACCTGAGAATATGGTTTCCCTCTCAAGGGCTGAGGGTGGAAGAATGAGACTGGGGAGTTGAAAAAAGAAATGGAATTCTGTGTGTAATGTTCTGACTTTCCCAGTCAAACAGAGGAGCAGCAATACACAGGCCAAAGTACTCAGGTTGGTTCATTGCAGATGGTGGTTGTTTTATGACTTCATGTACTTCTCCACATAGAAAGCTTGTTTCATGATTTCACTCATGTGTGGAGTATAAAAACAAAGAAAAAACTGAAGGAACAAAACAGCAGCAGACACACAGAACCCAAGAATGGACTAACAGTTACCAAAGGGAAAGGGACTGGGGAGGATGGGTGGAAAGGGAGAAATAAGGGGGAAAAGAGGGCATTACAATTAGCACACATAATGTGGGGGGGGAGGCACGGGGAAGGCAGTATAACAGAGAAGATAAGTAGTGACTCTATAACATCTTACTATGCTGATGGACAGTGACTGTAATGGGGTATGTGGGGGGGACTTGATAAGAGGGGGAGTCTAGTAACCATAATGTTGCTCATGTAATTGTACATTAATGATACCAAAATAAAAAATAATAAAAAGAAAGAAAGAAAGCTTGTTTCAGACTGCGGAGTCTTTAAAACTGAATAAATAAAATATAGTCTCAGAGTTCATCTTAATCACAGTTGCGTGTCACATGCTTGGCCTTTTCTAAGGCCGAGAAGCAAGACACATTATTCTGCCTCATTTGAGTGAAACGCTTCTGCCAGCGTTTGTGCCAATTTCTGGTTAAATCTACTGGGATGCAAAAATGGCGATTGTTGGAAGGCTAGGACCTCAGGGCCCACCAGGAAAAATGTGTGATTAAAGCTGAGCAGGACGTGAGTCTATCCTGAACTTGTCCTGGGTGTCGATTCTTTCCCGTGGGTCATGGCACCACCTTCTTGCCGCCAGCTGCTTGTGGGGTGGGAGGAGGGCGGCCGTGCTCAGCCCCCCCTCTCCCACTGCTTCCTCTCATAGCAGTCCTTGGAGCCCTCGTCCCCAGTGCCACCCTCCCATCCGAAGGACCACTGTGCCACATGAAGAGCATCTGACACAAAGAGTTTCGGGGACTGGAGATTCCAGTTCTTCAAACAAGCTAGTGTCCTTCGTAGCAAGGCAATTTTTTCTATTCTAGCAAGTTTGCCTGCTTTGATTCCAAAGTAATAATAACAACAACAATAATAACGTTCCACTCCTTGTTCTATAGAAGTATCCTTTCTTTATTTCATGTCTTTTCAAGATGGAGGGAGAGAATCAATTGATTTGTTTTAAAACATTGCCTTCTTACCTGTTAGCTGAGCAAAAAAGTAACCGTGCCTTTGCATTAACAAGCCAGCTTCGCCTGGTTTACTTAAAGTTATTGACTGATGTTTGAAAGTAAAAACAAGTTAGAAAATTAGCAATGGGAATGGCTCCTCTGAAGGTAATTATTCTTAGGTGTCTGAATTGGAGATGTTCTCAGGCCTCACCAACTCCCATAGGGACACTTGCTCATATTCCTTTCCTGTTTGTATTTCAGAAAAGAATGGAAGGGCTTCAGAAGAGCAGATACGGAACTATGGCTGAAGGTAAGAAAGCCTCAGAGGGCTCAAGGGCTCCGGGCCTGGGGGGGCTGCCTCCTCTCTCTCCACCCCCCTCACCTCAACGCAGTGACAGACACTGGCTATTTTAAACGGAAGAAGAAAAAGGCAGCTCCCATTTGTTCCTTACCTTCTTCTGTCTTCACCCCCAAAACCCCCATATATGACACTCTCCCTGCACATGATGGGGGGCAACGTAGAAATGAAACTGCAAGTCGGAGGTTGGAGGGTTTGAAACTGAACTGTGAAAAGGACTTCCCTTGTCTGCCCTCAGCCCAAAGAAGGAAGAAATTCCCTGGAGAGATTTAGTAAACCCACTTGCTGTAAAAACATCCCAGACTACTCAGGGAAAGGGAGACCCAACACAGAGTAGAAGGAATAAAATAATAGAGTTTAGGACCCTGAAATGAATTTAATCCATCTGGGCTCAGGAGAACTCCAGAAACCCTTGGCTCCCGCACAGACTTTAGCTCTGGGGTCAGTGCCACCCGCTCCAGCACCACTTTCCTTCCTGTTGTCTGCAGTTCAATCAGCCGAATGGGTGGTGTTTCCAACCCTGGTAGGTCTCACTGTCCTGCCTCCTACTCTCCTTCAGCCCCCCATTCAGGGTCTTCTCCCACATGTGACCCATGACATTAAGCACAACCTTCTGTCATCTCCATTTCAAGCGCCCAGCTTCCCACCCAAAGAGCAGAGACCCAGGGACATTCAGCTGGTCTTTGGTAAGAAGTCCCGGTAGCTCTGACATCTGAGAGTGTCCAGCACATCTGAACAAGTGTGCCTGGGAATTTGTGGGTGAAAAGAGGATACTATTTTCTCACCTGTGACTTCTTATCCTCTGCCTCCTCCTGACCTCACATTTATTTTGCATGAAACTGGCTTAAGCACCATGGAAAAGCACAGGCCCATTTTGCTTTCAGAAGCTGTGTTCCCCTGCTCCAGACAAGCGCTCACGGCGGCCTCCTCACTGTTTCTTCCTTCTGGGTCTTCTCCCTCTGGGTGCCTGCATGGGCGCCCAGTGTGGGCTTCCTGGGATCCAAGGATGTGTTAGAGTTGTAGGCAAACTTTTGTATGAATTTAGGCATGACTGTTTCTCTGGGAAGGAGATCTGCAGCTTTCATGAGATATCAGGGGGGGTCCATGACTTAAAAATCCTAAGATTCACTAACTTAAGACACAAAAATTTCCTTTTTTATAGGCAGTGTAGAAGATTACTGGTTTGCCGTATCGTCCTCATTAAGGATGGTCCTGGTGGGCAGGACAGGCAGCGGGAAGAGCGCCACAGGGAACAGCATCCTCTGCCAGCCCGTGTTCAAGTCCAAGCTGGGGACCCAGTCCGTGACCAGCACGTGCCAGAGGGCGGTGGGCACGTGGAACGGGAGGAACATCCTAGTGGTGGACACACCCTCCATCTTTGAGGCGAAGGCCCAGCACCAAGAGATGTACAGGGACATCGGGGACTGTTACCTGCTCTTGGCCCCAGGGCCCCACGTGCTCCTGCTGGTGACCCAGCTGGGGCGCTTCACCGCCCAGGACACAGTGGCCGTGAGGAGGGTGAAGGAGGTCTTTGGGGCAGGGGCCATGAGACACACGATCGTCCTCTTCACCCACAAGGAGGACTTGGGGGCCGAGTCCCTGGACGACTACGTGGCCAACACGGACAACCTCAGCCTGAGGAGCCTGGTGCAGGAGTGCGGGCGGAGGTACTGCGCCTTCAACAACCGGGCCCGCGGGGAGGAGCAGCGGCAGCAGGTGGCCCAGCTGATGGCCGTGGTGGAGAGTCTGCAGAGGGAGCTGGAGGGCGCCTGCCTGGGCAACGAGCTCTTCTTTGATGCGCAGATGCTCCAGCGAGGAGGCGGGGCTGGCGCGTGCGAAGAGGACCTCAGGCCCTACCTGGCCAAGGTGCGGCGGCAGGTGGAGAGGCAGAAGCGAGACCTGAGGGAGGCCCGGAGGTGCTGGGTGGCCAGGGTGCTGTGCAGGGTCAGGAACTGGATGGCTTCTCACATTGGAATATCTGCTGCTCTTGCTGTATGCATTTTGATTATACTTGCTGTTTTAATTAACTTGAGTTTTACTCACAAACAATGAGCATTTTCAGATGATTTTCACCATCAGCTTTTGTTTTCAGTCACTCTCTCTGTTCGTGTTTACTGTATTTTAATTTCTCTTCCTTCCATCAGACCTATCTTCATGTTAAAAACATTCTTTTTCAATTACCTTTAAATAAATAAACTCCAAAGGAAAAAACATTTCTCCTTTCTGTTTTGTTATAAATTGTGAGGGTGACTAATAAACTAACCAGACCCTGTGCTGGCATATTTGGGGGCTTGCAGAAAGGAAGGGGTCGGTCTGTGACGCTGTGGGGCCGTCCCACCTCTGGGCCCCGCTTTGTTCACCTGCCTGTTGCAGGGACACTCATGTATTAAAAGCCAGCAGCAAGAATCCTTATTGCCTTCGGAAACATGGTCTGATTTCATCAGAGTTGGTTGTAAAAGATGATACCCCGTGCCCTTCCTGCCTCCAGTGGAGGGAATGAGGATGTCCTGGGGGGAAATTCTGGGGTGTGAAGAGGCCCAGGAAGAGGTGCAGGAGGGGCCTGGACTCCAGGGGAAGGAAAGAAAAGGGATCACACAGCACAATGGAGGCCTGAGCCTTAGGGCAAGCAGAGTCAGTGAGAAATTCCCAAGGCTGGGAAGTAAAGGAACTGGCATTTCTTAGATTAGGGTTTTTGCAAAGCCAGATATTAAGGCTTGGCAGATATCTGGTCTAGGCGGCAGCTTTTCAGCTGTGACCTTGTAGCGCAAAAGCTGCTGAGGACAACGTAAGTGATGTGTGAAGCTGCATTCCCATCACACTGTTAGGAACACTGAAATTTGCATTTCATGTAACTTTCATATGTAGCAATGAAATATTCTTTTGATTTCTCCAACCATTTAAAAATGTGAATGTCCTTCTTAGTTCACAGTCTGTACCAAACAACCGGCAAACCCGATTTGATCCCTGGGCTGTAGTTTGTGGACCCTGGTCTTAGAGTATATTTCCCATGGTTGTTAGTTGAGCTGCATTGTAATGCGACCTCTTTACCCCAAACTCAGTTCCTCATCATCCTGGGAAATATCTACAGGGAACTTGGAGAAAGGGTGTGTTCCACAGTTCAATAGCAATAAAGAGAAAGGGGCACGCTTTGGGGGGGTGGGTCATGGACTTAGTGGAAACAGGAAATCAGGTGGGGAGTTCCCTGGGTGGCCCTCCCTGACACACTCCTTCTTTTGGGTAGCTGCCCACCTTCTCTACTCCTCTGAGGCCTGTAAAGGAAACCTGCAGTCCTCCCAGGCAGCCTGTGACCACATGGGTGAATGATTAATTCTGGATGAGTTTTAGGAATTCAACCTGGACACCCAAGTGTTCATCTCTAAGCCTTCACTGGCAATAAACCTGCCATGCTGATCTCTACAACTGAATCACGGAACCATTCCAAACAGGTGCGAGGGGCGTGACACATAAGCTTCTCAAACCCTTGAAATCCTAGAAAACTCGAGTTTTCAGACCAAGGCCACCTCCTCAATGCAGTGTCCCCGGGTTGTCCAACCGCCCTGCTGTGACTTAAACGAGTCCAGCTCTGCAGACCTTCATCATGTGGGTACCGCGTGTCAGACTCTATTCTGGGCAACATAGGAATATAAGATAACGTACAGAGCATCAATAAATGATACCAGGTTCCTGCCCCTCAAAAGCCATGGTTGGTAGAGGCATGAAGGTTGGACGCAGATTAGGCGTGAGAGAGCTTTTGTGGAAGGAGGATGTGAGCCAAGAGGAGAGCCGGCAGGAGCGGGCTGGCCTCTCCCGGAGGTCGGAGGTCGCTTCAGGACTGTGGGGGAGGCGGGAGGGGCACAGGGAGAGAGGGGGAGGGGCCTGCGCATCACCCTCTGGGGTCAAAGGCTATCAGAGAGAACAAGGGGCCCGCTTTCTGTCCTGAGCCACCCTGGGACGTGCAGCTCCTTCCCTATCCTAGGCCTTCGGAAGAAGAGTGGGCTGAGCAGAGGAAGGCGAAGACCTTGGACGGGATGTGCTCACCTTGACGTCCCCTGGGACACTGCTCCGGTCACCCAGTAGACAAAGGGTGGCTTTAAGTTCAGTCCAAGGAAGGCACCCAGGCCAGGCAGATGCCAGGGGCAAGCCAGGCCCAGAGAGCAGGGCTGCAGGGGATGGGCTCCCTCTGGAGCGCAGAGGTCCATGCCTGGCCGCCCTGTGGGGAGGCAGCGCACCCACAAGGGGTCCCTTTCACCACAGGCAGGGCTGCCCGGTGCCCAGGGGACTGTCCACCTTCACTGACTTCCTGGGGAATAAAGCTGGAGAGTCGGCATGTGGATATTTTACAGTAGAGAAGGAGAAAGGGTTTTGTTTACTCACATGAATGTCCACCGAAGTATTTCTTGGGAAGTTTTCGAATGTGAGCTCTGTTTCTGCCCCAGAAGCACAGAGGAGGTCTGCCTACAGGCACCATATTTCCTCCTCCCTCACCCATTGTACCTCTTTAAAATAATCCAAGTAAAGGGATTTTTCATGCTGCCCAGGATTCAGTGAATGTCTGTTAGGGAGCAGGCACTTTAATAGTGCTTCCTTTAATTAGGTGCTTCCTAATTCCAGAAACAAGAAAGGAGAGATCAGTTCATTTATTCTTGAGGCCACTTCCTCAGGAAGCTTGAGAACAGGGACATTCTGAGGGATTTAAGGATTTTTTACAAAGGAATATGGGGAACGTTTCATTAGTTTGGAGGTTTTCAAATCAGGTAAAAGATGCTAAACTCAAACAGCTTAAATCATAAGGGAATTTATTGGCTGGCATCCTGGGAATCCAGAGGCGAGGCAGGCTTCGGGTCTGTTTGATTCAGGGGCTCGCGTTCGTCCCGTCTCTGCTCTGCTTGAAGCGCTGCCTTCAACCTCAGGCTGGAAGCAAGACGGCAGCTGGAGCCCCAAGACCCAGCAGTGCCCAGAGGAAGAAGAGAGCCTGTCTCTCTCTGTGGCTCTCTCCTGGGAAAGGAGAGACCTTCTGGCGCACCCACGCAGACTTTATTCACTGCTCATCGGCCTGCACTGGGTCTCAGGTCCAGTCCAGAACCCGTCTCCAGAAGAGATGGGATCGTCTGCAGACCAGCCGGGCGCCCCTGGGGCTGAGCCGGTGTCCTCCTCCTCTGAGCCACGGGGCTCCGTCAGGACGGGTGGAGGCTGAGCCCAAACCAGAAGCTACAAGGGAGAAGGGGAAGAGGGGCCGCAGAGGTAACAAGGCCGGTCCTCTACAGACCATGCCGATTTCAGAATCGGTGTCATGCGGTGACAAGCGGGACATGGGACAGCGAACCCATGAGCTGATGCTGTAGAAAACACTGTGACACGGAGAACATACAGGATTAAAGGTGATACCAGATAATCACTAAGATAAGAAGGAAAAGGAAGCTGCACCAGACGAGACAGACACAGAGGTCATAGTGCAGAGCCATCCAGTTCCTGACCCTGCACGGCACCCTGGCCACCCAGCCCCTCCGGGCCTCCCTCAGGTCTCGCTTCTGCCTCTCCACCTGCCGCCGCACCTTGGCCAGGTAGGGCCTGAGGTCCTCCCCGCACGCGCCGGCCCCGCCTCCTCGCTGGAGCATCTGCGCATCAAAGAGCTCGTTGCCCAGGCAGGCGCCCTCCAGCTCCCTCTGCAGACTCTCCACCACGGCCATCAGCTGGGCCACCTGCTGCCGCTGCTCCTCCCCGCGGGCCCGGTTGTTGAAGGCGCAGTACCTCCGCCCGCACTCCTGCACCAGGCTCCTCAGGCTGAGGTTGTCCGTGTTGGCCACGTAGTCGTCCAGGGACTCGGCCCCCAAGTCCTCCTTGTGGGTGAAGAGGACGATCGTGTGTCTCATGGCCCCTGCCCCAAAGACCTCCTTCACCCTCCTCACGGCCACTGTGTCCTGGGCAGTGAAGCGCCCCAGCTGGGTCACCAGCAGGAGCACGTGGGGCCCTGGGGCCAAGAGCAGGTAGCAGTCCCCGATGTCCCTGTACATCTCTTGGTGCTGGGCCTTCGCCTCAAAGATGGAGGGTGTGTCCACCACCAGGATGTTCCTCCCGTTCCACGTGCCCGCCACCCCCTGGCACGTGCTGGTCACGGACTGGGTCCCCAGCTTGGACTCAAACGCAGGCTGGAAGAGGATGCTGTTCCCTGTGGCGCTCTTCCCGCTGCCAGTCTTGCCCACCAGGACCATCCTCAATGAGGACGACCCTGGGGTGAAGCTCTGCTCTCCTCCACCTGTTGGAGCACACGGAAAGGTAATGCATGATCGCTGTGGATGAAACACTTGTTACCCCCAAAATTCATATGCTGAAACCCTGCCCCCCAACGTGACGGCACCTGGAGGTGCAGCTTTTGGGGGTGATTTGCTTGAGATGATGTCATGAGAGTGAAGCCCCCATGGCAGAATTAATGCCCTCGTAAGAAGAGGAAGAGACGAGAGCTCTCTCTGTGGTGAAAGGGGGACACAGCAACCTGGACATGGTCTCCCACCAGACACGGAATCGGCCAGCACCTTCATGTTGGGCCTCCCACCTCCAGGACAGCGCGAAATCGGTATTTGTTTACCACCCAGCCTCAGGTGTTTGGGTTTAGTGGCTTGAACTAAGAGAGTAATAAATACCTTTTGAGGAGGTGGAGACAAGACAAAAAGGGAAAGAGCCAGAAGAAAGAGCATTCTCGGGCAACCAGGCTGTCAGGCACCCCCCCGTTCCATCGCAGGGCTGGGCTCGGAGTAAATGCCTTACACCGTATGTACAGAGTGAAGGGAATTCCCTCGGGATTGGTGGGGTAAGTTACTCCAGTTGGCCAGAGTCCTTGGGGGTCTTTCTTTTTGTGACTGCCAAATTTTGCCACTCTTTCCAGAATCTTCTCACCATTCAGTTCCCACTCTGAAGGCTATTCGATGTTCAGAGCTTCCTACAACCATTGAGCCATTTAACCCATACTTTCTACTCTTTCCATCCCTGCCTGGACTCTGTTTTACAAGATGATAAGGTTTTATCCAGAAAAACATACCCTAACTAAGTAGAGGATGACATCAAACAGCTAATATATTTCCTGGGGAAAATGCATGTTCTTTGTCTTGGGGTGACTGTAGTCTTGTCCCTTTCACTGAAGGTGGGAGTTTACTGCCCCAATGCTGTGTTCATGCCCCCCGAGTGTCATCAAGAACTCCACTAGATCTTACCTGTGGCACTGGCACCTTGTCCATCCTTCAGGAACCCTTCCATCTTGTTCTGGAGGGGAAAACACACAGGAATTGTTCATGCTGGAGGTAGATGTGGCATCCAACACAAACACCACACTTTATAGATGAGGAAATTGAGCCCCTCCAGGTCTGTTGACCCTCAGCCCTTCTCAGCGCTAGACTGAGCCTTCTCCTGAAGAGCGTATAGACAGCCCCCCTGACAGGGGAGCACGCATGCATGAGCTCCTGCAACCTGTGTTTAGCTGATTGGAGACCCTCAAAATGCGCTGCCCACCGAAAAGACTGAACAAAGAAGGTGGTCATTTCCTACTGAGCATCCAGTCTCCCTGGAGCCCTTGTCTGCCTTTAGTGTCTCAGTCCTGGTGCCCAAACTCAAGCTCCCTGGCAAAGTATCCCCCTTCGGTAAACACAACAAAAGAAATTCTTCCCTAAGTCCATGTGGTGAGGGTGGTACGGAGGGTGACCGGTCATCCCAGTTTGCCCAGGACTGAGAGGATCCCCTGATCAGAGGAATTTCAGGGTTGAAACTGGGAGAGTCCCAGGCAAACCAGGACAAGTTGGTCATGCCAGCAGAAGGAGGTGTCATGAGTCCAGGTGGGCAGTGGGGTGGACTAGAGGCCCACCAAATAAAGGGAAGGCCTGCTTTGTTAGGCTCAGACCAACCATTGTGCCACCTAAGATCCATGTTTCCATGTTCTGGGCTCAAATAGTCTTGGGCCAGTAGCTATCTCATCTGTCTCCTGGCCGCTCACCTTCTCTCGCTGTCCCCTGTATGTCTCTCTCTTGATCCTTCTCTTTTTCCCTACCCTCTACTTCCTGCGCCCGGGGAAGGGACTGGCCCCGGCCCCACCCAAGAATGGCTTCTCAAGCTTCAGTGCTGAGAGGAACCTCCACAACCCTTTCCAGAGCTGCAGCAGGACCGCGCTGTGTGCGAAGTCTCAGGGTTTCCATGGAACAGGTTCACGGAGTTAACGCTGGAGAATGAATCTCCAGTTGAGGATTTTCAGGATCTAGGCCAGGAGAACTTAAAGAAAATAGCTTTGGGGAGTAAGTGTATTTTCTCAGGGCTCCCTGGGATCACTCCCTAGAGGACGTCATGGAGCTTGTCCCCACGCGAAACCGACTGCAGTGGTCGCATCGGCAGGAAAAATAGTTAAATAAATAAATAATGTGAGAATCATTTTAATTTGAATGTCAAAACCAAGCTTTTATTAGACACTTTCCCAGTAATATCTTGTAACTCATTCTAATGGCATTTTAGAGCCAAAAGAGAGAAAAGGTAGCAGCTTACGGGTCCTTGGGATCTCTATTTTTGACCAGATCTCACAGAAACTAGTCTGACCTGGTTTGTAAAGTCGATCCCAGAATATATATAATCCAAATAAGAGTTATGGAGGCTGAGGAATCGCGGTGCTGGTCATCCAAGCAAGCACGGGTCTGTCAGATGGAAACTGGCCTTGAGCATCTCTCTCATCCTGCCATCCATGAAGGAGGGAGCCTTTCAGATCAAGTGTGATGCTTAGTTTTAGGCGTCAGCTTGGCTAGGCCATAGTAACCAGTGAGTTGACTAAATCAAAAGGTATTTTGTAGATGTGGTTAAGTAAAGGTGGCCTGCCGTGGTGTGGTGGGCCTCGTCCAGTCAGCTGAAGGCCTTGGAGAGGTTTCCCAGCGGACACATTCTGCCTCAAGGCTTCAATATCGACTCCTGCCTCAGTTTCCAACCTGCTGGCCTGCCCTGCAGATGTTGGACCTACCAGCCCCCATAATCACATGGCCAATTTCTTAAAATAAATTTCATCATACATACATTCTATTGGCTCTATTTTTCTGGAGAAAACTAACACATCGATCCGGCTCATTCCTTCTGTACTGAAGCTTAGAGAAGGAGCTACCTGAGCATAATCTCGTCTTTGGCTAGTTCTTTTCACTGGTGGATTATATAGGGAGGATTTCTTCTTTTTTTAAAGATATAAGTGCACAGGGGGTGGCAAATGGGGAAACTGAAGCTTTTTAGATATCAGACTGTTTTGATGCTGATGATTTTGAAACCAAGACACTGTTCTGCCACGTCCCACCCTGGGATCACCTTGAAGGGTGGCCCCAGAGAGGGCCAGAGAGGAGGGGCTCCTGAGCATCTGAGGGCAGCGGGCGGGTACCAGGTGAGTGACGTGAGTACTGAATACTGAGGGGCGGCGGCGGGGGTGCTGAAGGGGGCGGCGGAGGGACCAGCCACCTGTGCTGTTCCTCTGTCCCTCGGGTTTGCTCCAGCAGCGCTACTCACATGACGGTTCTGGCCGGCCGACTGCTGGACGGCTACTTCTTCCCAGATGAGAAGCTTAGCTTGCTGCTCTCTTAGGATCCACCTGCGCAGGAAGAGAAGCGGGAAGGGGCTCTTTCCCAGGCACCAGCTCAGTTTTTCTCATCTTTCTTAATTGCTTTTTGTGGATTTTTCCCTGTCCAGTCACAGGACCACCTCTCTAGCCCAAACTGGCACGCCTGGGGCCAAATGGCTGCCTTGGTGTCCCAGCTGCTCCCACCCTGGTGCTGTCCCCAGCGGGTCACTGTGTCCTGTGGCCACATCAGTCCCCTCTAGATATCACCAGCACCATGCTTCCCCTGCACAACAGCGTGTCCAGCGCTGGCCATCAACCCACCTCCCTCATTTTACAGCCATCAATCTTTCCATTAATGCCATTTAAAATGTGATTAAAAACTTCTATTACCAGACACTTCTCTCCCTACTCATGAGAGTGCCGCAGGCCTGGCGAGCATCTCAGCTCTGCCAGCAGAAAGGAGGCTCCCTTCGCGGCCCTCAGGAAGCCACAACCGTCACCACGGCAACACCTCCACCAGGAGGACCAAAGGCGGGACAGGAAACCGAAACGGGCTGGGGCTTGGGCAGGTCCTCTCACCTGATACCCCGCCAGAGGCCCCGCTGGAGTGTGTCGAAGATGGACAGCAGCCTGAGAATGGCAGCTGACACTGATTGGGAGCCTTAGGGGAGATAAACAAAGTGCAGTTGTTTATCTGTTTATCTATTAAGGGGTGTGAGGCAGGGCTGTCTTCCAGGAAGCACACCCTGTTGCTCAGAACTCCATTCTCGCTCTAATGAGGGGGGTTCAATTGTTTTTAAACAGCAAATCATATTTCATTATCAGAAAAAAAAAAGCAAATATTTTACCTGAGCAGATCAACTTGAGGCCCACTCCTGAAATCTTTCTCCTCTCTTTAAAATGGAAACTGTCTCCATCAGGTTGAGTGCTGTACTCGCCCAGAGAAGCACTGGAAATGAAAGATTAGAATCAAAAGGCGAGTTTGCAGCCTGTTCTTCAAAGGGCACCCATGGGTTTGGGGGGCAGGTGTAGGGAAGGCAGTTCAGGCCATCTTTCCTTGCTCAGCTCATGGAGGGAACCCCAAATGTGCACCCAGATTTGGGTGCGGCAGCCACTTCCTGCATATGTGAAAGCCCTTCTGCACAGACAGGAAAAATAAGCTCGTTAGCATCACCAAAGGGTCTGAGCCCATTCTATTCAAAACTTTACCTTCAATATAGTATCAATAACATTTTCAGCTTGCACTTATTTGGGGTCTTGAGGTAGGTAATTCTTGACCCTAATTATTTAAAATTAAAGAAACTGAGGCTTAGAAAGACCAATTGTCCAGAGTGATATGATTGGTTCTGAAAGACCTGAGGTCCTGAGAGGAGAGGGAGAGAGAGAGATCAAGCCTTGTTACCTGGAAGGTCCCGGAATATCTTGCAAGCTCTCCAGCCAGTCTGAGAACAATCCTCCCTCCTCTCCTAGGCAGCCTCTCTCATTGGCTTGTAGTCTCTTCAGAAAACATTAGAGAGGTGACAGATGAAAAACAGGCCACAAATTCTATCTGCCAGGAGAGAGGGAGGTGAGAGAGAGGGACTGTGTCCCCAGGAACAGGAAAAGAACAATGTGTGTGTTTCCTCGCAAAGCCAGCCTCAGAGGGTGACCCAGAAACCCTCAGAGCCACCAGAGGAAGAAGTTGGTTTGGTTTGGTTTTGTTCTTAATAACAGCTCCCTTTCCTCCTCCCGCCACATCCCTGTAAGGCTTCTGTCCTGAGAATGGAGACCAGAGGAGCCAGTGACCAGTGGGGCACAGCTGCATCCCCACCAGCCATTCGCCGCCGGGCACTGGCTCCTCCGTTTACCTCTCCGGCACAGAGATGGCTCTGTATGTAATTCTAGGTGGCAGTGGAGGCTGGAACTCAAGGCAGGCGTCTTGCCTGGCACATCTTAGAGCTCTGGCCTCCTTCGTGTTTCTCTGTCAGAAGCCCAGCTCTCAGGTCAGCCACGCTCTGACTTCAGGTGGAAACAAGGATCAGTATGTCCCTTCACCCCGGTGGACTTTCATTTCCACAGAAACCAGAGAGACATCTGCCCCAGACACAGTGTGATTTGGGCAAAGTGATAAGCCCTTGGTGGGGGTGCCCTGGGCCTCTCACACTGCCCTGGCTGATGCCCCTACTCTCCCCCGTGCCCTGGCCCTGCCGAGGGCCCCTGTGTCACAGGACACTAACGTGCCTCTCGGGAGACATTGTCAGGTGAATGTGGCAGAGTTTGACTGCTTACTTCCACCTTTGAATTCAGATTAATTCTTGAAAAACAACTATACTCAGGAAAGTGAGATACAGGCAACTCTTGGTCCTTTGCTCCGGTTGGAGAGGGGGCTGATTCCAGTGCAGATAACACACACACACACACACACACACACACACACACACACACACACACACATACACACACACACATATACACACACACACACACACACACTTTGCAATGAAAGCTATGCTTGTCTTACAAAATATTCTCACATATTAATATTGCAGTTTTAACTTATCAAATAATGATAACTATTAATTGTGGTGGACAACAACTAAATGTGGTGGACCCATACCCTCCTGCTACAGGAGACAGAAAGGTGCACTCTTAACATATAGAAGACTCTAGTTTTTTTTTTTTACTAGTGAGAAATGCATTCTATATCTCATTTTTGCCAGAAAAAAAAAAAGAAGGTAAAAAAAGTCCTCTCAGATGGAGATAAGCGTTTTGGTAGACTTTCGTCAGCTCTACAGTGGTCTATCATGCGTGCTTTCATGCCCGCAGTCAAGTCATTCAGCTCTCTCAGCACATATTTTCAAATGCTTGATAGACACACCAGGGACACTGCACAAAGGCATCCAATCCACACGCGCCTTAGGAATTTTTCATGGTTGAAGTAATCATGCAATTTTACCTGCTCTAAGCTGCCCAGGCTGCCACTTATGTGCCCACACCAGAGAGAAGATGGATCTTGATCAGTGACTTTTTGTGCATTAGAGAAAAATGCAAGTTAGTCATTGAAAAAAGAATCTTGGTTCCGTCTTCAGGCACTTCCCCAGCTACAACGCAGACAGAGACGGGATGGCCTTCTACTGGGACAACCGGATGCCTTTTCCTCAAAACTGTTCATACACTTTGTTGATTTTTTCCTGTTAAATTACATGTATTTTTCTTGTTGATTCAAGAAAGTGAAAGATTGCCTTTTCTATATTATAGGTAATGTATATTACCTGCACCTTTCTTTTCCACATCCAGAGTTTTATGCTAATCAGGCCTCTTCTTTTTCTTTCTGCATTAAAATGAGGAATTCTGATGACGACTCGTCAGTGCTTCTAATTGCTTTCAAAAGAATAAATTAATTAAATTAAAATTAAAATAGCAATAAAAAAAGAGGAAAATTGTTCCTTTTCTCCTACAGCTGCAGAGTAAAACAACAAAGATTATTCCTACAAATGAGTCTGTGAGACATCCAGTGCTCAAAAATTGTAGCTCTGTCCTGTGAAAATAACCCTTCATCTCTAAAAGACTATAGAATTATGGCTGTCTTATTTTATAATGTGTCTCCTATCAGTGAGATGTAAACTGAAACTAAGCAATTCCTAGAGGCCTAAATACTTGTAAGATTTCTTGGACAAACCCAAAGGAGATTGCTGATATTTCCCTCTTCTACCAGAATCATGCAGGTAATAAAACAAAATAAAACAAAACGAAATAATGAAAGAGTTTGAGAATCTTGTCACATTTAAATTCACAATATGCTAAGTAAAATAGAACTGTCAACTGCTGTCAACTGTCTTGCAAATACTACCCCCTGCTGTCTGTTTCTTAAGTTAGTTATGGTAAGTTTTTAGCACAATCTGAAAATTTTACCAGATGTTTTCTTTATGACTTCTGTCATTCTGAGAAAGCTCTCCTTTCTCATCCTTTTACTTAAAGATACATTACCTATGTCCACATAAAAATCAGCATACAAGTATTTAGCAGTTTTATTCATAATTGCCAAAATTTGGAAGCAACCAAGATGTCTTTCAATAGGTCAATGGACAAACTGTGGTGCATCCAGATAATGGAATATTATTCAGTGCTAAAAAGCAGTGAGCTATCAAGCCATGAAAAGACATGGAGGGAACTTAAATGCATATGCTTAACAACATGCTCCTAAATAATCAATGGATCAATGACCAAATAAAAACAAGAGATCAACATATGGAGACAAATGAAAACAATAACTCAACACTGCAAAATCTGCGGGACACAGCGAAGGCTGTGCTAAGAAGGAAGTATATTCCTATACAGGCTTACCTCAGGAAAGAAGTACAATCCTAAAAGAACAGTCTGAATTCACAACTAATGAAGCTAGAATAGAAGAACAAATGAGGCCCAAAGTCAGTAGAAGGAGGGACATAATAAAGATAAGAGCAGAAACAAATAAAATTGAGAAGAAAAAAACAGTAGAAGGAATCAGTGAAAGTAAGAGCTGGTTCTTCGAGAAAATAAACAAAATAGATAAACCCTTAGCCAGACTTATCAAGAAAAAAAAGAGAGTCTACCCACATTAACAGAATCAGAAATGAGAAAGGTAAAATCACTGTGGAGATCATAGAAATATACAAAGAATTATTAGATAATACTATGAAAAATTAAATGCTAACAAATTGGATAACTTAGAAGAAATGGATAACTTTCTAGAAAAATACAACCATCCAAGGCTGAGCCAGAAAGAAACAGAAAATCTGAACAGACTAATTATCAGCAACAAAATTGAACTGGTAATCAAAAAACTACCTAAGAATAAAACCCCTGGACCAGATGACTTCACCACTGAATTTTATCAAACATTTAGTGAAGACCTAATACCCATCCTCCTTAAGATTTTCCAAAGAGTAGAAGAGGAGGGAATACTTCCAAACTCATTCTATGAGGCCAACATCACTCTAATACCAAAACCAGGAAAAGACACCACAAAAAAAGAAAATTACAGACCAATATCCCTGATGAACATAGATGCAAAAATGCTCAACAAAATATTAGCAAAATGAATTTAAAAATATGTTAAAAAGATCATCCATTATGATCAAGTAGGATTTATCCAGGGATATAAGGATGGTACAACATTTGAAAATCCATCAACATCATCCACTACATCAATAAAAAGGACAAAAATCACATGATCATCTCCATAGATGCTGAAAAGGCATTTGACAAAATTCAACATCCATTCATGATAAAAACTCAACAAAATGGGTATAGAGGGCAAGTATCTCAACATAATAAAGGCCATATATGACAAACCCACAGCCAACATCATACTTAACAGTGAAAAGCTGAAAGCTTTCCCTTTAAGATAGGAAAGAAGACAAGGATGCCCACTCCCCACTTTTATTCAACAAGTACTGGAGGTTGAGCCACAGCAATCAGACAACACACAAAAAATAAAAGGCACCCAGATTGGTAAGGAAGAGGTTAAACTGTTACTGTTTACAGATGACAGGATACTGTACATAAAAAAAACTTAAAGAATCCACCCCAAACTACTAGAACTTATAACTAAATTCAGCAAAGTGTCAGGATACACAATTAATACACAGAAATATGTTGCATTCCTATATACTAACAATGAACTAGCAGGAAGAGAAATCAGGAAAACAATTCCATTCACAATTGCACCATAAAGAATAAAATACCTAGGAATAAACCTAACCAAGGAAATGAAAAACCTATACCCTGAAAACTACATGACACTCTTGACCAAAACTAAAGAAGGCACCAATAAATGGAAATACATCCCATGCTCATGGATAGGAAGAATTAATGTTGTCAAAATGGCCATCCTGCTTAAAGCAATCTACAGATTCAATGCAATCCCTATCAAAATACCAAAAGCATTCTTCAATGAACTACAGCAAATAGTTCTAAAATTCATAATGAACCACAAAAGACCCCAAATGCCCAAAGCAATCCTGAGATGGAAGAACAAAGCTGGGGTGATTACACTCCCTGACTTCAAGCTCTACTACAAAGCCACAGTAATCAAGACAATTTACTACTGGCACAAGATCAGACCCATAGATCAGTGGAACAGAATAGAGAGCCCAGATATAAACCCAAGCATATATGGTCAATTAATACACAATAAAGGAGCCATGGACATGCAATGGGGAAATGACAGCCTCTTCAACAGCTGGTGTTGGCAAAACTGGACAGCTACATGTAGGAGAATGAAACTGGATTACTATTTAACAACATACACAAAACTAAACTCGAAATGCATCAAAGACCTGAATGTAAGTCATGAAACCATAAAACTCTTAGAAAAAAACATTGGCAAAAATCCCTTGAATATAAACATGAGCAACTTTTTCCTGAACGCATCTCCTCAGGCAAGGAAAACAAAATAAAAAATGAACAAATTGGACTAAATCATGCTAAAAAGCTTCTGTACAGCAAAGAACACCATCAGCGGAACAAAAAGGTATCCTACAGTATGGGAGAATATATTTTTAAATGACAGATCTGACAAGGGGTTAACACCCAAAATATATAAAGAACTCACACGCCTCAAAACCCAAAAAGCAAATAACCCTATTAAAAAATGGGCAGAGGCTATGAACAGACAATTCTCCAAAGAAGAAATTCAGATGGCCAACAGGCACATGAAAAGACACTCCACATCATTAATCATCAGAGAAATGCAAATTAAAACCACAATGAGATATCACCTCACAGCAGTTATGATGGCCAGCATTGAAAAGACTAGGAACAACAAATGCTGGCGAGGATGTGGAGAAAGGGGAACCCTCCTACACTGCTGGTGGGAATGTAAATTAATTCAACCATTGTGGAAAGCAGTATGGAGATGCCTCAAAAAACTGAAAATAGAAATACCATTTGACCCAGGAATCCCACTCCTAGGAATTTACCCAAAGAAAACAAGATCCCAAATTCAAAAAGACATATGCACCCCTATGTTTATCACAGCATTATTTACAATAGCTAAGAAATGGAAGCAACCTAAGTGTCTATCAGTAGATGAATGGATTAAGAAGAGGTGGTACATATACACAATGGAATATTATTCAGTCATAAGAAGAAAACATTTGCGACAACATGCGCGGAGCTAAAGGGTATTATGCTCAGTGAAATAAGCCAGGTGGAGAAAGACAAGTACCAAATGATTTCACTCATCTGTGGAGTATAAGAACAAAGCAAAACTGAAGGAACAAAATAGCAGCAGACTCACAGACTCCAAGAAGGGACTAGCAGTTACCAAAGGGGTGGAATGATGGAGGGCAGGTGGGGAGGGATTGAGGGGCATTATGATTGGCACACGTGGTGTGAGGGGATCATGGGGAAGATAGTGCCTCACAGAGAAGACAAGTAGTGACTCTACAGCATCTTACTACACTGATGGACAGTGACTGCAATGGGGTGTAGGGGGGACTTGATAATATGGGTGAATGTAACCACAATGTTGCTCATGTGAAAACTTCATAAGAGTGTATGATAACTTAATAATAAAAAAAACTAAAAAAAATTCATCAATATATTCCACCATGCCTAAAGACCAATGAAGGAAAACCATGTATGCATCTCAATAGAGAAAGAAAACCATTTGAAAATTCAAGAACTTTATAAAACTCTCTGAAACTAAGAATAGAAAGGAACTTCTACAATCTGATAAAGGATATCAACCAAACAATTTTTATAAAAATGTTTATAAAATGGTGAAACCCTGAATAATTTCACATTCAGGTGGGAAACAGCAATTTTGAAACTATGGTATACTGAGGTTCAACCATCAGCAAATGTATTGTAGCTAATGAAAACCAAATTTCTCACTACTTGAGAAAGCAATACAAATAAAGGGAGAATGTTGGAATAAACCCTGGTTCTAGGCTCTAGTCAGAAATATTAATATGAATCCATGGTTGTTATTTTTTCATAGAGAAACAAATATATATGTGGGGGGAGTTCAGTAATACATACATGGATTTCCTAGCTGTCTGCTGAGAAAGACTCCAAGTAGTGATACCCCAATGCAGTGAGAACACCCAGTATACAGATCTTGATTTCTAAATGCCATTCTCCAATAAAAAGTAACCAGGACTCTTTAGAGAAGTGGCTGATTCCAGGGCTGGGAGAAAAAAAACACAGGATGAATTTGGAGCATCTTATAGTGACAAAACATAAGGAAGTGTAAAAAGCAAAACAAAACAAACAAACAAACAAAACAGGGGGAGGGCACATCAGAAGGACATAAGACAACCTGACAGAGCTCCCAATGGCTGATGGTTTCTTTTTATAGAAATATTCTAGCTAATAAACACAGAAGGAAAGATAAAATTAAAGTATCATAATTTTGCAACCCCTAATAAATTAATGAATCCAATGCTCATCAATGATTAGTAGATATCACTAAAAGAGATACAACTAGACATCATATGCCTCCTTGAAGGAAGAGTGCACACCACTTGTAAGTTGCAATGTATGGACCCTATGTGGATCCATATTCAAATAAAATATTAAAAAGCATGACAACTGGGGAACTGTGAACACTAGTTATTTAATATTACATATTAATTTTTTAGACATGATATTAATGAAAGGGAGAGTCCTACTGCTTTAGAGTTATATGCTGGGATGTTTACAGATGAAATGATGATATCTAGGATTGGCTTTCAAATAATCAGGAGAGGGAAGGATAGAGGTTTAGAGGAAACAAGATTGTCACATATAATAATAACTGACACATAATGATTGATACATTGAGGTAGGTACACTATTTTTTCAACTTTTGTTTGAAACTTAAGTTTTCAAAATATATTGACAAAAGTTTATCAAAGTTCACAACACTTTACTTAGATATATTGGATTAAATTGGATAACTTTCAGTCTGCAAGTGAAAGGGTAAGAGATATAGCATATTCATTTGATAGGTCTTGGTAAAGCCTATTTGGTATACTTCCCAGATATTGTGAAACCTAATATCTCTAATGACTGGCTAAAAAAATCTTTTAGCAAATCAGTTTACATTATTTTGTTTTCAACAGAAAGGAAAGCAAATGTATCATTAATAAATAATTAAAAGTTAATGACAGATCACTATGTGGTTTCGACATTTTGCTTGGAAGGAGTTCAAAGAATTGAGTGGCACTGCTATAACAAAATTGGTTCCACTCCTATTTATTTATTTATGTGAACAAGGTTTCTTAGTGCCTGCTTTGATTAAAACAAAATAATAGGAATAGAATTGACCTGAACATTGTCTCATTTTAACAAAGAATAGTCATGCACTCATATATGAAATAAGTGAAAAGTTATAATCCATTAAGAGATGCATTTCCAAAATTTAAAAATCATGTTAAATAATTGTTTTACAAATGCTGTGATATGTTTGTGTTCCTTTGATCAATTATGTACTAATAACAACCTAAATAATAATTAAATATGGAAAAGACGTTTAAAGCTTTAGGGTCATAGAATTGTTTTCAATTTTCGTATATATTTTTGTGGCAGAAATATATGCTAGGGTGATCAAGATTTTCCAACACAAAAATCCATTGTAATAAGATACACTTCTGTTGGGGAGGTAAATGGACAGTCAGGAAGAAAAAGGAACAGTGTAAAAGTACTGACTATTAGAAAAGGGCTTGTTCATGCATATTTAAAATAGCTTAAGGCTAGTATCTAATTTCTGTTATGTATTTTTTAAGAAGTAGCAATTGCATCTCAAAATGTTAATATCTTCAATGTACTAGCAATTGCATTTCTTGCAAACATTCGTGATGAAAAAAATTTGAAAGTTCAGTTTAAAATGCTCAAGAGGGCACCAAGTTTTAAAAATTCTTTCAGTGAATACATGAGCCAAACAGTCTGAAGACCACTGCCACAGAGAGTCTCTCACATGAACTGAGAATATTTTTATAGGAAAGCTTATAACAGTAAAAAGCTAGAAACAACCAAATATCCATCAACAGTAGATTAGATAAACAAATTACAGAATATCCATACTGTGGAGTAATACATAGCAGTAAAAATAAACAAAATATGGTTGGTTATCTGCAAAATCAAGGATAAATCTCACATACATTACGTTGAGCAAAAGAAGGAATTCCCAGAATACATCTAATTGCATTTCTGTCAAGGTTAATAGTGGACAAAACTAAAAATATGTATTATTTAGAGCACCAGACATGGGTATATAGAACTATAAAGAAAAGCAGGGGGATGATTGTAACAAAGGGCAGGAATAGTGACAGCACCTGGGGGGAAAGGAAGAAAAGCGAGGTGACAGGAAGACTCTTAGGGGGGAGGAGGGGAGGCTTGGAAGAGCAATGCTCTGATTCTTGACCTGGGTATCTGCTTTATTGGGCTTCTTTACACTGTACACATATGAAATATTTAACTGTACAAAATGCAATCATATTGAAAAATATGAAACAGGATCTAAACAGAAAAACATACTGTTATTGTATGAAAAGACTACTATAAAGATATAAATTCTTCCAAAATTTATATATATTTAATTTCATTTCAACTGAAACCCCAACTTTTTGTGTGTAGAAATAGATAACACTTTCTCAAGGCTCCCATGGAATGAAATATGCCTGAGCATAATCAAATCAGTCTAGTATTGACATAAGAACAAATAAATCAATAGATCAACATACACAGTTCCTAGTGAATCTCAGTTAATAACGGGATTCAATAAATGGCAAAGGCAGGGAAATAACAGTTTATTTAGTAAGTAATGCTGACCCACATAGTTTTCCAACTAGAAGACAGTAAAGCTGAGGTCTTACCTCACATTATATAAAAATCCAAAAAGAAGTATTGTTTGTAAAAACAAAACAAAAAAAGAAATCTTAAAACAAAGGAAACTATATGTAAAAGCCAGGAGTTGGGCATACTTCCTCAACCAAGGACATGAAGTCAGAAGTTATCAAAGAACAGATAGCTTTAAATATTTTATTATGGCAAAGATGCCATAAATAAAGTTAAAGCAAAAAAAATTTTTGAAAAAGATGAAATTTTTAAATTTATGTTATGAAAAGAACTCACAAAAAAAATCAAAGAAAATGTACAACTTATATATAGATGTTTCAGAGACGAACAATAAATACCCAATACCCATATGAAAAGATACTTGATATCATAAATAGTCAAGGAGGTGAAAATTAAAATAGCAACTTGCAAAAACGAAAAAGTTATAACATCTACTATTGGCAAAAATTAGGGGTGAGGTTAGGGAGAAGGACACGGGAAGCTTTTAACACACTGCTGGTGAAATGTAACATACAGCCTTTCTGGGAAGCTGTCCGATGCTATTTACTGCATTTAAAAATATTTATGCCCTTCAATGAGCATTCCTGACCCAAAGATTCCATCTTATAGCAGAAGAGCTCCAGGCAGTGCGGTATTGTTTCTAGAAGCAAAAATACAGGAAGTGAGAGAGAAGCTCATCAGCACGGATATGGTGGCAATACTGTGCAGCCATCAAAAAGGACAGTTAGAATGGCTAAAATTAAATGGACTGAACACACCAAGTGTTGAGGAGGATGTGGAGGAGCTGGTTGGGATATAAAATGGTGCGATCATCTTAAAAAACAGTTGGTCACTTTCTTAAAATAAACATACACCCACAATAAGCTTCAGCTATTCTACTCTTAGGCATTTCCCAAGAGGAAAGAAATCATCTGCCCATAAAAGACTTGTGCCTGACTCTTCATAGAAACTTTACCTGTAATAGCCCAAAATTGGGAACAACCCAAATGTCCATCAACAGATGAATGGATAAACAAACTGTGGCAATACCCACGCGATGGACTATTACGCAATAGGAAGACATGAGCTACTGATACACACGGCGACACTGATGGGTCTCAAGATCATCATGCTGAGTGAAAGACATCAAGCAAACAAAAAAATGAGGACAGCTTGTATGATTCCACTTACCTAAAACTCTGGGAAATGCACGTGAATCTACAGTGACAAAAAGCGGATCAGTGGTTGTCTGGAGATGGGGGGCTGAGGAGGGCCAGGAGGGAGAGATTGCCAAGGGACATGAGGACACTTTGGGGAGGTGATGGATGGAGTCACTCTCTTGATTGTGGTGGTAGTTTCTTAGAAACCTGTCAGATTGTACCCTTTAAATATGTGCAGTTCATTGTATATCAATTTCACCATGATAAAGAAAAATGCGTACAAAGAAAAAGCACACACGTGCACGAGCTGGTGAGTCACTTGGGATGGGGAGGTCAGTGTGGACGGAGGCTGGCAGGAGGATTGGCAGAGGAGTTAGAAAGGGGAAGAGAAGAAATACTGAGCTAAAAAGAAAAAGAAAATGTCCACAATAAAAAATATGGAAAAATGTTGAAAATGACTAACCCCAGTTATTGGTTTCCCATGTTTTTACAGTTTGTGCATGACAGCTGCTGTTTTTTAAACTCTTACCCACTATTAAGCAATGATGGCCAGGTCCCGAATCAGGAAGGGATGTCTTTGGAGAACTTCCTGAAACCTGAGAGGCTTTTGCAACTTTGTGTGCTTTTTAACTTTTAGTACCGATTCAGCAGTTACAGTCAGCTTAGCCTATTCTGCCTGCTTGACAACACTGTTGTTACTTTTAGACTTTGTCTCTGGTTACTGTGCCTGTCCTTCAGGGCCCCTTCTGTTCCGAGTAACACAAGGTCAGCTCACAGCTGCTTAAGCAAAAAATGTATCATCTCACATAACAAAAAAGCCCGGGGACATACCTAGCCTGCTATGCAGATTCTCCCTCCTGCCCTGCCCCCTCCCTCCCTCTGCCCTGCCCCCTCCCTCCCTCTGCCCTGCCCCCTCCCTCCCTCTGCCCTGCCTCTCCCTTTCTCCTCCTCTGCCTCCTCTTCTCTCCCTGCTCCCCCCACCTCTCAAAACTGTTTCTTTGTTAGCTTCACTCTCCGACAGCCCCTCTCCAGGACAGGCTGCAGAGGGCCTGCTCACATTGCTTCCACAACCAGCGATCCAGGAAGAAAAGGAGCTTTTTCCAGCCATTCCAACAAAAATCCCAGGACTGAGTCTTGTTGGACAACCTTGGACCCTAAACCCATCCCTGTGGCCATGGGGCCTGGATGCAGGGCTTGACCTGGATCACATGTTCACCCCCAGTCGGGAGTCGGGGGTAGTGGAGGTGCAGGGCTAGCATGAGAGAAAGTGAAGCTAGACTCACTTAAAGCGCAGGGACTGAGAGAGGAGTGTTCCCAAAGGGGAGTTGGGGGCCTGGCCCCCAGAAACAGCAGGAGTGGAGACTAAGCAGGAGAAACAGCCAATGTTTTAGAAAGTTGTCACGAAGCAAAATCGAAGGTTTCCGTTCATGTATTGATAAAGGCGGCGCACACTAGCATGATGTAGTTTTAGGACTTTCTTATGCAGCATTTAAGTAAGTATGTCCCATACCTAAGTTATTTTTAGTTTTCTTTTTGTAATTTTTACTTATTTGCAGCCAGAGCTGTCCTCTCTATCAGTGCATCCCTGTCTTTGTGTTCCGCCAACAATTGTTTCTAGTTTCTCACATGAAAATGAGGCTGTGTTCACCCCGCCCTCCCTTCCACTCGCCATCCACCTTCCACAAAGTTTCTGAAGAGACAGTGTAAAAAAAACAAACTTTTTCTGCCTCTTTACTCATTCACTGGATTGCTGTATTTTAGAATCCCAGCCCCAAAATGTTTCCTCTCAAAATTCTGAAGACCTTGCTCCATTTGTCCTGCATCTGACTTTGGGTCTGGTGCCCACCTGCTTCCTTGTCTAAGTGACCTGGTGGTGTCACCGGAGACGGGTTCTTGGTCTCATCATGAGAAAGAATTCAAGAATGGACCCAAAAGGCCGTTGAGCATTAAGAGGTTTTTTGGAGAGTAAGAGTTTAAAGACAGGAGTACGTACCGGTACCGAGAGCTGGGCCCAGGCAGACCCAGACGGAGTCTTGCTGAGGAAACGAGAGGAGCCTTCTTATGCAAAAGAAGGGAGTATCCACTAGTGAAATTAGGTCTCAAAGGGGACAGGTGGGGGCTTTTGGGGGTTGGGCTTGCTCCACCCGCACATGGGGTCGGGGAGTTTGGGGCTGTATTTGGCTGTCATCTGAACTGTCATGGCACTGGACGGTGTGATTTTACTCCGATAATGAGTGTACAATGCATTTTGGGCTAAAGTTTGGGTCAACGTCTCTTCCGTGTTGGAACCAGCCGGTTTTGGCCGGTCTGTTATCTGTACCCTCACTCCCACATCCCGAGAAAACAGCCGACACAGGATGTGTAGAACATAAGCAAACATTTGGCTAAAGTCCCTCTTCCTGTTCCTGCTCACGTCTGGCTCTCACAATTTAACCTCTTAAGTTTAACCTGCGTCTTCTAATTGCCTCTCTGCACAGCACGTCCTTACAGCTGATGGTTGCACCATACTCCAGCTCCCCTCCTCCTGCTGGAGATGCTTTTTGGGTGTTTTTACTTCGCCTTCTGCTTCTTTAGGGTCTGTTCTTCCAGCAGCTCACTTGGACTTCTGCCTTCCTGGTGCTCCCTGTCACCTGCGGCTCTCTGTTCCGTCCAAATGCGGGCGGCAGCAGCCTGCGCGTGCTGGGTGTGCGCCTGCGCGGGCTCGCCCAGGGGCTCCTCCGGCGCAGCCATCAGCTCTCGACTCCCAGCCCCGAGCCGGCCGGAAGGGGGCCTTTGCAGTGTCACAGCCGGCTGTGAAATCTCCGGCCTCCCGGAGAGACTGCTCAGTCATTTCAGAGAATGGCTCTGGGCGGCTTAGGGGTGTCTGAGCTTTTTTGCCCCGGGCCCCACTGTGCTGTGGCTGATCTGTGCCTGCGGGTCTTTCCAGGATCCTCGACTGTCATGTTGCACTTTAAAGAAGCAAAATGACAAAAGCAAATAGGTGTAGTGATAAAGCAAGATAGGTGCTGGCTGAGAGAGGATGGAAAAGATCTAGGCAAAGTCTTCAATTTTTAAAGTTTTTTAATGATTTAAGTTACTGTTTAAATGATAGAATAATCAAAACATAACGAAGGCATACAGTGAACCATCTCCCTCCTACCTCATCTCCTAGATGCTTGATTTCCCTCCCTTAAGGAAGTCTTGTTGCTAGTTTTGGTGTTTCCATTCAAAACCACCCTACGCATATAAAAATAAACTTGCATATATTTACATATATATGCATGTGTATATTTGCATACACTGCAAAGAATATATACAATCTGTTATGCTGCACATATGCTTTTGTGTATCATATTCACTCATAAGGGAGCAGTAGGTAATCAGGGGAAAGACTGCAGTGTAATGTGGAAGTCACATTGGCACCTATGTGATTTTTGGCCCCAGGACTATCCCAGTGATTTATCCCACCAAGTAACAGCAGTCAAGCAACTACACCTGGGTTCACTCCCAGAGCAGCACCCAGCTGAGAAAGCTTTGAGTACAGCACCCCAGGATCTGACCTAGAGGTTCCTGGGCAACCAGCTTAAATACCAGTTAGCGTATCTCAGTCTCTGCGCCTGTTAATTAAAACTCTTTCAGCTAGATTACTTACTGATCACATACTAAAATGATCAAGAGTTAGTCTGGCTTCAAGCACTGCTGAATTCATTTCTCAAGCAGTATCATGGAGAGTGGTCTTCCCCCTCTGAGGTCCGACTTCCTCGGGTTGCATTCATTCTCAAGCTTCTCGGGTGGTTCTTTTTCAGCTCCAGGAGGAACTCTCACGGGCAATATTGTTGCTACAGCTCGTTTTCCATTTTTCCAGGTTCAAGTTCAGTGTAAAAAGCCAGAGCCTTTTCTCGTAGCCCTAAGATTTACTCTAACATGACTGGCTCGAGCCATGTGCCCACTCCAGAAACAATCACCATAATCTGGGGGAAACAATCTGCTCCTTGATCTAAATTTGGGTCACATGCTGTCCTCACGTCAAGCTGAAGATAAAGCTCCACCATAAACAAGTAGTTGGACAATGAGAAAAAAAAAAAGTGGATCTCCAAATGTTCCTAGGGAAAGGGGAAATGAATGCTGGGGCCATCTGCTTATGAGATTCCTTACTAACGCTAGCCTACTGATTCTCAAAAAATATTTTCCCATCCCAGTATGTTTCAACCAAGGATGGGGGGATAATTTAACTCCAGATTGTCCTGATATATCTCCTAGTGGGAATGTTCTTCCATTCCCACACTGAGAATCACTGCCCTATCGAAGCGAACTGAGTGTAAATGGCTCAAGCAAACTCGGCTGGAGAAAATGATTCATGTCATTTATTGATTCCTCCAACAAGTGTTTAGAAGTTGTCCTCCCAGCTCTCTCTAATATCATGCTGTAGATACAAGACAGAAGGGTTTGTTTACCATTACAATTCATTGCTGACTTCCAAATTCATACTTACAAACCAAATTGTCCATCAACAGAAGAATGGATGAACAAAATGTGCTATATGCATACCATGGAATATCATTCAGTCTTAAAAAGGAAAGAGATTCTGACATACACTATAACATGATGAACCTTGCAGACATCACACCAAGTGAAATAGGCCAGACACAAAAGAATATTGTATGATTCCACTTATGTGCAGTACTTGGAATAATCAAATTCACAGAGACAGAAAGTAGAATGATGGCTACCAGGGTTGAAAGGAGGGGAAATGGGGAGTTAGTGTTTAGTGGGTACAAAGTTTCAGTTGGGGAAGATGAGAAAGTTCTGGAGGTGGATGGCGGTGATGGCTACACAACAATGTGAGTGTACTTAATACCACTGACCTGTATGCTTAAAAATGGTTAAAATGGTAACATTTTTAAAAATAAAAAGAAATATAACATTAGTGAGAGTTGGTAGGGAAAAATGATAAAGAGTTTAAAATTTAGTCTTTCTTTCATAAAATAAAATAAATAATGTTTAAAGAAATAAAATAGATCACCAGTAGTATTACTTAGGAACAAGAGTATTGAAAAGGAATGGAAAGATGTCAAAAAAGATGCAGATATAATGTCTCGAACTGCTTAAATGGAATTAAAAATTTAAGAGCATGGTTCAAAGCAGATCACACCTAACTGAGGCAGAAATTAGTGAACTTGGTAAATAACTATGCAGAATTTAACCAGGATGCAGCAGTAGAAATAAAGAGATGTAAAATGGAAAGTACAAAGGGGCCAAGGGATGAGGAAGCCAGGGGGAGAAGGTCTAATGTAAGTCATAGTTTCAGAGGAGCCTGCAGGACAGGAACTGTTCAAAGGCACAATTCAGACAGTTTCCCAGATTTTAAAAAGAAACATGCTGTAGATAAAATGAAAGTTCCTGTGGCCAGGATTCTCACCTGGCCCTGGTCGGTTAGCTCACTACACGTGGGTGGCAATACGTTGCTATTGACTCTATATAAAGAGCTCCATCCAGTGCTCTGGACAACACAGTGGCACAGCTGCAAGCCTGCAGGAGAGCAGAGCAGAGGCTGGAGTGGTGGCAGCACTGAGGACAGAGGCCCAGAGGATGGCTGTGTGGGACGACTGCACAGAGAGGCCTGGAGGATGGCTGTGTGGGCCGAGAGGCCCAGAAGCAGAGACCGGCTTGTTGCATGCAGACTCACTCTGAGTGGATGGGATTTTAGTAACTGACCTGCCACCGAGAAGTAAAATTGGGTATAAACCCTTTCACCCCCAAGAACATTCTACTGTCATTTCTTTGGTCACACTGAATCCATAGTGAACTTGCCTGGGGCTATAAAACCCATTGGCAAGACACATGCAAATTCTGAGACTTTAAAATAATTCCTTATTTCTTTAAAATAATTCCTTAGGAAGAATTTTTAAGGGGACATAATTCCTACACACCTATGCATTTTGAAGTAAATCTTCAAAACACCAAAGACAAGGAAAAGATCTTCAAAGCAACCAGAATTGGTTATATTTAATGAAAGCTAGAATTGTAAATCCAGTGAAACTGTCTTGAGCCAGGCATAATTAAGAATATACTGATAAATAAAAACTGAGGAGGTTTACTGCCAAGACAACCTTGGCAGTTTTTACAGAGACTTTTAAAGGATATACCTTAAGGAAGAATAATGATGTCAGAAAGCAGACCTGAGCTACAAGAGGAAAAGAGATATTTTCTCCCTTAATAAAATCTAAACAAACATTGAGTATATGAGAATATCAAAATATCTAATTTATGGGATTAAAGTAAATCAAGATAGAACAAAAGTCAAGATGGGAATATCATTGTCTTGCCAATGGGTTTCAGCCTCAGGCAAGTTCACTACAGATTCAATATGACCAAAGAAAATCATAGTAGAACATTCTTGGGATGAAAGGGTTATACCCAACTCTGTTATTTCCATGGTGGCAGGTCAGTCACTAAAATCCGATTCACTCAGAGTGAGTCTGCACACAGCAAACCAGTCTCTGCCTCTGGGACTCTCTGCCCACACAGCTGTCCTCTGGGCCTGTCTGCCCACAGAGCTGTCCTCTGGGCCTGTCTGCCTGCATAGTCGTCCTGCACAGCCATCCTCTGGGCCTCTGTCCTCGCCTAAGGAAGCTAAACCAGTAAGTGCTGAAGTTCAGAGCAGCCCCTGGTGGTACAAGCGAGCAGTTGCGCCGTCTCCTTTCTGCTTGAGCAGAGATGTTTGTTTTAAAGTTGACAGTTTTTTCTAAAACCTAATTGCAACATTTTTGGGGAGCACTTCCTTGGGCTGAGGCTCCAGGGCCTTCTTTATGGGGCTTGAGGCAGTGGGGCTTTATCCCATCCCCTGACATGCCTCTGAAGAGACTCAGGGCTGTATAGGGGCCAGAAATGGTTCCTGCATATTCCCCCTGCAGGAAAGCCCTTTCTGCCATTTCGTGGCTCTCTCCTTCTGACTCTCCCAGCGAGTTTTCCTGACTGACCTGGGCAGCTACCTGAGCAGAGGGCAGGAAATCCCCAGGTGCCTCCCGGACTAAGCGAGAAAAGGCACCAGCCACGTCCTCTCTGCAACATCTCGAACCTCAGCTGGATCCCGCGGAGCCCAGGAAACCTGGACGCCCAGTTCCTCGCTGCCTCCAGCAGCAGGAACCCAGGAAGCTGACCATTTGCCCTCTGCCCTGCTGCCATGAGGAGTGCTAGGGAGGAGCTGGGCCTGCCCACCGCTCAATCAAGCAGCCTGGGCTGCTCTGGGAGGGGGTGCCAAGCTCTGACGACCGACCGCAGTTTTAAAAACGAATAGAACTGCGTCTTGAACACCAGATGTTTGGCCATTTTGATGAGTAAGTTGTGGAATCTGGAATCTGGTCCTGTTGTTAAACGACCCAGCTGGGAAACGGGGAGTTAACAAAACATGGTTGAAAGCAGTGATTCGAAAAGAAAAAGAGAACTATTTCCTGTTTATGCTCTGAATGGTTGTAAATCCTTCCACAAATATAAACTGACCCAGGATAATTTGCCTGACTTTTTGTCAGGGTCATGAAATCATTTCCATCTGTGTCCAGGCAGCTTTGCACCAAGGTTGAGCTGTGCAGAGACTGTTTGTTTTTCTACATAAACGAAAGCAAGGAGAGAGAGTTGTGTCATCTAATTTCCTACAGAAAAGGGAACCAAAGATTCAGAAACTTCCAGGGTTCTTCACAGGGTGAGGAGAGGAAGGCAGTGAGGCCAGGGGGAGGAAATGGGGGAGGGGAGACCCCTTTCCTCAGAGACTTAGAAACTTCAAGGAAGGGAAAGAAGCCGCCAGACTGACGGTAAGAGACCATCTCACTCAACAACTACCAAAAAAAAAAAAATTGACATTCACTTACCAGAATGAAATAATAAAAGAATTTCTCCCTGATCTGGCCATAGAAGGACTGATTTAGACACACCAAAGCCCAGAAATCAATAGCACCTGAAGGTAAGGAGGAAAGCAAAGATGCCCCTCTACTAGCATCTTTGGGGTCCTGCTTGTGTTTTGTATCACTAAAATTCTTTTTTAAAACTCTAAGGTTAGCAGTTCATAAAAATAATTACAACCAAGAGATTAGATTCAAGGGGTCTTGTTCCAAATCTGAGTTCTCCCAGGTAAGCCACCTAAATGTGATTCTCTGTCCCATGCTTCTCAAAACGTGCTGAGTACAGGGAGCTCCTATAGATCTTGGCTGGGGTTCTGCATCCCCAGCAAGCCTCCCTCACCCCTCCCAGTGTGGTCCATGCAGCAGGCCAGCGAATGTGGGGGCAGATTCACACTTGGGGCAGCAAGAATACAGGCCCAGCTCAATCATCAGCAGAACTAGCCGCTCCCTCCTGCGTGCTCTCCTAACCAGAGGATAATAAGCTTTGACTGTAAAGGCCTGCTTTAAATATGTCAGGCTTCGTGGGCCATTCAGTCTCTGTTGAGACTGCTCAACTCTGCCCTTGTAGCACAGATAATTGTGCAAACCAGTGGGTTTATTTACAAAACTTTATTTACAAAATTAGGTGGCAGAACAGATTTGACCCTCAGAGTGTAACTTGCCAGCCCCTGTCCAATACTTTGAACATATTTCTGCCTTATCTCTGTACCCTTGTATTACACGGGCTTATTTACAAATCTCTCTAAGGACTAGGCCAGTGAGGAGCTCTGGGGAGAGCGCCACAGACGCTGCCCTCTGAGTGCCCCCCTGGCGGGGGCATGCCACTCTCCTGCAACAGCTCTGCGCACCCACACAACCTCATGAGGCAGTACTGTGCTGCGGGGAGTGGGGGGCTCGGGGCCAGTAAGAAAACCTACCTACAAAGAGTTCATGAAACCCCATGCAGGGGCAAGGCTGCTCACTGTGTTGGAACCAGAAAACCCTAGAATCGTTATCGCTTTTTAGTTCTGCAGGCCATAACCTGCTTTCTTACCTTCAGAAATGCTTACTGCCATATATTGATATTACATATATATGTAAGTATAAAGAAAATGAAAGACAAAAACAAAGGTAAAAACAAACGGATCATATCATTTACAATGACAGTAAAAAATTATAGGTGTGTGTGTGTAGGTGTAGGTGTGTGTGTGTCTATAGGTGTGGGGGTGTGTGCAGGTGTGTACGTGTGTGTGGAGGGGGGTGTGTGTAGAGAAAGAGCCAGCACTGACGACTGCAGGGAAGGCGGGAAGAAGGGAGGGACCTCGTTCCAGGCCTCAGACAGTTCTGTGAGCCCACAGGTTAAAGTTATAGATGTTTAAAGACAACCTTAGTTGGTAAAGAGTCCAAGTGTATGAGGGTTGTTTTCACTTCACACTGCCTGGAAGGGCACCGTGCTGTGCCACTGGGGATCTAGAGCAGAACATGATTAAAGGTAGTCTGACTGGGACCTTGTTCCCATGTGATAAACCAGCTCTCTTGTAATTCCATATGTACCAACATAAAGATTGACAGCATACCATGTGGATAAACAGACAGAGATGTCCTTTCTGGTTATTTTTCCTGGTCGTTTCTGTTTAATCAGCATTGGCGGAAATGTGACCAAGGTTCACACTTGGCCGGAGGACACTAGGGAGGGAGCAGCTGGGGCTGGGTGGTAGAGAAGGATGGGCTGGGCAGTGGCCAAAGGTGAGGCAGGTGTGGGGGGGTTGGAAAGGGGGGATGCAGTGCTGGCTGCGGGGAGTAGATATGTCCCCTCAAGCCTTGGGCTACTCTGGACAGGGCCACCGAGGTGCCAGGCAGATCTTTGAAGCTTACAGGATGATGGCAGCTGTGGGCTTCTCCCTGGAGGGGGAGGGAGGCACAGAATTCTCCCCCAGCAGCTTCTTGTCTGTCCCTTCCTCATCCTGAAAGAGACAGGGAGGAAGTCAATTCTTAACAGGAAATAAGCTTCATAGAACTTGAACTCAGGCCAATGCAAAGGGGAACAGAGGAAGGGCTAGACAGGAGGAGGACATGTAGGAAACTGAGTCAGGAGGTCATAGAGAGGCAGGGAGCAGATGGCACCCAGGACACAGCCGGGGCCACGGCCCCCAGAGGGCCCTGGGAAGAGGCTGAGTGAGGTCGGCTCTGACCTCTGCTGAGCAGCGCTCCTGACCCAGTGATCTCCCTGTGCCCAAGGCCTCACCAGCCAGACGCCACTCTTTCCCCAGTGCCTCCCAACAGCTCACCAGGGGCCGGGAGCTCTGGCCACACAAGCTTCGAAGGCCCACACCCACGGAAGCCAAGGATACAATGACCTGCAGGACACAGACGGCCAGGAGCAGAACACGGATTCCTAGGAACAAGTTCTGGAGATAAGGGAGAAAACGGGGACAGTGAGGAGCTGGCCCCTGATTCTGCCCTCACTACCACCTTCCCCCACCAGCCGCTATCAGACTGTCCAGCCACTTCCCACCACAGCAGACTGCATTTCCCAACTAGGCGGCAGCCACGGCTTTCACCCCATTTGCTTGTCTGTAGTGTGACCCTACCACCCCCTCTAAAGAGGTGGAGTCTATTTCTCCCCCCGTCTAGAACAGGGAAGGGCCTGTGACTGCTTCAGCCAACAAAATGCAGTGGGAGTGGCACTGTGCCCCAGTCCAGGGGTGGCTCTGAGCTGGCCGGGCAGCTTCCATTCCTTTCTCCTGAAATGCTCACAGTGGGCTGCTCCCTGCTGGAACCTAGTTGCCCAGAATGAGAAGCCTTGGAGGCTCTCAGGCTGACACCCCAACTGAGCTCCCAGAAGTGAGGGCTCCGACTTGGAGGTCCAGCCCAGTCAAGCCCTTGGATGACTCACCTCCAGCGGGCATCTGGCTGCACCTGCATGAAAACACCAAGGCAGGACTGCCCATCTGAGACCTGACAACCCCAGACTGTGCGAAATAATACTAAGTCGTGATTTTAAGCCACTACATTTTGAGGCAGTATGATAAGCACTGATAGGTGACTGAAACAGCCACACAGAAAAGACAGAGAAGTGTCCATGATATCCTCTCTAAAATGTCTCCTCTTTGCTCTTCATCCCCTTTGATTCAGGAAATTTTCATGTCCTGAGGGTCTGAGAATCGTCTTCAGTTTAGGTTCAAACCTCCTGAAGCACAGGCCGGGGATGAGGTCCCAGCTCAAAGAGCCTACATCTCTGCCCACCAGCGCCCTGGCTTCCTGGGCACAGGCGGCTGTGTTGGGTCCCTGGGAGACCAGACTCTGGGTCTCACCGTCAGCATTTGCATGTAGGCTCTGCATTGATCCTCCTCCCAGCGTGACCAACGGCTGCTCTGCCGCATCCCGTACTCAGGGGTTGTGCTGTCAGGGGCTGGGCGACCACACACATAGTCGAGGTAGAGGATGCCATCAGATTGCCAGGACAAGCTGTTCACACACAGGACGACTGCCGCCGTGGCCGTGGCAAGGCCAGCCAGGGTGAGCAGACCTGACACCCAGCCCTAGAAGGGAAAGATCCAGGATGCAGACCCCCTCTACTCATGGTACAGCCACAGGGGCGCAGCAGGAATACGGGGAAACAAAGGGGAGACGGCAGAAAAATAGCGCAGAAAAACCGAGGCATGGGAGGGGGCAGGAGTCCAGATGGGGCAGAGGATGCCTGAGACTCACGGAAAGTTTGCCCCGGTGCTTCTCATGGACGATGGCCCCAGCTCCTGCTGCAATAGCCTGGGAAGAGAAGATGCCAGGAAAGGCCCCCAGTTTCTTCTCCTGAAATGATCCACCACCCTCCTTCCCCCAACAGTTCCCAGAACAGCCAATTCAACGCAGGACCCAAGGGGCAGGCAAGAAGCCCCAGCACAGGGCCAGGACTCCAGGCGCGCTGCCCCGCCCCTCGCAGCCTTGCCTGAGAGGGGAGAGTGGAGGGTAGACAGGTCCCGCCCGTGCCCTAAGGCAGCCTCTTCAGGGCAAAGGGCGCTAGGTCTCCTCCCCAAATCCCTGACTGAGATCCAGAGGAACTTTCTCCTCACCCGGAACCATTGCCTCCCTTCCTCACTCACCACAGACCCGGCCCAGAAGGCGCAGCCTGAAGCCCGCAGCACGATCCAGGGCCCAAAATACAGCAGCACCCCCAGGGCACAGCTTGCTGCCCCCAGCAATATCTGGGTCACCTGGAAGACAGGGCGGAAAGCCAGACCCCTTTCCACGAGCGCGTGGCCACCACGCTCCTGCCTAGCTGGCTCTCCTCTCTTTTTCCTCTATCTTGACCTCTCTACAGCTCTGATTCTGGAAGGTTCTATTCCCTTGCCATCCATGAAGCAGCATGCCCTGGTTCTCCCTCCATTGCTTCCACATGCCAGCCTTTCATCCCTTTACTGTTTTCTGAACACCATGCACTACACCCCCACTAGGGATTCCCACTTTGCTCTCATTCTCCCTTGGGAATTCCATCATCCTGTCCAGGATGGCCACAAAGACCCCCCTTTAAGAAAGGAGTGTGGTTAGCTGACAGATCTACAGCTCCTTCAAGTCCCCTCATCTTTCAAGCTGAGGGCACCCTCTGGGGGCACGGCCTCCCATCCAAGGGTTAAGCAAGGTGCTGGAACAAGGGCTGCTTCCACCTGACATGGAACTCCCGGAACGAGCGGTCTGTTCTCTCCATTGCCACCGGGCTGGTGGAGACCTTGTGGGGCCTGCACTGGGGTCTGATGGCTCCACTGCCCAGTCCTGCCGTTCCGTTTGTTCATAGGGCTGCCCCCGAATAAAGTTTGTGCACACCCAACTCCAGCCCAGCCCCTGCTTCCTATTGTCACAGGCTCTTGGACATCACCACCTGCACACCCTGCCAGCATGGCAGATTCATCCCACCCAAATCCCACACCCCTGCACACCCCTAGCGCCTGCTGCTCCTGGCTTCCAGGCTCCGCTCTCCCGGTCATTCAGCCCCACATTGCATACCTCAGCCTGTCCTTGGACCTCTCCCCTCCCCTGAATGGCAAGCCTTCGCCCCAAGTCGTGGACACCCCATCCGCAAGGGATGCCAACTCCTCTCTCTCTGCGTCATTGCTGCTGTGACCACACAGGCATAGACCCCCCATACTTCTCACCTGGACACCTCCTGGCTGTGAGGCAGCCTAAGACCTGCATTCCTGCTCAGAGTCAACCGCACCTTCCCACTGCCGCAGCCGATTCAGGACAGACTCCTCACCCTGTCACGCAGGCTCTCAGCGGTGCGGTGCTGCTCTGTGTATCCAGTCTAGTCCGCCACGAACCCCATTCTCTTTACTTCGACAGACCTTGCCCTCCGCTTTCGGACTTCTTGGCCCTGGCTCCTGCCTCCATCCTAACCTGGCATTCCTTTTCTTCTACCTTCCACCTCTGTCTAAACACACTTCTCCGCTCACGGTCTGGCTCAGACGCCAGCTCCTGCAGTGTGCCGCCCACCGCCCGGGGACTCCCCTGATCCGCCTCCCACTCTAGGGGATCTTGGGGTTGCCCTATCCTGTCTGAGGGATGCTGAGAGCTTTCAGCTCATAGCCTCGGGGTTCTCCCTGTAGCTACCTCAAAGTGCCTGTCCCATACCAGGTGCCTACAGGCCCTCAATCCACACAGGGTCACTTAAACTGAATTAACAGCCCCCAGGGGTTCCTCTGCCCATCCCCACCTCCAGCTGGGACTGCCCACTGCACTGCAGACAGGGGCCCTCCTTCCTCCACACCAAATAAGACAGGACATAAATAGCGAGTTCCCGTGGGGCTTCAGGGGAAGCAGGGGAGCTGCCATCCTCCAAGGCCCCCGCTGCTCTTACCCCCAGTGCCAGCTGCCAATAGCTTATCCTGGCCTCAGAAGGCCCAGTATCCCGAGGGCGAGAGAAGTGCTCCTTCAGGGAAGCCCCAGCTTTTAGCAGTTGTGCCAAAGCTGATTCCTGGTGGATGTGGATGTTGATGTGGGTGGACTGGGGCAGCCTCGAGCCCACATCCACTCCGTTCACTGTCACCGTGCTCTGGGCCATCCTGCCTGCGGGGAGAAGACACACAGAAGTGAGGTCTGGGGACTCAGTAAGATGCGAACTGGCTAAGGACCCGATGAGGGGATACACCGCATGAGTCAGCAGAGAGGACGGTCTGCCTGCCAAGATCCGAAGGGTCTCCCAGTGCAGGTATCAGGGTCACAGTGACCTTGACTTGGGATGCAAATCCAAGTCACCTCCAGAGTTTTTCTCAGGCCTCTCCCCAAAATGGTCAGATCTTGGGTCGGACAAAGAAAAGAATGTGAATTATGTCAGTGACATACATATTTATACACATACTCACATATACATATATATTTACACATAATACTTTCATATAGCCATATTTATAAATATATTCATAGGCATCATATAATACTTAGTGTACATTCACATTATATAAAGTTAGTATATATATTTACACATAATACTTTCATATGGTTAAAAAACTCAAAAGATAAAAAAGGGTATACTTTAAAAACCTCTTTCCCATCTTTGCATCCCAGCTACCTAGTTGCCACCCAGATAGATTTATTACATTATCTGAATAATAATATTATCTTTCTTTTATGTCCTACAAAGGCATTTTTTTTGCATGTAAAAGAATATAGAAATATTCTTCCCCCCTTTTCCCACAAATAGCAACGTATCACTCACACCATTCTGCACAATGCTTTGTTCACAGAACCATGGTTTTAAAATAATCCTACATCAATTCATAAAATGCCTCCTCACACATTTGCGTAGTTGCATAGTATCCGCTGTATGGATGCATTATAACTTTTTTAAGTAGCCCCTATTGATAGACATATATTATCAATGTGGGATTAGCAGGTCATTGGGAATGTGCGTTTAAATCTGTCATGAACAGTGCCCCCCATGGAGCTGCCTCCACGCAATTCTCACGCAGGATGGGGTCGAAGGGTGTCCACAGCCCTGCTCCAGGGCCCTCAGAAGGTGTCAGTAAACTTCATCTTCTTCAAATGTACTTGGTGAGAATTACATCACATTGTACATTTTAACTGATTTTATGCAATGAAATGCCGCTTTTGAAGTGTATCTCTCAAGGAGTTTTGACAAATTATACATTTGTGTCACCACACTATGATCAAGGTATTTCTGTGTTTCAAAAATGTCCCTAATGCCCCCTCCCCAGTAAACCCCATTCCCTGACCCAGGTAATAGCTGATCCGCTTTTTGTGACCATTGCAGCCTGGATGGTCCAGTTTCCATCCATAGTTCTCCTATTATGAGTGAGGGGGGTCATCTTTTCATATGTTTAGGAGTCAATTTTTTCTTCTTTTTCAAGCTGCAATCACTCTCTAGATCTTCCTTGTTTTACTTTGTTTTGCTTTGCTCTTTATAGGAGTTCTTTGTGTGTTCGAAAAATTACATCTGTGACATGAGTTGCAAATATTTCTTTACAACTTGTGATTTATTTTTGACTTTGTATTCTTACATAACCGAAGTTCTCCATCTTTTTGTGATTTCTGGATTTTATACTATACTTTGGAAGGACTTTTCCAATTCAAGAATGTAAGACAATTCTGTTTTCTCTTAAGTGGTTTTATGCTTTCACATTTAAATGTTGACGCATCTGGGATTTATCTTTTAAGTTGGAAGACATGGTTCAAGTTGCTCTGTTTTTTTTCCAGATCGTTACAGTTATGTTGTGTCTGGGGAAGATACTATCTTTCTCCCACTGATTCTAATACTCCCCTGAGAAAAAACAAAATTCCCCCAGGAATTCAGGTTGAATCTAATCCTCATAGTCCCCCCATGGGTGTGCCTGCTGAGTCATGCACGGACCATTGCCACATTTTAATTACGACTATAGAGTTTAATATTTACTTGAGCTATTTCTTGACTCCCTTGTGTTAGTATTTTATTTTCTTTCATGGCCGTTTTGCTAGATTATTTCTCCATATGCAACTTTATCATCAACTTGCCTAGCTCCAAAAGAAATCCTCTATAGGTAATTCTAATGGGAGACCTACTTAAGTATCACTGTTTAAATCATAATACTATTATTAACAATTCTAATAACACCAGCAACAATAGTAATCCTGAAAGCTTCCCATTTGGGGTCTGTGTCCTTTTCAGGGCATTTACACTTTTTCACCTACCTGGCCTCCTGCAAGGTATAAAGAACGGATGTTTGACAATTCTGCAGATGTGCAAGGAGGTTCAGAACTGTTCATAAACAAACACGAGGAATTCCAGCCTGGATTCCAACCAAGCTGACCCAGGAGCTAGCTAGCATCCTGCTGCCACCCTGACTGTGCTGTGGATGGCAGGTCCCTCTGAGCCCCTGGATCCCACCACTGTGCCCCCTCTACTCCAGCCCAAACCAGCCTAGCGAGCCCCCACACTCCCTCTGAGCCAGGCTATAGCCCCGTGACGACTCCCTCCCCGTGCCACCCAGACTCTGGGCTGTGGGCTCAGCCCTGCTGTCCTAGACACTCTTCCCTGCCCACCTCCTCCCAGGGCCTTGGAGCTGGGGAGAGAGAACCAGGATCCGTCCTACATCCTGGGCCCTCCACCTTCCAGCTGCTCTCTGCAGTATTTCTCACCACCAAACTGCCCGAGCCTCAGCCACCCCACCAGAGCAATGGCAATGAAGTCAGGGGGCCAATGGAGAGTGAAGGACAGCCAGGCGGCAGACAGGCGCTTGTCCCTCCTCCCGCCCTGGCCATTTTTCTAAGGCCATTCTCCATCTAGCGCATCCCCCACCCCCTCCCAAGCAACGTAAGGGAAGCAGGAATGGGGGCAAATCAGCATTTGTGAGACAGGATGGGGGGCTTTGGGGACAGGTCTCTAAGACTCCTGGGGGAGAGGGGATCCTGCAGTGAGAATCTCTGGGGGTCCTGCTCACCTGCTTTCCCCTCTGGGAGGGCTCCAAGCAGTCAGGCCTGGAAGGAGCTGAGCTGGAGCCGATGACCTGCCAGTGCCTGGAGGGAGAAGAGTGGGAGGGGCGGGGAGGTGGGGGCCTGACCTAACCCAGCAGCGCAACTTCCCAGAAAATAGCTGAGCAAAGGGGCCCCTCTGAGGGGGTTTTGTCTTGATTAGATAATCAGGCTGGCCGGAGAAGCCAAAGCACACACTCATGCACATACACACACTTGTACACTCATACCCACTCAGACAACTCACAAATTCAGAGCAAAGGCAAATCTTTGTTCAAAAGGTCCCTGCCCAGGTCAGGGTGGGAGAGAGGACGCCCCACAGGGTTCCCACGGCTGGCCAGTTGCATGGGCTCCCAGGCCACCCACTGGTCCCCACGCCCAGAGCCCAGTGACAGCAGCAGCCAGAAAACCCTGGAAGGTCCCCACACGGGCTGTGCGCTGCTCCCTTCCCTAGTCCTCCCCTCTGCCCGCCCTCGGCCCCCATCAGTGCCTCTGCCCTCCCTGCTGCACACTGGCCACCGGTCCCTGAGGACAGCAGGTAAGGTGGGCCTATGGCCCAGAGGCCCTTGTCCTGAGAAACTTCACACAGGACCCTCCCAGGGCCTCCCCCCCACTGGCCTCCTCACTGCCTCGCCCCTCAGAACCTGCTGAAGAGGGAGGGAGGGACAGACCACCACGAAGAGGATGTGACTCCAGGGAGGGGTGAGGAGCAGAGGCTGGGTGCACCTGTGTTAATGCCAAGTCAGTCCAGCCTTTGACCTCCAAGTGCACCCACAGTCTGGTCCTTCCCTGGGGTGAGGGCAGTTTGACCAGGCAGTGTGGGGCTGAGAAGCCACTAATGGAGAGGGAGGTATTTAGGGGCTCAGGGGTACCCCCAAGCCCAGCTGGGGAGCAGCTGCCTCAATAGAAGCTCAACCAGCATGGCATGGTCCCCCCTGAGGCTGGGGGACATGGGCCTGGAGCAGGTCTGGGGTGAGGGGAGGTTCCAGCAGGCTCAGGGGTCACCACAGCCCCAGCAGAGTCAGGCTACCCTGACACGACTCCCCTCAAGAGGACTCGAGGCCTGCTGCTCTGAGCGGAGGCCACCCCAGTCCCGAACGTCAGGGAAATCTGGGCAAACCTGCCCTCTTTTCTTCTCTGACATTCCCTTCCTCCCTCCCAGACAGATGCCCAGTGGGATGGGGACTGAAGACAGTGGTGAGGTGACCCCTGGGGCCCCCCAGCCCACCCGCATCGACGTGCACTTCCACCAGGAGTCGGCTTTAGCCAAGCTCATCCTGAAGGGGTGCCCCCTGCTGCGGCCCCCTGTCCCCAGCACCACCTTCCAGGCCCGGGGCAGCAGCCGGCTGCTGGTGGCCTCCTGGGTGAGCAGGGGCGCAGAGGAGCACCTGGGTCCCTGAATCGCGGAGGGCAGACCCTGCCCTTGCTGGGCACACTCTCAGCCAGCCTCTCCCGACTGGACGCCGAGCCAGTTTTATTTCCTTACTAGAAATCAAGTTCTCCTGAGCTCTGTTTCTAGCTTTTCCCTCACTTACTGGTCTTCCCAATAAAAGCTGAGGGTAGGGTGGGCTGTGGGCTAAAGGGGTGCAAAGGTGCCACTGACCAGTCAATGTCCCAGCCAGTGGAACCCTGAGTCTATCCTGTGCCCTGGACCCGATGCCGCACAGGCTGGGGTCCTCCCTGCCTCTCCCCTCCCCTTCCCTCCTCCGCCCTCCTCTCCCCCCCTCTTCTCCTCCCTCCCTCTCTCCCCTCTTAGGCCCTCCGAGCTGCCCCGAGGCTTGGGGGCAGAGGGCTGCTGGTGGGCCCAGGGCTCGGGGCCAGGTTCTCGGCTTCTTCCTCCAGGTCGTACAGACGGTGCTGGGAGTGCTGAGCGGGGTCCTGGGAGGCTGCCTCTACTTCTTCTACTCCTGCTCTCTGCGGGAGTCGGGCGCTGCCCTCTGGACAGGGACCGCGGTGAGCCCCGGGGGCGGGGGCCAGAGCAGCGGCAGGGGCGAGAGACCATCACGGTCCGTCACCGGCCACACGGTGCTGCGCCATGTTAGACCCTAAGTCATCCAGGCCAGTCCCCTGCTTCTACAGATGAGACAGTAGCTGAGGGAAGCAGTGGGATATCCAAAGTCACCGGGTGGGTTCTCCTGGCCCCCTGCCCAGGGCTTCTCCCTGACTGGCCGCCTCCCCCGCCTTCAGCAGCGAATACCAGCCGAGGGTCCAGGAGCCTTCTCATCTCCAGACACAGGCAACAGAATGTGCCGGAGCGCGTGCGCTCCACAAGGAAGGGTCGCCTCTGGGTCATCTCCCAGCGCCCTCTGCAGGTCCTGCCCGTCGTGGGCATCAGGGCCTAACGTCCACAGACGGGTGTGCGATCTGCAGTGGGAGCTTGGCGCCCGGTCATGAGAGGACTGAGGGGCCCTTAGGCTGACCTGCGCTCACAGAGTAACAGTGAGACACACATATTGATTGAAAAAGGGGACAAAAGTAGTCACCCTCATCCACCCAGTGGCAAAACTCTCAGATTAGTTACAGCATCGCCCCCAGTGATTCACAGACTTCCTGTTCTGTGAGCCCAGCTGGGTGGCTTGCTGAGCACGGTTGGGGAGGCACATGGACCAGGACATTCACCCGGTACTGAGGACTTCTCAGCGACTGGGGCCGCACCCCACTGTCTGGACCTGTCATAAAGCACCCTAAACAGGAAGGCTTTGGGGGGAGAGGAGGAGGGCTCGCGCCCAGCCTGACCACAGCGCTTTCTGACGCCACTAACACAGAGGGTCCTGCGCCTGCGGCCTCACGAGTCCGATCCAGGCCTCAGCAGCGTCCCTGGCATCTTACTACAGACAACAAAGCTTAGCTCAAAACCTCAGGCCCACACGGTGTCCTGGGAAAGGGCCAGCACCCTGTGGGAGTTCCAGCAAGAGACAGAGGGGGGCAGCGGGGGGCCTGGCATTCCCTGTGCTCACCTGCTCCCTCTCCAACCTCCCCCCAGGCTGTGCTGGCAGGAGCTGTTGCCTTCATTTATGAGAAACGGGGTGGCATCTACTGGGTGAGTTTGGAGGACAGGGGGTGGCACCAGGCCCAGAAGCTGGAGGCCACCCCAAACCTCCTGCCCCCTTCCCCTGTGTTCCTGGGGCTGGACTCCAGGAGAGACTGGATCTCACGGGTCTCCGGCCTCCCCTCACCAGGCCCTGCTGAGGACCCTGCTGGCCCTGGCAGCCTTCTCCACAGCCTTCGCCGCCATCATCATTGGGAGTACTTATTTCTTTGAGTATAAGTTTTTATTTACAAACTATATCTGTCAGAGCTCCTCCCTGAGTAGCTGGCCCACCCTGCCCCCCAGCACGCCAAGTCCGGAAGTCAGAAATCTGCATCTGTGCCTCACCTACTTGCACATGCTGAAGGTGAGCTGAACGAGAGAAAGGGGCACAGGCGGCGGGCAGGCGGGGCCGAGGCGGTGGGCAAGAGTCAGGCTGTCCGTCAACACCGGCACTGCCTCTTCTGCACCCAGCTTGACTACTGTCACCACAGCTGTGGCATTGAAACGAACAGAAACCCTTCCTGCAGCTGTGGGAAATACAGATTTTATTAATAATATGATGCTGAACCATGATAACATATGAACCAGGATCGCAAGTACACCAGGTGCTGCCCACAGCCGTTAAATGCATGAGCTCCCTGATGCTCTCAAGTCTTAGGGTTGCTGGGGAACCAAATCACAGCCCAAGCCTGTCACAGAGGCTGAGAGAGGTTTCCGGGTGCTCTCTACATGCTAGACCCATGGACCCCACACACAGGGCCCCCTCTGCAGCAGCCCCCACCCGCAGAAGCTGCAGACTTGGGGATGAAAAGATAGAGAGTGACCCTGCGTTGAAGATGAGCATGGAGACAGAGCGCAGATGGCAACAGTGACTCGGGTGCCTGCAGCTTCGGTCCTCTGTCCCCAGGCCCTGTTCATTAGCCTTCAGGCCATGCTGTTGGGTGTCTGGATTCTGCTGTTTCTGGCATCCCTGGTGCCCCTGGGTCTGTTCTGCTGGGGGAGACGCCAACATAAGAAGGTGAGCCCCTAACATATGTGTCTGTGTGTTTGGGCAGCAGGCTCTCCAGAGGCAGGAATGAAGAGTGCAAGGTGTGGGGAGGAGGAAAGGGCCTGTTCCACTGAGTCCCCAGGGGCATCGTGCCTGCCTTTCCACCCCAGTGGTGGCCCAGCCCAGAGAGCCCCAGTCCATGACCAAATGGCCCCCAGGACACCAGGGAAGCCCATGTCCATCGTGGGACCTTGGGGCTCTTTGCATCAGGTACCATGAGGCTGCAGGACTAAGCTGCCCTGCAGAAGGGAAGCTACACGTTCTCTCCCCATTAGGTGGGCTCACCCCTCCTCTTTCCTTAGGAAAGAGACCAGAAGGAAGCGCAGGCAGGGCAGGAGCACTCATGACGGTGCTCCTTCTGCGCTGGGCTCCCTGAGGGAGAAGCGAGCCGGGGAAGAACCACTCGCCAGCATCTCGGTCACCACTGCCCCACATGCAGCCTCGACCGCCGCCCTGCCCCCCCAGCAGTCACGCAGCCTTTACCCCACGTCCTGCTCACCTTCACCAGGCTGCCCCACTGCAGGGACCCCCTGAAGCAGTGCGGACCATAAGCTCCCCTGTTGCTGCTCTCAGCTTCTTGTTAGTTACTGCAGGGAATTCCTCTTGGCTGGGGGAGGGAGTGAGCTGACAGCAAGCCTATGACGTTCCCCCCACTCCCAACCTCCTGTCCAAGTCTAGAGTTGCTGGCCCTGAAAATAGACTCTCTTGGAGGCTTGTAGTGCAAACGTAGGTCCAAATGCCTCAGTATGAGGGATGACAGGAGCTGAGGTTCTGAGCCCCACTCCCTACAATTCAGATTGAAGAGGGTGAATGTTTGGTAATTTGAGAATTGGATTTTTTCTATTTGGGCTGTTTGGAAATATTAAGAAGTAAATAACACCAATTATTTTGGAAATCATTTTTTTAAAGATAAGACACCCAACAATATGATGAAACAGAAACCCGAAATAATAGTCTTATGAAAAAATACCTCAAACAGCTGGATAGCATATAAATTGGATATTTTTTAATTCATGGTTAACCTGAATAGGTCATAACAGAAGTAGTGTTCGAGTAGGTAGGTAGCGAGACAGCGAAGGCAAGGGGGACTTCAGTGTGATGCCTGCATTAATTCTACATGTTCCGTGCAAGCTGTCCCCGGGGCATGCGGAGGGAGACTACAGATCACAGACTGGCTCAGACAAGCTGGTTCCAACATGGAGGAGAATTGAGCCAATCACACCCCAAAACCCACATCCCTCCTATCATGAGCATAAATCACATCTCCTCAAACTTTAACACTTCTGTTGGGGACAAAATATAGCCCAAAATCCCTCTGCCTCACGTGAGGGTAGAGTAAGCCTGAACCCCCAGAAGGCCCCACCTGTCCCCTTTGAAACCTAATCTCAGTGAATATTCATTTCCCTTCACATAAAAAAGTCTCCCTATTATTCCCTAGGCTGGCTCCCCTCTGGGTCTCTCTGCTCCCCATCTCTCTGGGCATGTACTCTTGTCTTTTTCTGAACTTTATTTTCCAAATAAACACTTAATGCTCAACACCTTCTCTGCATTCATCCTCGACTTCTTTCTCCCAGGAGACCACGTACCCTCTGCTGGTAACAGGAGGAGCAGGAATTCAGAGGGCTGAGTCTTGAAACCAGTATCTGGCTGTTTGCGAGTCCAACAGCTACCTACCTACATCCTGTGCTTCACCAGAAGGACGCACAGGACATAATAGGCAAACAGTTGTACTCATGGATAAGTTTTATTACAGCAAAAAGGATACACAGAGTATCAACACAGGGAAAAGACATCCAGGCCAATTCTGGAGGAATCGAGGTGCAGCCTCCCTACGTTCTCCCGCCACTCTACGGGGAAGGGCCACATGGGAAGGTGTACGCTGTGTTTCTGCCCAGAGAAGCCTGTTTCAGACTCCGAGCTCAGGGTTTTTATCAGGGGCTGATCACATAGGCATTCTCTCTGCCTGCACAGCTACCGCAATTCACAACTCCCAGAAGAAAAGCAGATGTTCACCTGAAATCACATAGTTGGTACAGTCCAGGCAAGTCTGATACAGTGGAATTCAGTGCTCCACATACTCAAAACAACCCTATCAGCATAGGAACATCCTATAAGCCAGATTCCAAGAAGACAGCCGAGGGCTGCAACAGGGCCTTGTAGGGAGCAGCCTCTGTGCTCGCTCTGTCCAGCACACTGACCGCTCCAGGGCCATCTACCAAAATCATGCTCCCCAAACCACACCTAATAACTGTGCTGAAGACAGTCAACAAATCCTATAGCCACTTACACTGGGGTGTCAAAGTGAAGAACTCTGTATATAAATCTGCAAGTTCTGGGAACAAATGGAAAGAACATCCCCCCCATCAAAGGGTGTGAGAAGCAAACCCTTGGTGGAAGGACTGAATGAATTTGCGTGGATACACACTTGACTCTAACATGGACCTGGAGGCGGAATGCCCACTGCCTAGATGATCCAAACACGCTGAGAAAAGAATTTCAAGTCCTCCAGGTGGTAGTGAGCCCAGGCACTGTCAGAACCAAATGCAAATTCTGTCTGGGGAAATTCACCTTCATCTCAGGCTTCAAATACTTCCTAAAAGCCCTGTTGCACAGAAAGAAAAAAATAACCCTGAAATTCAGTGTAACATAGAAACATAAAATCAAGAGCACAAATCCTTCAATTATTGCCATTTTTAGATACAGATTGCAAAATTAGCATGTTTCATACATTGAAAGAAATAAAAAAGAATTAAAGTACTGACAAAAATAAGGAATTATCAAAAATGATTAGGCAATTTTTTAATCCCAAAGAGAACTTACAGAAATGAAAATTATAGCAATTAGAATAAAACCCCCAGTAAACAGATTAAACATAGATACACAGAATTATTTACAATAGCCAAGATATGGAAGCAACCTAAGTGTCCATTAATAGATGAGTGGGTAAAGAAGAGGTGGTACATATACACAATGGAATATTATTCAGCCATAACAAAAAAAAAGAAATCCTACCATTTGCAACAACATGGATGGATCTAGAGGGCATTACACTCAATGAAATAAGCCAGGCAGAGAAAGGCAAATACCATATGATTTCACTTATTTGTGGAGTACAACAACAAAGCAGAACAGAAGGAACAACGTAGCAGTAGACTCACAGACATGAGAAGGGACTAGTGGTTACCAAGGGGGAGGGTTAGAGGCGGGTTGGAGGCGCGGTGATGGGGATAAAGGCACACAGAGATCTCCGTCGTAATATAAATTGATCATGGGGATGGTAGTACAGCATGGAGAATATAGTCAATGATTTTGTTAAAAAGAAAAAATAGATGCACAGGGAAGTAAGTAGTAAACCAGCTCAGACAGAAAAAAGAGATGGGAAATAGAGATGGAAAAGACATTTAGATCTGACATATGTCTAGGCAGAATTACAGGGAGAATAAAGAGAGAAAACTAGAGAAGAGAGGTATCAGACATAATGGCTGAGAAATTTTCTGAACTAATAAAACACAAGAATTCTGAGAGAGAGGAAGCTCAATTAATACAAGGCAGAAGTCAAATGAAATCCTTATTTAAAGGCACCAAGTAAAATTTCAGAAAACAAAGAGAATGTCTTAAAAGCAGCCCAATGACATCATCTAAAAACAAATGGCGATATTGTATCACTCCCCTTGTGGCAAGGAATGATTAGGGTCAAAGAGTTATAAAGTCTCTGCTCTGTTTGGAAAAGAAGATGTTAAGTTCAGCTTTTGTCAGCTCATTCCTTTGTATATTCATTCAATTAGCTAATACCTTACTTAAATATTTAAATGTCAGTGTTTTAGTGAAAGTTCAATGACAATTACTAAAAAATAGGGATAATCATAAAACTGTAAATTTCAGTTTAGAGAAAATATAGAAATGAGAAAAAATTCAGTCAATGCCAAATAAGAACTGAGAGGGGAAAAAAAGAAACATTTAAAAAAGTGAGTCAAATGGGAAGTAAAATACGGAAGGTGGCTATAGATTAAGTTATATAAGTAATTGTAATAAATACAAATGGACAAAATAGTCCACTTAAAATACACAAAAAGACTGAATTTTTATAAAATTCATCCACATACTATTTTCCAGAAATACATCTAAAACAAAAGTACAGAAAGATTGAAAGTAAGAGGATGGAAAAAAGGTATAACAATTAAATTGTTAGTACAGCTCTGTTAAAACCACACTTTAAGGCAAGGAGCATTCCTAGAGATAAGGAGGCCACCTGTGGTCAACCCAGTAGTCATTCTGTCCTTCTTTTTCCCATCCCACTCATTCCCACCCCCTACCTCCAGCTGGGGAGCCAGCCTGTAGCCAGGAGAATAACAGCCATGGGCTAGAAACGGTGCAAGAGAGAGACCCCAGGAGCCTGAGCAAATTGAATGTGGCACAAGTCCTGGATTGCTTACCTTTGCATATGTTTATGTGAAAAAAATTAATTCTTTGCTGATTAAAAAAAAAATTTTTTTTAAGAAACCATTTACAATAGCAACAAAACTACAGGTTACCTAGGAATTAATCTAGATATTCAAGACATAGATAAAATCATCAAACATTATTAAAAATAGTTATGAATACCTAAATAAGTGGAAATAATATACACGATATCCTTTTGTATAGATGGCATCTCCCTCCAAACCGATGCATAAATCCAGTGCAGTCCCAACCAAAATCTCAGCAGTGTTCCTAGTACTTGATTAGCCAATTCTCAAACGGATGCAGATCGAAAGACCCAAATCAGCACAATTTCGCCGACCCCTGAAACGCAGATGAGGAGTTGGACTAGGCAGGCATTCAGACCAGTTAGTGCCCCGGTTGACAGAGCTGCGCCAGAGACAACAGGGACAATGAAGAGCGGACGGCGCCTGCAGAGTTCTGAGCTTGCAGTCGGAAGAGCTGAGCTCAAGCCTCAGCTCTGCCACTCAGCAGGTTCTCAGTGTCGGATCAGTTCCAAATACGTCCTGAGCAGTAGTCTTTCCACTTATAAAATGTGGACAATTCTATCTAAAACCCATGGCTAATGTGAGGATCGAGTGACAAATAGAAATCAAACTGTCTAAAAATTGGACACCTCACAAATCAGTCAAGCAAACATGGATTGCTGGTGACAAAAAGGGAGAGAACATAAGGTACTCACCACTCCACAGATCTTCTCTCCTCCTTCCTTCAAAGGAGGTAAAATGCAGTCCTTAAATGAGAATATTATCCCCTCCTTCAAACCCCTAGAATGGCACCGGGGAAAGCAGAGCTCTGGCAGCCGCCAGTGGGACTCAGTGATGCGGGCCCCGGAGAGGGTATGGTCTTCCGTGCATACCGGGATCACAGTTGGGGCATCCTTCAGCAGAGACCAGTCTTGTTCTCCAATTTTCATTCTTCCTCTATTCCTTGCAATAGGGCCCCTGAATATTAATTGGACACATAACTGCTCAGATGCAGACTAGATTTCCCAACCTCCTGTACAATGAAATATGATCGAGAGACTTAATTCTTGGAAATGAGATTTAAGAAGTAGTAGCATGTGTACCTCCTGGGCAGCATCCTTTGAGAGAAAGGTCGTGTCCTTTGCCCTCTATGCTCTCTTTAATGATGCTTGGAATGCAGCTGCGATAGCCGGACCTAGAACAAGCATCTTGGACCATGTGGTGATTTGGGAATGGAGTCCATTCACTGGAGCACAGAAAAAGCATGACCCATGGCCTACCACGCTAATCCAGGGCTACCTGCCTAGAGGTTTATGTGGAAAAGAAACCCAGGTTATCTTAAATATTCTGTCACACACAGCCAGACGTCATTCTAATTAATATATTTTCATCTCAAAAAGATGAGACCTAAGCCTGTCCAGTCAGCATATTGTGGATAAAATCCATCATTTAAAGAATGAATATCTCCCAGAGCAGAAACTGCAAAGCACAACTTGATTACAGCTCACTGCAAGCTGGGCAGATACCTTTAAAAAAGCAGCACTGTTTGGCACGACATGGATAAAATGAGAGTCAGAGGGGACAAACTGCACTGTGCCCAGCCAGCACCAGGCCCAAGAGGGACATGGCCAGGCTCTTATTTGACGTGAGTTTCCTGGAACCTGTGCGTGTCTCCTCCTGCTACCTGGATCCCTGAGGACATTCCTATCACACCCACTCCCAGAAGTTTTCTGCTTGGTCTATTCTAATCCAGTGGGTGGGAGGTCAGCTGTGGTGACCCACTGACCATATTCCTGCTGGCCCACAACACAGCCTTGCTTCCAGTATGGTGACTTCCTCCCGTCCTTGGACTTGCTCACGACTCTGCACTGACTCCCCAGAAAGCGTTCCTAGAACAGCAGGGAAGCAGACGCAGTCTGTGATCTTCCCTGAAGAGTGCCAGTCCTGCCCGTTCGGACGCACCCAGCTTTGTACCGCTCCTCAGTTCTTCAAAATCTAAGAAAGTATCACTTACACACACACACCCCAAAACTGAAAAGAAAAGCAGGGAGCTAAACAACACGAGCGTCAGGACATCCAAGAGGACCACACAAAGGTCTACGGCGGCGGGCGCGTTTTCTTCCTAGCCCAGATCGTGGGCATCTTATTATTATTATTACTAAGACTACACATATTCATTTTAAACTCTCTTATATATGAATGATATGACCACAGTAAAGAAACACACATTAGGACTCCCTATGCTTGAATTAACTTCAAAGTTATAAAAACAAGAACTCACAAGTCAAAAGCCATTAATTACATCAGTTAATGTAAAAGCAGTAACAGTGATCAAATGGTCCTTTTTTCTTCAGGAAGCCTAACCAGTGGGAAAGTTCCTCTGTGCTTCCAGTTCTTCTGGCAGGTCTGGTAATTAAATTGACATGAGACCAAATAAGAGGAGAAAATTTAATTTAGTTATGTACACATGGAGAATCCACATAAACATGAGAGATTCCAGTCAGGCAAAATGAGGTATATGCCATATGACAGCAGAAGCAGATAAGAGCCTGACCTCAACGGCTAGGACAGCAATTCACAGGAAGATGAGAAGGAGCAGGTGTTTGGGAGCAGATGTTTGCTGGGCCACACAGAAGCCATGGGACACAGAAAGGAGTTTGAGCAAAAGGACTTTGCTAGGTCCCTCCCTGTCCACCCCCCCCAGGTCATACTATAATGTGGTATCTACAGGGAGGGCTCCCTTCCTGGAACAGGGTCCTCTATCTAAATTTTTTTAGGCAGTTCAAGGGAAGATCAAGGTTTCTTTCTGAATCTTTGGGACTTGACTGTTTTCAGTCAATAATAATCCACATGCCAAAGTGATACATACTGAGGTGATTTGTTATGAATCCTACAGATTAAAAGCCTGAAAGGCCAAGGGGGACAACTACGTGTGCCCAGGTCAGGGGTCCTCAGCAAGGGTGCAGCGACAACAAGAGTGAGGCTAACCATGGTCCCCCAAAACCACTCTATCTGTCAAGGTTCAGGCAGAAAAGAGATGGCACTCAAAGTGGGTCATTCGAGAAATGTTTGTTAAAGGGGTAATTTACAAAGATGTTAGCAAAGTGTGGGAACTATAAGTGACAGTGCCAAACCAGGGTTGGTCACCAAGTGTTTCAGGGAGGTGTCATTACCCCTAGGCCCAAAAGATGAGGAAAGGGGGGCAGTTACCATGTTTCAGCTACAGGCGGAGAAGGCTAATGGAGATGACGCTTGACTTGAGCTCCCACCCTCCCAGAGAGGCACAGCCAGCCTGAGATGACCTGGCAGTGAGGGATCCTGGGGAATAAATGCCCAGCTACCCTCCTCGGGTCTCTTGCCAGTTTGTCCTACTGGCCGAACCCAACAGGAAGTCACAGGACAAGAGTCCGGAGGTGTGAGCCACAGAAATACCCCTTGGGGGCACAGACAAGGCTAGAGAAAGGTGGGAAGACTCTCTGGAGAGGCCGATGAAAGATACCCGGAATAATTACTTTTGTCTGTGTGTGAAGAAACGTGATTGAAAACTCCCCAAATCCGGCAAAGGACATAAACCTACAGACTCAAGAAACCCACTGCACCACAAACAGAGCCAAATCAAAGAAGTGCAAGCCAGACATACGATAACCAAACTGCTAAAAAGGAAAGACACAGGGGAAAAAACTCGAAAACAGCCCAACAAAAAAGGCCCATTCCCTAGAGAGAAGAGTGGACCAAATTACAGTGGTTTCTCATCAAAAATCATGGTGGCCAGAGGAAGTGGCACATTTTTTTCAATTGTTAAGTGTAGGTGCAATGTGGAACAACACCATTTTAGTGTGACTTAAAAAGGAACAGCACAGGGGAATCTAGGTACTGCTTTCTACCCTGACCACGGTGTGGGAATCTATCCACTCGCTAAAACTCCAGAAGTGGGCACAGAAGAAAAAAAGCTAGTTTTTCTATAATGGTAAGGAGATAAACGTGTTACTATCTGCCTATCTCTATCTCAACACCTGTCATTCCGGAGTCATTTTCCCCTTCAAAACAGGAACCTCAAGCCTGTGGCTTTCCGTGTATTTCCAAATAAACAAATTGCTTTTGATTTTTTTTTTTTTTTTTAAGAAAAGGCAGGGGTGTTGAGTCCTCTGATTTCCTACAGGAGAGAAGACCAAAGATCCAGGGAAGGAGGGCAGGTGACCGGAGAAGTCTGAGCAGAGCCGGAGCTGTGGCGTTGCTTGTGGGGGGTCAGCCAGAGGGAAGCAGGCTTCTCAGACTCAGATAGTCCAGGGGCAATAAACAAAGGAGGCTGCCAGGTGCTGACAGTAAAAGACCACTTCTGAGCAGCAGGGCGAACTGAGTTGACATTCGTTTATCTAAATGAAGAATGGGAAGAATTTACGTCCAGTCCAGCCATAAAAGGATGGGATTGGAAACACAGGAGAAGAAAAATTTCATACCCTCCTTAGCTTGAGGAAGAAAGTTATTCATCAGGCCTTCACTTCAGTTTTACCCTGAAAATATTTCTTATGGCAATATGTTTTTTAAGCTTAATGATTAACACATTTAAAAACAGGATTAAAACAAGATAGAAGTTACATTCACGTGCCTAGTTCCCTATCTGACTTCCCCCTTACGAGCCTCTAGATGTGATTAACATCGCCACCTAGTGGCTACAAAAGGTTTTCTTCAGGAGAAACAAATTTTTTTCACACAGTTCGCTGAAAATTATTAATGCATTGCTGAACAAATATCTCCATGTGGCAGGCACTGAGGATACTGGAAATGGAACTGGGAACAGGTTAGACAGACCCTGCCTTGCCTAACCCAGGTGACACTGAAGAGTAAGGGCCAGAGATCATTACCTCTCTCCCTCCTCCCTCGCGCATGCCCTCAGCCATCTGCTCTGCCTCAGCCAGCTGGCCCTTACAGAATCGTGCCGTGAAGCCCCCGGGCCTCCAGAATTAGATGGCAGGTGGGGAGTTTCCTCCTGCTCCACTGTTTCCATTCCCTTTTCTCCTGTCCCACCTCATCTGCTCCAGGGATATGGACTTAAAGAACCAGATATCCCAGTTCTGAGCTGGAGTTAGCCCCTGTCACAGCCACCCTGCCCGAGCCCCCACATAGATGTCAGCTCAGTCCTGCCCCAGCCCTGACTCAGTGAGACACAGGTCTGACGACTCACTGGGGAGAATGTCCACCCTCACAAACACGGTGGGGACGCAGTGTGCACAGAAGCTCTCCCTGATCACTTGGCCTCCACAGTGGAAGAACCCCAGGGAGTGGCCTCTCCCTGCCCGACCCCGCCAGGTCTGGAGTCGCAGAGGAATCTGCCCTCTCCACAGTGCAAGCAGTGTGTGTGACCCAGGGCCCAAAGTAGAACGCCCTGAGGGCACAGCTCCAAGCCCCAGCACAGTCGGGTCGCCTTCATTCCGCACACAAAAGCAAGAGGGATTTCTTAAACAGGACACAAAAAGCACCAGCCACAAAGGAAAGGACCAACTGCATTAAAATTAGAAACTTCTGGCCCTCAAAAGACAAATAAGGAAAACAAAAAGATACACCAAATAACATGATAAAATATTTGTCAATATGTATAATTAACAAAGGGCAAGTATCCAGAATGTGTTAAGTTGAACCATATGAAACTGCCATTTTTTGTAGGCCAAAAGGGTCAAATACCAGTGATTCAATATGGTTCAATCTAATGTAAAGAATTCTTACAAATCATTAAGGCAGACAACCCAGTAGAAAAATTGACCAAAGATTTGAGCAGACACGCTACATGAAAGGAACTCCAAATTGCCAGTAAGCACAGGAAATGTGCTCAACCTCATCCATATTTGGGTAAAAGTAAATTACAGTCACAATAAAATAATACAAGCTAATCTACCACGTTAAGCAAAATGTAAAGTCTGGTGAGGATGTGGAACAATGAAAACTCACACACTGCTGGCAGGGAAGTAAACTGGCACAAGTGCTTTGAAAAATATGCATGAACTAGTGAAACTGAGATCTACGACTTGTGGCTTCACCGTTGCTCTCCAAGGTTCACTCTGAGGTACACGTATTCACCAGCTCATATATACAAAAACAAGCATAGAAACTTTGCACATAATATCCCCAAACTGGAAACAAGCCTGATACCTGTCTCAGCAGAATGGATACAAAACTTGTTGCAAACTCCCAGAATAGGGAACTACACAGCAATGACTGATCCACAACCCCATGAAACTGAGCAGAACAGGCAAGACCCAAAAAAGTTCCTTCAGTAAGAGGCTGTGTATGTGAAATTCAGAACAGCCAAAACCAGTCTATATCCTTTAGGTGTGCCTCCATAGGTGAAAACACTAGTCTGGAGAAAAGCGAGAAGTGATTTCCCTAAATTTTTATGGAGTCACTTGTGGAGGGAGAAAAGGAGTCATAATTAGATGACTGGGTGCTTCTGAGGCATGAGCTACTTTGACTAAGAGGTATGTCAATTTGCTTTATAAGTAATCATGCAAACATATTTATCTGTTTAATGTTCATTTGTATATCTTACAACGAAAAGGAAAAAGAACTCGAAATTCTGCCAAGTTCAAAGATCTGTAGACAAATCTTAAGGACAACAGGAATGCACATTTCATTGAAGTGGTGTGATCTTGTTGGGGGTTTACAGATTATCATCTGACTCAAAAATTAGAAGTGATATGACCTTTATCTAAGGGGAAAGCTAACCGACCACTTTCTTTAAATTAAAAAATCCCAATTGTGGACTGTAATTAGGATTCGGGTTGTCCCAATTCTGTGACAGACATGGATGCAGACACATCCCAACCAGGTACTCTAGATGCTAAGACATCTTGGCAATTGGGAATCGCATTCCCCAAAGTTGGAAACTGCAGCCTTAAAGAGGAATTCGTGTGCGGAGCAGCACTTTCACGGAGAAGAAAATAATACCAACATCAGGTATGCCCCTAGTTTCAGAATCGGGTGAAGCCAGAAACAGTGGGAAACGCGCTATAAGAAACTGAGGCTAGGCGTAAGGACTGAATGAAATGAAGAAAAGCAACAGCAGCTAGAAACGCTCCCAAGACTGTGAACTCCCGGTCCATTGATGAATTCATACAAGGTCGCGTGGTTTGGAGGCCGGGCAACAGATGGGAGGGATTTAGAAGGCTGGTGTTCTCCGCCATGGCTTGAGGGATGCCTGTCAGTCCCTGCGGTGCTTGCCCCTGGCACTGTGCCTGCCACAGTGCGCCGCATTCAACAATTGCAGAGCGGATTCCAAACCACAAGGGCTTCCAAACTCACCGGACACGAGGTGGCGCTGTTCGCAGTCACGCGGCGGGAAGGCGGGGCTTAGAGCGTGGGGGTGGGGGGGCAGATGGGCGGCCACATCCTCGTAGCCAATGGGCAATCCTCCTGCTGCTCACTCTCTAACAGCCAATAAGGAGGGAGTTGTGTTGGGGACTGAGAGGACATGCCCCAACGCAGGGTAGGCTTTGAACTCCCACCTGATGGATCCCCAGGGCTGACTCCGAGGCCGTCCTCACCCGGTGCCCCGACCTCCGCCAGAGGTCCCGCTTCCAGGAGTAGCTGGTGTCAGATGGAACAATGGACAGGCCCCCTGCCCAGCCCACCTTGCATGAGCAGTCATGCTGACCCCACCTCTATGGAGGGACTCGTCCCGATCTGGGTCTGAGCCCTCTCTCAGAACAGGCGACATTTCCTCGCTCCCCCTCAGACACCATGCATGTTCTTTGGCGCTGCCTATCTCCCTAACTAGACTGTAAACCCTGAGGTCAGGACTGGCTCGGGTGCGTTTGCGTCTGCCCACAGTTCTTCCCTGAGGATGCTCCAGGGGACGAGTGTTTTTATTTATATATATATATTTTTTTTTATTTTTTTAAAGAACATTATGTTTACTAGGCTCTCCCCTACCCCAAGTCCCCCGCACAAACCCCATTACAGTCACTGTCCATCAGAATAGCAAGACGCTGTAGAATCACTACTTGTCTTCTCTGTGTTGCAAAGCCCTCCCCTTTCCCCCACCCCCAACATTATACATGCTAATCATAATACCCCCTTTCTTCTTCCCCACCCTTATCCCTCCCTACCCTCCCATTCTCCCCCGTCTCTTTCCCTTTGGTAACTGTTAGACCCTTCTTGGGTTCTGTGATTCTGCTGCTGTTTTGTTCCTTCAGTTTTTCTTTTGTTCTTATACTCCACAGATGAGTGAAATCATTTGGTATTTGTCTTTCTCCACCTGGCTTATTTCACTGAGCATAATACCCTCTAGCTCCATCCATGTTGTTGCAAATGGTGGGATTTATTTTCTTCTTATGGCTGAATAATATTCCATTGTGTATATGTACCACATCTTCTTTATCCATTCATCTACTGATGGACACTTAGGTTGTTTCCAATTCTTGGCTATCGTAAATAGTGCTGTGATAAACATAGGGGTGCATCTGTCTTTTTCAAACTGGGCTGCTGCATCCTTAGGGTAAATTCCTAGAAGTGGAATTCCTGGGTCAAATGGTAAGTCTATTTTGAGCATTTTGAGGGACCTCCATATTGCTTTCCACAATGGTTGAACTAATTTACATTCCCACCAGCAGTGTAGGAGGGTTCTCCTTTCTCTGCAACCTCGCCAACATTTGTTGTTGTTTGTCTTTTGGATGGTGGCCATCCTCACTGGTGTGAGGTGATATCTCATTGTGGTTTTAATTTGCATTTCTCTGATAAGTAGCGATGTGGAGCATCTTTTCATGTGCCTGTTGGCCATCTGAATTTCTTCTTTGGAGAACTGTCTGTCCAGCTCCTCTGCCCATTTTTTAATTGGATTATTTGCTTTTTGTTTGTTGAGGTGCGTGAGCTCTTTATATATTTTGGATGTCAAGCCCCTATCGGATCTGTCATTTATGAATATATTCTCCCATACTGTAGGATACCTTTTCATTCTATTGATGGTGTCCTTTGCTGTACAGAAGCTTTTCAGCTTGTTATAGTCCCACCTGTTCATTTTTGCTTTTGTTTTCCTTGCCCGGGGAGATATATTCATGAAGAAGTCACTAATATTCACATCCAAGAATTTTTGCCTATGTTTTTTCTAAGAGTTTTATGGAACAAGTGTTTTTAAGCATTACCTAGCTCAACCTGACTCCTTGGGCAATGCGTGCAGGTTCCCTGTGCCTAACAGAATGAGGCTTTCCCACCACACCGTCAACTGGGACAGCAAACTGCTGGATGGCAGGTGACATGAATGTCTCTTGGACTCCAAATGCTTCAGGTTAGCCTTGCCCATGATTCTGGGAACGATGGTTTCAGCCTGAAGGTACATGGGTTGAATTTAGGTACTCAGAATAGAAGATGTGGAAACCAATTAAGTTCTTCCCTAAAGACTTGATTCATGAGCCTTCTTCCTAACAGAGGTGACTAGACCTAAAAATGAACTAAGAGAGAGTTAAAGTTTATTCTTTGAGTAGTTTCAGACTTCCTTACTTGCCACTGTGGCTTTTCTGGTTGAAAAGATGAAGCCAGAAGAAAGGGAAAGTCATATTCTTTGGATGTGGGCGCCTTCCCTCCTCCATGCTCAGGTTCAGGGACCTAGACCCCACCTACGGACAGGACACCAGAATTCCTAAGTGTGCTGGGTATTTTTCTAGCTCCTCCAGATGTACTTTCCCCCCTTCTGCCCCACCCTGGGCCCTGGCAGGCTGGCCTGCATGGACTGTTTTCATAGGTCCCCTTGTGCCATGGCGTGGGATGGCGTTCGGCCCCTAGCTAGCCCTAGCAGGTGAATGAGATCAAAGTGTTCAGTCCCCTGGCTTCCCCTGTGCCAGGCCCCAGTTTGGCATGGCAGTGTCCTACCAAAGGCCACAGATCTTGTCAGGTGGGATAGGATAGGCCAGTGAGAATGCCTCTGAGAACTGGGGAGGTGGGGCTGAAGCTCCGAACAGTCTAGACCACAGACAGGCACTTAATAACCATCTTCAAGACATTGGAAGAATGACACAAGCAGCGAGTATAGATAAGCTTCCTATGTCCACGCTCTTATTTAAGAAGTTGATCTGTGGACCATACTTATAATGCTAAACAATTCTTCAGCACTGGCTCCATGCCAGCACTACACCAAGCACTTTTTGGTGACTACCTTTACCTCATTTATGATAAAGGAGTTCCTGACTAGTTTTATCCCCATTTTACAAACAGAAAACTAAGGCTCAGAGAAGCTAAACAACTTGCCCATGGCCACACAGCTAGAAAATGTCAAAACTGACATGTGAATCCAGAGAGTCTGGGTCCTGATCCTGAGTTTTGTCTTCATCATTACACTGAACGAGCACCTCAGAAACTCCATCTATACCAGCGTGGTTTTTGTTTTTGTTTTTTCTCTTCCTGTTATTTATCTCCACAAACACAGAGGCCATAAAGATAAGGCTAAAATTAACTGCCTGCCCTTTTTCTCCAGACTTCAAGCTCTCAAGTCTGTATCTGTTCCTGAAAGAGCATCGAGCTTTGCCCCCACTTACTAATACTGAGACAGAAGCAGAGAGAAGAAACCCTTTAATTGATGCTGAATTAGCTCCAGCCTCCACTTCAAATGATTTGCATTTCAACTCAAGTCAACAGCTCTTCAGAGACTCTGATCTGGTACATGACTTGAGCTGTGAAAGATAAAAATGCGAATCCAGCACTGTTACACCCGTTTAAAACGTTCCATGGGCTCCCCATTGCCTCCAGGATAAAGGCCACAATCCCTCCACAGCGGGACCTCGTCAGCCTCCCTGGCATTCTCACTGACTGAGCCAGCCCCTGCCCTGTGATCCGGACAACCTGGCTGCACAGAGCTGCTCACGGTTCCAGAACATACCATCAAGGGTCAAACCTCTGCCTTTTCCTCCAACGTTTTACTATGAACATTTTCAAAGATACAGAAAATTTAGGGGGAAATTTACAGTGAATACCCACATACCCACCACTTAGATTCTGAAATCAATAGGCAGCTGTATTTGCTTTATCACATATCACCCATGCCTTTATCCATTTTGGTTTGGTTATGCATTTCAACGTAAGTTGTAGACGTCTGTTCTCGTCCCCCTGAGTACTTCAGTACATACAATATTAACTGGAGTCCCAGATTTGCTTGCAGTCCTTTTCTTTCCCTTGAGGTGGAATTCACATACATCTTAGGTGACTGTTTCATTTTCTGGTAACAAATCACCATATACTTAGGGTCTTAAAACAACACAAATTTATTATCTTAAATTTGGGGGAGGGTAGAAATCCAAAATCAGTCTGACAGGGCTAAAGTCAAGGCTTGAGCAGTGTTGGTTCCTTCTGGAGGCTCGCAGAACTATTTCCTTGCCTTTTCACCTTCTAGGACATTCTTTGGCTCATGACCCCTTCCTCCATTGCTCCAACCTCTTCCTTTAACAGTCCCATCTCCTCTGACCTCTGCCTCCTTGTGAGGACTTTGTGCTCACACCTGGATGATCCCCCATCTAAAGCCCTTAATGTAATAACACCTGTGGCAGTTCCTTTTGCTACATAATGTAACTTATTCACAGGTTCTGGGGATTAGGACGCAGCCTACTACATGCACCACCTGATGAGTTTCTGCAAATGCATACACTTATCCCATCAGGATACGGAACATTACTATCAGCCCCAGAATGTTCTCTCAGGCCCCTTCCTAGTCAGTGCCCCTCCCCATCCACTGCTGAGGCCACCACTGTTCTGATTTTCTGCCTCTTTTAAAACCCCAGTAAATGGAATAATGCAGTGTTTCTTCTTTTGTATCTGGTTTCTTTCACTCTATGCAACATCATTGAGACTTAGCCATGCCTCAAGTATCAGTATCAGTTTGCTCCTTCTCATGATGAGCACGATTCCACTGTATGAACAGTCCGTGCGTGACCACTCAATCCATCACCTGCTGGTGGACTCCGGGCTGTTTCCACTTCTCTCTGTACTTTCGGACCAGCTGCTGACACAGCTCCCTTGTGCATAATAACCTCCCCCGCCCCGCAGAGCTTGCCCCACACATAAGCAGTGACACTCATGGCCTCACAAAGACCAACCCCCCTCTCAAGACCAGTTCAAAGGCCACCCCCCTGGGGAGCCCAGCCCCACCCCCGCACCAGTGCACCGGCCCTGTCGGCATCCAGTACACACTCCAGTCTCTGCGCCGGGCAGCTGTCTGACCCCTACCTGTGGACAGGGCTGTGTCCCCTCCCAGGAGCAGAAGGAGGAGCCAGGGCTTTCTTACCTCCGTCTCCACGCCGAGGGCGGCGGAGGGCGGCGGAGGCGTGCGAGCTCTGGAACCAGCGCCAGCCTGCTTCCAGCACCTTCCCCGTAGTGTGAGGATGGTGAGCAGGCCAACCTCACAGGGTCACCGATGGTAGCACAGGCAAGGCCCTTACACAGTGCTTGGTTCAGAGTGTCCAACACTGACACCCTCGTGTGTGTTTGTGGAAGAAGTGGACGTGCAGTCGGCCCCAGTCAGCAAAGCTTGGGTTCTTTGCATTCTGACTGGAAAGAAATCTGTTTTGTTCTGAAAATTAACGTGAGTGGGGGAGGTGGTGACTCTCCGCTGCCCACTTCATTAGAAAAGCTGACAGCTTTCATCCACTCTGACTTTGGTCACCGTCTGAGCCATGGAAGCCCAGCGAGCGCTCCTCGGAGGAAGGGCGGGGCTCCGTCGGGGTCTGAGAAGCTCTGAGCTGCTGGTTCCTCTGCGATGTGCACCGTGGTTCCCCTCTCAGTACCTAAGGGCACAACCCCGGGGGCTGGGGTCATGACTTCCACCCTCAAACTGGCCTTGAGCTTCCTAGATTTTCTCATCCTAAGCCAAACCAGAACCTAGAGAGCTTATCAACCCAGCAGCAATTATGAAAATATATTTTTTTGTTCTTTCTTACTATCTTTCCCATATCTTTTTTTTTTTTCAGAGTGGTCTGCTCATTAGAAACTTGGCTTCTTGACCATAGTGTTTGTGTGGTAGACTTTTTTAAATTTCTTTTTTCTGATCATAGAAATAATACATGCCCATTGCAGGAAGTTGGAAAGTATAATATGGGAAAGTATAATTAGAAGACAAAAAGTAACCATAATTTCATACCCCAGGGAAAACAATTGCTAATATTTTTATGAGTCCTTCTGTACTGATAGACACACAAATACAGGATACATGTGTTTTCCCAGAAATGGGAAAACACCAGTAATTAGCTTTCTTGGTCAGCTAAGCAGCCATAGCCTGTTTGCCTGCAGGCTCACAGGGTGACCGAGATGGAACACGGGGAAGGCCAAGGCGAAGAAACTCCTGGGCCTGCCAACTGAGAAGGCCCCCGAGATGCTAGTCGGGGCAGGTCATGTCAATCCTCCACTAATCCCGACATCCCAGCTGGCTTTTCCTTCCCAGGCAAGCTAGGATTCCTCAGCATTAGCATGGCTCAGCCCTCAGAGGCAGCGAAGGCAGCAGATGTGTGCCCCTAATGCCATAGACGTTGAGCTGGCACTCAAAGCAGGACCCCGACCTGCCCGGTGTGGGAAGCAGGGATGGCAATCTGAGTGAGTCTACTGTCCCCGAGTTCCTCCTCATGGCCCTCTGTCAGGCCCTTTCATCGGGGCTCTCCGCTCCTTGGGAAGGTGAGTGCTGGCTCTCTGGTTAGTGCTACACAGTGTACCCATCACTGGTTCTTTCCAGGCTGCCCCATCACAAGTACCAAGTGGACAATTCAGTCCCTTAGAATAAAGTATTATAAAAATAGAGGCTTGAGCTTAATGAGAAGCAGCTGTTTCACTTAAAAAACAAAGCCGACTTCTTCAAGTGAGATCTATGTATGAATTCTTATATCCACAGAGCTGCGCCACGAATGGTTCTCAGTCTTGGCTGTACCATAGAACCACCCCACAAAGCTTTTAAAAACCTGGAAGCCCAAGGGTCCCTCCAAACCAAGTCAATCAGAACTGGGGGTGGGACCCCAGGTGCTCAACAGCTATGAGCACCCCCCAGATGATTCCAATGTGTGGTGGCCACTGGGAGAGCCACCCCCTGCAGGGCTGGTCCAGGGCATGAAGCTTCGGGGGTGCCACGGGTCCCCCACTGACAGTGTCATTAGGATCTGTGCAAAGTCCTTCAGCCACCATTTTCCCAGTCAGTGAAGTTGGAAAGGGCCCCTTTAGGTTGTGGCTGCCTCTCTTACAAACCAGAACTCCAAGAACACGGATGCAGAGAAGGCCTCTCAGGTACAAAGCAAGCAGCCAGACAGTCTCTCGTGAGACCTGGGAGGGTTGTGGAGCTCAGGCCGAGGGACTGCAAGGTCAAGGAGACACCACCTTGTCTCAGGGAAGCTACGTCCTTCGGAGGGGGCTGCAGGTTTGGGAGCCGCAGAGACCTAGCGGCAGACCCCAGTTCTGCTGCTGACTAGCTGTGTGGTCTCAGGATGACCCCACAGGTAGGATCCTCTCTAGGATTAAGCAAGGCCACACGCAGTCTGTGGCACAGGGCTCCGGGGCTGCCGGGACAGGTGTGCATGGTGGTAGGTACTCTCCTCAGGAAGACCCAGAGCCTCCCACCCGAATGTGAAAGGAACCCTCCGTTGCAGAGAAGAGCTGACTGGTTGCCTCTGTTTTCCTGTGAGTTCCCTGCCCACAGGCCCATCTCCTTTACAGAGAAAGCACAGACCCTCGCCCGGCTTCCCCTTAGCAGAGCGCGCTCAGGCTGAAATGTGTAAGACAAAATGGTGCCAAATCCCAGGGGGGGACAAACCCAACAGAGAACAAGGATGGGATGGAGCCTGCCGAGCAGGGGTCCCACCTGCCGAGCCAGGGCTCATGGAGCCCGTGTCCCTGTGTCCCCTCCCAGCCCAGCCCCGTCAGGCCCTAAGATCTTCGTTTTCGGTCTGGCTGTTAATCTGAACTACTTGCTTAGGCCTCATCTGTCCCGCCACTGGGGAAAAAAAGTTCCCTAAACTGGAGAGGAAACACCTGGGGCAACTTCAGTGCTGCGGCGCCTGTCAAGCCTCCAGCGTTTCCCAGCGCTGGCTGCAGACGGGCTTGTCTCTGCACCAGACAGGGCTCAGAGTGGCTTCTTCAATCTGCTCCTTCAGTCCCCAACTTCCTCCATACCAGGTGCTATGACACCGAAAATGGGTATATGCTACTAGAGAAATAAGTCCTTGCCTGGCGTTCCTCACCTCAGCAATAGGAGCTGTGGGAGAGGAACAGGGCTCAGAGAGCAGGTGGTCAAGTTTAAGGGACTGGGGCCCACAAGGGTTAAGCTTGGAATCAGGCATCTGAGACTTTGGCCTCAATTACCTGTTACATTTTTGCTGTGGCCACCCGTCTGCCTGGAGCCTCTCTTCCTGGTTCCTGGCCTACGTCCCTCTGCAATTCAGCCGCACCCCTTAATCTTATCAACCCTGTTCATCTACTTTCATTCCCTGTACCCTGTCTCCCTGCCCTACCCCACCTTGGCCTTCTAAATCCAGGTCTAAACCTTGACCTTCTAAAAGTTGGATCAGTCACACAAATTGCAGAGCCCAGTAAAAAATGAACATGTGGGGATCCCTCTCAAAAGTCAAGAATTTCCAGACAGCCAAGTAGAGCACTAAACCAAGTGTGGGCCCTCTGAGTGTGCGCCCCGAGCACTCACACAGGTCCTAGGCCCCTGAAGGCCGAGCAGACTCACGTCATTCTCAGCCATCCTTGCCCGAAGGGGCCTGTGACATCACAGAAAGTCTCCTACCCATGTCTCAGCTATGTGGTCATCTTAATAGTAGCCTGGTTGCGGGGCCACATCAAACTAAAAAGCTTCTGCACAGCAAAAGAAACAACCCACAAAATGAAAAGACGACCTTCAGAATGAGAGAGAACATTTGCAAGTCGCATATCTGACAAGGGGTTAATTTCCAAGATCTATAACGAGCTCATACCACTCAATAACAACGAACCAGATTTTAAAAATGGGCGAGGGCCTGAATAGACAGTTTTCTAAAGAAACCAGGTGGCCAGCAGGCACATGAAAAGACGCTGGACTTCGCCGACCATCAGGGAAACAGAACCCAAAGCCACGATGAGCTATTACTTAGCACCTGTTAGAGCCACTGGTGTCAAGGAGAGATAACAAGATAAGGATGTGCAGATAAGGGAACCCTGGTGCACTGCTGGTAGGAATGTGAATTGCCACAGCCACTGTGGAAAACAGTGCGGAAGTTCCTCAAAAAATGGGAATATATTGGTCAGAGGGTATGAAACTCCAGTTAGGAGATGAGTAAGTGCTGGGCAGTTAATGCTCAGCATTCTGATCATCGATATCAATACCACACTATCTACTTGAAAGTTGCTAAGAAAGGAGATCTTAGATGTTCTCACCACAAAAAGAAATGGTTATTATGTGACATGATACAGTGGCAATCGCACTGAATATATAAACATGTCAAATCAACACATGTACACCTTTATACTTACACAGTGTTATGTGTCAATGATAGCTCAATAAAACTGGGAAAAAATGGTAACCTGGAAGAAAGCCCACCATCAAGCAGTTTTTCTGACATCTCTTCCATCCCCTTCACCCAGACCTATTCATTCAGTCACTCTGAAAACAAAACACAAGCACCCACTGGGTGCCAGGCCCTGTGTTGGTCTCTGTGTATCAGATACTAATTTAAGTCCCTGACCTCAAGGAAGCAGCATATGAGACAGACTTGCGAGCAGAGCTGCAGAGCTGTGAGAGGCAGTGAGGGAGGGGGCCAGGTGACAGGAAGGCAGGAGGAAAGCTGGCTCCAGGAGGCCAGGACTGGGGTGAGGGGACATGAAGGAGGGGCCTCGGTGCTGAGCCCTGAAGGAAGAGCTGGGGAATGAATAAGGAGAGAGAGCCTTTCAGACGCAGGAACAAAGCAGGAAAAGGCCCAGAGGCGCTGGGAGCCTGGCTGGGCTGGGAATGGCCCAGCTCTGGAGGCTGGCAGGCAGCAAGTTATAAGGAAGGGGTGGGGATACCCAGAACAAAAGGAACCTTGGGCTGGGCTGTAAGGGGTGTTGAATGCCAAGAAAATAGTTTAAGTTTTATCCAATAGGCAACAGGAACCTGCCAAAGTGGGGAAGGGGCCACGGCCAGATTTGTGTTCTGCTGAAGCATGATGGACAGATCGGCGAGATCCACGTGAGAGCAGGGGGCTGGGCGGCTGCTGCAGCTCCCCGGTCCAAGTCCCGAGGCCGAAATACAGACCAGTGGCTCTCAGCCATTTTTCAACGGCTGAAGATGTTTTTGACTGTCACAACTGAGGTGGGGCTGGGTGGGGGCTGGTATCTAGTGAGTAGAGGCCAGGGATGCTGTGAAACATGCCACAGTGCCAAGGTCAGTCCCGTAACAAAGAATGATCAGGCTCAGATATCCCAGTACCAGGGCGCCTCATGACCAGCGACCCTGCATTTGGAAAACGGTTGAGTTTTCTCTTTGTAAGCCTGTCCTCCCGAGGGGAATCGAAACCTGGCCTAGAGATCCAATCAGCTGACTTCTCCAGCCCCCCGCAAGGGCCTCCATGCCGGCTCGAAGCTCTTCATTTCCTGCGGGTCTGTGGAAACTGTCCCACACTCCAGATTACCTCAAGGCATCGCTGCTGTGTTGTGACTTTCCGTAAACAAAATATCAAGATTTAGCAATGGGAGATCTGTGAACTGTGATCTCCAGCCTACTAACCCCGATGCTGAATCCATCTTCATATATCATGCTGCCCGCCCCACCCCACCCCGATTCTGGACAACCTGTCCCCTACAACACCTTCATCCCCAAGGCCATCGGTTCTGCCCCTTTAAGAGAGGCAGGCAGCCAGGAATTTAAAGGACACAATCTTTGCCCAAGCTTTTATCTGCATCTGTCACCAATCATTAACCCCAAAGAGGGATAAACCATACTTCAGAAATCAAGGTCGCCTACAATAGGGAGGGCCCAGCGGCAGGCTGGGAGTGTGGTGAGCTGGGGAAAGAACTGGTGGCAGAGCAGAGAGCCAGAATCCCCGTTTCCCTGGGGCCATTCCTACAGGTTTCTCCTGTTCTGTGCTGTCCATAGCATTCCCCGGGGTCCCTGCCCCAAACCTGCCGTTCTGCAGGAGTGCGCAGGGGGTCCTCGCTCTGTCCGCCTCCTCCACCCGGTGCCCCACCAGCTCAGGGTCCTGAGAACACACCATCCATCCCAGCTCGGTGGCCCCACTCCTGCCTGCGCCCTGCCCAGGGCGTCCGCCTCCTCTAAGGCCCTCACACACTCCAGCACCCAGCTTGAGCTCTCTGTGTGGGGCCCCAGGGAAGCAGCAGCCCAGAACATGGGGCCCAACTCCCTCGCTGCCATAGGCCAGGTGTGTGCAAGGTGGGGCCTGTAAAGAGCCTGGACTGGACTGATAGGGTCTCCCCAAGTTCACATCCTTCCTGGAACCTCAGAATGTGACCTTCTATGGAAACAGGGTCACTGCAGCAGGTAGGCCCTTAATCCAGAAACTGGTGTCCTTATAAGAGGAGAGACACACAGACACAGCCCACAGAGGATGCCGGTGACCAGGGACAGAGACTGATTGGAGTGATACAAGCCAAAGAGCCCAGGGACACCAGGGATTTCCAGAAACTCTGAAAGCTGGAAGGGACAAGGAAGGACCTTCCCCTTGGCCCTTCCAGTGAGTGTGACCTGCCAACACCTCCATTTCAGACTCCAGCCTCCAGGACTGTGAGACAATACATTTCTGTTGCTTTAAGACCCCCTTTCTGGTGCTGATTATAGCGCCCAGGGAATCTGATTCAGAGGGAACAGAGTCCCAGGCCTGAGCAGCCTGTGCCCCGAGAGCAGCTCCTCCCAACCCCTGCCAGGACTCACCCTCGGGCATGACTCTTGTCCCGCTTACTCTACGCTACCTTGTAAAATTCTCTCTCTTCCTACAAACGGTTTATGTACTGCTTCAAATAAAAAGTGGGATCCACACCTGTATGGCTCATCTCCCTGCCTTCATCCCCAAGAGGGGCCCTGCTGTGGTCCTGGCCCCCCAGGCCATCTCCACCTGGGGCGCGAAGGAGCAGCTGCTCCCCCTTCTCAGGCCTCCCTCTCATTTATGGAGTTAAGCATGTGCCTCAGTGTAGGACATGATCACCGTAGGCCAAGGGCTCACTCTTACCTTCCTTGTGTGCACATGCATACACGTGTGTGTGTGTATGTGTACAGTGAGCGTCTGCATGTGGGTACGTGTGTTCCCACTTCCACCCTTCCCTGACAATCGTGCTAATGTATTAATATATCCTGTATTTGCACCTATTCTTGAAAACGCATCAGGTAGTTTGTGTAACGGTACTGTGCTCTACGGTTCATCCGGCTTCTTCCTATGTTAAGATCCACTCCAGCGAGCTGCTGTGTGGACACCCAGCTCCTCTGCATCCACCAGTTACACAGCACTCCACAGTGCGCATGACTGCCTGTCAGCAGTTCGCTCACAGGGTGGCAGTCACCCAGATGGCCGCCAGCTCTCCATCTCCACAACAGTGCGTGTCTGCGTCCCGTTCCATGGATCTGCATGAGGGTCTCTTTGACATATATACCAGGAAGCAGCATTACAACTATCTCATGCCCATGCGCCAGGGACAGCTCTCCAGAACAGCTGTTACCTGCATCCCCAACCCACAAGGCTTGCTTGCGGTCTCTTTCCCCGTGTGTCTGCCAACATGTGGCATCGTTCAGCTCTCTCCCTCAGCCAGCAATGGATGTGAAATCACATGTGGTCGTGAGATGATTTGCGCTGTCCTAATAGGCATCTGGCCCCCTCCTGGGTGCCCTTGAGCCCTTTGCGTTCCTCTCCTCTAAGTCGCCTTCAGACTCTTCGCTTGTGTCCCCACTGGGAGTGCGTCCTCTTTCTGGCTGATTTGTAGGAGTTCCTTGTGAATTCGACAGATAGTCTCTCACTTTATTTTAAAAAACCACTTTCTTGAGATATTCACATACCATGCAGTTCGCCTGTAGATAACTCAATGGATTCTGGAATATTCACAGATGTGTGAAACCTGTACCACAGTCCATTTCAGAACATCTTCATCCCACTTCATACCCAGCAGCAGGCACCTCCTACCCACACCCATGCTAGCGACCACAGGAGAATCTACTTTCTGTCTCTATCAACTTGCCTTTTCCGGACACTTAATTTAAGTGGAGTCATATAATAATGGGACTCTTTTTTTTTTTAACTGGTACCTTTCATTTAGCCTCATGTTTTTAAGGTTCAACCATATTGTAGCATGTGCCAGTACTTCATTTCCTTTTAATGCCAAGTAACATCCCATTGTGCAGATATATTAATTTTGTTTATCCATTCATCATTTGATGGACATTTGTGTGGCTTCCAGCTTTTAGCTGTTACGAATAACACTGCTACAAACATTTGTGTACAAGTTTCTGTGTTGACACATATGTTTTCATTTCTCTTGGGTGTTTACCTAGGAGTGGAATTGCTGGGTCATATGGTAATTCCATGTTTAATCGTTTGAGGACCTGCCAGACCACTTTACAAAGTGGCTACACTATTTACACTCCCATCAGCAGTGTATGGGAGCTCTGATTTCCCCACATCCTCACCAACCCTTGCTGCCTGACTTTTTGATTCTAGCCAACCTAGTGGGTATGAAGTAATACCTCCTTGTGATTTTTATTTACATATCCTTGATGGCCAATGACGTTGAGCATTTTTTCATGTGCTTATTGGCCATTTGTGTGCTTCTTTGGAGAAATATCTATGCAGATCCTTTACCCATTTTTTAATTGATCCTTACTCTTTTATTATTGATTTGCAAGAGTTCTTTATACAGTCTACAGAGAAGTGCCTTATCAGATAGGTGATTTGCAAGTATTTTCTCCTATTCTATGGGTCATCTTTTTACTTTCTTAATGGTACTTCTTGAAGTATGAAAGTTGATCATTTTGATCAAGCCCCATCTGCCTATTTTTTTCTTCATTTGTTTGTGCTTTAGGGTCACAGCTGAAAATCCCTTGCCAAAATCAAGGTCATGAACATTTACTCCTATGTTTTCTTTGAAGAGTTTTATCGTTTTGGGTTTACATTTCGGTCTTTGATAATTTTGAATTAATCTTTGTGTTTGGTGTGAGCTAAGGGTCAAACTTCATTCTTTTACACATGTGGTCCCTTTCCTTTTTAATCTTCAGAACGATCTTCTCCCAATCTGTCCTCCCTTCGTTAACTTGGTTACAATGTCCTTTGTGAAACAGAAACAGACTGTGCTTCTCGGTGTCCAGTTGTTCCTAGAACTCTCTTGGGATCCAGCCTCAAGTCCCTGCGGACTTGGTGAGCCCATCACTGAGACTCACCAATTCACAAACCTTCAGACCATCAAGGGGAAGGTGGGAGGGAAGTCGTCATCAGTCATTTCAGCATTTCAAGGTAATCCCCGGCCTTGGACCCACACTGCCAACAAGCGGCAGGCTGACGCATTCTCTCCGACCTTCATCTACCTGCCAGTGAACACCGACCTTCCTTGCAATACAAGTAGCAGACAGACAATGATGAGAAATGCAGAAGTCATAACAAAAGAACAAGCAATCAAGGCTTGGTGGTCAGAGGGACAATGTCCTCTTGCTGCTTCTGAGCCGCACACACTAGCCTGACGATTCTTTCCCCCGGACCAGGAGCTTGCTGCCCTGCATCTACCTACCCACCCCCCCTACACGGGGACCTCCCCCGCCCCGCCACCACCTTCTCTTCCCCTACCAGATGGGCCAGCGCCTCAGCCACCCTGACCGCTTTCTCCCCAGCCAGCTTCTCCCTCCTTTCCAGGTGCAGTCAGGGTCTCGGAGGTGGCTTGTAAGACTACTTCTGGAGTCCCAACTCAGTGGCTTCTCTCCCCCAAGCTATCCTGTCTCTGGTTCCCAATTCTACAGATGGGTCAATTCTCTATTTTTGATGTTGGTGTCAGTCTCTGCCAGCCCCTGCCTTTGTCCATGACTGTTCCAGGTGAGGCTTATTAGTAAATGTCTCCTCGTCCTTATCCCCAGCCTCTGAGACACCAGCTGCCGTCGCAGGTCATGGCATTGCCCAGCTCGGAGCAGACAGCACAGCAGACAGCTCTGTGGAAGCTGCTGTGCGGCAGGAAGAATGACAGGGCAACAGACTGCGGACAACACAAGTGGCCCCTGGCCGCTGACGTGCTGCAGGCCTGGAGGCTTTCCAAACGTGTGTCCTTGAAGGGGTACCAGGAGCTGCAGCAGCCGGAGTCCCATGCACTTCGGCAGGCCGCTGCCCCTGCCCCCTGCGGGAACCCCTGAGCCTTAGGTCCCCACCTGGGTCGGCTTGCCTCGCCCTGTTCCTCCCTTAAGGGTGGGGTCCAGTAATAAAGCTCCAGAGGAGTCGGAGACCAAGGCTGGCGGCAGAGAGAGCCCAGAGCACAGCACACAGGTATGTTCTGGAGGGGTTTTCAGGGAGCGTCCAGAGGGGTGACCAGGGAGGGGAGGGCAGCAAGGGAAGAAGGGTGTGTGTGAGCGGCAGGAGCCCAGAGGGAGTCGCCCAGGGCTCTCTGGGAGGCAGGCATAAACTGCCTGGGGCGAGATGGGCAAAGCAAGGGGATGGATGCCATTCTCCTCAGAGTGCCAGAGATAAGAAGCAGGTGGAGAGGGCATGCTTCACAGTGCCCAGCATGGAGGTCTCGCTGGCCACCAAGGTCCCCCTTCTGTGGCTTCACTGCCACTGTCCCCCTCACCTGCTGCCCACTTGGAATCAGAACAGAGGATCATACTAGGGAAGGAAATGGTTAAAGGAATAGCCAAGTTCAGGTTAAAAGGGCCACAGGTCCCTTCCACATCTCCCTCTTAAGCAAAGCGGAAAGAAATTTGGTGATAAGAGGTTACCAAAAAGGGGGTCTGGCCATGAAAGGATGTGGAGGAGCTGAAATGCATTTTACTGAGCCAGAGAAGCCAGCCTGCAAGGGCTGCAAACCCTGATTCCAACTGCAGGACATTCTGCAAACAGCCCAAAGGTCAGTGGTTCCCAGGGTTTGGGGGAGAGAGGATGAGCAGGCGGAGCACAGGGGATTTTTAGGATGGTGACAATACTTGGGGTGACACTCTAACGATGGACACATGACATTGTGCTTGTGTCCAAACCCACAGAATGTTCAACAGCAAGTGGGAGCCCTCATGTGGCTGTGCACTGGGGTGATCACAGTGGGTCACTGTAGGTGCCCAGATGGTAATGCATGTCCCTGCGTGGTGGGGTGCTGGTAGAGGTGGGCAGGGGTTGAGGGGTGTCTGTGTTGGAAATGGTTATATGGGAAATCTCTGCACCTTCTGTTCAATTTTGCTATGAACCTAGAACTGCTCTAAAAAGTAAAATCTATTTTTTAGAAAAAAAGTCTTGACCAAAATTCACTAGTAAATAAGAGCTCACCCCCACACCCTTCTGCTGGCTCTGGACTCGCCCAGCAGCCCCTCCGCCTCACCCACTCCCTTCAGACTGGGGAGCATGGGTCATGTGAGTCCCAGGGCCTCCCCCAGGGCCAGGGGACAGGCAGGCAACTCGGAGGGGAGTCATTGGCAGCTCTGGGGGCGGGATAATAAGGTGAAGACCCTGACCACACCATCCCCCAAAATGGAAGGGTAGAGGGTGTCTCCCTGATCTCTGCCTGGGATGATCCCACCCTGAGGGGCCCCTTGGAGGGTCACAACCTGAGTGCCCCACCAGAGGGGCCACAGGGGCCTGTGGGAGGACCGGCCACCCAGTCCTCGTCCTCAAAGCCACAGGTCTACAGCCTGATCACAGCTGAATCATTCTCCATTGTTTAAATTTCTAAATGCTGGTATCACAGACTGTATCTTCATGGGTGACTTTAAAGAGCAGCTAGCATTTCTCGAGTGCCTCCTGCAAGGTGGGAGTTGTTCTGAACACTTTATCCTTATTGTCCAATTGATTTCTTGCAACAGTCCTGGCAAGTACGTACTGTGGTTGTTATTTTCATTGTACAGTTCAGCAAATGCAACTGGCTCAAGGGCACACCATCGGTCCCGGTGGTAGGATGCACAAGGACTCGAACCCAGGCAGCCTGACACCAGAGTCAACACTGAACTTCCACACTCAATTTCAAAATGTATCCACATAAAAAATAGTGCTATATCAAAAACACAGCTTTGCTGTCAACACAAGAGGCTGAGAAATACAGAGGTGGAGAGATAAGAGCCCAGGTTCTGCCCTGCTGAGAAAATACACAGAAAATGGTAAAATAAGTTTACATAGGTAAGAAAATACACAGGACTGTAAGAGGTCTATGGACAAGCGAGAAGAGAGAGCACAGACCTGAACAGCTTTGGGAACTGTGTGTGGCCCCAGGTGCCACCCGGGACTGCCTCAACCACGGGTGGGGCAAGGGAGATTTCCCATATGCCCATCACCAACACAGACACCCCCTCCCCCCCTCCCCCCTCTACCAGCACCCCACCACACAGGGACATGTGTTACCATCTGGGCACCTACAGTGACTCACTGTGATCACCCCAGTCCACAGTCCACAGTCCACGCAGGGCTCCTGCTTGCTGTTGAACATTCTGTGGGTTTGGACACATGCACAATGTCATGTGTCCATCGTTACAGTGTCACCCCGAGTGTTGTCACCATCCTGAAAATCCCCTGTGCTCCGCCTGCTCATCCTCTCTCCCTGAAGCTCAGTCTGTAGGAGAACCGCAGGGCTGACCCTGCGGTCCATGGCCCCGGCCTGGTGGAGACCCATTCTCTTCTACCATAAAACAACCAAGTGCATCCCTTCTATTGCATTCCAGAGCCATGGGGCAAGAGACCCTGGCCCTCGGCTGGGCCCTCGCTGCCGTCCTGGTGCTGCAGACACTGGCTGCGGCCGAGCACTCCCCACGGACCCCACACAGGCGAGCAGAGGTGTTTGCGGACCTCAGCGTCCAGGAGCTGAAGGCTGTGCACAACTTCCTCTGGTCCCGGAAGGAGCTGAACCTGGAGTCCTCCCGAGCACTGACCATGGCCAAGAACTGTGTTTTCCTCATTGAGATGCTGTTGCCCAAGAAGCAAAATGTGCTGAGGTTTCTGGATAAAGGTCAAAGGCGTCCCGCTAGGGAGGCGCGAGTCGTCATCTTCTTCGGAGCCCAGGAGCACCCTAACATCACTGAGTTTGCGGTGGGGCCCCTGCCGTGGGCTTACTACATGCGAGAGCTGTCCCCCAAGCCGGGGTATGAGGCTGCCTGGGCCTCCAGGCCAATCTCCTTGGCAGAGTACGCCCTCCTGAGCCACACCCTGCAGGAGGCCACCAAGCCGCTGCACCGGTTTTTCCTTGACACCACAGGCTTCTCGTTCCAGGACTGCCACTCCCGATGCCTGACTTTCACAGATGTGGCACCCCGGGGCGTGGCCTCTGGCCAGCGCCGCTCTTGGTTCATCTTGCAGCGCTTCATAGAAGGCTTCTTCTTGCACCCCACTGGGTTGGAGCTCCTCGTGGATCACGGAAGCACGAACGCCCGGGACTGGACGGTGATGCGGGTCTGGTACAACGGGAGGTTCTACCAAAGCGCGGAAGAACTGGCACAGAAGTATGAGGCAGGAGAAGTGGACGTGGTGGCCCTGCAGGACCCACTTCCCAAGGGCAAGGAGGAGGAAGAGAGCCTCGAGGAGCCACCCCTCTTCTCCTCCTACACACCACGTGGGCACTTCACCCCTCCCATCACTGCGAACGGCCCCCGCCTGGTCCAGCCCCAAGGCCCCCGCTACAAACTGCAGGGCAACACCGTGCTCTACGGGGGCTGGAGCTTTGCCTTCAGGCTGCGCTCCTCCTCCGGGCTGCAGGTCCTGAATGTGCACTTTGCGGGTGAGCGCATAGCCTATGAGGTGAGCGTGCAAGAGGCCATAGCACTGTATGGGGGACACACACCTGCAGGCATGCAGACCAAATACATGGACGTGGGCTGGGGCTTGGGCAGCACCACTTACGAGTTAGCCCCTGGCATCGACTGCCCAGACACAGCCACCTACCTGGATGCCTTCCACTATTACGATGCTGATGGCCCTGTGCGCTACCCCCGGGCCCTCTGCCTCTTTGAGATGCCCACTGGGGTGCCCCTTCGGCGGCACTTTGATTCCAACTTCAGCGGTGGCTTCAACTTCTATGCGGGTCTCAAGGGACAGGTGCTGGTGCTGCGAACTACATCAACGGTCTACAATTACGACTATATTTGGGACTTCATCTTCTACCCCAATGGGGTGATGGAGGCCAAGATGCATGCCACCGGCTATGTGCATGCTACCTTCTACACCCCCGAGGGGCTGCGCTATGGCACCCGCCTGCACACGCACCTGATCGGCAACATTCACACCCACTTGGTGCATTACCGCATTGACCTGGACGTGGCAGGTAGGACTGGGCTGGGGAGGACCTTCCCGGCCAAACACTGGAATCCACGCAATGACCTACACTCTCTGGAGATGTGTGAAAACTCCCCTGGAGGCAGCAAACCAGGAGAATCTGTGTAGCTGTGAAACCTGCAGTGCTGGAAATCTGTGTGCCCTGAAAACAGGGACAGGGGCTAGTGCCTGGGGGTGAGGGGGGTAAGGACCCTATCCTTGCCCCGGTGCTGGTTGACCCCCTAGAGGGGTGGAAAGGTGTATGTGGGCCAGGGGGGTGTAAGCGGGCACTGGGTGGCACCATGAAGTGGACGCAGTGTCCTCCAAGAGTGCTCATTGTGTCTCTTGGATTCATGATGTCACCACAAAACATGGTATGGGCGGAATGAACAGAACTTGGCCTGGCATCAAGTCACGTGTCAGAACAGGCTCCCAGGACCAGATGGGTGGCTTCCCCTGCTCAGCCCCATTTACCTGGTGGGTACAGAGGGTGCTAGACCCAGTCTCCGCCTAAGCAAGGTGAGCAGTCCCTTCTCCAGGGCACAGCAGCAGCACACAGGCTGGGGGCTCAGCCCTCAGGATCCGCTGCCCGGAGGCATGCAGCCGCCCGACCACCTCCTCGAGTTCCTCTGTGGTTCTCTGTTTTTGATCCCTTCCTTCCACCCTATGGCTAGCTCAGCGCATACCCCAACCCCGTCTTCACCCCAGAAGGTTTGCTGTTGGGTGTGATCTGGGTGGAGATGCCAGTGCAGAGGAGGATGCTTCCGTTTAGGGGGCTTGGCTCCCATTCTCTTCCCTGCACACCTGTAGGCACCAAGAATAGCTTCCAGACCCTGCAGATGAAGCTGGAAAACATCACGAACCCCTGGAGTCCAGGACACCGCATCGTCCAGCCGACCTTGGAGCAGACACAGTTCTCCCGGGAGCGCCAGGCGGCCTTCCGCTTCAAACAGACGCTGCCCCAGTACCTGCTTTTCACCAGCCCCAAGGAGAACCCCTGGGGCCACCAGCGCAGCTACCGCCTGCAGATCCACTCCATGGCCCATCAAGTGCTGCCCCCAGGCTGGCAGGAGGAGCAGGCTGTCACCTGGGCCAGGTGAGGGGTTCCTGGAGGCTGCAGGGCTAGAGGCTCCCTCAAGGTCCCTGAGTCTCCCTGTGTCCGTGTGTCTGTTTCTGGCTTTAAGATCTTGAGTCCATGTGGTGGAGCATCTAGGTGTGTGCGTGCTTGTCATACATGTGTGTGTGTGTTCTGGGTGCGTGGCCCTGACTGGGGAGGAGAGCGTGCTGTGCATGGGGACCTCAGGCCAACGCCCAGGGCCTGGTCTCACCTTTGAGGGAAGGCAGGAGCTTTTCCCAAGACACTCCTGGGAGGGGCTGGGAGGCCCCCAGCACCCAGAGCCACCTGGTTTCTCTGCCCGGGCAGGTACCCCTTGGCGGTGACCAAGTACCGGGAGTCCGAGCTATTCAGCAGCAGCATCTATAACCAGAACAACCCCTGGGACCCACCTGTGGTCTTTGAGGAGTTTCTTCACAACAATGAGAACATTGAAAACGAGGTAGGGGCCCTGCCTTCTTCCAGCCCCAGTCCAATCCCAGGATCTGTGCCAGTCCTAGGAGGGTGTGGAGAGCAGGCTCAGTAGTCTAGAGGTGCCCATTCCTTCACAGTGGAGCTGGGGGCTTGCCCACCGCACCCCTTGGCCCTCAGCACAGTCCCCCTCTCTCCCACAGGACTTGGTGGCTTGGGTCACAGTGGGCTTCCTGCACATCCCCCACTCCGAGGACATCCCCAACACGGCCACTCCAGGAAACTCCGTGGGCTTCCTGCTCCGGCCCTTCAATTTCTTCCCAGAGGACCCCTCCCTGGCCTCCAGAGACACCGTGATTGTGTGGCCCCGGGACAATGGCCCCAACTATGTCCAACGCTGGATCCCCAAGGAGGACCAGGACTGCTTGGTGCCCCCCACATTCAGCTACAATGGAACCTACAGGCCCACGTGAAGGGCTCCCTGCCTCCAACTCACACTTCCTAGAAGCCAGAGGGATGGACAGTCAGCCCTCCCCACGCACCAGGCTCAGCTCCGTGTGCTGCTGCTCCAGACACGCCCCCGACCCAAAAGGAGACCACCCGCCTGGTCATCGACTGAACAGGCTTCCCCCACTGCCACCTGGCGTCCAGAGCCCAAGGACGGCTTTCCTCCATCACTTCCCACCCCTGCCTGGCTCACGGGAGCCTGAGCAGAGGAGCAGGGGGGGAGAGCCAGCGACCCTGACCGTCCCCAGGCCAGGACCCTTGGACAGGGGCTCAGGCTGGACTGGGAGCAGAGGAAAACTTTGAATTGGATGTCAGATGTTTCAAAGTTATTTAATGTGGCTGTTTAATGACATAATTAAAAAGCGATGATAGAGTCAGCTCCCAGGGTCATCAAGGGCAGGATGGAAGGCCCAGCTGGACATGGGTAGTGGGAACAGAAACCCTGGGGTACGTCACACAAGGACCCCTGAATTCAGGGAATTGTTGCCTGGCGATGAGGGTGCTAAGAAGCTGGCAGCGTCCAGGCATTCCAGAGATGCGCTAGCAGGAAACACTTCCAGCCCAGGACCAGGGGGCAGAGAGGAAAGAGGCGCTCCCAGACCAGGGAACAGATTCCGCGGGGGAAGTGGGCCCCTGTGCGCCTGTCTGCGACCCGAGGAGGAGGCAGAGTCAGACCCGCCCCCTCCCCGCCGGCCCCGCCTCCCTGGCCGCCCACTGCGGGACCAGCAGCCCGGGAGACACAGGCCTGTCCCCAGAGATGGAACAGAGGAGGGGAGGGTAAGGAAGGGTCTCAGCATCAGCACAGCAGGCTAAATGCAGCAGGTGGACGGGGGGGGGGGACCTCCATCTCCACCTTGCACCTCACCAAGCTCAGATTGTTCAGTAAATTGGCCAATAGCCATGGTGGCCCCCAGGAAACAGGACCAGTGGTGCTCAGACAATGCCAGAGTGGTCTGGACCCAAAATCCGTGGGGTTAATCTCCGGGAGGAGGACCCCCGACCATACTTTTTGGGGTGGTCAGAGTGCCCCACCCATGTCATGGCTGTGTCCTGTAATTTGCCTCCCATGTGGCTGGTGGTCCTCTGGCAACTCACAGACCCAGAATATAGGGGCAGCGACACCCTCAGCGCTGCCTGCACATTTCTCTGTGTATTCGGTTCGCAGAGGTGGTGAATGTGCCCAAGAGGGAGACCCCTGTTATACACACCTCCACCACCCAGCCCTGGCAGAGGCGCAGACCCTGGGAAGGGGTGGCGGGGCCTATGCATTTCCCCAGGATGGGGCCAAAGAAAAGCTGGCAGATAACCCCCATACCAGGCTTGGCAAAGCTGGGGTGGGGGGCAGTGGCAGGAGAAGCAAGGGGCTGGGCTCTGAGAGGGGTCCCTCCTTGCAGAGGACCACCAAGATCCCAACAGGTAAGCTCCATTGCATTCCCCCCCCACCCCCCAGGCAAACAGCTCCCGGTGCCTAAGCAGACAGAGAAAGCCATGGGAGAACCAGATTGCTGGCCTAAGAAAGGGGACGCTAGGACACTGGGGAACCCAGACCCCATTGCAGGTGGTGGCCTTTCAGGAGGGGTGGACACTAAGGCAGGGCCGCAGCACTAGGGGAGCTTGAGAAAAACACAACCACCTTGCCTGGTGCACAGAAACCCCTGACTCAGAGCCAACAGGTACTAGGATTTCTTTAAGAGTTATTTCATTTTGTCATTCTAAGTATAAAAAGTATGAAGAGTCACACATCAAGGGCTTCCAGGTGTCTGGGTTCTGATCCCAGGGAAGTAGGACTTTAGCCCGGCAGCCCAAGGGCAGGAGCTGGGGGTAAATGCTGCACAAATACCCTGAGACCCAGTTTCTCTGGCCTTTGGGTGACAGCTGACTCGGTCCCTCCTCCAAGCCGTGTGGTGCACAGCTTCCTGACTGGGGTGCATTTCATGCCCCCCAGATCTCGTTTCCTCTGTCTGCTCTATCTTCTCAATACCCACTGCTCCAGTGCCCTTGCCCTGGGGCCAGTCTGTTGCCCTCTGGCTCTCCTCCCACCTCACCCCAGTCTTTCAGGGAGAAACCAAGGCCAGACGTCAACCTGCTGAACCCCGCCACTGCCCGTGCGGCACGGACCTCCCCAGACACACGCCGCGGAAAAGGCAGGTGTTTCATTTGGGTGCTGAGGCACAAGCTGGGGAAGTCACCTTTCTGCTCTTCTGGGCTTCTCCCCACTGTCTCACCTTAGCCACTTAGGGCCACGCTAATTACAAAGGCCACCGTGGTGACACAGTGTCGGCGCTGAAAGGTGATCCGGCCACTTGGTACAGAGTGGAGCCCAGAGAGGGAAGACTGGCACCAGTCACACTGTCGGCGGGAGACCGGGAGTGACCTGTGTGCCCAAGGGCAGGGGGCCTTCCAGCAAAGCTCTGGAATTTCTAAGACTCCAAGGCTTGTTTTTTGATGTCTGAACTCTGCTTTTGACATTGTTGGCCATTTGGGCTCGTGCCGGCAGTCAGCAGAAGGAGACTAGTAAATCCGCCCACGCGAGCGCCCTTTGCCCGGGGCTCCCACAGCCCCCTCCTTCCCCCCATCCCTCTGCTGCAGGCTGCTGCCAGGTCAGCCTCCCTTGGCGTTCATTTCCAGCTCAGCCAGGCAGTGAGCCATCTCCCCCTCTCCTCTCCTGCTTTAACCATTGCTCTAAAAGCAAAGACTGCGGAATGAGAGGTCACATGGAGCCCTCTATTTAGTCCAGAAATTCTCACCCTGGGGGAGGGGTCGCCCCACTGACAGGGGTAGCTAAGCAGCCCCCGCTGGGTTCTGGGAGCATGCCTGGGCTGCGAAGCTGAAGAAGGTTGGGAATTCTTGGTGTTTTCAGAGGCCCACTGACATTCAGGGCTCTGGAGCACTCATTGTGTCGCCTGCTAAAAGATGACTTGGGGCCGAGGTCAAATGAGCCAGCCGGGGTGCAGGCCGCCGGCCAGCTTCTGTGTTGTGAGGTTGGCGAGAGGAATGCTGTCGGCCATGTGTCCACCAGGTGGCGCAGCACACCGTAGCCATCAGCGCCATCAAGGCAGCTGAGGTTTATTCTCAGATGAACACAGCAGGGACTGGAAATGCACTCAGGTGCAAGGCTGCAGACTGACCACATACCGCAGAAACAGAAACATAATGTTTTCATTTGGACTAAGTTCAGCTGAATGTAACAGAAAAATACAACAGTGGCTTCAACAAGAGAGAAGTTTTGTTTCTATGTAAAAGGCAGCCCAGAGCTGGTATAGGACCTCCATGAAGGTGTCCGAGATGCAGCCTCCTTCCTGCTCACCACAGCCACCTAAGATGTGGCCCTCAGCTTCCGAGTCCAAAGTGGCTGCTAGAGCTCCAGCTATCGCATCTGACTACCAGGCTGTGAGACAGAGAAAGGGAAAGGCATGGCCCCACACTCCAAGGAGCTTTCCCAGAACACAGAGCAGCCTACTTACAACTCATTGGCCAGACACGAAGGTGGGGGCTGGAGTCTTTCACTTGAGCACTACTACCTTCAAATAATTTCAGGGTTCAGTTTGGAAGAAGAATGTGAGAATGGAGTGCTCCAAGCAACTAGCAATGTTGGCCACATACTACATGCCTCTGGACCGAGCATATTTCCACCCCCTGGCAACTGGGATGACTGTGGCCCCCTCACTGCCTCCCCTTCAGCTGATATGACTGCCACGCCCAGATTCTCCCACACTCCAAGAGGTGCACTTTTCCCTGAAGGTCCTGTGTGAACCTCCCGTCCGACATGTCATCCTGCCCAGCGCACCACATGCCTGCCCCCTGCAGCCACCTGCGCTGCCCCCTGTGCTCCTCAGCTTGCGGATTCCAACACCGTGTCCCTGTCACCCAGCCACTAACCAGGGACTCATCCTAGGCATCACTCCCCCCACACGGCCACCCCATCTCTTTATGCTCCAGACCCCATTTTCCTGAAATTTCCTGACCCATCCCACCCATTTCCTGCTTCTCACCCCAGGCCCGAGCTGACCCTGAGTCTCACCTCCGTCAGACCATCCTCGACTTGGCTTCCAGAGAGGTCACTCCGAAATCCAAATCAAACCATGTCGCCCACCTGATCAAAGCTTCAGCAGCTCCCACTGTCCTCGGGGGAAAATCTGAACTTCCACATGGCTTCTCAAGGCCCTTGGGACATGGCCTGTCCTTACATCCTCCTCCTTAAACACTCCTTACTGAGTATTTACTACCATGTGCTCATTCCAGTGCCAACACCTCTCATCCTAACCCTCTGAGGTGGTGGGTGAGAGTGACTATTACTCAGCAAATATTCACACTCCCCCAGAAGGTGCTTCCCCACGCCAGAGTGGGGCTTCCCCACATGACTTGCTTCGGCCAATGGGACGTCAGTAGACAGAACATAAACAGAAGCATGTGATTCCCTGGCACGGTTTGGTTCCTTGCATGCTGTCCAGAAACCCAGGGTAAGAGAGCTTCCTCCAGAAAGCCTTCAGCCTGGGTCCCAGGGCAAACACAGGTAGATCACATCTGAACTCAGTCAAACCCAGGTTACCCCCAGCCCCAAGCAGAGAGGTCCAGCCACACCTGTCCTGGATTAGCCCAACTGCAGTTGGAGGGTTTAACCCCGTGAGTGTGAGAACGGATACAGGTTCTGCCCTCACCCGCTGAGTTTGAGGAACACTCGTTATGCAACATGGTGATGATAATAGCTGACTCCTAAAGGTAGGGATTATTAGCCCCATTTTCTAGCCATCCCAAAACTTGTCACCTCAGGCCCTTGGCATCTCCTGTTGCCTCTAAGTCTGCCCCTCATGGCCCTTTACCTAGCTGCCTCTGCCCCGTTCTTCAGGTCTCAGTTCAAATGGCCTTCGCGACAAGGCTGGTCTGTGGGAGCCCCCACCTCACAGTCACTAGCACAGTGCTGATTTCTTCCCTCACCCCCACAATGTGAACGCGCCCGTGTGCTTACATCCTCCTCAGCCCTACAGGTGTCTCCCCACCTGGGACACAGCTGCCTGGTAGGGGGCCTTGAGGGACTCCACCTCTCTTTTGCTTTCCCAGCAGCCTGTGCACGCTGCTTTGTTACCCACTTGCCTGTCTGCCCCGCAAGACTGAAGCCGGGGCTCATTTTTACACCCCAGGCCCTGCATCTCCAGGGGCTGCATCTCCAGGGGCTGGAACAGAGCAAGCCCTATACCAATGCTGAATTTCAGGTCTGCTCCCACAGTGCTGGCTCAGTCATGGGCAAGTCACCTCCTTTCTTGAGCAGCTCCTGACTCTCAGGTGGGACCCCACGTTTAAAGATGTCTCCAGAGACTAGACAGCCCCTCTCCACGACATAACTTCCCCACCCCAGCTCCAGCAGGAGGAAGCAAAGCCCTCACAGACCCGCAGCCCTGGTGCTGGCACGTAGCCCATCCAGCCTGCCCTGGCAGCCCACCACCTGACAGTGCCCAATGTCCCTCCCTTCATGAGGGCCAGGTCCCTGTGGGTTCCTTTGACATTAGCGGAGTGTCTCCAGGGCCCTGGCTCTGAACCACACTACGGAGGGGTGTCAAAGCCCCAGCTCAGTGCACATGGCTTAGCGGTAAGCCCCGTAGTCTGAGGAAATGACAAAATCATGGTGAAAATGTAGAAAACCCCTCCCTGGGGGCTTGGGCATGCCAGGAGTGCACTGGGGGCGAGGGGGAGTATACCAGAGACCTGAATCTAACATATACGGCAGAGGGGGCCCGGCAGGGAGGGAACAGCTTGAGCAGAGGCCCAAAGAAAATAAACACTGTACTCTGAGCAGGGACCTGCAGCCGTCCACGTGACCTGTAAAGAGATGGACCTTGGGGTCTGCTCCCCGCAGCGCGGAGGCGTGATGGGATCTGTAATTGTTCCAGGTCATCGTGTGACCGCCAGGACAGCGGGTTTGGGAGGAAAGAGAATGGAGGCAGAGAGATGAGGTAGAACTCTGAGAATTCATGCCAGAGATGATAAGACACTAAATCAAGGCAGTGGTGGCAAGGTTAGAAAAAGAGGCAGATTCCAGAATAATCCAGGAGGTGAAACACTGGGGTGTGTTGATGGGTGAAGAGAAGGAAGGAGAGGGAGCAGCTTGGGGGGCTTCAAGCTTGGGTGCCAGGGTGGTGCCAGCACCCCAGCAAGGGACCCAGGCTGGGGGAGGGAAGGGGACCTGGGGCTGAGTAATGGGGAGCAGGGACAGGGCAGTGGGAGACACAGGACCAGGGGAATGAGAGGTGGGGGGACCTGGGGAGAGCTCATCTGAGGCCGGGTCAGAGAGAGGGGGAAGTGGAAGGAGATTGGAAGGAGGGGCCAAAGCCGGATGTGGAGACAGAGAAAATGGGAGACAGACAGACAGAGGGGCAGAGACAGAGACAGAGACAGAGAGAGGCCAGGCGTGCTGGCGCAGGCAGGGCACGTACAGCCCTCCCTCTGCCCTCCCAGGGACACATCTTTCTTTCACGTGCCACCTTCTCCTTCAAGCCTCTCCTTCCAGTCCCTCATTTCCTCCAATAGCTGTCATTTTGCATTACTCAGGACCTTTGTCAAGTTGCAAGTGATGAAAGCCCAGCCTGAGCAGGTGAGGAAGAGACGAGCTGCGAAAAGCTGTGCGGCCAGAGCAGCTGAGCCCCTGGCTCCAGGGCCTGGACCACCAGAGGTCAGTGCCTGGCCTGGTGCCAGAGCCCCGGGCCGCAGAGCTCATCCTCACATGGTGGGGACACTGCAGGCCCCAGCCTGAGGTGGGTGGTCCTGTGCCCCCTCCGCCTCCCTGTCTCCTCCAGGCTGGGGGCTCCTCTGCTCCTTGCAACCTGCTGTCACCCCCTCCTTGCTTCTCAGTCCTGTTTCCCTCTAGATTCTGAGGCGCTCACACACTTATACCACGTGTTTGTTTGGCAGTGACACTGAAGGTCCCCATGGTCACCGATACCCAGGGCCACAAAAGTGCGGGTCTCGGCAGGGTGTGTCCAGCGCCCAGCCCCGGCCCACCCCTCCACGCGGGGGCTGCAGGGCTCTGGCCCTCCTGAGGCAACCAAGACAGCACAGGCTTTCCTGGCAGCCTCGCCACAGCTGAGTCACGCAGAGGTTTTTTGTTTCCATAAAACATGTTTTAAAGATTATAAAAGTAATCACACATCCTCACTGGAGAAAAATTTGAAAACACAGAAAAATATGAAAGTTATCATTAAAAATCATCTATAATCTCTCATTTCGATATATTTCTCTTCTGCCTTTTACTTGCTCAGATTTCAAAACATTTTTAAACAATGTTGACTTAGTCTGTATAAAGCTTCACTTACCCTTTTATCAATAACATTTTGCATATCATTAAAAGTTCTGTGAAAATACTACTTTTAACATGGTACTGAGATTCCTCTCCTGGGTTCCTACTGCAACAGCTGACAGCAACGCCTCTCTGCTGATTGCTTTGTGGATTGCTTCATTTAACAACCCCCGTGTGGCTTCCCTAGTGAGCAAGCAGTTATTTTCCCCACTGTACAAATGAGGAAACCGAGGCTTGGAGAAGCCAAGTAACTTGTCATAGTGACACAGCTAGTAAGTGGCAGGTCCCCGTTTTGAACCCAAACAGCCTGACTCACAGCCAAGTTCTCTCATACCCGCATCTCACAGGCATGCCAGGCAATGTCTGTGAGTAACAGGAAGGCGTCATCACCCTCCACCAGCACTGAGCTTTGTCCGTCCAGCACAGTGATGGAGGGGGCTTCCCATGAGCATAGCTAAAATGTATATATATATTCCCATGAGCGTACAGGTAAAACCCCATTTGACTTAAAGAACCTGTAAGTCATGAAGTTGCAGTGTGGAGCCAAGGGCTGAGGTGCAGCTATGCCATGTGGGCTGGGGGCATGGGGACAGACAGCCCTGCACCGCACAGAGCCGCACAGTCATTCAGAAAACTAGAATTTGAAGGGAATCACCTCAGCTTTTCACAGCTGCGTATCGAACCCTGCAACACATCACACTTAATGGAGAAACATTTCCGTTAAGACTGGCAAGAAAATAAGGATGCCGATTAGCACTGCTATTATGTAGCAAAGAACCGGAGGTCCTGGCCAAGACTATACAACAAGAAAAAGAAAGAAGAGATGTGAGGATTGGGAGGAAAGAGATAAAAATGTCATTATTTGGGGACAATATGATAATATACATAGAAATCTGAACAAATGATTGGAATTAATAAGAGTGTAATTGGATGGATGTAAGATCAGCTTACAAAATTCACTAATACTTTCCCTATACCCCACTAACCTCTGAGGATATATAACTGAAAATAGTATAGCATTCATAATAAAAACAAAAGCAACAAATGCCTGAAAATATAACCACAACAAAAAGTAACAAAAAACAAAAAACAACAGAGGAAATTTTTATCTTCTATTAAATGAGATCAAAAAAGATCTAAATACATGGAACAATCCAAGTTGTTGGGTGGGACAATTTAACATAAAAAATATCAGTTCCAGCCAAGTATTATCACTGTTGTAATCCTGATCACATTCTAACTGTACTTGTTTAGGAACTCAAACTTACTCTAAAATATATAAAGAAGAATAAAAGTTCCCAAATTACTAACATGATTTAGAAGAGAGGGTCAAAGAGAGATTGGTCTTATCAAATATAAACACACACACCAAGGCCGTAGCAATAAAACTGTGAAGTGCTAGCGCCATAAACCAAAATGGAAGACTCAGCCTCAGACCCACGTGTACGTGAGAGCTTTGTGATGGGAGAAGGCACCACATGTCAGTGTAAAAAGAAGAACTTATTCAGCAAATGATCGTGGGGAAAACTAATACTCTGTATTGGGGGGAGCAAGAGGCTGGGTTCCTACTACACGCCATATGCACAGGGGGTTCTGGGTGAATTGAAGATTTAAGTGGGAAAGGTATAAATGCTAAATAAAGCTAATAGGAAAAAAGTGTACAAGAATATGTTTGATACCTGGGGTTGAATTCAGGGAAGATTTTAAAATAAGACCTAAAAAACACAAGCTATCAGTCGAAACTTGATGTTTTCACTTTACCACAATTAAGAACTCTGTTCAAAAGGAACAGACAAAATTAACATACTGACACCCAATTGGAAAAAGACATTCCCAACATCTGAAACTGACCAGGCATGAATAGAACATACAAGAAAGGAAAGCCATAAAAGAGCAGCTCAAAGGCCTAACGGGAAGCCCGGGAAGACCAAATGCTTAAACAAGCACATGCAGAGTTGCTCACATGCTGACAATCAGAAAAATCAAAATTACAGCGACATATACTTGAGTCCCATCAGAATGGAAAACATAGAAAAGTGTATACAATGGGCAGCTGTCATACACAGCTGTCCAAAATCTCTTGAAGGCTTCTGCACAGTGTGAATATTGTCTTCCTCATGTTGGGTGGGTGAGGGGAACTGTACGTCCACGCCTTGCTTGTTAGGAAATGGACATGGGATTTAGTCTCCACTAACCGCTGACAGCCTAACAAAACTCAGATTTGACCTAAGTTGTGAGAGGAGGAGGTGAAGTGCGGAGCTCCCATGGAGCTCCCATGCCTACCGTGGCAGACGACGTGGCTTCCTGCTTGGGGAAGTCCTGATTAGGGTGGAGGCATGACGTGGAATCATTCTTGGAAGCTCATTCTTGAGTCTGTTCCTTCTAAGTTCCCTGACTCTGTGATCTACCTAATACCCTTAATAAATGCCTTTCTCCTTAAACTAAATAGAGAGGATTCTGTTATTTGCAACTAATAACCCTGATCAATAGTCACCTCTACCAGGTGTTAATAAGAATTCATTTAGTCAACAAATATCTACCGCATGCCTGTTAGGTAGGTAAAGTCCGTGCTACTTGGAGCTTCTACCTAATCTGTAGATATGGTAAAGAAATAAACAAACATACATAAAATGTCAAGCAGTGGTCCCAGCTATGGAGAAAAGCCAAGAAGGAAAGTGATGGGGTTGCTACTTTATCTAGGTAGGTCAGGAAGTGTTCTTTGACAAGGTGCCCTTTGCGCAGAGGCCCAGAAAGGTAAGGGGGTCATGTGGCCGCCTGGAGGAAGGGCACCCCGTGTGACAACGTGGCTCTTGTTGTCCCGAGGATATTATGCCAAGTGCCATAAGCCAATCATAATAAGACAAATACTGTACGCGTCCACTCATGTGAGGAGTTGACAGTTCTTATAGCTACATCAGGGCCCCTCTGAAACTAGAGAGTTTAGGAGGACAAATCAGTGAATGGCGAGTTACAAAATGGATTCCCACATAAAAACTGTATGCTAACATCACCCTAACATACATTAGGGAAACGTAAGTCAAAACTACAATGAGCTACCATGACGTACCCATTAGTAAAACCAGAAAACGAGTGTCGGTGAGAATGTGGAGAAATTGGCACCCTGTGCTCTGCTGTGGGAGTAGAAACTGGAGCGACTGCCGTGGGAAACAGAATTCCCGTATGACCCAGCAGTTCCTCTTCCGGGTAGATACCCGAAAGAACTGAAAGCTGAGTCTCTAAAAGGTATTCGTACCCCCACATTCACAGCAGCGTAGTTCACAGTGAGCTGAAACGTGGGGAAGCCAGGTGTCCATCCGTGGGTGAGTGGGTAAGCACACTGTGGTCTGTCCACACCAGGGAGTGTCATTCAGCCTTAGTGAATGACAAGATGTCAAAATATCAGAAATCCCGACACCTGCTAAATGGGTGACCTTGAAGACATTATGCCAAGTGAAATAAGCCCAGCACAAAGACAAATTACATATGATTCCACTTAGAGGAGGTGCTTGCTGTAGTCAGAGTCACAAACACAGCAGGCAGAACAGGAGCTGACGGGGAAGAACAGGGAGTTACTGCTGAACAGGGGTAGAGTTTCCTTTTTGCAAGAACAAAAGAATGATGTGGACAACAGTGTGAATGTGCTTAAAACCACTGAACTGCACACTGAAGAATGGTTAAGATGGTAAATTTTGTTAGAGTGTATTTTACCAGGTTTCTTTTTAATGCGAAAATAATTCTCTTTCCTCCCGCCTAGAAAGAAATAAAGAAGAGTTGATGTGCCCGGGACATTGGGAGGATCCTGCAGAGGTGGCAGGTCGGGGGATGGCCCTTGGCCATTTGCCAATGACTGTTTCCTTCCCCTGTGAATGCACGGATTTTGAACACTGTCACCAAGAGAGACTGGTACCCAAGGCCAAGGCATCCAGGTCCCCCAGGACACCAAGGGGAGAGCGCAGAATGTGCTTCAGCTCGTTAGGTTTTACGTCTTACATTGTTGCATTAGAAAGCTTTGCTTGCCTGCTGCTGTTCAATAGCTCTGCGAACAGAGGAAGCCCTCACCGCAGTCCCCCTAATGAGGACAGGGATTGGAATCCACCATCGCAACCATCAATCAGCTTGGGCAGAGCGAGCCTCCATGGAGAGAAGCGTGATGTTACAGCCACAGTGTCCTGCGGACCGATCTTTCCGTCTGCCTCTCCTCAAAAGGGGAGTGGGGCAGAGTGCAGGGGTCCTGAGCAAGGAGCGAGCCCTGCTCAATGGACAGCCGAGCACCACTGAGGGTGGTGTCTGCCTGTCGCTCCACGTACCACTCTTCATTAGAAAATAAAGCGGTTTTATTAAGACAACCCATTCTGACTATTGTTTCCCTTTGAAAGCTCGACCTTTCACAGAGTGCCTTATAACAGGCGATAAAATTGGGCCTAATGTGTGCCTACAAAGGAAATCTCCCCAAAGACTGGTTCTGGAAGGTGGGGTTGGGGGTCTGTTGGCTTCCTAGGACTGCCCTAACAAAGGCCCACACACGGGTGGTTTCACTACAGAAGCTTATTTTCTCACATTCTGGAGGCTAGAGGCCAAGATAAGGTGTCAGCGCGCTGATTTCTTCTGAGGCCTCTCTAACCTGCAGACGGCCCGCTTCAGCCCAGCTCTCGCACAGCCTTCCCTGTGTCTGTGTCCAAATCCCCTCCCTTTGTAAAGCCGCCACTCGGATGAGGACCAGGCCCACCCTGATGACCTTCGTTTACCTTGGTTACCTCTGTGAAGGCCCTGTCCCCAAATACAGTCACATTCTGAGGTCCTGGGGGTCAGGACTCCACATGTGAACTGTTCAACACAAAACAGGAGCTTGGGAAATGTGGTGGGAAGTGGGGCATGTCTCAGAGAAAAGGCCACAATCAAACCACTGCTGAGCCATATTGGGGCCCATAGAAACTAGAGAGTCAGACATGCAGGGGGACAGAACAGTACATGGCAAGTCACAGAATGCAGTCCCATGTGTGTAAAAAACGTTATGTATACATACCTCCGTGGCTATCTACAAGGACACTCACAGCTGTGTAAGCAATGATCATCTCTGCGTGGTGGACATCAGAGTGATTTTTTCTTTATTCTTTACTGTTTCATCTAAATTTTCACAAAATGAGTTATATTTATGATGAGAAAAGAAAACTGAAAGGGATCCCCAGGGAAACAGGTATCAATGAAGAGTATGCTCTCCTGTAAATAGTACAAAGCTCTACCAACTTTGGCCTAAACAGATAGGGGTTTATTTTTCTAACAATGCCACAGGAAAGCAATTCAGGGCTGGTACAGCTGCTCATGGATGTCATCAGGGAGCCAGATCCCCACTGTACCCTTTTTCTCTGACACCCTTGGTATGACTTTTGTCCTCACTGTTCCAAAACGGCTGCTGTAATTCCAGGCCTCACACCCACGCTCTAAGTAAAAAAAAAGAAAGAAGGGCAAAAAGCACTTTCTACTAGTAAGGCTTTACTTTTACAATCCAAAAAGGGAACAGACTCCCCAGGGATTTCCACCTACACTGTATTGACCAAAACTGTGGTACATGGCTGCCTTTAGCTGTAAGGGAATGAGAAAGTAAGTAATTTTAGCTGAACACATGGGACTCAATTAAAAGGCAAATGGAAAACAGGGATAGCAACTGTCAGTGATGCACACTGATTTATGCATCACCAGGGGGGATCATTCTAGCAGGGAAGGGTTGATACTTCCCACCTACAACAGACCAAGACATTAACCAGTCACTAAGTCATTCATTCTCAGCTCAGGGGATCACATTCCAATGACCAGAATTCTGTTTCCCACCAGAACATTCTCCTTCCGAGTCTCAGGGAAGCAGGAAGTAAAATCATTAATCTAAATATTGCTTGATGAACATGGAATCAGATCCAAGGCAAGTGCCCAATCCTGGAGGATATGCCTGTCAGCCGCGACAGGAACTGATGAGCACCCCAGCCCAAGCAGACCAGCTCCCCCATGACCTGTCCATGTGTGTCATTCACAGTCCAGGTCCCAATCCCCCAGCTGCACTGGACAGACATCAACATTCGTCTCTGACTCCCCATTTGGTGGTGTATCTACGGCCAAATCCCCTTTTCTCTTGTCACGCCGTTTCTTTAGCTCCTCTAATGGCATCTCTGGGTGTGTAGCCCAGGCACTCTGTCTCTTACTATTTATATTTGTTTTATTGATCAAGTTTTCAGAGCCTTGAAAGGCCCCCGTTTCCTCTCCACAGAGGTGACCAAGAGTTGACGCTCTACCGGCAACTGAAACCAGCAACTTCAGACCTCCAGTGAGAGCAGCAATGCCACTGCAGTCAACATCTCAAAGCGGGTGCTCTCAGGGGGTCAAAGAGCTGGGGGTCAAGAAAAGGTTGTGGGGAGCAGAGCGTCTGTCTGGCACACTGAGTCACTGTGAGGGGCTGGGCTTACGTAGGACCGATGGATGGGATTTGCAAGTGCAGGCTGAGCCTAATAACTGTCCCACAGAGAAGAGCATCCCCACTCCTGGTCAGAGGTCTGCCCGTCTGGGATGCGATAGAGGGATTTTCATTTTATATGGATTCTATGGAATATTCCAAGAGTAACGACTTTGTATTTACCACTAGCCCTGGTTCTTTCCCACTCTTTTAAAAACAGTTTTTAATGTCTCTATCTTCTTTCCGGTTTCCTTTGTTTTTCTGAAAACTGTAGAAACAACCTTCCTGCCGCCCGCCTCCCTGCCACATCCTCTAGGTGATGCCTGGTCCCCCCCACAGCCCTGGCCCGGGTGTAAAGGTGCGGAAAACCCCTCCCCTGACATTGCAGATGATGCAATGCTGGGATCTGCAAAAGGGGCTGTTATGAGATAATAATCGAGAGGAAAATGGAAAGGCAAAAAGTTGCCATGTTAATGGAATAAAGAACTGAGAAGTGTGAGTCAATAGTTAGCCCTCACCAAATATCCTGGGGCCTGCGTATGGTTCCCGGGATAGGCGTCCGTTGCATTCAGGCGGGGCATGTGGCTCGCTCCAACCAAGGCTGAAAGAGTTGATGTGCCTCTCACAGCTCCGCTTGGCAGCAGCTGTGGAAAGCCTGTGTTGAGAGGACAGTGCCACCCATTCCTGGTCACAGCATGGAATGGGGCCACCTGGATCTGGCACTAACAAAAAATAAGCCTGTGTTATGTTCAGCCTCTAAGGTTTTGGAGTTTGCCTGCTGTGGCAGCTCCCACTGCTTAACCTAACTAATGATTTGCCAAGCTCTTCACGTTTCCTTTATATTTGATTATAAATATATGCAATATACAGGGAGGTAATATTACTCCCATTTTACAGATGCAGTAACTGAGGTTCTGAGACTTCAAGCAACGTCTCCAAGGCCACACACCAGCACATGGTGGAGCTCCTATCTGAACCCAAATCTATCCAACTACAAAGCAAATGTTCCCACCACTCGCTTTCTTAAAAGAGCGCAGTCCCAAATTGATTTTGCTTGTTGGGAATCCCATCTCCATACCTTCCTATTTCCACCAAGTGGGGAAAAGTAAAAGTTAAATCCAATTTTTTAACAAGTTTATAAGGTCAACTTTTGCTAGCCTTGGAATCACCCTAAACTCCAACCTTCATGAACCTCCCACACATATCTGGCCCAAGAAAAAAAAAATTCTTGCTTCAAACAATAATACTTAGATCTACACAAAATCTCCACAAAAACCCATAGCATAAAGAGGAGAGGAAGAATGGCAGGTGAAAGACACTCACCAAAAATGTGCTGCAATGAACAGATGAAAATCATATCCAAATATTTTGCCATGAATTTTTTAAACTTAATGAGGTAACAGCTCAAGAAAGAAATGGTGAGAAAACAGAAGGATATGAAAAGGGAACTGGCAAAACCCAGGAAAGGGTGGAATCAAAAAAGTCATCACAGAAATGAAGATAAAAGTGGAAGCTGCCCAAGAGAGAACAGACATCTCTGAATACAGAAAGGGACAAAGAGGGCATAAATTAGAAAGGCGAGCAAAATACACCTGTGGTGACAGACGCCAAGACCCACATGGTTCACAGTGCTGCTCAAGAAATAAACTGTGTCCCAAGCTGAGGCTCCACACAAGAGCGACAGGCAGGCGGTGGGGATCTGGCCTTGGGCTGCTAGGGATGAGGGCACGAGGGTCAAAGGTGACAGACTGGTTGCTGTCATGGAACTGAGAGGCTCCCTTGTCGTGAGGTGGATGGGTAGCTGGCACAAGGCGAGTGGGTCACTGGGAGAGTGTTGACGATGGTGCAGGACAGTGAGGACAGACTGACAGCTGTGACATGTGGAGAATGCGCAGCCATACCAGGCTGCCTCGGGGCCCAACATCAGAACTTCAGCATGTGATCACCAATAGGATTAAAGTGCCTGGAAAAGCCCCTCAAATCCTTTAAAAATGATACAGAATAGCAAATGGCCCATTAATCAGGCACAAAACCCTGTCAATGAGCTGAAGGGCTTCTCCCGTGTTCACCACGCAGCAGGTCAAACGTGCTGAAGATGTAAGACAACACCCCGAAGTGAGGGTTGGAACAGAGCTGATCTTGTTGTCTGAATGGACTGGTGAGAGGTCGGCTTTGCAGGGAAGGTATGATTATACCCATTCTACTTGTAAGTCAGAAAAGTTCCTTGGGCTATTTCTAGACCCCTGAGAATCTGGCCACCGCCCCGGGTAGGAACAAGGACACTGAACTGCGTACATGCAGTTAATTAAACAACCAGTGCGGAGCCTGGACCGAGCAATGTGACTGATTTGCTCCGAGCCACCGAGTGAGTGCCTGTAGGCAATAGAATAATGGCCCCAGACGGACGGAGGAAATTTATAGCTCTTGGCACCTATTCTGACTCGTTTCCTTCTCTGCCTGTGTGAGGGTGTCAGGCTTTTAAAAAGCAGCTCATTTATAGGGATGCAATGGTCAGAATAGGGAGTAGAGAACAATCCTTCTCTTCTGCTCTCTACCCACTGTGTCCAGAGATAGCAGGCTTCTCTTTGACAGCACTTCAGGCTGTCAGACCTCCTAAAGGACAGCAGGGAATTAAGCTCTCTCTGGACCAAACTTTGTCCCCAGCCTTCTGCAAGAGTTTAGCCCAAAGGAGACATCCAGGGGCACAGTGGGACCTCAGGAGGAGCCCTGAGCTGACTGGAGGGTGCCAGTCACCCGACCCTGACTGCCTAATGTGGCACACGTCTCTCATCCGATGTCAGAGATGGGAAGAGCTGTGCTTAACTGTTCTGATTCTCTTCTTCTGGAGACATTTTTATTTCTCTTTATCTAGGAAATCCTCCTATTATATATTTGTCTAACCTAACACCCCACTATTGGATTGAATAGTGTCCCCTGGCAAATCTACATTCACCACGTACCTGTGAATGTGGTTTTATTTGAAAATAGGGTCTTTGCACATGTGACCGAGTTGACGAGGGCCTATGGGATTGGGTGGGCCTGAAACCAATGACTGGTGTCCTAGTGAGAAGAGAAGAGACACGGACACACACAGGGAGCATGCCACGTGAGGACGGAGGCTGGCTGGAGCCATGCCACCACAGCCAGGGGCTTCCAGCTGCCACCCGATGCCAGGAGAGGCACGCAGGACTCTGCCCTGGACCCTTCAGAAGGAGCCTGACCTGCCAGCACCTTCAGGCTTCTGACCTTCAGAACTGGGGGATAATGTACTTGCGTTGTTTTAAGCCTCCAAGTTTGCGGCCCGTTGTGCTGGCAGCCCTAGGGAATTTAATACTACTCCTAAAGCTTTATGATGTTTGCATAGTATGTGTCCTTTGGACACACTGCCCTGGATACCACCAGGTACATATTTACACTGAAAATTTCTTAACAACCCAATTAATTAAAAAGGAGATGAATAGTAATGGCACATAGTTGGGTTTTTTTTTTTTTTGATATACCCAAATCTCCACATAAACAGAGAACACAACTAGAATAGCAAAGCCAAAACCTCTAGGCTTCTACAATCAAAACGCTGACATCTACAATCAAAATGCTGACAACGCATCCCACAAACCCAAAACATGCATATTTAAGGACTAACTGCTAATAAATTCAGGAACAGCAGGACATAAACACATGTTCAGGAGGAAGATGAGGAAAAACTGCTGGAAAAGAATCCAAATCCATCAGGTCAGATCAATAGAAGCAAAGGGAGAAGTTAATTTGTCCAGTTAGTAGTGGAGAAGGAGGTCTGAGGAGACAGATCTCAGAGCAGGAGGCCCTCCCTGTATTTCATAAACCTTTGTGAAAGGAGAAGAAATGAGAGCTCTAGAACCATCAGGTTCAAAAAGCTACCTTGCCCAACCTTCCCTCTGGAAGTATAAAAAATTCATTTTACTTGAACATGAGCAGCTGAAAGGAATTTCACTCAAACATCACAGCTGAGTTGAGAGAAAAGTGATAAGAAACAGAATAGAACCGCAGCCAAGGAAGGTCCACCAGGATGGGTGGTGGCACACGTGGCCAGAACACGTTTAGTGAAAGCTGGTCACTTAATATTTCAAATGAGCTAAAATAAATAAAACAATAAAGGCTAGAACATCATGAGTCAGAATGGAAGGGCTCAGAAAGCTGATTGAAGGACAGGAGAGTCAGATATGAAATGAAAAGCACCTCGGAAAGGAAGGCTAAGCTAGAAGAATTACAAATGCAAATCAACACCATGGATAATGTCTTAAGTAGAGTAGAAGATGACGAAGGAAAATGTCTCACTCAAAAGGAATAAGAAAATGGAAAGAGTTCAAGAGAAAGTAACAGGAAATAGACAAAGATCAAATATTTATATAATAGGAATCCTCAAGAAGATCAAAGCTATTAAACATAATAATTATCGTTTAGGACTGTCTTGCCAATGAGTTTCAGGCCCAGGCAAGTTCACTATGGATTCAATAAGACCAAAGAATGACAGTGGAATGTTCTTGGGGTGAAAGGGTCATACCCAACTTCATTCCCACGGTGGCAGGTCAGTCACTAGAGTCCCGTCCACGCAAAGTGAGTCTGCAGGCAGCAGGCCAGTCTCTGCCTCTGGGCCTGTCTGCCCCCACAGCTGTCTCAGTCTCTGTCCTCGGCGCTGCCACCACTCCAGTCCCATCTCTGCTCTCCTGCAGCCTTGCAGCTCTGCCACCGTGTCACCCAGAGCACTGGGCGGAGCTCTTTATATAGAGTCAATAACAAGGTATTGCCCACATGTGTGTGGTGAGCTAGCCAATCAGGGCCAGGTGAGAATCCTGGCCACAGGAGCCTTCACTTTATCCACAAGGACATTAATCCTGAAATAAAAATACTTGAAACTGCCCTCAGTGGGCACGCTGTTCATATGCCCTATACTAGTACCCATGCTAGTAGAACTGTTGGACTTTAAGGAAGAAAAATACATTTGGAGGTTGGTTAAATAACCCAAGTCTCTTAAAAAGGAAAGAATATCATACTGCATTTAAACTTTTCAGTAGCCACACTGCATGGCAGCAGACAGCGGAATAAAATGTTTAAGATGCTCAAGGAAAGAAAATGTGAGCCACAAGGACTGCAGACAGACTGCTGTTAACATTCAAGAACTCAGAGACCATTACTCTCATGAGCTCTTACTAAAGAATCTGCTGGAAAACAAGCTTCCAACAACAAAAATGCCTGGAAACATATTAATATAAGGACGGGCAGCAAGTGGTGATGGTAAGGGAGATCACAGGGCAGGGAAAGGCTGGGTTCTGATGCTGTAGGTGGAAGGCAACTACCCAAAGGGGGAAAGGGGGGGAGCAGGGAGGCACATGAGAAGCGCAGCCAGCTTGGGGACCCCTGATAGGCAGAAACAGGCAGTACAGAGTCTTGCTTCCATCACTAGCTGGAAGAGAGAGTGAGCAGGAAGAAGGTACTAGCACTAAATGCTGCTCCTACAGGCAGCTAATGAGAAAATAGGCAGGCACGGGAAACCCAAAGTACCATGTGCTCACTAGGACCGTGGGTCGCTGTCCTGAGAACTCATGAAGTAGATCCCACCGAGAACTACATACGATCAACCTGTGTGACAGACTAATCACACCAGCGAATGTGATCAGGCTTAATGCACATTAAGAGAAAAGAATATTCAGATTGGCCCAAAATCTAATACCATGCTACGTATCAGAGACACTCCTACTACAAAGAGATTCAAAAAGGTTACATATGAGAAGACAGAAAAATCTTAGAGCAATTATAGATAGAACAGGCAAAAACAAATAAAAATGAAACATGGATCACTATCTTGCCATCCAGCAAAGTAGAATTCAGGCCAAAAAGCATGAAGTGAGGCAAGTAGGACGCCGTATACCTTGGAGTCTGAAGCCTGCAGTTCATGGTGGAGATTTTCCGGCAATACTATCTGTGCCTACGATGACTTAGCAACAGCTTTCACAGAGCAGAAAGTGTGGGAGATGACAGGAGAAATACACATAAACACTTTTTTTAAACCAGAAATATTTAGGACACCTATCTCAAACCAGCCAGATTGGCCAGATGATAGATATGTAGGTAGATAGGTAGGCAGGTAGATACATAGATAAATAGATAAGATACGTAGAAAGAAAGATAAATAGATACAGAGAAACATAAATAGATACAAAGGTACATAGATGATAGATATAAGGCCCCCTGTATAAAACTTAAAAGTCAAAGTCATTAACATAGATCATAAAGATAATTGAGATACACAGGTGGGAGCAGTGATGTGCCACCCATTTTCCTTCAGAAATGAAAGATCGGATCCCCCACACTGCAGGTGTCACCAGAAGACAACCCTCAGCTCAGCCACCGCAGAAGAAAACTGCCTTGTTGAAGGTCACACCTCCTTCCAGAGCAGCACCCACCTCATGAGGGATCCCCGTGCAGGACGGGGGATCATCCCAGCTCAGAGCCTCTCTGAAGGGCATTCCCACTCCAGGGCTCCCTGTGGGCTTGGCTGGGTCCTCTGTGGAGATTTTCCAACTTGTTCCTCTGCTTATCCTGCTTCCTTCTCTCCCCTTCCACAGGTTTCATCCAAAGATCGTTCTCTGATGAACACCTTGCTTGCTAGTCTCAGAGTCTGCTCCCCAGGAATTCAGCCTGTGACAGAAACATGCACACTATGAAAACAGTGAGATACGATTTCTCACCCATCAAATAGGGCACAAAGCCACGAGTGTGACAATATATTCTGTTGGCAAGGTTAGGCAAAAAAGTGCTCCTACCTGGCTAGTGGGAAATTTGGTAGGAACTTACAACATGATACATGTAATAACCTTTTGACCCAGCAAATCTGGGAATTTTTCCCAAAGATACACTAGCAAATATATGAAAAGATGTATGCACAAGGCTATGTATTGTAGCACAACTTTGTAATCACCACAAAGGAGTGGAAACAAATAACAAACAAGGGACTGGTTAAGGGAACTAGGTATACACCCATGCTGAAGTACTGTGTAGAAAAGGAGGGGGTCTATCTCTTCATACTAACGTGGACTGCTCCCAGATAGCAGATGGAAAAAGCACGGAAGAGAAAAGGCACCTGGAATGCTTTCATTCATCTGAAAAAAAAGTATGGAAATGAGATATACACATACATTTGTTTACTTTAAAACCAGTGGAGGGACACAATACCTTTCTGGTCATCAATGAGGGAGGAGGGAATGAAATAGAAGACATGGAGAGAAGCAAGACTTCTGTGAATATACCTTGTTTTGTAGATTCAACTTTTGAATTAAACTTGAAAATCAAGCCCTAAAAATGAAAAGGGAAATTATACAAATAAACCATAATTGTGTAACAGAACCACCAGTTGGTAATATAACCACCCAAGAAGGAACACAGTGATTTGACTACGCATCCCTAGTGGGATATGCTCTAAGGACAAGGAGAACTTCAAAAATATCACGAGCTGTTTCCTGTAATCAAATTGTTAGCTGTGGTGGTTCGTATTGTTACTCCAAGACTGTTGTACATGTGCTTGTTGTGGGATAAAGCAAGTGAGTAATTACGTTGGTACCATTAAGAGTAAGGATTTCAGTGTGGGAAAAGGGGATGTAAGATCGATGACATAAAATTAAAATTCCGTAACTCTGAGTTTGACTTAGCAATAACAGTATGAACACACTGTTTTACTTCTTAAAATTTCTAAGCTAAAGCCACTGAAAAGATCCAGAAACAATGACTAGTCGACTAGCAATAAGCATCTTATCTCTAAAGACATTTCCCACTGAAAAGAACCAGGACTTACAGGAGAAACAGCTATTCCCAAAACTAGGACAGGAAGGTACAAAATAATTTGATTGGGAACATGTTGCCAAATCATAAAACAAGGAAGTTATCAAGACAACAAGGTTCAAGTCAAAATAACTCAGGAGCCAACCTAAGTTCCCACTGGCCGAAGATGGAAGCACACAAGCGCCAATAAGGATGATGCTCCGAATGACTGCGACCTTTCTCTTCCGGTCAGTGGATTTATAATATTATTCAAGGAAACTCCCTCTTCACGTTTCGGTCATGCCAAGGGACCATATTTTGAAAAGCTGGTAAGTAACAGGAAAGACTCAAGCGCTGATATTGCCTTTACTGTGATATGCAGAGTTTCTAAAAGTTTTTCATTATAAAAGAAATTCAGCTCCTAAATGGAAAGGGACGGTGGAACTAGAACATCACATTAGCAGCCCCTCATAAATGGATGTAAGCAACGGTCCTTAATGGCTGCCAATATCACAAAAGAAGAGGCGACCAGCTGTTTAGGGGCCCCCTGCTGCAATAACGCGCCACCAAACCAGGCAATAATGCTGCCCAAAAAATAGACTGGAGCCTGATAAAGGCTCTAGATTTAACTACCAACTTATGAGAAACACAGGTGACAGAGAAAAATGTAGGATGACCGACCACCCTGATTTGCTCAGAACCTCCCCAGTGTTAGCCCTGGGCAAACAGTTGGCACCTGAATGTTAAGCTACGTCACAAGGACGAAATTAATAAAATCCAGCTGTAGAAAACTCTAGAAGGTGAACCCAGAGGCTTCCATCAAAACTGAAAAAACAAGGGAAACATATGGAGGAAGGCCCTATGGATCAAAGCGGATTTAAGAGTCCTAACTACCAGTCACAATGCATGGACCTTATTTGGTTTCTGATTCAAATAAATATTTTTTTCAAGAATGTGTGAAACAACTGAAGAAGTTTGATCACTAAGTGGATATTTTATTATATCAAGGAATAATTACCTTTTAGGCATGGCAGGCTATTACGGTTACTTTATTTAACAGTCCTCATCTTTTAGAAATATTGAAATATTTACAGATGAAATGATATGCCTCTGGGATTTGCGTCAAAATAATCTGATATGAGGGGAGTTAGTGGCGTAGGTGGAACAAGACTGGATGTAAATTGGTAATTATTGAAGCTAGATAATAGATTATCATATATATTATTTTAATTACAGATAACAAAAGATTATTATACTATTGTCAGTGCTTTTGTATATATATTTAAATTTTCAATAATAAAAATGAAATTTAATCCAAAAAAGAAAAAAATACTAGGAGTGAGTTTCATCCAGAAAGTTGAGAGCTGTCAATATCACTCTCCTCCACACACCAATTACTCACCTTTTGGCCCTCAGACCCGGGCTTGTCTTTCCATATCTGCCTCTGTATTGTGAGGCCTGGAAGTCTGACAACTGCCAGCTCAGCCTCCTTGCCAGGTGGCTTCTGCTTACGTTTCATCGGTGAAAATCAATGACAAGAGAACAGAGGAGAGAAAGAAGAGAGAAGCCAGCCTGCTCCTGCCACAGCAGCCGCAGGCAGCTGTGACCTTTAGAAGAGCTGGCGTCTCTGCCATGGCCACAAGAATGGCTTGTGTCAAAGCACCTCCTGCAGCGGCAGGTCGCGTCGCTGGTGGGCTCCATCCCAGGCCGCCCCTGGGGTCCTCCTCTCCTCCCTTGTGCTTTTCCAGCTCTTCATCCACATTTGTAACCAATGGTGCCCATATTCCCTGTACTAAATCCCCCTCAGCTTGAAATATCCAGAAACGTCTGTTTCTATGACTGGACGCTGACTGGTAGACGTTGACACCGTGCGACGGGGCAGCTGTGGCGGGTGGAGCAGTGAGTCCACACTCTGGGGGAGGAGGACTGTGGAATCCTTCTGCCCCACCAGTTGTCAAGGGCAGGGCTAGAGCAGGACTCCTCGCCCCAGCACTGTTAACACTTCCGGCTGCATAAGTCTTCATCAAGGGGGGCGTCCTGTGCCTTGTGGGATGTGCGGCAGCTTCAGTGCCTTCTGCCCTCTGGGTGCCACCCCCACCCTGGTTGTGACGATCAGAAGTGTATCAAGACATTTTGCAAAATCGCCCCTGGGTGAGAACCATGGGCCTGTCCAGATACAGGGCAGGGCAAGCCAACCTCGCTCTAGGCCTCTGACCCGAGTTTCTAGAAGGTTCACTTGAGGTTAATCCTGAGACCAGGACCTGCTGGAAAGGAGCCAGAAATGGAGTGAAAGGGTCTGAGAGGTGGTAGAGAGAGCGCGAGACACTGATTACGCAAGCAGACATCGATGGAGACAGATTCTACCTTCCCATCTCAGAGACAGCAACACCTTGGGAGGAGCTGAATAGCTCAGCACAGGGCTGCCCCACTCCCCAAGGAAGACTTCTCAGCAAGGCCAGAGGACAGGAGTCAAGAGTGTTACCTTCATGCTCAAAGAACAGCCAGGTTTTATATGCAACAGCTCTGGGGTTGGCAGGATAGAGAGGCCAGAGGCCCGGCGCTCCAGCCCTTGCCCTGCCGCTGACGCTCAGTGTGGCCGTGTGCCAGCCACGGGTGGCCCCTGGGTCTCAATTGCCAGTGTCTGTAATGAATGGATGGGGCTAAGTGCACTCCGCAGCGTCTTCCAGCTCCGACCCTGGGCCCCTGGAGCCCGTCTCCACGCTCAGCCTGGCTCCTTTCCGACTCTTGCTGACTTTTCACAAAGTCCGCTTTTCCAACCCTGATATTTTCAATAAGTTGGCTAGCCTGCACTGAGCCCAGTCCTATGCCAGCTCAGTGACAAGTGACAGTGACCAAAACAGACAAATCTCCAGAACTGAGAGAAGACACGGGGTTTCTGTTTCCTACACTCAGGGACAACAGGATGTAGAATTTGGGCCTTGCCGCTCTGCTAAGGCCTTTCACGTGGCCCTTTGTTGAGAGACTTTCTCAGGCGTCCCCTCATTTCTTTACAACCTCTATGTCAGCCCCGGCTTCAGGCATTTATAGCTGTGTTAGGAAGACAAGACTAACACACATTCCTATTTTTTTTTCCCAAAAGTGAAAAATGCCACCTTCCCCACAACAGCAGCCAGTAAAATGTGTCCCCAAATAACCTGGTTTATATCAGGTCTGTTTCACAATTTTTAACCCTTAACATGAGCTTCTGAATTCCACTTTGAAATGCAAAAGGAACAAGTCCACCATCATAATGCATTCCCGGCCCTCCTTCTTCTGCCTCTGGCCAAGGAGCCCATGGCTGTCTGGGCTACAGAGGGGGTGCTCCCTGGTCTCAGTGGACTGTCCTCTGGGCTTAGTCATCTGCTATAACTGGATTTGCGCACCTCACCCCAATGTGGACGTGGGAACCTAACCCCCAAGGTAAGGACGTTAGGAGGTGCAGCCTTTGGGAGGTGACTAGGTCATGAGGGTGGAGCCCGCCAGAATGGGATTTGTGCCCTTTTAAGAGACCCCAGAGAGCAACCTTGCCCCTTTGCCAAGTGGGGACAGCTGTCTGTTAGCCAGCCCTCACCACACACAGACTACCGTTGCCTTGATCTTGGACTGCTGGTCTCCAGAACTGAGAGAAATAAATCCGTTCTTTGTAAGCCACCCTGTCTGTGGTATATTTGTTACAGCTGCTGGACCAAACTCAGACTCCTCCAGCACCTCGCAGCTGACCCCAACCCGCACTGGAGCGGGAACCCCTTCCTGCTCCACCCCACCCCCCAGGGCCACAATCACAGAGCGTATGGCTAAAGCTGAACTGTCATTAGACGGCCCTGTGAGGAGCCAGGGATATGGATAAAATAAGAGTTTCTGTGGCCAGGATTCTCACCTGGCCATGGTTGACTAGCACACTGCACACCTGTGGGCAATACATGGCTATTGACTCTATAAAAAGAGCTCCACCCAGTGCTCTGGGTGCGACATGATGGCAGGGCTGCAAGGCTGCAGGAGAGCAGAGCAGAGGCTGGAGTGGTGGCAGCGCCGAGGACAGAAGCCCAGGGGACGGCTGTGCAGACAGAGGGGCCCAGAGGCAGAGACCAGCTTGCTGCCTGCAGACTCACTCTGAGTGAACAGGATTTCAGTGACTGACCTGCCACCTGGAAATAAAGTTGGGTCTAACCCTTTCACCCCAAGAACGTTTTGCTGTCAATTTCTTTGGTCACACTGAATCCATAGTGAACTTGCCTGGGGCTGAAACCCATTGGCAAGACAGGGGGACAGACAGGACCCAGCCAGGCTCAGATTCCAGTCTGCAGGTTCCTCCTCTACGTGGGACAAACTTGTGCCCGAAAGCTGTCAGGGAATGACATGGTGTCGGTGTAACTACGAAGCCCTCTCCTCAGCTTTCCCTCAGCAAAGAGAGCACCGCCTCAGGCCAGAGAACCTTTGCCTCTGCTGGCAAGAAATGACAGTTCCGTCCCCTCAAGAGTCACCTGGGGGTGGGAGCACAGACCACAGGTGAGATCAGAATCCCAGAGAACCAGGTGGTACACAGGTGGCTCTAAAAGGAAATTGCTTCTAAATCAGGTTTTTCTACGTCCAAGCTGTAATTCACATGGGTTGCTTCCAGATGTTTTTTGGGGAAAAAGGACAGTAATGACTAGAGCAAAGAACATCACAGGGGAGCCTCTGCTCATGAAGAAAGGGGGAATACCACCCCAATTCCCAGCTATACTGAGCAACACAGAGCTGGGGAAGGAGCAAGACACCAACACAGCTCCCCAGGGGACAGGGGTGCCCTGCATCCAGGAGAAGGTCAGGAACTGAGAAACTGGGAATGGCTCATGCATAGGCTGGCTGAAGGGACACCAAGTGGACCACACTGCAGACAGCTAGCCTCCCGTCCCCCCCATGGAAACCCCACAGGTAACCCCGGTATGCAGCAGGGCCGAAAGGGTGTGCCTGTGTTCAGCAAGACATCGGGAGTGGCCATGCCATCTCCACCCACTTTAAAGTGGTATTTCCCTAAATGCCAGCTCTTCTTAGCCAGCACAGCCCTTCAGCTAAGAATTGTCACAGGACAATGTAGCATCTCGTGTAGTAGGAGTGCCACGGAGGGTCACTGGTCAGTGGCGGCCATGAGGAGGCCAACCAGGTGACAAGTCTTGGAGAATGAGGACCTGACTGGGAATTAAAGAAGTTCTGAGGGGGCCCTGGGGGAAGTGGGTCCTTTGCTGCCTCCGCACACTTCTCTCACATGGCCCAGCTGGACCACCAGACACTGGGGCATGGGGGGCTGCATACCACCACCACTGTGTCCAGCATGGCTTCCGGTGCCGCACACTAGAGGATTGGAAGCCTTATTGTCCTTAATTTTCTGGCCTGTGGCAACTTTGGGCCTCATTCTTCCCCCTGTGCAAATTGAGAGGGATACGCTCTGTTTTCTAAGGGCCTTTCTTGACTTTCTGCCATTCTAGGCTGAGCTGAAGAAAAATATTTTAGTTGAAAACTATCCTGCTCTTGGTTGAACTGTGAAGTCAAGACAGGGCAGCCTAGGGTGGTGACAATACAGCAGATAGTCCGGTTTGCTCGCTGAGAGGCTGTCGGAGGCTAACCCGGGGTCTGGAGCAGGGAGACATGCACTGGGGACCCGAGTGAGCAGTCCTTGTCCTGTTGGCACCCCTTACTCCCAGCTTGTTAGCATTCAGTTGAAGGAGCCGCCTTTTTACCAAAGTTACAGTGCAGCTCTTCTGCATTTTATTCATTTCCAAGCCACAGACTTGACATCCAATGTTTGCCAGTCAGTTGGTAAAAAGATAGCAGGACAGCATAAGGAGTGTGTCCTGGTCAGGCTGGGTCTGATGTGAGCTGGGTCTCCTGCAAGCCAAGGCACTGAGAGTCCCCACTGGGCCCTGATCCTCCCCAAGAGCCTGGGGGCCCAAGCTGGCTGCAGCCTGCTCCCCCACAGCAGGGAAGCTCATGACTCAGGAATGGGCTTCCCAACACCTGAGCTGAACAGCTTAGCCTAAAACCAAACACTGTGTCCCCACCCCAGAAGAGCCTGGGCGGAGGGACGGTGACAGGAGCCACTGGGTGGAGCCCATCTGTCCGTCCACAGGTCTGCGCTAGCCTCCGCTCTCCTGGACTCCTGGCTTCCTGGCCTCCCACTCTGCTGTTTTCTCCGCATGTTCTTTCCGTCTCTGCAGCTAGATGCCTCCTTAAGAATCACTGATTGTTACTGAGGGGAAGCTGCTTGCTGATAGGAAGGAAGGGAGAGAGGTGGGAAGAAAAGTTAGCTGATTTCCTGCAGCCACCTCTCCCTTCAATGGGCACAGTCAGTTCATCTCTGAGTCCACCAATGCATGTCCGAACAGCATCCTGATCGCCTGGAAGGGTTTCTGAAAGGAGGAGAGTAGAGCCCTGGGCAAGGTCTGCGGAGAGCAGCTGGAGAAACTTGAATGGATCTGCTAATCCTGTGATGGGACGTCTGTGTGTCTGGGGGCAGGCCAGGAAGCAGGGGGAAAAGGGGCAGAGAAGGGTCTTCAAAAAGACAGGAACACCCAGGAGGGTCTCGGAAGGACTGGGAAGGAGAACAGCCAGTGAGAAAGGCACTGGCAAGGAGCCAGCCAAGAACTCGGGCTGGGAATGTCTGAGATCATCTTGCAGGCTGTTTGTCCTGGCACTCACATGACCCCCAAATCTCCATTAATCATCTGCTGTGCGCCAAGCCTGCAGTTAGTGGTGCTTTAGGGTAATGAAGGCAGGAGGGGGTGCCCAGCTTGAGTCAGAGCAGCATGCAAGAGAGCTGACAGCATGCTTAGGAGTCAGGAGCCTGCAGAGCCCCAAGTCACAGAGGGACTACCCCAGAACAGAAGCCTCCCCCGAGAGCATTCCCAGAGGCTTGGGGAGGGGCTGGGCACAGCTGCTGCTCTCTGTGGGATGGGGTGTGAGCCATCTCTCAGCATCCTAAGGGAAGGGCTGTCCTGGAGGGCAGAGGGCAGCTGGGTTACATGACCAATGGCTGGTTAACGAAACCTCACTCCCCCACTCTCTTCTTTATAGACACCCAGAGCCCCAGAGAGAAGCCATCTTCCCTGCGGGACACCTGCAGTCCCCGGGTAACTGAATAAAGCACTCAGCACTCACCAGTCATTTTCCCATCTGCTAAGAGCTGCGTTCCACTTGGGCTGCTCAAGACTGTGAGAACAGCCTCATTTGACCTTCCTAGTGTCCCTAATCATCGGGTTCCCTCTGATTCCCCAGCTGTCATCACCTGGTAGAGCAGAAAGAGGAAGCAAAGCTGTCACATATGGTCGCCTTGTTGTGCGAGTCCTCTCCAGACTGTTTCCCTAATGACTGATTTCCTTGCCAGTTAGCATCTAAGTCTTTTGCAGCCAGACCTTATGCTATTGCTAATTTTAAAGTAATGGTAAGACATTTGAGCTAAATTCTTCTGCTCTGGTTTCTTAGCAATGGCTCTTGTAGACTTCCAACTCACAAGGTGTGATTATAAAATAATGAAGCTGATTATTTAGACAAATGCCACAAAATCCCTTTTGTGGGGGTGAGATAAAAGTTAACCAAAAATTAAGAAACTTGAACTGTAACTTGGACTTTTCGAAAATAAAGTCATCCAGAATCACTGCAATAATATGATTAAGATAAATTGAGTTTTTATAGGGCTTAATATCATGCACTTATGATATTTAAGCTTTTAGAAAACTATTCCTATTCAATCTTTTACTAAATCATCAGTTTTCACACCAACCGCTCTTTTATGATACACAATTATCTAAAAATGCCTCAAAATAGTCACCTTTGAAATCCCTGTGCCTTGAACTTGTTTCAACATTGTTGAGCACTTGAGACAGACTGACCCACTGTGTGTGTCCTTCTTACGATCTCTGTGTAATCAAACCCCCAGGACACCTTCTCCAATGAACAATGTAAGGGCTCACGCAAGCAGCCCCGTGGAGCACCGTTCAGGTCCCACTGACTGTCCACTGCCCGGCACTGAAGGTGGCTCCTGCAGATCTGAAGTTGGAACCAAAAGGCCCTAGAAGGACTCTCTCTCAGCCTAGACCATCAAGGACATATGAGCAGCCACCCAGAGGGCAGAGAGCCGGGAGCCCCCCATGCAGAGACCATCTGGGACCTGGAAACTGGGAGCTAGATGTGCTGGCCAAGTGCCTGCCAGTCCCACAGATCCAAGGCAGAGGCATCTCAAGGGGAGATGCAAAGACGGCCAGGATCAGCCTGTGTCCTTTCCAGAAGACAGTCAACACAACAGGTGGGGGTGGGGGTTGTACCCAAGGTCTGAGCCAAGTGCTACAGGAGGCTTATTTCAACAGAAAAACCCAGAAAAGTCCTCTTGAGGCAGCTGACGTCTGAGCTAGGGCTTGAAGGGTGGAAGGGTTTCTCCAGAACAGAAAGGAGGGAGCTGGAATCACAAGACGAGGAAGAGATGAGGCGAATGTGGGGAGAACACGGGCACAGTTAACAGGACTCCATCTCGGGGGGCTGGGGTGGCGGGTGCATAGCAGGTGAGAGGCAGGGAGTCTGAAAAGGAAGAGGAGAAGCTCTCCAAGCTGACAGGGAGGGCTTTGTCCTGCAGGCAAAGAGAAGACCGCCTGTCCCTTCAGGACCTGGGCATGCTCCACTAACGTGGGCAGGTGGGCTACAGAAAGAGCCTGGCACAAGACCTCTTCCCCCGACACCGTAGCAGAACAGACCCTAGAAAAATCAGTTGGGTTGCCAGGGTGGCCTCTGGAGGTAAGGCCAGCTGGTGACACAGCACCTGAGAGGGTGGTGCTGGGAAGCAGAGGCAGGGGCTTCCCAAAGCTCAGGTGAGCAGTGGCCATCCCAGGACGTCCAGCTGCACCCTGAGATGCCCACCAGAAGTGATTCCAGCCCCAGAAGGCACCAGACAAGGTCCCTGATTGTAACTCAGAGCAGGGACCAACCCCCTGTGCTAAGCTGAGGCGGAAGATGTAAATAGCAGGTGATCTTAGGGGCTCATCCTTAAGGCACCAGACCCCATGTCTGCAGATCAGCAGGAGAGACTCAGGGAATGCCAGAAAGCCCAGAGCCCCTTGCTTAGCCCTCACCCCACAAACCTGGCTGCACAGGAAGACATAGCTCCCCAAAGTCAAACACATAGGCCCTTTGATGTTAAGGAATTTATTGCTAATTGCTACCAAAATCCAGAAATGTTTATTTAGTAGACTGGTGCCACAGGGACAGACAGGGACACAGTGTGGCACAGACACAATGAGCCCACTGAGATCGGGCAGTCCAGGGTAGGAGCAGCGTGGGGTGGGGAGAGCAGAGGGAGCTACAGCAGCACAAGGGGGCTCCCAGCCAGAGGGAGGGGGCGTTGCAAGCCTGTCCTGACTCACCTGAGGACCACAGGGATTCAGCAAACACACAGTGCTCCTGGCAGAGGAGCGGAAAGTACAAAAATCTGCCAGAGAAGCTTCTAGAAATCCTAGGCCCTTGCACAGGTCTTCTTATCACTGTCCCTAGAGCAAGGGAGGCAGTGAGCCCAAGGGGTAAGCCAGTCAGCAGAGGTGCAGACTGCCTGGGTTCACCCTCCAGCTCTGCTTTCAGGAGCTGCAGACACCCAGCAAGTGACTTCAGCCTCTTGGGCTTTGGTCTCAGGTGTGGGAACAATGCTCACCGGGAAGGATGTGCTCGGTGAGTATCAATTACTCTTACTTGATGAAATATGAGAACTCTTGTGTGGGCTGAACAGGGGCGGGAGTCCAGGTAGGACAGGTGTAGGGGCGAGATTGCACCTGGACCTGGGGCAGTGGCTGAGTCACAAGGCCTGGATGCACCACAAGGGCCTCTCTCTGCTCCTGGACCTTTAGGGGCAGAGGTGGTTGGGGGAGGCATTCCAGTCCTGCCCCTTCCCATGCTGCCCCCGGCCCCTGACCGTGCTCCGGCTCCAGCCTCAGCTACCTGCCTCCCTGAGCATTGGCAACTGCAAGGATCTCTTCCCTTGCCCTCCCCACCCCGTGGCCCTTGGATTAGGAGCACCGTCAGTGCTGGAGAACAGCCCCCCAACACTGGCCCTCGGCCCTGCCGGAGAGGGGAACACTGTGCGACCACCTTTGCTAGCTCCCTCAAGGGGCTGATCCTCTATGTCCTGCTGTAGGCAGGTCAGCAGAGGGACCAGCTGTCTGCTGGAACCCAGGACCTGTCCTAGCACGCAGGGGGCTGCACAGGGGCCCTTACTCCTCCTTCTTTCCCCTCTTCCTGAGCCCCAGGAATGAGATACCTCTTCTCCCAGGATCACAGGCTACTGGCTTCACTTCTCTTCCAAAGTGCATTACCTGATGGTTTCTACAAAAAAATTAAAAGATGAAAGTGCACCTAAAAAGAATGGACAATGCATAGTTAACAAGAGTGGTGTTAGGGGGGAAGATCCTGCTGGGAGGCTGTGCCCCCAGCTAGCCCGTGGGGCCACGGATTGCAGAAGGTGGAGCTCCACCCCGCCCCCGACTGCCTTGAGAACGCCTGCGCAGGCGCGGATGCAAGAAGGACTCCACGAGGTTCAGCCAGCCTGAAGTCCCACTGTGGGTAGTCAAGGCAGCCTTCTGCTCTGGGGAGGCTCTGATCAAGGACTTGACCTTCACCAGCCCAACAAACACCAAGCTTCAAAGTCACAGGCACAGCTGTGGTTATAGCACTTCTCCTGTGTTAGACAGAGCATGACCCCAGACCGGCAGGAGTGGGCTGTCGCCCAGCCAGGGGAGGGCCAGAGCAGGCCGGGAACGGGAGTCACTTCGCTGCCTGTTCGCAGCGCCCCGCCTGCCTCTGGTTTGAGCCCAGCCCTGTAGCCCGCCATTATCAGCCCCAGAGTCATGCTCTGAGGGTTCCCGCTGTTCCTCCCATGCAGGCTGGAGCTGTGTGCGGCCGCCTACCAGTAGTGGGACCACCAGCCATTCACCAGCCATCTTGAGTGGTACCATCCTTACTGAACTAAGTATACCCACCTTTAGGTTGTTAGGGAATAAATGACACATGTAACCATCCGACTGCAGCCCAGCAGGTAGACCATCCAGTAAATAGGACCATGTGACTCTTAATCCCCCAACCCTCAAATCTCAGCAGGTGGCTGCTGGCAGGGACCTGGCCATGGTGTCCCGGCCACACTGACAGCTCCTCCATCCTGACTGCCCTCTGGCACACCCGTGTGCTTCCATCGAGGAGAAGCATTTAGAGGCTCCCCCTGCCGACCCAGCCCCCATCCTGAGCACAGACACACACATACACACAATCATCCCTGGAAGCACCAAAGTCCATATCAGGCCAGCAGCTGACTGTGGGTGCTGACATGGTGCCCCGGAGACGTAACCAGCCTCAAACCTGACACAAGCCTGGAGGGCAAGCAAAGGTTTCTTCTCCCTTCCCCAGGCCCACCAACGGGGGCCCTGACTCACCAGGCTGGCCCAGCCTCTCCCCAGGCTTCCCCAGCCCCACCCGCCACCCTCCTCCACACCTGGACAAAATGGTGGGATTAAGAGCTGAGCCCCCAGGATGCAGCTGTTCTAAGGACACGGAAAGACGTAGCAAGGGTGGAGAGGCACCAGGGCGGGGCCCGGCCCAGCTCAGGCGGCTGCTGCCAGCCACCCAGTGAGCTTTGCCTGTGCTTTTACTTCTCACCAGCACCCTCACAGTGGCCTCTACCTGGGTCTGTCTCCTGCCCTGGGCTGGAATTCGGCAGGTTTCTGCTCGAGTCTCTTGAGTGGAAACCAAATGCAGGGCATTCCTCCACCGGAACCCTCCCCCACTCCCCGCTCATACATCAGCCCCCAGGAAGGCCCGCGTGTGAACTCGCATGGCGTGAACACATGTGTGCTCACGTGTACGTGTCACAGATCCTGCCGGACAAAGGATGCCTCTGTCACCCCTCTCCACGCTGACCCTGGGGTCTCCTCCGCCCCCAGCTCCAGGGCACCCAGAGCTCACAGGGATCCTTGCTGGCCACACCCGAGGGAGGGGCCAGGGCCCTGGGGCAGAACTGCCCCTACCGGGAGATTCTTTTCCTTCTCCCCAACCCCTCTGGGCACAGTGAGGTTGCTCAGAGACTGGGGTCTCTCCTCCCTACACCCACCCATGCCAGGCATGGGCAGCGGGAAGAGCCATGTTTGACTTCAGAGCTCAGGTAGCGACCCACCTCAGAGGGTCAGGGTTGTAAGAACATTGCTCTAAGGAATCGAGCCCTTGGCAGCAGCGCCGCCCACTAGCAGAGCTGGCTGCTGCCGTGGGCTCCTCCTCCTGGGTGGCAGCTGCCCTGCCACAACCCCGCGGAGCTGCTTTTCCCGGAAGGAGGCTGTGTCCTCACAAGACCAGCAGTGCTCACGCACACAGCCACCCTCCTTCCGTGGCCCCAGCACATCTGCTCTCAGTCCCCCAGCTGTGGGAATGGGCCACCCTGAAACTTTCACCCTTGCCAGGCAGCTCCTTGGTGATCAGGGATCACAGGTGACCAAGTGATCGTGGCAATCAAGGTGAGGCCCATCTGCAGCCAGACACCAGGGAAGCTCTACTCAGGGCCAAGAAAACCCTGTTTGCTGTGGGGGCCCAATTATATAGGTCCCTGCAAGTCTCGGTTAAAGTCAAGATAAGGCCAAGTTGGGGCATCGCAGGTATGTGCCAGAACTAACCAGATACAGGGTGGTTAGGGTCAGCGTGGGCTGGGTTCATGAACTGCTCAGGGGACCAAGAGGATGGCTGTGTCATCTGTCAGTGGGGGGCCAGCTGCGGGAGCCAGTATGCCCCCCCAGCAAAGCAACATGATCCTGAGGGTGACCCAGGCCTGGCATCCCGTTAGGACTACCTGTATTCAAAACAGTCTGGGCAGTTCTTCTACTGTAAGTGGAAGCAAGGCATGGCAGATGCAGGAAGTCGTGGGGTGACCTGTGTCGGCCCCCAGGGGACCCCCCCACTGAACACACCCATCACCAGATACAGGAGCCACCCCTCAAGGCCCTGTGCACTCAGACAGGCAGGATGCCTGCAGAGAAGCCCCCACATAACACACGCACATGTGAATGTGAACACAGGGACAGCCCTTCCAGCACCACGGGAATTTCCTCAGGATAATTATTTATTATTCATAGTCATCAGCATCTTCATTAATTATTCATATGATCCTTAATTATTATCCTTAACAGTAAGAGCAGTAAATAGCAGAAAAGTCCTTGAGGTGCCTAAGGCCCAGGGCCGGGTGCCTCTGGGCAGTTAGACCAGCTACTGCCCCAAGGCGGTGAGGGGACCACAGACCCCCATCCACTGCCCAGCTCTGCCCCTGCCCCTTCCACTGGGCCCAGAGTATTGCAGGAGATGGGCCCTAGGGCTGGGGGAGGGGCTGTGCCTTCGGGTTCCTCTCCCCTTCCTGGCCAGCAGCCTCCGGGGCAGGGCCTCTGAGGGGCGGGGCCCAGGCAGCACACTGAACCCTGGGTGAGCCACATGTCCGCACTGGGCAGCCCCACTAACTGCCCGGGTCTGAGCCGTGTCTGTGCAGGGGCTGGGAGGTAAGGGCCCCCAGCTGGCCCGGCAGGGAGAGGCGACGAGTGGGGCCATCATGGGGGAGCTCTGGGGCCCCTGGCAGGAGTTCCTCGCACACCATGAACTGGGAAACCTGCAAAGAACACAGAGTGTGAGCGGGCAAGGAGCCTGCAGGGAGGGACAGGAAGGAGGGACGGCCAAGCAGACAGGGGGGACAGACGACAGAGAGGGTCAGGAGAATCTGGTGGCACAGGACCAGAGGACAGAGAGCTGAGGGGACAAGGCAGACAGAGTAGGACCTGGACCGCAAAAGGGATGCACTGAAGTTGGAAGTAGAAAAATTCATAGTGGGCAAGAGCCAAACCGGGCAGCTGCGAGCTTCTGCCTGACACGGGGAGAAGCTGCTTTCTTCTCCAGGGAACATGGCAGCTGAATTCAAACCCCACCCGGAATAAGGGGCCCTGAGTTGGGACGGAAGCCAGGACAGAAGAGAAACAAGGTTCCTTCCTTCAATCAACAAAAAACTCAGGGACCTAGAAACAGGCAGGCTGGCGGCCGGCCTCGGGAGGCCAGGGAGCACGCCAGGGCAGGCAGGAGGGGTTTGTGGGTGCTGACAGTCTGCTGTGAGATTTCTGCGGGGGTGGCTGTGAAGGGAGACTGGCACATTTGCCGACGTGGGCCCTGGTGTCTGCAAACAGGAGCAGGCAACATATGGGAGGGGGAGCAGATGCCAGGGGAGGGGAGCAGATCCCAGGCCACCTCTGGTGGCCAGAGGAGCCCCCCTTCTCAAGGCCCAGACAAGCTGTCCTGTCAAGAGGCCAGGACCAAAAGTGTCTACTCAGAAGAGGACAAAGAGATGCTGGCTGAAAGGCCTCCCGGGCTTAGCCAAAGCCCTCAAGACAACCCCGCAAGGTGGCTCGCATGAGCGTCACTGATTGGCAGCAGAGTCGGAGACGGGGTTGCCAGTCACAGCAAAAACCTGGAACCCTGGCACACAGCACCCACCACCAGGCCCTGGGCTCAGTCAGTCAGTCCCTTCCTGGAGGCCACTCATGGCTGTGACACAGGCAGCATGAGTAGACTTGGCCACGCAGGTGGTCCTGGGGATGCCCACACCACTCAGCCCACTGCTTTCTTTGCCCAGCTCTCTGGGGCCCTTGGTCTGGGGGCTCTCCTGCCTTGCCCTGTGTATTCCTAGGAAGACCGTCTGGGAGGAGGACAGGAAAGCGGGCAGGAGCCCGGGCCATGTAGAAAGGGTAGCAAAGCAGGTTTGAGGTGGAATCAGGGCAGAAGAAGCAAAGCTGGGGGGCCTGGGGCTGGGGAACTCACCTGAGAAAGCGAGTCCAGGGTGAGGGTGGGGACAGGGCTGACAGGCAGCAGAGGGGAGGTGGAGGTAGGGCCGGGCCCCGGGGTGGCCACAGCACTGTAGGCAGGCGGAACCAGTGTTATCTGCCTCTGCAGCAGCTGCAAGACGGTGGCCATGTCTGCACTCAGCCGGGTCTCCAGCCTGGGGCAAGAAGGAGGATGCTCTGGGTCTTGGGGCAGTGGGGACGCCAGTGACTGTGACATTGGGGCCACCCTATACATGGGCCGACTGGTCAACCCTGAGCCCACTCTTCATTCTACTGTGGTAGTCCCTGGCTCAGCTCTGAACGGGAGCAGAAGGTCAAACTGCTGGACACACAGACAGGCCAACAAAGAACAGACACTGTCCCTTCAGCCTACAGTTACAATTACAATGCTGCCAAAAACCCACAGACAACACATGCCTCCTGGACCCTCCCCCTTGTCACACAAGCAGCTGGGGCAAAGCGGGATCCCAGGGGCCACCCACACCTGTTGAGCTGCCTCTGAAGGGCATCCAGCCTGCTCTCCACATCACCCCGGGGCCGCCGGCCAGGGCTGGAAAGAGGCATGTTGAGGAGACTGGGAGCAGGGGCAGGGCAGCGAGGCAGCTCCTGATACTGGCGGCCCCGACTGTCCCCCCAGAAGCTGAAGATGTTGGACACTCCCGAGAAGGCACCTGCAGCAAGAGAGCAGGGTTGAGGCCAGGGCAGATGCCACACCCGCCCACCTGGGGCGGCCCGCGTCCTACCTGACAGAGGGTTACAAGTATCCCTGCTCTTCTCGCAGTCCTCAGTCAGGGGGTCCCCACCCGGTGGCTCTCCGGGGGGCCTGGGGCTGGAGAAGGGCACCAGGCGGAGGGGGCTGGAGCTGCGGCCTGGGCCCTCGTCCTCACTGCTCTCAGGGCTGGAGGGGCCGCTGGAGGGGCTCTCCCCCCACGGGCCCCCTGGCCGGCCCCGACTACTCGGCCCTGCCCCTGCCCGGCCCAATCCCAGGGCCGACACCTCCCCTGGCTGTTCCGGGTCTGCGGGAAACAGAAACTGGCCTCAGAGAGGGAAGGAGACACAGAGGGAAGCGGGGGTGGGGAAGGGCGGAGAGGAAGGGGCCAGCCAGGCCTAGGAGGGGGCTATGGCAGATGCCCTGGTTTGTCCCCAGCTGGCCTGCTGTCTTTCCCCCACTCTCAAGCAGACTGAGAACTCCTGGCGGTGGGGGGGGACCAGCTCATCCCCGGTGGCTGGCTGCCCAAGCCCGGGCAGTGGCGCTGCTGGGCGAGGCTCTCTGGGGCCCCGGCCCCCAGCCCGTCACTGGCCCCTCACCCTCCTTGGTCTCTTCTGCTCTCATTGCTTCAGGCAGCACCCACCCACCAAGACGCCAGCCCCATGAGGACCAGATAAGCTTAGGGGCACCCCCGCCCTAGAAGGCAGAAGAGGGCCTCCTGGAAGAGGTGACAGCTCAAGTGGGCCTGAAAGGAGGGCACCATCTGGTTTGCTGGGGTGAGGTGTGGGGAGCTCTAAGGGCAGGGGCAGTAAAGTCTGTAAAGCCTGGGTCGAGCAGACATGCCGGCCCCGCCCCGCCCCGCCTCACCCTTGTCGGTGCGCCTGCGGAAGGACAGCTTGCGTTTGCGCTGCCGGTTGAAGCCGCTCTCCAGCTCCGTGCTGCCTGGAGAGCCAGGGATCATGTTGGTCTGAAACCAAGGGTGGTGTCAGGGCCCTTCCGCACCCACATGGCCTGCCTGAATCAGGCCCAAACCCCTTCCTTAACCCGCAGAAGGTGGGGCCGGGCGCACCCTCTCTGGGGACAAGCTCCCACTCTTGCACACATGTGACCTCTGCCCCAGGACAAAGGCTGAGCCTGGTATTTAGACAACCTGGTCCGACTCAGATACTAACTGACAGGCAAAAGAGGACCCCTGAGAGAAGGTCACACGGTTGGGGGATAGCCACCCAGGGTAGCCCGCTCACGTCTCGCAGGTTGAAGGTGATCTCCAGGCTGGACCAGAAGTGGTCGGAGAACTCGGGGTACATGTCCAGCACCTCCAGCAGGTCGTCTCGGTGGATCTTGTGCAGGTCGCAGTAGGTGAGGGCCCGCACGTCCCCATTGGACTTGCCAGGCCTGGCATACAGGTTCAGAGGCTCTCCGAAGATGTCGTTCTTCCCTGGAGGCCACCGAGAGTGGAGGCTCAGCCCCTGGGGCAGCAGCACAGGCAGTAGGCACCTGCTGTGTGGGCATTCTCACCCTGGGCAGGGGCCTCCCCTCAGTTTGGTCGCCCAGTAGTGGCCCCAGCCCCAGAGCCAGGGAAGCCTGGGCCAGCCCCATCCCCCTGGCTCCCAGCACACGCAGGCACACGCCCTGGGGGTTAAAGGGCCGGGAACCTTGGACCTCCTGCCTCCCAGCGACTGGAACCTGTGAGCCTTGGCCTTGGCTTCCTTGGGTTCTCACTCCCCTTCTACCCCCCCAAAGCCCCATGTCCCAGACACCCTCCTGGCCAATCCCTGTACCCTCATAAAATAGTGTTCTTCAAGCTGTGGATTTTAACAAGTAAATCAAGACCAGCATTCACTTTACTGAGAGAAAATAGGATAGCATAGCTTAGCACAGCATGGGACAGAAAACACCAGAAGGCATCAAACACAGTAAGGCCAAGGGCTGGGTAGTGAGACTTTGGTTTCAGCTATTTGGGGTGTTTATGAGGTAAGTATATGTGTTTGTACTGAACTGAGCAATAAAAATCTACACTGGCCCAGCAGGACACGCCATCCTAAGATGCACAGGGCCCAGGCAGAGGGCAGGAAGCCCCCTGTCCGGGGACACCTGCCCAGGTATACTGGTGGAGCAGAAAGAAAGGGGTGGGAGGGGAAGAAAGGCAGAATCCCTTTGCTTTGGGGGCAGCGAGGGCTGCTCATGGTTTTGTGGCACGAGGCTGTAGGGAACTTAATGAACCTCCTCGGTGAAATGTTACTCCTTGGAGTGTCTGGATTTGATCCTGCTTTAAGGAAGCAAGAGTATTGCTGCCTGTGGGGGATCCAGAAGGGGGGCAGAATCTGAGAACCCCCCGAGTTCAGCAGCCCCACCCCAGGAGGGGCTCCTCTCCACTGCCCCCTGGGAGGGCCTGAGCTGAGGTGAATTGAAGGAGCCCAAGGTCCCTGAAGGCAGTTCTGGTTCCGGATCTGCAACCCCAGCGACTGTGTCCTCAGGGAGCCCGGACTCTCCAGGCTGAGGTGGGCACTTCAGGCCCGGTGCCCGGTCCCTGCCCAGGCCTAGTACCCAAGATGGCCACGACGACGTCACCACGCAGGATCTCAATGGAGCCCCGGGAGATGAAGTAGAGAGCGGTAAGCAGATCCCCAGCGTGCACCAGCGTGTCTCCTGGCGGTGCGTGTGTCGTCTTGAACTTCATGGCCAGCGCCCGCAGGCAGCCCTTGGTGGCCCCTCGGAAGGGCTTGCAGTGCTGCAGCAGCGAGCGGTTCAGATGCAGGCAGATGTCGGCCTGCAGGCACTCAGGAAAACCTTTCAGCACCTGCGGGGCCAGAGCGGCTCAGCACAATTCCCCCAGCACCCCAGCCCCCACCCCAGAGATCCTGGGAGGAACAAGGGGTCCGTGTAGTGGGGATGACCTGGGTGCCCATCCCAGCTCACCCCCTTCTAGATGGACACCCTGCAGATGATGCCTCACTGCTTAGGCCTCTGTTTCCTCAAGTGTCAAGTGTAGAGACACACTCCTGCCTGGGGTTGTAAGGATTAAATGCAACACCTTAAGGAAAGGGCCTGGTTTGCCTGCCCCAAAGCAAGAGGTCTCCCAGTAAATAAGCTCCATCCGTAAAAGGAGAGTGACATACCTCTCAGGGTCACCCTAGGCACTAACTGTGACGCCTGAACCATACTGTGACACTGGTAGGACCATTCGTGCTGTCACCCTGCTCCCTCCAACCCACCACTAGCGCCATCACTGCACAGCGGCCTCACCGCATTCATGTCGATGCCATTGGTGTAGGACCAGGCATGCTGGAAATACTCCTCGAGGCGCTGGCGCAGTGGGTTGGGGATCTGGTGGAAGCGGATGAACTCCCGCACCCGGAGCATCTGCGTGTGGTAGCGGGCCGTGCCAGAGTACAGCCGCTGGATGATGGCCGACACGTTGCCGAAGATGCTGGCGTACATGAGGGCTGGGGACACGGATGAGTGGGGTGGTCAGCGCCCAGGGGACCCCACCCACCCCTGCACCAGGTGAAGGACACACGCAGCCCCACTCAGCATAACTGCACACACGAGGTGTACACATGCCCCTGGGCTCTGTCTCGTGCCTCTACCCTGGTGCCCCAGCCCCCAGACATGCCATGATGGTGGCCCCGCCAGCACCCTCCCTCTCCTCCATCCCAGGCTCTCCCTGCCCCATGCCCACCCCTAGGCATGCACTCACAGCCTATGAGCATGACGCAGATGGAGAAGATCTTCTCCGAGTTGGTGTTGGGGGAGACGTTGCCAAAGCCCACGCTGGTGAGGCTGCTGAAGGTGAAGTAGAGCGCGGTGACGTACTTGTCCTTGATGGAGGGGCCGCCCAGGCCGCTGCTGTTGTAGGGCTTGCCGATCTGGTCGCCCAGGTTGTACAGCCAGCCGATGCGGGAGTCCGCGTGCGGCTGCTCCATGTTGCCGATGGCGTACCAGATGCAGGCCAGCCAGTGCGCGATGAGCGCGAACGTGCACATGAGCAGGAAGAGCACCGCCGCCCCGTACTCCGAGTAGCGGTCCAGCTTCCGCGCCACGCGCACCAGCCGCAGCAGCCTTGCCGTCTTCAGCAGCCCGATCAGCTGGGGGGATGGGAGAGACATTCAGCTGGGGGCATCTGAGGAATGGGGGCCCTGCAGCCCTTGGAGGGCATCAGAGGGAAAACCCCAGACTTCCTCCGAGAGCCTCCTCGTAACCGAAGCACCTCCCACTCACTGGGCACAGTGCGCAGTCCCGTTAATCTTTGTGCTGGCTTTGTGACAAAAGTCTACTCTTTGTGGACAGTGGGCTCATGGTCCCTCTGATGAGAATGAGAAGACTGGGCCTCTCAAAGGCCCAACACCAGCCTAAGGTGCTTGGCCAGAACTCCCACTAACTTCCAGGGCACTTTTGTGTGAATCAGAAGACAGGGCCTCTTCCTATAGTCAAGTTAGAAAATGGTGCCCCTCGGGGCCTCTCCCAGCCAGTGGGTGGCCCACGAGAGAGGGGCGGCAGGCAGGGGTCAGCTGGGGGGCCTGCCATGCCTCTGGAGCCCTCCACGTGCAACCCGCTTCACCCACCATCTTCCAGCACTCTCCCCATGCCCTCCAGGCCTCTGCCTCCCTGCCAGCCCACCTCTTCAGAGCCAGAGCCAAAGATGAGCAGGTCGAAGGGGATGGCAGCCACCATGTCGATGAGGAACCAGCCCTTGAAGTAGTGGACGGCGATGCGGCCAGGGTGGCTGACCACCTCCTCATTGGCGTTGACATAGGTCGTGCGGAAGTTGATGAGGATGTCCACGATGAACATTATGTCCACGATGAGGTCCACCACGGCCAGGGGTTGGCAGGCGTAGCCGCAGCCGGAGGCCTGGGGGCCCTCCTCTGCCTCCTTCAGCAGGAAGGCAGCTGAGTAGGGGGTGAAGACAGCCGTGTAGATTACCAGCAGCAGGATGAGCCAGTCCCACACGGCCTTGAAGGGGCTGTAGTGCAGGATGGTCCAGCGGTGGATGCGCGGGGCCTGCAGCTTGTACTCCGGCAGCACGTCCGCACCCAGGGACAGCACCTGAACAGGCAGGGCAGGTGCAGGTGAGGGGTGCTGTCTGCCTGGGGGGCCAGGCCGCAGGGCCTCCGGGGTGGGAGCAGATAACACCAGGGAGAATGCCGACCAGAGTAAGAGGAGGCCAAAAAGTTTCTATCAAAATGCCCACCCCTCAGCCAAGTGGCCAGAGCTGCTCCCCACCCTTCAGCCTGGGCACCACAGTCCACAGACCAACTAGCTGGCTCCCTTGGTTCAGGGCACCATGCAGGAATACCCTGAAGTATTGCTCCCCACCAGCCCCGCAGACCCATACCTATGGCTATAACTCCACCATGCCACTTGCCCACACCTGCCATACACGACGGTCTCAGTGCAGAAAATGCTGCAAGGGCCATGGCTCCCAGCCTGGGCATGGGAGGCCCATTGGGGGACAGCCCTCAGGAGACACAGCCCCAGCACATAAAAGGGTGGTGGCCACTGCAATTCCGTCAGCCCCACCACTGGGAGTCCAGGGACTGAGGACCTAAAGGTCTCTTTGTGCCATTGGCACAAGAAGACCAGACACCCAGACTCAGACCTCTTGGCCTCCCAGTGGGTGAGAGACAAAGACACTCCCCTGCCACACCACCCTTCAGCCCCCTGTCTTCCCAGGCCCCAGGCCACTCTCAGTCCTCACCCTCCCACACTCCAGCAAAGGCTCACAGAGCACCTAACCTGGCCACAGACAAGCTCACATGACACAGAGGGACACGCAGTCCTGAGAGTTCACCTACACCTCCTGCCCTCTTAACAGTCAGGCAGGGGCAGGCCTGCCGTCTAGGCCAGAAGAGACAGGTCACCTTCCCCACACTATCCCAGGAGCCTCCGTCTGTCCCCTGGGGCCTCCCCCTGCCCCGCAATCCTTGCTCACAGATGTCTGACTCAAGCCAAGAGCTTCCTCCCCAAGCTCCCCTGGCCTGGCACTGTCATCCCTGGGCAGCCAAACCCAGGCCTGGCCCGCCTCATTGAGAGTCAAGGTTGCTGGCCCTGCTCCCAGCAGCACTGAGTGTTTGGGCTGAGAGGGCTGGGGTGGGTGGAGCCCCCAAGACTCCCACTCATACTCAGGCTGGAGATCCCCTGGACCCACTATCACTTGATGGACTATTGGGAGAACATCTCCTTAGAGGAAGTATCTGGAAGTTAAAACAGGCCATAGTTCAAGGTTTTGGCCACCCAGGTGGACATGGGGGCCCCTGAGGCATGTGATGGGCCAGGGGAGCAGCTGGGGCCTGGAGAAGGGGAGGGAGTGTGTGGCTCCCCAGACCCCAGCTCTGCCCTGCCTTCAGTCCACACTGTCTGCTCCTTAAGACAGCATAGCACAGCAGCCTTTTTGGGTCAGGTGGGGACAGAAAATATGGAAATGGCCAGGGCCCCAGGGACAAAAGGACAGAAGAAGATAACTACCCCTGGATAAGGTCCCTCCCCATGCCCAAGAGGCCAGGCCCCCTGGGGGCTGGGTGGGACTGCGCCTGACAGCAGAGATACTGCCCCCGACCTCCCCACCCAGAGTCTGCCCATAGCAACACCAGCACCACCCCGTGCACAAATGCAGACACGTGGGGCAAGCCTGGGACACAGGCCTAGACCCAAAGACCTCACCTTAACGGCCCAGATGAGCCAAGCCCAGCTCTGCAACCTCCAGCTTACCATGCAGCCTTGGGCCAGGCATGGAAGCCCCTGTGACCTGCTGCCCCACAGAACACTGAAGCTCATTTAAGCCAAACCCTGCGTCCTCACCTGTGGGGTACGGCGAATCCTAGCAAGCCTGTGCCCCAGCTGGGAGAAGAGTGTGAGAGAAGGCAGACAGCTTGGGTGCCAGGGACTGATGAGGGGTGCGACTGTCAGACTCACCCCTAGACCACCCCTCAACTGACACTGTACCATCACCTGGAGCCTCCTCCAGGACAACAGAAGGCTCTGGGGGCAAACAAGTTACTCCCAGGAGGTACCTACAGAGCGATCAGCCTGTGGGACCCCAGGAGAGCCCCCGCACCTCAGGCTGCCCGGAAGAGGTGAGCCAGGTACCTCGGCTCAGCCTGCCTCCCCTTCGTCCAGTGGCCTCTGACACCCACCCACCCTCCCCAGACTCGACCTGGGGCCCTGAAACAGCCCAAGCCTCCTCGCTTCCCACAGGTCTGCTACCGCACATAGAATGCAGGCGTAATAGAGCCCAGCACCTCCAAGCCAGGCTGGCCACTGTCTGCAGGGGGAGGTGAGGTTGGGCGGGAGGGTGCTGGTCTCCTGCCACCCTCTCTGGGCACCCACTTCATTCCTGTCCTCCATCTCCTCCCTTTGCTCCTTGAGCTAGAAGACTGGGCCACAGAAGCCATGGGAGAGGGGGGCCCTGACTAGGGAAACACTCCGCTGGCCTGGAGAAGAGAGAGCTGGGCCCAGCAGTCGGGTGAGCAGAGCTGCGGACTCCATGGCTCCCCAGACCGTCCTGCAGCCCAGAAGCCCTCTCTGGGCCTGGAGCCAGAGCCCTCTGGGCTGCACCCAACCTGCCGCTGCCTGTACCAGTGCCCCAGCCCTAGAAGGGAGGGGAAGGGGCCAGGGGGTCACCTACCTCTTGGGCCAACAGGCTGGAGATACGCACAGCCCGCCTCACCCGGCCTTTCTGGGCCCTGGGCTGCACAGGCCATGTCCCGCTCGCCTTCCCTGCTAGGACCGCCATGGAGGACTTGGCTCCCCCCAGCCTGCCTGCCTCGGGGCCCGAGGGCCTGGCCAGAACCTCACCTGCACCCCAGCAGCAGTCCCAGCCCAGACTGTGCCCCAGGGGCTGGCAGCCTGGCTTCCAGGGCGGCCTCTTGCACAAAGCCAGGGTTGCTGGGGCTGGGCCCCTGGGCTGGGGTCACCCTGGCACTGAGCGTGGACAGCAGCCCACGCAGCTCAGGCTGCCCATGGCCCCCTGGTGTGGGCCCCGCTGCCAGGGTGCTGCGCTCTGCCCTCCGCCAGCCCAGCACTGCACACCGCGGTCAGAACCTCGGCTCCTCAGCCGGCCCCTCCTCCTCCCAGTTCCCCACCCCCAACCTGCCACCCTGGGCTCCCCCGCCCCGCCCAGTGCTGGCCAGCGGCCCCTGCCCCCGCAGCCCGCTCCAGGCTCCTGCTGCAGCCGCTCCCACAGCCCGCGTCCCTCCCCTCCCCTGGCAGCCAGGCCTGTCGCGGCAGATTAATGGTCAGCCCGACACCCCCGCCCCGCCAGTCCAGCGCTCAGCCAGCCAGAGTCAGACAGACACCCAGAGATGGAGAGACCGCCCGGTGACAGGCAGAGCCAGGAACACACGTGCACACGGACACATACAGAGCGCGCACACGGACCGCAGCACAGCAGGCACAAACAGCGGGCACAGGAGGAGCAGGGCAGACTGCTGCAGCAAGGGCATGGTGCACAGAAGGCAGCCAGATATGGGGTCTGGGTGCGGGGGAACGTTCTGGAGTCAAGGCCAAAGGGCTGGAGGTCTGGCAGGGACCTGGGGAGCCAGAGGCAGCAGGAGCCCAGCAGGGAGGAGGGCCCAGGAGGCCAGCAGTGGAGGAGAGCAGGAGGGGGCAGCTCCCCCTCTCAGGCCAACGCAGGAGCTACAGTGGGAGGGACAGGAGAGGGCACAGCAGTGTGGGGCAGGGACACCTCCTGTCCTGGGCCTCTCACCCGCTCCTGGCCCTCCCCCAGCCCACCCCCAGGGCCTGGACCTGAGAAAGAGCCAGGATGCCCTGGGCAGTGGGGATACCGCAGGGAACTTCGCTGCCTGGAGGAGGACAGGACACCAGGCTGGCCCTGTCACCAAGCAGTGTTGGGCAATGCTCCCAAGAGCTGGTGGTCTTCTCTGGCCCAGGATCTGGGGACTTGATCCCTGCGTAACTGTGCGCCCACCACCATACCCTCCCCTCCCAGTGTGGGAAGGAAACCCTCTTCTCCCATGGCTTGGGGGCAGGGGTAAGCACCTCCAGGCCCTAGCACCTGGTCCCCACCCTCTGCCTGGCTGGCTCATCATCTTGGCCTACAAGAATCAGGACCCCTGACTTTGACCCCTGTGGCCCCTTCTAACTTGAAACCTACTGTGGGTTTGCCCTCCGGTATTCCCCCCGCCACACCTGTGAGCAGACCCTGTTGTGCCGTGTGGCTGCCTTCTCCTGCCCACCCTGACCCTCTCAGGGGCCGAACCTCAACCACCCTATCCTCCCTGAACCCCTCCAAGTTGTCCTATGTATCTGCCCCGTCCTACCCCTGTCTAATCCCCACCCCCACCCAGTCCTGTTCCCCTCCCCTCCAGGCTTCTCTAAGGTGAGGGGAGAGCCAGGAGCTGGGCGCCTACCTGGGTGACCTTCTCAGTGACATTGTGGGTCCGCTCCTTTATCTTGGGTGCTATGATCTCCCGGTCACTGGTGGGTGAAGCCAGGAAGGGGTCACCCTTGAGGTCCACAAAGTTGAGGGTGATCTGGGGAATCTTGCTAATGGTGCGGTAGCGCACGAGGTCCGAATCTGATGTGGAGTTAAGCAGCCCGCTTCGCAGGGGGTGCATGGCCCCTGCAGTAAGGGGAAAGCAGGGTGAGGGTAGCAGGCAGCAGGTGCATGGCCCCAGGGGTGGAGGGGAAAGCCGGGAGACCATGAGCCAGGCCACGGGGTACAGTGAGTCAAGGAGGCCAACTCAGGAGACAGAGGCAAAGTCACTGAGAAACAAGCACGGCCAGACCCCTCCCTGCTTTAAGGAAGCAGAGCATGGCGCAGCTGCGACGTGGCAGAGGAGGAAGACCTCCGTCAGGGTCTAGCCGAGGGGCACTGGGGCCTGCCAGAGGGCCAGGTGGGGGCAGGGACCCAGGTGCCTCTCCCAGGCCCATCCCTGCTCCAGGCGGTCCTGGGAGGGCCAGCGCCCTGGGCCAGCAAAGGCTGTGTGAGTGGAAGAATGTATGGGATGAATGGACATTTAATGGAGTGAAGGCCACTTAATGGGATGAAGTGCATGCTTAAGGGGGTTTCCATCTCCCAGGCACACAGGACAGGGCCAGGGGGAGGACACTGAGGTCCTGGAACAGGGCCGGCCTGGCTGTCGGAAGGCGCGAAGGCAGTTCCCACAGTGCTCCCCGGGCCTCACCGGTGCTGGCATGGCGGGGCGGCGGGGGCAGCACCCCTGCGCGCATGGCCTCAATGTCGTCGGCTGAGGAGGCTCGGCGCACGCTGGCACAGCTCTCTCGGGAGCGCGTCCGGGCCAGGCTGCAGCTTGAGCCCGAGGCATCGGGGTTGAGGCTGTGCGCCCGGGATGACGGGTGGGGCGCGCAGATGGGCGGGGAGCCAGGGCCCACCAGCGCGCGCCGCTCCTCCACCGGCCCAAGCCCCGCCACGTGGTTGTCCATGACGGTCACCTCATCCAGAGCCAGCGACTCGCTGCTGGGCGCTGCGGGCGTCAGGTCCACATCCACCACCACGGCTCCGGGCACCCCCGCGCCACCTGCACTGCCCGGCCGCACCGACGACTCCCGGGCCGTCAAGGCCAGCAGCGCAGGCAGCTTCAGGCGGAAGGTCTTGGCTCTGCCTGCCGGGAGAGGGGAGGTGCGTGGCCTGGGGTTGGAAGGCTGCCGGGGAGGGGGCCAGGCCTAGAAACTGGAGCCGCAGCCACAATCAGGACAAGAAGGGGAAGGGGGAGCCCTGGCAGGCCGTTCCCTACCAACCCCTACTCCCACTGCACAGAACTCAAGGCTCAGAACTTTTCTAACTGCAATCTTATCTAAGTAAGGCTCTGATAATAAACTACCGTTTCTTGGCCTCCCATCGTGGTGGGCTCTATGTAAACCATCCATGACTCTCACAGCCATGCTGGTAGCAGTATCACTTTACCCTTTTTAGACTAGAGGAAATTTAGGCATAAATGAGCTGTGTGAGCCGCTGGAGCTGGGTGAGTTGCTGGAAGTCACACAGTAAATGGTGGGACCTTCATAAATGGGAGGGTGCCACACCTCCCTGCCGTGCCCTGCGGCCTGATAGGTGCCCCTGTGGAACAGGTGGGGCTGGCCTGACTGCCATTTTGGAGTGTGAGAAGCCAAGAGGTGGAATCTTGCCACGACTGAGAGGAAAATTAAAATTAGACGTGAAAAGGCCATTGTGGGGAAGGTGAGAAGGGTTCTGAGCCTTTGGGTCATGGCGGGGATGAGGGGAGGCTTCCCCGGGTCCAGCCACGGTGACCTTTGCCCTCCAATCCTCTCCTCAGTTAGCCAAGGCCACAGCAGGGAGCAGGCCAGCCCGGGAACAAGCACCAAGGAGCAGGGATGAGTCCCTGGGACGGAGCCTCAGATGCGCAGAGGGAGTCACCCTGAGGCAGCCAGGACCATCTGGGAAGAGTGACCCTCCCCGAGGCTGGAGAGGGGAGCCCCTAGGCCCTGCGGCAGGTGCCCACGCAGGTAAGGCTGGGAAACCGGGCACAATCCTGCCCCAAGGACCGGTGAACCTAGGCTCAGTCGGCCACTCCACCCTGTCTGTCCATCCTGAGCCAGACGGGCCTGGTCCATATGTTCCATGTTTGCCTCCTGACCTGTAGAGGGACCTCCCTGACACCCCTTCCTGCAAAGCATTGGCCTTAGGTGGCCTTGTGGCCCCAGAAAAGGATTTGAAGGCACTTACCTGGAGCCAGCCAGCTGGCAGGTGGGCCACGGTGATTGGCATCACGGGCCGGGGACCCCACCATGTCCTTCTCCATCACCACCTCAAAGTTGAGGATGAACATGATGACAGCTCCGTCTTCATTCTTCACCGGCACCACATCCACCAGGCACAGGAAGCAGCTCCCTGCAGAGCGCGGGGCACAGCCACTGCAGCAGCAGGGCCCCTTGGGGCCACCTCTGGTCCCCGACGAGGCCCCCACAGTTCCCAGCCGCCTCTGCAGCGTCCCTTCCTGCCTGCTGCCTGCGCTCTGAGTTCCCTCCCTGCATCTGTCCGCTCCAGCTCGCCCTTAGGGGGCTCTCCCTCTCTCTCCACTTGTCTTTCCCTAGCCTGTCAATTTACCCTTCTTTCTCTGGTGCCGGGCAGTGTGACACCGTGGTCGTTAGACCACAGACTTTAGGCCCAGGACCTCTGGGTTCAGATCCCAGCTCCACCGCTTAGTCGTTTTTCTTAAATGATTTAGCTTTCCTGTGCCTCATTTTCCTCCCCAAAAAATGGGAGTGATAATAATTCCTTTCTCACTAATTGTAAAGATTAAGTCAACACATAGCAAGTGCCCAGGGCAATGCCTGGCACGTACTGAACATGAGAGAGAGGTCGGCGATCACTCCATCTCCATCTTTGCTTTCCCTACGGTATCCCCGACTGCTGTGTCGGCCCACAACAAGGAAGTTTAGAAGCTGAGAGCAAGAGTTTGAAAAAAAAACCTTTACAGCAATTTGGCACGGCCACAATCCAAGCATGTGATTTTGTATTTCACAAAAGTATTGATCTGTGACATACTAGAAATAAAGACAAGTGACCCTTCACTGAAGACTTGAGAAGCACTACCTTCTAGATCTTTCTCTGTGCCTCTCCTTGTCTTTCTTTCTATCCCTGATATTTTTTCCCTCCCACTCTCCCTCTGACTGCCAGATCCCCTATACCAGGTGAGATCAGGCCACCGGGCCAAGTGTACCCAGTCCAGCTCTGTCCCCTGTCCAGCGCACAGCTCCCTCACCCTTCTCTCTGCTGATTTCCAAACGAGACCATGGTGTGATCTCAGGGTCTGCCTGAGGCCCAGCTAGGAACCCCCGCCTGCAGGAAGGCCCTCTTGATAAAAGAAGAAGGTGCATCAACATCCTGTTCCTCCTCCTCTATGGACCCTGCAAGGACCAGGCATGTTTCTCACCTCCCTCTCTTCCCAGGGCAGATTTCTTCCCTTGTCTGGGCTTCCCCTGTGCTTATCTGTCTTCTCTGAACTGCAGGGGCCCCAGCGTCTGCATCCCCTGGGAAGGACCTTACACCTAGAACAATGCACCAGGGATGGGCGCTGGCCAGCGGGGGACGGCTCAGGCAGCCTAGCTGGGAGGAAGTGCCGGTGCTGAATTGAGACCAACAACCTGCAGGGGCTGGCAGCCTGGCGCTTGGGCTGGTACTTGATGCCTGCCAACAGGGGCTGAGCCCTGGGGGTGCGGCAGGCCTTCAGCACCAACTGAGCAGGCCAGGCTCCACAGGCTTGATTTCTGGGAGATGCTGGCCAGGCCTGGGGGAGACTTGCCGAGGCCAGGGCTGAGAGAGGGAAGCAGGTCAGCAATTCTAACAGCTGTGGAATTCATCTTGTGAAGGAGAACCTGAGAAACCAAATGAAGCAGGAAGGCTGAGACGAGGGGGGCGGGCCAGGGGTAGGGCTGGCCAGGAATCCTTCGACCCAAAAGGCCTTCCACTCCCCGCTTCCCACTCCCTCATGGCTTGGCCCCAGGGTCCTGAGCAGGGGAGCTCTGTCTGGGTCTCCGCCCAGCAGCTCTCCTGTCCCCTGACCTCTGGCCTTTGACATGGCCCCTCCAGAGCAGGCTGTGGGGCTGAAGCTGCAGGGGGCTGGGCCAGCTGGAAACCGTTTGGCACCCAGACAGCCTGCCCGGAGTTTATGCCCTAATATGGGGATGGCCGGCAGCAGCCTCAACAGGGCCTGGCCCTCCTCAGGACTGAAGGGTGGCCAGAGACCAGGAACCCTTAGCTCTGGAGACCCCTGACACCCAGCCCCAGGACCCCAGTGACCCAGGGCCCTGGTCCTCACTCCTCAGTGGGACATTTGTCTCAGAGAAGTCCAGAGTCTGAGACCCAGATAAGCTCAACTCTGTGGGGATGGCCTGGGGATTCCACCCCCAACACATGGCCTCAGAATTCTGAATTGGAGGTCTCGATACCCCATGCCCACTTTGGTTCAGGCATTCAGCAAGAGAGGCCAGAGCTGTTCTCTGCAGCCCAGGGAGCACAGGACGCTGGCATCCCACCTTGCCACCCCACCCCCTGCCCGGCTACAGCAGCTCCAGATACAAGCCCCCTCGCAGCACAGGTCGCTGCCCACCCCTGGACACACACTCACGCACAAAGCCCCCTGGGCCCTCTCCCTTTGTGGACATTCAAGGAATTTTTCGTTTCAAATAACCCTGTCAAAGCCCTGATAATTCCAAAAATGTGAACTGGAGCCCTGCCGAATGGCTGCAGCGGGGAGGGAGGTAGTCTCCAGCTGCTATTTCAAAGAAACATGGAAGGAAGGAAAGGCGGCGGCCCCCCAAGTCAGCCAGCTCAGCCTCCCAGATTCCTGCCAGGTCGGCTGGGTCTTCTGTGAGCAGTCACATCACCCACCCGGGGCTCTTCAGCCAGACCTGCCGGCAGGCCCCATCCCATCACTGACCAGAATGGGGTGCAGGGACCAGGGGGGTCCCTGAGAGCCGCTGAAAGTCAGCCAGGCCAGGGCTGAGGCACAGGGACAGCCAGGGCTGGGCATCAGCACAGAGCAAATCACAGCCTCCAGAGGTGGGGCTCTGACCTTCACATAACTTCTCGGCAGAGAAGAAATGTTGATAGTCAGTGGCTGAGCTGCCTCCAGAGGAGCCCTGGGCTGGCACTGCACACACCAAACAGGGCCTGGCCCCACTAGCCCCACTCCCACCTGTCATGAGACCCTGCCCGTCACTCTTCTCCCTCTGACCATGGGCAGCTCCCCCAGGAGCAAAGCTGGGCAGCCCAGAGCCGGGTGAGGCTGCAGTTCTGCCAGAAGCCACTGTGCGGCAGGCACGGGCCGCATCCCAGGGGCCGCCGGCACAGGGAGTGGTCAGGGAAGGGGAAGATGGAGCCCCTACTGCCCCTAGGAAGGCTGTGGGGTTCCCTTATGCAAATGGCAGGGCACGGGTTGTGGAGACAGGCCTTTACTCACTGAGAATGACCTTGGGCAAGTCACCTATGCTCTCCGAACCTTAGAGTACTCATCAGAAACCCAGGAGCTCATGCCCACCCTGCAGGGAGGTAGGGGTGAATGACATATGTGAAGCAAGAGCCAGGCCCAAGGGACGTCTCGATAAATGGGAAGAGGAGAGAAAGAAGCAGGCAGAAGGGACTTAGGAATGAGAGGCCCCTGAGCCAGCCTGGCTGATGTGGCCAATGCCAAAGGACACCCCACTCACACCCAGTCTAATCCCCAGCTCCAGCTGAAGACACCTGGCTCTGGATGAGGAGGCTGGGTGCCCCAACTCTGCCTGCCTCCTGGGGCTCAGGGCACGCTGCACCCCATGGGGATGGAATTGAGGAGAGGGAAGGCAGTCACTGATTAATGGCCATATATAGACAGGGGCCTCTGTGCCTTGGACCCTACTGTCCTAAAGAGGTCACGCAGCTCACGGAGGAGGGGAGAAAAGGAGGGGCAGTGCGAGGGGCTCTGGGGGAGAAGCAGGCCTGGACACATTCCAGGTGGGCATGTACAGTTCCTCATGACCCTAAGTAAGGACACCATCATTCATGAGAACACAGGCTGGCTTGCTTTCACCTGGTGCCACCCGATGCCCAGCAGTACACCTGGAAGCACTGTCCCTGCCCAGCATCGATTCATCAGCAGCCACGGGCCCAACCCACAGTACTTACAGCTGCAAACCTGATTTCCCACCTCTGGGCACCTGAGCCTTGGCAGAGCCCAGGCAGGAGCCGCACTCAGCATTAGTGGGGGTGTAACTACCTATCAATCTGGACAGGTGGCAAAGGGGAGGCCTGCTAGTGCCCCTGAGTGTCCTGGGCCAGGCCCCCAGGTCAGAGTCTCTGGTTTCGTCTGCAAACTAGGTGTCATCTCAGCTCCTTCTTCATCCCCCTCCAATCTGACATGAGTACATCTGTGCAAAGCATTTGGGACATCATGAACAAGACAGGCCAGGCACCTGCCCTCACTGAGCCAAGGAGTCAACAGGACCCCCACTGGGAGCCCAGGATGAGATGGAGGGAGAGAGAATAACTCAGGCATCGGGAGGAGCCCCAAGGTGCTAAGCTGACCTGCCCCAACCATCAGGAGTCCTGGGCAATTCTGTGTGGCTGTGGGCAGGTCATCCACCTCTCTGAGCTTCAGATTCCCTGCAGGACCTGCAGGGACAAGTGACTCCTGCTCTGGGTGCCATATGAGATGAAAGATGGCCTGTGGAAGCATCCAGAGCTGGAACAAGGGAGGGTGCTGGGTCCCTGCAGGGAAGGTGACCTCGGGTAGGCAGCTGTCTTCACCCTGGTCGCCTTCCTGCCCTCTCCCTGCAGGAGGAGCGGGGCGCAAAGTCACCCTGAGGGCAGGAGGCTGCTCCAGTCGTCCCTGTCCGCCCCCGGGCAGAGAGGCTGTCTCCGCTGCAGCCCAGGGCTGTGCAGTGTCAGGTTATATTTAGCCTGGTGGCGGCGACAGGAAGATGCAGCAGGAACCGCTCCTGGCTGGGGGCCACCGTGTCGCTAACACTGCTCTCATGAGCAGCCAGGGGCCTAGGGAAGGCCAGAGACATTGCAGGCCCAGGGGACAGAGTGGGAGAGCCTGAGAGGCCAGCCAGTAAATGAGGGTGCATAAGTGTGTGCGTGTGTGAGGGGTGTGAGAGAGAGAGAGACAGAGATGGGGAGAGGCCAACCCTCCCCTCCTGAGCCCAAGAGCCGAGCATCGCAGATGTCCCCGGGACACCCACTGCAGGGCAGGAGGTGGGGAGCCATGACCCAGCCCCGCTCACATAGGAGCATCTCCAGACAACCCTCCACCACGCCCTCCAGCCTGACACTGTCCCAAGGACCCGTGGGACCAGAAGTCCTCGGGGGCCTCCAGACCCCCGCCCAAGCCCACTGCCCGGGGCCTACCTGGGCCAGCCTTCTCGCGAGCACCGCGGCTTCAAGATGAACTGGGAGCCACAGCCCTGTCCTGCCCCGGAAGTCCCAGGAAGGCAAAAGAAGGCTGAGCTCGTGTGCCGAAGGCTGCTCCCAGCTCTGTTCTCATCCTCGCCTCCCCAAGCCCCCAGGCTTTATTACCCCCTCCTACTTCTTGGCATCTGTCCCCTCACAGTCCTTTAGATTCCCCTGTTCCTGACCATGTCGGACCCTCCGACCCGCCCTCCCAGCTGGGCTCCCAAGCCTGGATGAACAGACACGACGGTTCCCGAGCAGGCTGGCCTCGGTGCACCCCAGCTTTGCCCTCCTGCTCACCCGGGCCCCCACCACTCTTCCAACTCCTTCCAACCCTCTAGGCCCCGTGGGGCCCCCTTCTGCAAAGATTTTCTCAACTGCCCCATCCGGCCCACGTGGATCTTTCTAACTGAGAACTCTTCTAAAACTACATCCCTAATTTAGGAGATGATTGTACACTGGCTTCTGGAGGGAGCTTCCCCCTCTCCACAGAGTCGCGGGCCTAAGGCCGGGGCTGGGCTGCTCACGGGAGGTGGTGGATAAGCAGGTGTCCAAGGGCTGGTCACGGGCTCAGGGTGGCGACCTGCACCGCAGTGGGTGCGAGCAGAGTCCCTTCCTCCCTCTCCAGCCACCCTCCCAGGCCCAGGGCACTGATCATTCTTTCACAACAGAATGTGCCCATTTAAAACCATCTTGAGTCAAGACAACAGTCAGAAACACCATGAGAATTAAGGTGTCTTTCACTGAAATGTTATTTAATCTGGTCAACAACCCAGAACGTGGAGGCTGACTGCCCAGGAACCCAGGAAAGGGGCCTGGAGCAGGAGCCTCTCAGACATGGTATTCCTGAGCCTCAGACCCCTGCCAGCCCTCTTCACCGCAACCCACACGCAGCCTGGCAAGGACACGGGCCACCAGGGGGCAACCCAGGTCCCCGCCCTCCTCCAGGGCTTTGCAAGCTTCTAGAACTGCGCTCCCAGCCTGGCTCCCGGTGTACCCCAGAGAGCAAGGAGATGCCTCGAGAACACCCCTTCCGTTTCAGCCCTCTCATCAGTCACCCGGTCAGCCACAGCTTCTCGACCACTAAACCAAGAGTCATAATCCCTCCTAGACTTGCTTGCCTCGCAGGATACCAGGATGCTTCAACAGCCAGAGAAGTGCTCATGAAGGCCTCCTGAAGTCAGATGCAACATTTGAGCATTGAAACATATGACAATGACCCAAACGCAAGAGAGAAAACCGGCGTTACTTGCAGATGTAGGATCACCTGCCTCAAGGACCAATAGGATCAACAGATAATAATTAGGGTAGACAGAGAAGACAAGTAGTGATTCTATAGCATCTTACTACACTGATGGACAGTGACTGTAGTGGGGTATGTGGGGGGGACCTGATAATGGGGGGAGTCTAGTAACCACAATGTTGCTCATGTAATTGTATATTAATGATACCTAAATAAATAAATAAGTAAATAAATAAGTAAATAGAAATAATAATAATTAGGCTAGGAAGAGAGTTCAGCAAAGTTGCCAGGGACAAGATCAGCCCACAAAATAGAGAGCATATCTCTCCACCAACATGAAACTACTAGAATAGGAAGTCAAAAATAAGATCTCTTTCATAGCAGCAACGAAACTATAAAGTATCTAGGATTGGCCAAGAATGCACAAGGCTTCCATGGGAAAAAAAACAACTTTAAATGAAGAGAGGATACAAAAATTATCTGATATATGGAGAGACATTCCAGGCTCTTGGATGGGACAAGGATTATAAAGACGTCAATTATCCCTAAATTAATCTGTAAAACTAATCTAATTCCAATCAAGATTCTAGCAGGATTTTGTTTCCAGGAACTCAATGAACTTTCTCTAAAGTTTATAAAAAAGAAAACAGGTCCACAAACAGCTATGTCAACTTTTAAAAAGAAGAAGAAAGAGGGAAAATTTGCCTTTCCAAATACCAAGACATACTAAATACCACAGTTTTTAAAAAGGTGGTTTTGATGCAAGAAGAGACAAACATTTGGACCAGAACAGAGCTCAGAGACAGGCCCATGGGCATATAGGAAATTAACCTGTGATCAAGACGGCCCCACAAATCAGGGGAAAGAAACAGGCTGTTTACTAGATGCGTTGGGAAAACTGGATCCCTACGTGGAAAAAAATACAACTTGATCCATACTTGACACCGCAGACAGGGGCAGAGTCAAGATGGATTAAAGACCCAACTGGGAAAGGTAAAAGAATTTAGTTAACAGAAGAAAGTAGAGAGCTTGCAACCTCAGGATGGTGAAGAATTTCTCAACAAAACTTCAAAAGCACAAAGCTAAAAATCCATGAACTTGCCTGTACCAAAATGAAATATCCTTGTTGGACAAATTAAACAGATGACTGCATGGGAGAAGATATTTGCAATATCTTGACTCAACAGGAATTAATATCCACAATATATATATTGACTATTTAACTGTATGTGTTTGTATTTCTAGAATACACATGCAATTCCTGAAAATCTGTAAGAACAAAAGACCATCTTCAAAAGAAAACTGAGCAAAGGCTATGAGCAGGCAATTCACAGAAAAGTAAACCCAAAGGCTATCAAGCCCAAGAGATGCCTGGACTCACACAAAATCAAAGAAATGCGAATTAAAGCAGCAATGTATCATTTTCACCTATTAGACTGACAAAATTAGAAAGATGAATAATGCTACGTGTGGTAGAGGTATGGGGGACTAGGAATCTGGTACCATGTGTAAGAGGGTGATGATGGGCGTGGCCATACTGTACTTAATTTAAGTGTCCACACATCCCGTGAGCCAACAATCTGATTCCAGGGGATGCATCCCAGAGACATCCCCACACAAGCCCAAAAGGGGCCATGAATGAGGATGTTCACTGAAGCATTATTTATGGAGACGGTCCGGAGATTGCTCCCAAGGAGAGCAGGCAGGCAGAATGAGGCGGGTGCAGGCCACAGAATATGAAGCTGCAGACTAGATGTCAAGGAACAGCCTAGAAGGGCTTCGCTCCATGCCGTGTAAGAGAAGTGAACACCAGAATACAGAATGTAGTAGCACACACCATTTACATAAATCACACTTAGATGCATCCAGGTGAAATACACATTTTCCAAGAACATGTACAAGCAACACATTCACATTCACGCTGCACACATTTGAATGGTTGCCTAACAGGAGGTCAAGGGGACTGGGGAGTGAGGAGAAAAGAGAAAGGAAAAAATCCAGTGAAAGGGAAGAAAATAACAGTAACACTGATACCATGGTTTCAGGGACTTGGGGCAGGAGCTGGGGCCTGCAGAGGCCTGTGGGGGGCGGGGGGGAAGCAGGCAGGGGTCGTGAGCAGGTGGCAGGGTGAGGAGGGCAGAGCCCTCAGAACTGGGTGCTGAGGCCCCAGGTCGGCCAGGACCTGAGGCTACCGGGTGGTGCCCTGCCTGATAGCAAGCAGAATAAACTCCGTCCCCCAGCACTACTCTGCTACAGCCCCCATCTTATTTGCAGGACTTTGCAGCGGCACCTGGGAGGCAAAATGTGAAGGACCCCCCACCCCAAGCAAATGAGGAATTTCAGCTCTGGGAACCCAGCCTAAAACCCAGGTTTCCTGGGGCCCTGAGCCCCATCATGTCCCAGAGGCCCTCTGGGGCAAGACATGCTGTGCGGTGGTGGTCCAAGCAGGGCAGGCTCCAGAGTGGGGAAAGGAACGCCAGGTGGAGGTGCCTGCCAGCTGAGAAACACGACCCATCCCCTTAGCCTTTGTCAGCAGGAGTCTCTCTCCCCGTAAAGTACTGGGGAGGAGGCCTCTCCCAGAGGGCCGCGACGACCACCTGCCGTAGGTGCACATCCCAGCAGTTAGTGTGCCTGTGAGCTACCGCCTCCAGAGCTGGGCTCCCCTCCCTGGGTCTCCTCAGCCCATCTGGGAGAGGGAGGCTGATCCCCACATGCCTTCCATGCACCCCACAGCGTCCCACACACACAGCAGGACTGGAGGACTCCCGGCTCTCTCAGTGGCCACCTCAGGCCACCTCTCCCTGGCCCACCTTCCTCTAAGACCCCTCCCAGCCTTGGCAATCTACTGTTCGAAGGCTTCTTATGGAGGCCCAGAGATGCGAAGCGACTTGCTCAGGGTCACACATCAATTTCTGTAGCTGAGCCAGAAACCTCTCCCAAGTCACTGATTCCCAGGATGGGGCTTCTGCAACACAGCACAAGCACACTGTCCACCTCATTCATTCATTCATTCATTCAGCAAGCATGTACTGAACCCCCACTTTGAGCTAGACACAGATACAATGGAGAACAAAATTTACGGGCTGCTCTCTGTCCTCATGTACCTTACAATCCAGTGAGGAAAATCAGAGGAGGCAACCTCATCCCGAACTGAGAAGGGGGAGCTGGGAGCCAAGGGAAGACATAGCCTGGCCCTCAAGGTGCCGTTTTTAGTCCAGTAGACATGTGACCAAAACGGAGGAGTCCATCTGAGGCCAACCCTGGTTCTCAGCATGGAGATCTTTACAGGCCCCTGGACTAAGGAGAGAACTAAAGGGGGTCAGTGGCTCATCCATAGCCTTTCCCATACTTATCACCTGTCCCAGGTGTTCCTCGGTGGCCCCCTTTCCAGTCCTGACCCCACACCCTCCTCCCCATGTCAGGAGGAAAGTTTCTATTAAACGCCCTCACACTAAGGAGCTGGAAATTTCCATTTCCTCCCTGCACACAGGTATGGGCAATGACAGAGAATGTGGTTTTCAAGTAAAAGCCCCATTCTCCACCCAAGTCAGAGGTTCTCTCATGGAGGCATTTCAGGCACCCTCGTGGGATGTGTTTAAGCGTGAAAGGGCTTCCTTGGACCCTCTCAAGTCACACCACCCTGGAAGCCCCCTCAGGGCAGAAAAGAGGCAGAGTCTCACCCTGTCTCACACCCCCACGCTGGCCCTCCTGCTGCCCACGGCCCCTCCCCAAAGCCCAAGGCCACTGTCAAGCTCTGCTCCCATCCCAGACGCCTTTGCCCAAATATTTACATAGCTCCTCTCTGGGGGCTACAGCAGACACAACATGGAGGAGCCACCCTCCCAACGCTCTCCAGACCCCAGAGAGGGCTAGGAGCGGCTGACAGCCCTCAGTCCTGGCAGGCCTGCCTTGCACCCAAGGTGGGGCTGGGATAGGAAGTCCCTAACAGGCCAGGACACCGAATGCCCCTTCCCTGGAGCCGCTGGAGCTGAGGAGGGCAAGTGCCAGGTGGGGAGAGCGCCTGGGCTCTGAGGCGGCACTGCTCCGGCCCCCAAGCCCACCAGCCGATCCAGGTGAGGGAGCTCCCCGGGGGCTTCCACTCCCCAACCGCCTCCTGAAGCGCTACCTGTGACTAACCTCCTTCCTCCAGTCATCACTCTCATCTGCTCCCACCTCAAGGGCACAGACACAACTGGGCAGCGGCCTCCGTCTGATTTGCCTGCTCAGCCTCAACATCCTAGGGGCCCTGGGGCCTGGAGAAGATGGAGGGGAGCAGGTGTCCAAGCCTGGGGAGGAGTTGGCCATATGGAGAGGTGGAGGGGCATGGGACTGTCATAGTGAGGGGTTTGATTTGGGGGACAGGGAGAAGATGGGGAAATGGACTGGGTGTGGGGGGGGGTGGCACAGGAGGCCCAGAGGAATGTCACTGATACCAGAAGTGCCTGCACAGCACCTGGGAAGTGGGGGTCTGAGTCTGGGGACCAGAGACCAGTGGGTATGGGGCTGCCTCTGGGGCTCTGGTTCCCCACTCCAGTCCTGGGGGGCACTGGGAGCAGGCTGGCCCACTGTCTCTACCCCTCCCCCAGCCCACACTCAGCTGTTGCAGTGGGGGCCCTCTGACCCTGTTACCATGGCAGCCAGCCTGCAGCTGGAGTGGCGAAGCCGACAGACTCTTCTCTAGAGACACCCCCATTCCCACCCACACACAGGCTCCGGGGACACCGGGACATGGAGACCAGGCCAGGACAGGCAGAGGTATGTGGAGCCAGAGAGAGATTTCGAGATAGAGCCCAGAGGGCAGAGGGAGAGAGGCAAGGAGGACAGCTCAGGGGTACTGAAGGGGGGAGGAAGAGAGGCAGATGCAGGCGGGAGACAAAGACCACAGGGACAGCGAGCAGACGTGCAGACAGGGAGAGGGGCAGAGACCAGGGCACAGGAAGGCAGGCTGCATGCACTGGGGGGTGGGGGGGTGCTGAGGCAGAGATGGAGAGCAGAAGGAACACAAGGACAGGAAGCAGGGCACCTCCACAACGCCTGGCAGAGGAGGGGAGCAAGTGAGGGGGAGCCCCGCTCAAAGGGACCCACAGCCCACCTGGAAGGCGGTATGGAAGTGCCAGCAGACCTGTGCCAAGGTGTGGCCCCCAGACCCCAGGGAGGCTCCACCTGCCAGCCCTTGCTGCTGGGTTCTGCTCCTTACTCCACCTTAACTCTGGGCCTCACGTTAGGGGGCCTGGACACAGGGCGCATGACCCACTGGCAACTCATGTCTCTGCCTCCAGCCCACACCCCCCAGTCTGGCCTCCCCGCCTCCCAGCAGAACCAGCAACTAAATAATGGGGCTGTCTGGCTCCAGGCCCTGATACTGCACAGAGCTAGGCTAGAGGCCCCGACACAGCACAGCTGTCCACAGTGGCGCCTGCCAGCAAAAGGCCCCACCTCCTTCCCAGCCACCCACTTCCCTGGGGCTGAAGCCTAGGGACCTACTTCCCGGTGGCTGGTCCAGGTAGAGACCCTGAGAAAGGCCTAGACAGAAACAAGCAGTGGCACTGGCATTCGTCACCTGTGCCTCCCTACTCTGCCCATGCAGAAAGACTCAAGCACACAGTCACACACAGCCCACATCAGGCCATGGGAAGTCGCCCAAGGGACTGAGAGTTTTAGGGCAAAGGGCGGGGAGGCAGAGAAAATCTGTCTGCATCCTAGGCCTCAAGTGCCAGGACAAGTGGAGACCCATGTGACCTGAGGCCCAAGGCCAGCCTGGAGGCCAACAGGAGATACATGATCCCCATGGAAACCAGGTGAAAGCAGAGAAGGGGGCAGGCAGAAATGGCTGGCATAGGATTTTTCTGGGTTGCAGCCCCATGTGGAGTAATAACCTGGAGGTAGGAAAAAAACTTAAACTTGGGCAGGGAGTTTGGGTTGTAGTTCTACTCCCTCCACTGATGCTGGTAACTAGACCTCTGCTTCTCCGTTTCTCCATCTGTAACTGGAGGGGGCTGGACTAAATGATCCTCAAGGTCACCCAGATTCTGTAACACCTCTGCAGAAGGGCTCCCCTGACCATCCACTCCCAAAGACACTAGCACGTGCTCTGAGGAAGACAGAGGCACTCAGGCCCCTGCTGCTGATGGGCCAAGTGGGCACATTATCTTAGAAGTAGAAACAGGCACAAAGCGGTAACCAACTGGTCCCATATGACATAACTTCTTCTGTTAGACCTGAACCCAGCACTTACATATTCACTTTCTCTTCATGACAACGATGGTTTGCAAACCTCCAAAATAAAATTGTACATAAAGTAATGTGCAGTAATAGATACACCTGTAACTATTTGGTGCTGTTTTTAATACAGGACAACAGAGTCCAGTGAGTAGGGCTCTAATCAGACAGATATGGTTCCCTCTGGTTCCATTCCCAGCTCTGCCACTTTCCAGCTGTGTGACTCTGGGAGAGTTTCTTAATTTCCCTAAACTTCAGTTTTCTCATCCATAAAATGGAAATAAAAATAGTATCTACCTCCCAGGGTTGTTGTGATGATTCCATGAGATAGTAAGTGAAACATTTAGCCTGCTGTCCAGCCCGGAGAAGCCACCCAACAATGTTAGCTAGTACTGGAAAGCCAGGCAGATATAAAAACAGATCTGCTCTGATTAAGGTTCTAGGAAGACATCAGTGGAACATCCAATAGTAGGTCCTACCTTCAGATCTTGCATGCAATCTTCCAACCCCTCCTGTCTCCCAACCAGCAGGGCCCCAGTGACAATGCCCCCTCTAATGCCATCCAGCGATGTCACAGACTGTGCATGCCTGCAAAAGCCGACCCATCGGAGGAAGCAAGCGGAACACCACAGCTTCAGCCAACCCTGAGCACACAGAGGAGGTTCTTGGGATAGGGACCCGGCACACCGGGACTGATCCCTCACTGTCTACCCCCAAGAGGGAGGCAGAGAGTGCTGACTACAGCAGATAAGCTCCCTGGGGGCAGTAACTTCATCTGTCTTCACTGCTCCATCTCCAAGCCTCTAGAGCTGTGCCTGGCTCACAGGGATTCATAAGTGCCTGTAGGATACACACTAAGTGACAGGGTTTGGGCACCCGTGGGCAGTCCAGTGGGACCTTCTAGAGCCACACCCCCAGACCTTTGATACCTGCAGGCCCCCTGAAGCCCCACTGCCTTGCCCTGAGCAGAGCCCACCCCAGCAGGGCAGGCATAGTGTAAGAGCAGCTCCACTCAGGGCTGTGTTTATCCACTCTCCGGAAGCCCAAAGCAGCTGGACAAGGAGGCGGAGGCTGAGCAGAGACACCTGGCATAGGCGGGGGACTGGGGCTCAAATGATGAGACAAAGGGAACTGAGGTGGGGGGGCAGGGACACACACCTCCGCCCAGGGGCAGGTTAAGTGCACAAGAGAGACGGGGAAGGAGACGGATAGCAGAGAGGAAGCCAGAGTTCAGCGGCCCTCACCTGCTTTGCCCTCACTGACAACACCCCAAACCAGTCACCTGGCGGGGACCGCTGTAGGGCAGCTGTGGCGGGAGATCAGTGTCCAGCCACCAGCCTGACCTGCTGTTACCTCCGTCCACGCACACACCTATCTGCCCTGCCTCTCAAACTCCTGCCCGCCTAGCTCAGCGTGCCCACAACTGCCCAGGGAGGAAGGAACCAGAGGCGTCAGACCCACAGCCAAGCAGCCCGCCTAAGTTTGTGAAGAGACCCAGACAGCCCCACAGCCCCAAAGCTCAGCCGGCGCCTCCCCTTAGAGCCAAAGCAAGGCTGGGGGGTCACGCCCCCAAGGAAACCGCCCGGTCTCAGGCTGCTCTCCCACCGCCCCTACACCTCCGCCCCCGTCCCCGCCCCTCCCTACCCTCACCCTCGAGGCCCCGCCCCCTCACCGCGGCCCCGCCCCGGCCGGCGCCTACCATCCTTCCGGTAGAAGGCGATCTCCACTTTGCGTTCCTCGGCGCCCAGCAAGGCCTGCGCGATCTGCGCGGCGGCGCGGCGCTGCGTGCGTGGCCCGTGCAGGAAGTCGCAGGTGCAGGGCCGCTGCATCACCTCGGCTCGCGAGTAGCCGCACAGCTCGCAGAAGCCGTCGTTGCAGTAGATGACCGCGCAGTTCTCCACCCGAGCGTTGGCGATGATGAACTTGCGGCCTGGGGGGCGGGATGAGCGGGCACGTGAGCAGAGACCCCTGCCTCCGGGGCTCCCAGCCCTTCCCCTCATTCTCCTGTCACACAGTTACCCGCGCGGGGACTCCCCGCACCAGAGAGCACAGCAGAGACTGGGGGTCCCCAGCAAGAGACGAACGCAGCTGTGCCCCAACACAGGTGCCATGGCCGGCCCGCAGACGCGCCCCCTCCCCCGCCCGGCCCGTGGGCTGACTGTATGGCTTCCCCAGGGCAGGCTGCCAGCCGCCCGCCGCCCCCTCCGCGCCGGGGGCCGAGGCCAGTCGGGGCGGGTGTCAGCAACGCGTGTCAGCAGCCGCGGCGGAGGGATAAACACGGGACTTGGAGAGGGAGCCTGGGAAGGGCCAGAGATGGCGGCCAGCCTTCCCTTTGCACCGGCTTCTCCGGACTTCTCTTCCTGACCCCAGCTCTCTAGCCTTGGGGACGCTCTCTGGGCACTCCTTACCCCCCTGGGATCTCTAGGAAATCACTACTCCAAGTATATGCGGACCCTGCCAGATCAGTACGTCTCAGGACCCCCACGCCCCTCCTCGGGCAGTTACAGGCTGGGGAGTGGGCGCGCTAAAGAGGACGAGGGAAGTACCACATTTCTCTCGTTTAATACCCCATAAGGTAGGCATCATTATCCTCGTTTTATAGATGAAGAATCTGAGGCTCAAAAGAAGTTCAGAGTCAGTCCACATCTTGCAGCTTGTAAATGACAGCCAGCTTTGGTAATTGTAAATGACAACAACTAGGTCTGCCCGGTGAAGAAGTAAGCTGAGGTCACAGGCAGAAACCCAAAATCATAGAGAGCAAGGAAAGGAACCTGTGACCCCAAACCCTAGAAATACCTGGAGCCCAGGGAACGGCGTAAGACAGTGGTCTACTTGTAGGAGGACAGACCCAGGAAAGGGGACCTGCCCCAGGCTTATGAGGCCGTCCTCAGTTTGGCCCCATTAAGGAGAGGTGCTCCAGTGGACCCACTTCAGCTAGACTTGGCTCACCAGCTCCACACCTGCCTCAAGAGCCAGGCTGGCGGGCAGCAGCCCCAGCTTGTGCCAGGGAAGATGCTCCCGGATAAGAGCTTTCTATAAACACAGAAGTTCCGGCCACTTTGGCCCTTAATGCTGGGGCTCTCTGTACAGTTGGAGCCCTCCCACTGCAGCTTCGGGCAAGCGCGGGGCAAGGCCGAGGTTGCTGCAGCAAAAGCTCCCTGAGGCAGGCTCAGGCCATCAGGCCATCAGGACCTGGCCTCTCCCTGTCTTGCTCTGCCCTCCCTTACTCTGACCTCCCAGAAGTTACTTTTGAAGTTGGGTCATCTTTAGGTCAGTTCCCCAGGCCTCCCCAAACTCCCAGGCAGCTATCAACCCCAGAAGTCAGGGGTCCCTGTCACATCTGTCCCTGGGCCCAAGACAGTCCAGAGTATCAGCCACACATGCCAGCTTCAGAGCAGGAAAACCACCTGACCCCCACTCCCAGGCCTGGAGAGAAGAGTAAATTTCTTCGAAGGCAGGCCCCACCCCCACCCCCTTCTCCGAGCTCCTGAATTACAGTGAAAGAAGGGAACTAAAAGGCCCCTTTGGCCACCCCCTCCTTCCCAGATGTATAAACCAGTAAACCCGAGACTCCGAGAAGAGTCACTCAAGGTCACATGGCAGTCAGTGGCAGCGGTAGGGCCAGAAGCCAGGCCCCCAGATGCCAGCCCAGGTTCTTCCTGTGCCTACGCAGCCTCAGGAGCTTGTGGGAAGGAAAGACCCCTCCACCGTGGCAGTCCCCTCCCCTTCAGGATCATTTTGTTCCTCTGCCTCAGACAATGCTGCACATCGACCTGACCCCTCCCTCCCCTGACCACAGTTACAAGAACACGTTGTCCTGTGCTCACAGGGTCATGGGCAAGGAATGTCACCTGCTCCCCAACCCCAGGGCCCTTGGCAGTCACACCCACTATGGCACATGCAGCTTTGGGGACAGACACACACACACCAAGAACATTCAGCAGCCTGGGACACTTCTGGAAGCCTCCCCTACTGTGCCAGCATTAGGGGTGCTGTAGTCCTCACAAGGGAACTCAGGACAGGAAAATCAACAAGATGAGCACACTGCATGGGACCTGTTAGACCCTCAAAGCCCAGATCCAGCCCATGTCACCCTTTTGCCCCAGGCCCACAGTTTATAGCCTGTCAGAGGCACCTCCCCACTGCCCATGCAGGGTTGAGCTCATGAGTGATACACGCATGCCCCCCACACACTCAAGAGCAGGTTAGGCACTGACCCTGCATACATGGCTTCAGCCTGGCACCACAGAGTCAAAATGGGCACATGCTCTGTACTCTTAGGTCTGTCAGTTTGGACAATGTACCTTCTTCTGTCCCTTCCCCCACACAGCCCCATCCCCATTCAGGAACCCAGAGTTAGGGATACCTGCACACTCAGGATGAAACACTCCCTGATCCCAGAAGCCTGAGCTGAGCCTCCCCCGCACGCTCAGCACAGGCCCCTTGGCCCCAAGCCCACGGCCCCCAGCCCCGAGCCTTGCCCCCGCGACCCCTGACCAGGGGGGCTTGGGGCTACCGGCCCCCATTGACTCTAACTTGCCGGATGCACACGGCCCGGGCACGCCCCTCCATCCACACTCGAGAGAGAACGGCCCGCCCCAAGAACCCCCTCCCCGCCGGCCCCCTCCCCCACTCACTCTGGCCCTCAAACTTGCGGATGATGGTGTCCAGGAAGGTGTTCTGCGGCGCGACGTGGCCCCTCCGCACCGGCATCCTGAGCCCATGGGCGGGCCGGGCGGGCCCCCACCCACCCCGGCCCGGCCCGGCCCAGCACAGGCTAGGGGTGGCCCGGCCCGGCCGTGATCCCCGCACCCCGCGGCAAGGCAGAACACGGGCGGGGCCGGGGCTGGGTTGCGGGAGCGGGGTCTCCGCTCGGCTCCCGACTCCAGACCGCGGCCCCGGCCTGGAGCCGCCTGAGCTCGGTCCGCCCGGCCGCCCGCACACCTGTCTGCCGGCCCCAGCCGAGCCGCGGGCCCCGCTCCGCCGCGTCCCCGCGCTGCGCTCCGCCCGCCTGAGCGCCGGGCTCCCGGCTCCCGCCCGCCGCACAGACAGCAGCTCCGGCGCCCGCGGCTCAGGCTGCGCCTGCGGCTCGGCCCGGCCGCGGAAGGGTTAACGCGGCGCGCGCCCCTCGGGCTCCGGCCCCCGCCTCCCGGCCCCCTCCCGCCCGCCGCGCGCCCGCAGCGCCGCCCTCTCCCCCCTCCACACACCCCGCGCGCCCGCCCTTCCCATTGGCTGAGCCGCGCAGAGGGCTACCACCACCCCAGCCCCTCGCGCAGCCCTGGAGCCCCCCGGGACCCGTGCGTCCCAAAGAGGGGGAAGGCGCTCTTAGGTAGGGGACCCGTGAGGACAGGTGCGACGGCCGGCCTTGAGGCGGGCCGAGAGGGACTGGGGAATTGGCCTCCAGGCCGCCCCCGCCCCACTCCCGCTCCCCACCGCTAGAAGGACTGAGGAACCTGACCTGAAGGCAGAAGGCCGGCCCCTTACGCCCTGGTGCCCCACCATGCCAAGCACAGGCTTGGTACATACATAGCATGTGCTCAAAGACACGGGCGAGGCCTGGGCCTTGGGAAGACGAGCCCAGGGTCAGAGCAGACCTGGGAAATGCGAAGGACAAGGCAATCTCTGGAGGCCCCAGGCCAGCCGAGATTTGAGATAAGGGTGTATGAGACTTAGGAGAAGCATACAGAGCAGGGGCGCTCCCCAAATACATACACACACACACACACCGGCCGCACGCATCCCTCTCTGGGGTTAGTCGGTGCCCTACTGCTCAGAGAGGGACATTCTGACAGGAATTGTGGCCTCCGAACTGCGAGATCAAAGGGAGGCCCCTGAGCGCGAAGTTCCAGCCTGGGGATCCCCTTGTGCGAGCAGCCCGCCCGCCCTCTGCAGCTCGGGGCAAACCTCGCAGGCGCAATAGGCGGGCTCGGAGCCCTGCGGCGCTGCAGCGGCCCAGCCCCTCGGAAAACCCTGGCCTAGCCGCAGGCCCCTCCCCCGGCCAGCTGGCCTGCTCAGCTGCAGCTCCCTTATTTAGGCAAGGAGGCCCGAGGATGCTCAAGGGCAGGCAGGGTGTCTGCCCGCTGCCGGCCCACCGCCTGCCTGGGTCTCAGTGAGGGTCTCCCGGGCTCAGGGTCCCTCCCTGGCCTAACCAGCCAGGCAGAGCCTTGGGAAGCCCAGGGCAGGGAGGTGAGTGTTGACAGCTGAGCTGGCTGTCAGGGAGGAGTCGTCAGCTGAGCAGCCCATGGGTCCCCTCCCCTGCGGCTGTATCAGAGACCCAGCTAGACGAATGGGTCCATGTGGGGGCCTCTGAGGGTTTGCAGCTGCCTCTGTCCTTGGAGCAAGGGGGTGGGTCTTGTCACCAGGGAGAACAATCATGGGATGTTGGAGGAGGGGAGGAATAAAAGGCAGAGAAGGAAGCAGAGGCTGGAAGGAGAAAGACCCAGAGGGAGAGGTCTCAGCAAGAGCACTCTACCTAGACTCTCACCTTCCTCCTAGAAGCAAAAAGATGCAAACATTGGAGCCAGATGGGGCCACTGGCCAGCAGATGACACCCCTTTTTTATTTGCTGGTGGGTGGGCAGTGACTCAGGGAGGCAGCCAGTGGGAGAGAAGGAGGTGGCTCCACCAGCTGATGCTAAAAAAGACCAGAGGCTCTTGCCTGTACAGTCATCCCTTCGGCCCTCTCCACTTCGGGCAGCTTCCTCACCTGCACTCCAAGATGCCTAGGCCTTCAATGGCACAGACTCCCCTTCCTTTGTGACCTGGCATCAGGCATATCAACCTATCTGGGTACTGGGTGGAACCCAGTCTATGACTGGCACAGTCCCTCCCCCACCCTTCGGCCACCCCCTGGAGGCTGGGATGCTTGCCTCAGGTGCACATTTTAGTGGGTGTCTTCCCCTCCAGGTTGGGAGATTGAGAGAGTGAGAAAGGGCCTGGAGTGAAAATGGGCCTGGGGAGGGAAGAGTAAGAAAGGGGCATCTTTAGCACCACCTTCTCTCCGGACCAAGGACTAAGGAAGCCAGGCTGTGGGGAAGGGGGCTGTTCATCTGGCCTGGCTGGCTGTCCATGCTGTGGGACCCACGTTCCCAGGACAGGCATCTGCTCTTATCCCAAGGAATCAAGGAGCTTTGATCCTCCCAAAAGAGAGGAGAACAAACAGTAGCCCTCTTTCTGCGCACAGAGGCAGGCAAGAGGAGAGCTTTCCCGCAGGCTAAGGCAAAGTAAATCTGTCTCTGTCTCTGTCTCTGTCTCAGTCTTTGTCTCCCTCTCTCTCTCTCTCTCTCTCACACACACACACACACACTCATACACTCACACACTTAGAAGTCAGAGCTGATTACAGGTATCTGAAGGCAGTCTGAGCCACCCCTCCCCACCCCCAGCCAAGGACTGGAATAAGGAAGAGTCTGCGAGATGGGGTCAAGCTGAGCCCAAGGTATCCTTCCTGGGGCCACAACTGCCAGGCACCAAGAGGAAAAGGGCAACAGGCTGATGGAGCCTCCCCACCCCCACTGCCTCCGATCAGGGAGCAAGAGCACGGTGTCTGCCATCCCCACCTCCGGCCTACAGAGCAGGGACATTCCTGGGAAGGGCTCCCAACCCTGCCTGTGATGGAGGGAAGGGAGAAGTAACACAGACAGTGAGATGCAAAGCTCCTCCCAGCTCCCAGAAAGAGGCAGTTTAGGGAGAACTCTGCAGAAAACATCCTGCCCGCTCCACTCTCTGCTCTGTTCAGTCTGACGGAGTCTAGCCAGGACATTCTAGAAGGAAACAAGAAACTGGAGCCTGGCCCTGCTGGTGGACCCCCAAAGAGCGGGCCCGGCAAGATACAGAATCAAGCCCAGGAGAGCGAGTGGCAATCACAGGGGACTAGGAAGCAGTTCTAGCCAAATAGGCTCAGGAAAGACAGCTTATGGAGGAATCGATCCAGAGAAACCAGGGGGAACACAGAGCAGTCCTTGCTGTGTGAGTGCAAGGTTTGGTGGCATGGCAAGGCCTTGTTTTCCATGCAACTGGGTCCTGAGAATGGAGATGTTTTCACACATGAGCTGGGGTTGGAGGAAATGAAAATCAAAGAAACAGCATATTTCCCCTCTGGAAGTGGATGTTCAGGGAGAGCTTGCTGAGAGCAAGTGAAGGGAGGAAGGGAGGGACCCCCTCAGACCACTAGCCAGGATGTGGAGCTCCCTTCACTCACTGCCGTGTGCAGCTCCACACGTGGCAATCCCATCAACTCCAACCCATAACCAAGGGTTTCTCCCACCAACCTGGTACCCACCATTGGTGGAGGGTTTTCCCTACCATCATGGTATCAATAGAAGCAAATAAGGTGCTTGAGACTAGGGTTCTAAATCCTGTTCTGCAAGTAGTCACATGAAACAAATGTTTTTGGGGGGCCTCCTGTGTACTGGACCCTGTGCCAGATACTGGGGTTAGCGGGGCAGGAGGGCTAAACCAGGATCCCTCTCCCAGGGATTCACAGTCTTCTGGGGCTTGATCGAGGCAGTGGGCAGACAGAAACTGTGCAGTCTGCGGTAAGTGCTGTGTGAGTACCAGGAGGCATCAATTGCTTTCAGCTGGAGGAGTCTGGGAGGGAAGATGTTTCAGAGCAGGTCATTGAAGGTCAAGGTGGGGCAAGAGAGAAGCACTGCAGGTGGAGGGGACAACATGAGAAAAGGCATAGAGACTGGAGAATGGAAATCAGGTCTGGGGACAAAATAGTCTGGTGTGGTGTCAATGGACTGATAGCCTGGAGGCACTAGTAGAGGGCTGAGGAGTATGAATTTCATTCTGTGTGCACAGGAACTGTGGTCGCAGCTGAAATGTATTGTCCATGAATATAGAAATCAGACCCTGGCATATAGTAGGTATCTAATAAAGACATTTTGAATTAATGAAATGTGTAAAATAGTTTGGAGAAACTGAGGCAGATATGAGGTGTCTCAACTGCTTATTGCTGCATGACATCCCAAACCCCAGTGACTTAAATCAGTGACAGCATTTATTTTGCTGTTGGCTCTGCCATTTGGGCAGTTTCCCCTGGAACCACCTATGTCTGCTCCTCTGCCTTGGGACTGAAAGGCCCATCCACTCGTGTGTGGTGGTTGATGCCGGCTGTCAGCAGGGATCTCCGCTAGGACTGGGGCCAGAACTCCTGCATGAAGCCTTCCTCGTGGCTGCCTGGCCTCCTCGCAACATGGTGGCTGGGTTCCAAGGGCAAGTGTCCCAAGAGAGGTCCAGGCAGTAGCTGTGCCATCTTTAATAACTCAGCTTTGAAAGCCACACAGGACTTCTGCCACAGTCACGGCCCATCAGATTCAAAGAGAGGAACAAAGACCCCCATTTCTCAATGGAGGCATGTCACTGACATGTTGTAAAAAAAGCATGTAAAATCTAGTGGTGCAGCCATCTTGGAAAAATATAATCTGCTACATGAAGCTATGCAGTAGTCTAGGGGAGAGAGGGGGAAGAACCAGGTCAGAGGTGACGGAAAGGGGCCATTGGTTGCGTAACTTGGGGAGGATCACTGAATCTCACTTTCCTTACCTGTAAAATGAGGAGACCAGACAAGTTGCTCTCTGGGCTCCCTTCCAGCCAACAGGGAGTGATTCCTTAATTCTATACAACCACATTCCCCAGTGGTCTTTCCATTTTCTCTCAGTACCCACCTCCATCTCCTGCCTCTGCTTTCTGATCCCAGGTGCCCTCGAGGCCAACGGTTACTCCACAGATATCCTGCATGATCCTACATCTCATTTCAGACTAAAAATAAGTGGAGTGGAAGACCCTAGACCCATCGGTCTCCTAGTCCACCCTGCTTGTGCTCGTCACTGTAGGGTCTCCTGAAAACAGACAGATATGATACAGACTCAACCTGCAAGGAGTTCATAATCTAACTGGGGAGAGAGAACTAATGGGCATGAAATATCAAGAAAATAATCTTTTGCAGCATTGTGCTTCTGATGATACGTGCAGGGGGAGTCTGGGGCGGGAGGGCCCTCCTGTATGGTAAGGGTTTACTCAGGCATAGAAGGGCATGAACATTGTCATAAAGCAAGATCCCAACAGGAGTCAGGTGAGAGGTTCTCCCACAAATCTGCTTACCCCCAAAAGAGCAAGAGGAGGGGTCAGTTACATTTCCCTGGCAGAGGACTTAACAGCCATCTACCCTTTTGATTTAAGCCCTGCGCAGACACAAGGAGTTAAATGAGGCTCCAGAACTTAGCAAGTAGTAGAAGCTCTAGAATTACCATACAGGAGGCACTGGTCAGAGCAGGAACCTGATTATAAAGGGCAAGGAGCCCAAACACTTGTCTAGAAGCTGAATTTGTGTGTATTTCTTTCAAATAATTATTTACTAAGCACGAATGTGCCTGACACTGTTCTAGGGCATGGTAGTTGTTCTTAAACAATACCTTCAGAGTTTGCAGAACGAGTGCACTGTTTTGACATAGACTTGGATTTATTTTAGGATGACTTTGAGAAACTGAAAAGTACTATGGAGCAAACTACACTTTGATGCCACCCGGCCACGGAAGCTGGTCTGGTAGGAATTCCCAAGCGCTCTTGGCTGCTGTTGTTTAGCGGGGCTGGAGATCTGTCTCTGTCCAAGGTGCTGAAAGCCCTTCATACCAGTCTGGGCAAGAAACAAGGGAGTGCGTCTCAGGTGACCAAGACTGGGGCCCTCCTCCTGACACAGTGAATTAGACAGTCACCCCAAACCATGAAAATGCTTCTGGAACTGGACAGTAGCTTCAGGAAACAGCATATGGTGAAGCAAGAGCTGGATTTGCCACTTGGTGCTTAAGAAGCCTCCATTCTCACTTCCATATATCGAGAATGTGCCTTCCTTCCTCACCCCCACCCATTATCAAGGAAAAAATAGGAATCCTCCCCTAAGCTTCACATTTGCAACTCTTAGGCGTTCCTTTGAGGGTTTCTGTTGCTTATGAAATATTAGAACTAGAAGGGAACATTTTCATCTTTTAGATAAGAAAATAGATTCAGAGCAGCGCACACCCTTGGAACTGAGTTGGAAACAGAGCTGTACAAGAGGCGGGTCTCCTGGCCTCTACCTCCTGCTCAGGTGATTTCCCCACCACGCATTCCAGGATAGGTCAGGGATTATATACCTAACAAGGGCTAAAAGAGTAAGTAAAATAGAGAAGATACAAGACCCAGAGAGCTCTAGATAGAGGTGGCTTTGTCAGCTCTCCAGAACTATTCCCTGTTCATTCTTCTAAGCCTTGGGTGGGAGATGAGCATGGAAATGCTAACCCAACTCTAACTCCATATCCTGAACAGTAGCTATCCCACCTCATGACTCATCAGGGACCAGAGGAGAACTTAGGTCCAACCAGGTCTCCAAGTCTGTCATCTCCCCAGTCTACTCAAAAATGATTATCCATCACTTTCTATGTGCCCTGTACTGTGAGGTACCTCTATGTTGTAAGAGAAATATAAGGCATACAATGCAGTCCCTGAGCCTTAAAAAGTTTACAATTAGTTGAGAAGAAAAGTATCATACATAAATAGACAGTATTATAGACATTATAATGGCAGCCACCAGGAGAAGTCACAAGGTCCTATATCCTAAGTGGCAAGAAGTGGTACAGACCATGAATGGTTTGACTTCAAAGTGGGATAGATGGCTTTCAGGCTGGAAAGGAAAGGAAAGGCTTTACAAAGTAGGGAGAACTTGGCTGAACTGAGAAGAGTGGCCAGGGCTCATGTCAGTTCCTCAGAGAGTAACAGTCCAGTGGGGGGTCTTCTTGTAGGAAGATAAGCTGGTGAGGGTTTGAGATGACAGCAGACACCATCACAGTGCAAGGGCCCAGAATATCTGGGAAGAGAAGATTCCATCTTTCTTCCCTGAAAAAGAAAAGGCTTAGAGAGCTCCCCCTTCTGGATTCATAAGGCAAAATACCCTCTAAATCGGCTCCTCTAGGAACCTTCAGCCAGCAGATACAGCAGCCCCAGGATGGAGTTTAGGAAGCCAGACAACAGAATGCGGACCCCAGGAAAGGCCCAGATCATCAACAGTAAATACACCAGGAGTGTCTCATCTGCTGCTCACTGGGAGCCAAGGGGCTGATAATCCCATAGGGAGGGCAGGAAAAAATGCAACAAAATGACTGAAGGTATGCAAGGATCAGGGTCTCTATCTCACAAATCAGTAGGGGGAATCTAAAATCAGTAGGGGAAATCTGCCTCTCTACCACCCTGGTTTGGAGAAACGGCCTTGCCCCTCCCCAGGGCACCTGAGAAGCATGGGGAAGAGGTTCTGCCCAGCCAATCCCGTGATATTTGCTACAGAATTTCCATGCTGGGCACACTTGATGCCCAAAGCCTCAATTCCCAAGAGACGGGAGCACCACAGCAACCACTCCAGGAAACTGGGCCAGCCTGAGGGACTGAAGGGAAGAAGCAGGGAGAAGAGGAGGGAGGAAGAAGGCAGGGCCTGTCACACTGATCTGTCACAACTGCGGCATTGTGTGGGGCCCCAAGGGCCAGAGACAAGGGCCCCATGGTCATCTTTTGGGAGACCTCAGTCTGACCCTAAAAACTGATTTTCATTCTGGATCACAGGAATGAAGGGCAATTTCAAGTCTCCATGGATATGAAAACATTCATATCCACCCTGATGTTATTGGTCCAAATTAGCTTTGGGGGGCAGGCACCAGAAGAGAAGGCAGGTCAAGGAGTGAGCGCCAGGACACACTGCCCAAGGGCACATATGCATGTGTGTTTATATACACATGTACACACACACACACACACTCATGCTCATACTCACACACACATACACCCCACAGGCACAGAACCTGCTTGGTGGTTTGGAAGGAAGAGTCTAAACCTCAAGAGGAATCAAGGCCTGGGGACAGCCAGGTTTCCCTCAGAAGTTAGAGCAAACTCCCCAGAAGCCCCCAAGGGCCAACAGTCACCCATCACTGCCAACACAAAGAACCCTCAGCCCCATGACTTTCCTACCAGTCTGAGGGACAGGAGACAGAAGAGTCTTAAGAAGGGTCCATGTGCCTAGGGGACCAATGTGTGGGACTGGGGTGGCATCTACAGCGTCGTGGGAGGCCTCTGCCCTCCTTCCCGTGACTTCCCAGCAGCCTCCAGAGCTGCCTTCTCTCACGGGAGCCATGACACATGATGCTCATGCTTCCGGCTGCACTGGCCTGTGCCTTCAGTTCACCACAGCCCAGTGGTCTGTGCAGAAGCAGGGAAGCTTCCCTTAGGAAGACGCCCCTTCTCCTCTGGAGATGGGCTGGTCACCGAGTCACCATCAGGAGCTTCAGGCTTCTGCACGAACCACTCCAGGGTCCCAGAGGGCTGGTGTGGACCCACCACCCAGCTGGGCCCAGAGGCACTCACCACCGGCCTGGCTCCTCCCAGGTCTCTGAGAGTCTGAGCCCAGCCCAGGCTCCTATCTCACCTCTTCAGCTCTCTGCTGCCCCCATGTGGCTTTCTCGAGAAGGGTCGGTGCTGCATGATGGTTCCCCAGTGTCAGCTCAGAAGCCCCTCTTGGACGGACACCACCCACTGCCTGAGCCCTAAGCACCCAGTCCCTGTCCAAACCCCGTCCCCAAACAAGCCTCTGTCTTGTAATCTGGAAGCTGAGCAAACCTCTCCGCTCCCAATCTTCTGACAACACAGCATGAGTTACATCCTGAGGAGGCCAGGGGAGGCCTCCCCCTCTGCACGCCTCCTCCCCTCGGCTCCTGACCCAGGCCTTGCCAGCAGGCAGGAAGGAAGCTGTTCATACTGGGCAGGGTGAGCACTTCCAGCTCACACTGAACAACCTGGGTTGGGCTGTAAAGAGGCAGGACCTTCCGCTCCCCTCACCCGTAACCCTCCATAGCCCCCGCTGCCCTACACACATCCCTGCAGCCAGGGCCTTCCCTCCCCAAGGTCAAGGCATCCCACCTGAGCCTGCTCTGAGAGGGAAGGTAGAAGCAAGAGCCTCGCCCTTCTGAGAGAGCAGAAGGGGCCGAGGGCCTGACCACTCAGCCCCAGAAGGGTCAGTCACCAGGACCAGTGACAGCCAACAGGGCTGGGAGTCTGGCCAGCCTTCTCAGTGGCAGCAGACACAGCCACTGCCAGGGGCTAAGGGCCTGGACTCCCACACAGATTTGCCCCAAAGCCCCTTCCAGCTTGAAATCCCACAATTTATAATCAAAATTCTTTCCTATCAGTGAAACTTCAGCTCTGTCAGTCTTGAAAGTTTTGTGTTTTCAGAAATTACTCTTTAAAATACAATTGCCAATAAGAGCAGTCAGCCACTGAGATGCATAAGCCTTGGCGCCCTAGCACGGATGACTGGCAAAGAACAAGTGGAGAGAGCTGAGGTCGAGGCAGGGCCAGGGAAGGGAGGGAAAGGCCCTACCCCAGAGGTGGAAGGCCCTTGATGGAAATGAGGACATTCAGGGCAAGGCTAACTGCAGCCCCAGGAAAAATGGGAGAAGGGAATCTTCCCTCGGGTGAAAGCTTCTACCTCTGATATCTCTGTCTCTACCTTGACGTTTTTCTTCTCTTCTTAAAATCCCTGCCATGGCTCCATCTGCCCAGATCAACACCAACTCAGATCTGCCCTGTAACCCGCCGTCAGCATGGCTGTGCTGAACTGTCCCCAGCCTCCCTCAGCCAGAAAATGCCCCTCTTGGACCCATCACACTTCACAGGCTGACCGCTTCTTTTGCCCACCCAGAACAATCCAGCATCCAGTGGCTCCCTTCTCAGTGGCCCCTCTCCACTGCCTCCAGCACACAGTGTCTAGTCCCTGGGTGGCCGCACATATTTGCAGCTAAACAAGCCAATGCTCATGAAGCACCTACTCCAGATAGGGTGCACAGGCCCAGCAGGATCCTGAATGAGCAGGACTTGACCTGAACCTTCCAAAGCCCATGGAGCTCCCATTCTCATTTGGGATAGAAATTGCCAACACAGAGCACACTGCCCAAGAGTCACTGCTGAGAGGAGCCAAAGCAAGACATGTTCCCAGGGCCTGGTGGCAGGATGACAAAGAACAGCCTGGGGAACAGAGAATGGAGTGTTGAGGAAGGCCTCGCAGAGGAAGTGGGGCTGTGGGTGGGTCAGGGCCTCCAGGAAGCACACCAAGCGAGAGTTGAAGCACAAGACATTGACTGGGGGGCCCACCTATGGAAGATAATGGGGAGGCAGCAGAGGGCCCCAGAACAGGATGCAGGTCTGACATCTGTGAGAGGAAAGACGGAAGGAGAAGGACCTGTGGGAAGAGCCTCCGACCACAGTGAGCTCCGAGAAGCTCTCCGCCAGGCCAGTGGGTGCCTCACATGGACGTCCCCCATGGAGGGGTCTGAGCTGGGCAAAAGCAGTAAGCCCAGCTACTCCTGGGGCTCAGTGACCAACTGAAGCTTCCAGGGAAGCACATGGCCTTAGACTGAGCACTGGGCAGATTCTGTCAGCCACCTGACTTTCTGCAGCAGGCTCTCTCTTGAAGGGATTGCTGGACAGGACACTTTCAGAGCTGCAAGGCCAGGTCATGAGAGAGGGGAAGAAAGGGCAAAGGGCAAGGTGGAGGGGACAGCATAGACAAGGGCCCACAGGTAGGGATGTACAGGACTGTTTGGGAACCCATGAGGAAGCCCATTTGTCTAGAACAGAGGGTGTGAGTATCACACTTGGGAAACCGAGGGCCAGGCCAGTGTGTTAGAGTGGCCTTGGCCTTGGGTTGAAGGTTTCAGGAAGAGGTAAGTCCTCTTTGGCAATGAATCTGGAGCAGAGATGGGAGGGAAGAGCCTGAGGTCAGGAGACCCCAGGGAGGAGCTATGGTTACTGGTGCAGGCAGGAGGTCATGAGGACTTCAGCATCTAATGTTTGTTGTCACCTGGTCCCTGATGAGGCCAACCACAGCTCTGTTAACTGGAATCTGGATAAAGGAGTCGTTCCTGGTCATTGCATTTTAGGTGGTGTCTGAACGGGAACCAGAAGTGGACTCTTTCACTTCATCCTTCATGGGTGAAAATGTCTGAGAAGCAGGGGCCTGGATCCCAACTCCTGCCTTGCTGGGAAAGGGAGGCCAGCAGGGTGGAGCCTCGGGCACCTGGGCCACAGGGGCAGGCAGGCTGAGAAGGGACCTCATGCTTCTGCCTCTCACCTTCCCCTTTGTTGAAAGTGGGGCAGCAAAGCTCTCTGGTGTCTGGGAGCTCAGGCTTGTCCATGTTTATGAGGCCCCCTCACCCTCCTCCCTCCAAACTGGCAGACCCAACCTTCTTGGTATGACCCCAGAGCTCACAGCACAGCCCGTTCCTTCCGGCTGATCCGCCTGCCTGCCCTGTACCCAGGCCCACCCCAATCTTATCCTTTGCTGCTTTTCAAAGGAGTCCAGCCAACACAAATGTACATGTTTGTTTGTCTGCCTGTCTGCTTCTCCCAGTCTCTGCCTAGCCCAGTCCCTCAACTTCCGTCCCTTTCTCACAGTTTCTCTCAGTATCTGTGGTCTCAAATTGAGGAGGCTTGGACCCTCTGGATCCAGTTGCCCCAGCTCATGGCCTTTCTGCAGCCCCCAGGTGGCTTAAAACTACAAACCCCAGCATGCACTACTACCTGAGGTGCCTGAGGAGTGCTGGCATGCACCACCTGCATTCTGGGAATCGTAGTTCTCCTATGCCCACGCTCTTGCTAGGGCTCCACCATCTCCCCTGGGAGCAGTCCCTGCCTCGGCTCTGACTGCTGGGTCTATCTGCTGACTTACTGCCCCCAGGGAAGCATGCGTCACTGGATGACAGGGTGGGGGCGGAGGCCCTGGATGGCAGCTTCCTGCTCTTTTGTGTCCCCCCACTTGAGTCACAGGGAGTGGGGGTTCCAGGAAATTGGGACTGGGAAGGGAAGGGATACCCTAATGCAGACTCCAAGACAAAGGGTCACTGCATCCTTGCTGGGCCTGTAGCCCCAAGAACCCAAAAGGACTTGAAGATTGGGGTCCAGGGGGGTTTAAATGTGGGGAAGTTGGTGAAGAATACCACCTAAGCAACCCTACAGGTCCCTGTGGTCACTAAGAATCTGGGAATCATGCCCTGCTACTGAGTGTTCACCTTCTGCCTCACCCCTTAGAGCAAGGCTGGCAAAGGTGAGGTGGGAGGCCTCTAATCTGGTCAGGCATCTCAGAAGGGCCCTTCTGACCCTCTGGCCGTTCACTCCATTATCCCCCCACCAACACTTCAGCTCCTGCACTCCACCCCAGGGCTCCATGGGACACCTGGGTTCTCACTTATCAGCCTTAGTTCTTGGAGCGGAACCCAGGCGTCCGGCCCCCCACCCTCTGGGCTGGCGGGCATGGAGCCGAGGCTTTAGAGCCTCCCAGCCGGCCTTGTTCCTGTCCCATTGTGTGTGGGACAGGGGCGGGGCGAGGGCCAGCACCAGAGAGCCCCCTCCCACTGACGCCTCCCCTTCCTAAGGAAAAGGCCCAGGCTCTGCTTGAAGCAGCAGAACTGAAGCAAGGCCAGCATGGGCAACTTGAAGAGCGTGGGTCAGGAGCCTGGGCCGCCCTGCGGCCTGGGGCTGGGGCTGGGCCTTGGGCTGTGCGGCAAGCAGGGCCCAGCCTCCCCAGCACCTGAGCCCAGCCGGGCACCAGCACCTGCACCCCAGCCTGCACTAGACCACAGGTGAGGGCCACCAGGGTTGGAGCAGGTGGCAGGAGAGTGGGTGTCAAGGCCTGAAGCCTGGGGCTGGGGAGGGCAGGAGCCTGCAGCCCAACCAGGAGGGCCAGGTCGCCAACACAAACTGGCTATCAGCTTGGAAAGAACAGGATGGTCGGGAGGCTCAGACAAGAGACCAGGATCAGGGCCAGCAGGAACAGGTGAAAGTCAGCGGTAAAGGTGCCAGCTTTCCAGGTTTGAATGGCCAGGGTTTAAATGCTGCTCTGCTGCCAAACTGTTTGACTTTGAGCAAGTTATTTAATAATTCTGATTCTACATATATATAAAATAGGGATATAGCATATTTATCTATGGGGTTGTTGTAAGTTTATATAGCTCTGGCGAGCCTTCAAGAACCAGTAAAGATTATTTAAAAAGAAAGTAAGAGGCTGGGAGGGTAGTTATGGAAGAGTGAGAAGATGGATCTCACGGAGAGGGAGAGAGCTGGGCCAGGACACTCAGGCCCTTGGGATGGGAGACTGAGAAGACAGCACAGGGAGGCCCTTCCCCTGCTCCAGGACTCCCTCTTAGCGGCCTTCAAGCCCACAGCTAACCTGGCAGCGCCAGCCCCCAGAGGGAGCTTTCAGGGACAGAGGTCTCTGGAGAGAGGAAGGACATGCTGAGGCCAGGCGGAGCACCAGGCCAGGCTGGGCGGCTGGGCTGCAGGCAGCTCCCGGGGAAGGGCTCCACACAGACGCCCTGAGGCCCGAGTCCCTCCCTTCCTCCTCACTGCTGGCCTGGCAGCTCTGGGAGGAAGTGATAAGGCCTCTGAGGCTTCCCTTCACACGATGGCTGCTGTCAGGAGGGGTGTGAGTGGGGAGGGAAATCTGGGCCTGAGGAATCCCTGCTGGGGCTTCCCTCTGCTCAGCATGGGCTCCATCCCCCTCTCAAGGTAGGGCTCATCACAACTTTGGGGGGTTGGACACCCCATGTTCACAAAAGGCAAGGTGGGCCCTGCATGGGGATGAATACCCAGCCTGGGGCCAGGCGCTCAGGAGCTCAGCGCTGAGCATCCGGAGGATGTGTAGGAGCTAGGTGGACCCGGGTGAAGAGGCTGTGAGCTCTGCCTGCAAGGCCCGGCTGGGCCCCTAACTTTGCTGAGCCTTCGTCCCTCAGCTGTAAATTGGGTGTAAGCACTACACACCCCTAGGTTGCTGTAAGGGCTGAGAGACCATGTAAGAGCACATCTGTCAGGCCAGCAGTAAATCAGCAGTACTGGTAGCGCTGGAGGCAGGGGGTTGCTTCTCTGGGTACATCCAGAAGGAAACACCCCTCCTCCGTGACCCCCGGCTCCCAACAGCCCCCCGCTCACCCGGGCCCCAGAGGGGCCCAAGTTCCCCCGTGTGAAGAACTGGGAGGTGGGCAGCATCACCTACGACACCCTGAGCGCCCAGGCACAGCAGGTAAGGCCCAGAGCCCTCCCATCCCAGCTGAGGCCAGAATGGCTGAGGCCTGCCCTCCGGAACGGGCCCCCGGTCTCCAGAGGCCAGAGAGCTGGAGGAGCAAGGAGCGCGCATGCTCAGTGCTTTGGTGACTCTCAGCCTCTGGCTCTTGCCCCAGGTCCTGCACTGACCCAGCCCAACCTCACCCCTACTTCCAGCCTCAGCCCCTGCCTTGAGTCCACACCTCCCCAGTCCAGACCTCCCTCTGCCCCTCATCCCAGGGCCGTGCACCCTGATCTGGTCCTCACCTTTGGCTCCCTGCTCTCTCCTCCTCTGCCCCCACCCCAACCCAGGATGGGCCCTGCACCCCACGACGCTGCCTGGGCTCCCTAGTATTTCCACGGAAACTGCAGAGCCGGCCCTCCCAGGCCCCTCCACCTGCTGAGCAGCTGCTGAGCCAGGCCAGGGACTTCATCAACCAGTACTACAGCTCCATCAAGCGGTGAGACCCTGCCCTGAGGCCCACAGCCCGCCCCGTCCTCTGCCCTGGGGTCCCTGTCCTGATGAGGCCTGGAAACATGATTACCTCCCTGGAATCCACTCCTATCCCCCGTCCTGATGCCACCCACACAGGACCAGAGCTCAGCACCCACCAGCCTCCCTCACAAGCCACACAAAGCCTGAGGGCCACACAACTTCCTCCGTTCCCGTCCCCCACAGGAGTGGTTCCCAGGCCCATGAGCAACGGCTTCAGGAGGTGGAAGCTGAGGTGGTGGCCACAGGCACCTACCAGCTTCGGGAGAGTGAGCTGGTGTTCGGGGCCAAGCAGGCCTGGCGCAACGCTCCACGCTGTGTGGGTCGGATCCAGTGGGGGAAGCTGCAGGTGTGGCTGGCTAGCAGTGCCTAGGATGGGAACTGGGGACCCAGAAGAGAAGAGGGGTGCAGGCAGTTCCTACAGCTTCCCTGGGAGTCCCAAGCAGTGGGGAGATGCCTGCCCACTACCTTAGAGACCGGTAGCCCTGGGAAGCCATCAGCTCCCTGGCTAACACCTGGTTGTTAGACCCCCCATAGCTGTGCCTTGGCTGGAGGTGGGGGAAGAAACAGCCAGACACATGGAGTTGGAGAGGGCAGCTCAGCAGTGATCCCTGGAGGGGGTGCTGTCAGAGCGACCGCAGCAGCCTTCTGGAAAAGCCCCCCCACCCCCAGCTGCTTCTTCCATGTGGGCCTCGCTTTCCCAGCCCAGCCTCCTCACTCCAAACACACTGCTCCCTTCCAGTCCCCAGTGCCCTGGCCCCACGCAGTCCTTCACACCCCACCACATGACTCAGAGCCAGCCTGGGTTACTGGAACAGCCTGTGACCTGGCACTATGAGAAGCAAGCTGACCCACAGGGAAGTTGACCCATGACCTTGGCCTCCTTAGCTATAACTGGCTACCAAAGAATTTGGAATGAAGCCACATGCTCAGTAAATCCCAAAGGAGTCTTGAATAAAAGAACAATTCTGTCTGACACTTGCATGCCCTTGCAGTCTTCAAAGCCCTAGCTCAACTGAACCCACCAGAACTTCCACATTTGACCCCACTCACCGCACATCCCTCCCTTGGCCCCAGGCCAGCCACTGCCACCCACAACCCCTGTCACTAACACAAGTCTCCTCCTCCCTCCAGTAGGAAAGGGACCTCCCAGCCTCCTGCTGGGCCCCCACACTCAGCCAGTCAAGATGTCTCCTCCTACATCATAATGTTAGGATGGGCAGAGTCCTTGGAGGCCACCTAGGGCAGCCACCCCCTTCCTATCATCAGAGTCGGGTGACTGGCACAGTCACCTGCCTTGCTTGAGCACAGTGGCTAATGGGGAACTCACTACCCACACCCCTAGGGGGCCTCCCCGTCAGTTGGTGCCCTTCCCCAATCAGTACTTTGGCAATGACTGGGCGCCCCCCGCCATACCCGGTACCAAGTCAGCTTCTGCAGGGGTAGGGAGATGTCCCGACCAAGCTATGCGGAGGGTGTGGGGTATAGGACAGAGAGGGTCAGTGAGGGCACAAACGGCCAGGGCGGCTTCACAGAGAAGGGCTGCGGAGGGGCACCTCTGGCCCTCGAGGCTCCTCCCCCTCTGCTCCTCACTTTCTCCTGGGGCTGACACTGAAGACCCCCTCTCCCTCCTGCCCCCCGGCCTTGGCGGGTCAGGTGTTCGATGCCCGGGATTGCAGCTCTGCGCAGGAAATGTTCACCTACATCTGCAGTCACGTCAAGTACGCCACCAACCGGGGAAACCTTCGGTGAGCAGCCCTCCGCGCCCGCCGGGCCAGACCCCACCCCTCCCCGAGGCGGCAGCAAACCGGGACTCTGACCAGCTCTCCTCTCGCGTCAGCTCGGCCATCACAGTGTTCCCCCAGCGCAGCCCCGGCCGTGGGGACTTCCGAATCTGGAACAGCCAACTGGTGCGCTACGCGGGCTACCGGCAGCAGGACGGCTCCGTGCGGGGGGACCCGGCCAACGTGGAGATCACCGAGGTGGGTGAGGCCTGGGAGTCCGGTCAAAGAGTGAAGCGGGAGAGGGGACCCTTACTGAGCTGAAGGATGGGAGGTGCCGAAGAAGAGGGCCCCCTCACACCTGCTTCCGGCCCTGCTCCCTGCAGCTCTGCGTCCAGCATGGCTGGACCCCCGGAAACGGCCGCTTCGATGTACTGCCCCTGCTGATCCAGGCCCCAGATGAGCCCCCAGAACTCTTTGCCCTGCCCCCTGAGCTGGTCCTCGAGGTGCCCTTGGAGCACCCCACGTGAGCATGAGAGCCTGGGTCAGGTGGTGGGAGAGGTCAGGAAGGCAAGGCTCCACAGGGAGCCTGACCCTTTGCTCCAACACCCCCAGGCTGGAGTGGTTCGCAGCCCTGGGCCTGCGCTGGTATGCCCTCCCAGCGGTGTCCAACATGCTTCTGGAAATTGGGGGCTTAGAGTTCCCTGCAGCCCCTTTCAGTGGCTGGTACATGAGCACTGAGATCGGCACGCGGAACCTGTGTGACCCTCACCGCTACAACATCCTGGAGGTAAGGACCAACAGGGAGGGTAGAGGCGGGCTTGCGGGGAGCTGCACGCCCCACCCACTCCAGGGCTAGAGCTGTTGACTCACACAGAGAGCCACAGAATGTCATCAACGGAGGAAACAGATTTCAGGTCCAGGCTGCCTCCTAAAGTAGAACTTTGGGGAGGGCTCTGGAACCACTGAGGTTGGGGCAAAAGGATGGGGGTGCATGCGTGTGTTTGTGCCTGTGGGCAAATATGTAGCTAATTTCTGAGGATAGGATCCATAGCCCTAAAGCTTTCATCAGATTCTCAAAGCAGATCGTGACTCAAAAACTGCTAAGACCCATTATAGAGATGAGACTTTAAGGACCAGAACTAAGAAGAGGTAACTGACCCAGGGTCCCTCTGTGTGCTGCTGGCATCTTGGCATGTGAGAACTGAACCAGCCCCAACTAAGCAGTCAGGCTTCCTGATGGCCACCCACCCACCTTCACTCCTTCCACTCACAAGTTTGAGACAGATTTGCTCTCTGCACTCTCGACCACCCCATCTCTACCAATGCCATGCACCTCTGCTCCCAGGATGTGGCCGTCTGCATGGACCTGGATACCCGGACGACCTCTTCCCTGTGGAAAGACAAGGCAGCAGTGGAAATCAACTTGGCTGTCCTGCACAGTTACCAGGTGCATGGCCCAGACAGGCCAGGAGGGCAACTTAGAAGCTGGAAAGACAGGGACACACTTAGAAGCTGGGGCAGTCGCTGGAGACAACTGGAAAGAGTTTCGTAGTCCAAGTGCCATAGGGCACACTGGGCCTGCAGATCAGGGGACACAGCCACACTACTGCAGGTGCTGCAGTAGGGGGTCTGGTGTGTGTCAGGAGCCCTGCTGATCATTGCACCTGCAGGAATGCTGGTCCCCAGGGCATACTGGGTATTGTAATTTGTGGGACTCAGTGGATTCTGGGAACTAATTTCAGATGGAGGGTGTGCTGAGCATTTTAGTTTGAGCAAATTAATGCCTGCTGAGTACTTCTATGGGTCTTAAAAGTTTAGGATACTTTGGCTTGGTGGGGGGCTATTGCATGCTGAACTTAAAGCATGACTATGCATGCTGTGAGGGGAGACACTGGTTTGGGGGAACACAGTGTATGTTACATCTGGAATGACCCAGGGCTCAGTGGGGTTGCAGCTGACAGAAGTACGGGTCTCCAGGCTAAGTCTAAGCCCATACATCCCCTCCCTCCCTCATCCCAGCTGGCCAAAGTGACCATTGTGGATCACCATGCTGCCACAGCCTCCTTTATGAAGCACCTGGAGAATGAGCAGAAGGCGAGGGGGGGCTGCCCTGCTGACTGGGCCTGGATCGTGCCCCCCATCTCGGGCAGCCTCACCCCCGTCTTCCATCAAGAGATGGTCAACTATATCCTGTCCCCTACATTCCGCTACCAGGTGCCTACCCCACCGGTCCTTGCCTACTGAGGCCAGCTCTAACTAAGCAGCCCCAGGGGGTTTCCAATCTTTCCTTTCCTTTCCTTCCCTCCAATCCCCCACCAATCCCCTGCAGCCAGACCCCTGGAAGGGGAATGCAGTCAAGGGTGCCGGCATCACCAGGAAAAAGACCTTTAAGGAGGTGGCCAAGTAGGTGCCCTGGAGTTCTGCCCATCCCCCTCACCCAGGGAGACTAGCTCCAGTGGCGGGCTGGGTGGTGGGAAGGCATACCACCCTCTCCTCCCACCACCCTGTGCCCCAAGACCTTGCTGTAAAGGGGCCCAGACCATGAGCCTGGGGAGAGGCCCCGGCAGCGTGCACCTGGGACCACCTCTCCCCACCCCTGCCCACAGTGCAGTGAAGATCTCTGCCTCACTCATGGGCACCGTGATGGCAAAGCGAGTGAAGGCAACGATCCTGTATGGCTCCGAGACCGGCAGGGCCCAGAGCTACGCACAGCAGCTGGGGAGGCTCTTCCGGAAGGCTTTCGACCCCCGGGTAGGGCTGAGCCCAGAAAAGTAGGAATCTGGGGGCATGGGGGAGGCACATCTTCATCTACACCCTGGAGAGGAGAGGGCCACAAGCCAGGGCCCATGAGGAATGCCAGGATCCACAAGGATTCAAGGATCAAGTCAGAGCCTGAATCTTGCCTTCCAGGGAGGGCCAGAGTAGAAGGACCAGGGGCAGCAGGGCCTGAGTCCCTGGGACATCTGTCTTCTCCTCGTCTACAGGTCCTGTGCATGGATGAGTATGACGTGGTGTCCCTCGAGCATGAGACGCTGGTGTTGGTGGTGACCAGCACATTTGGGAATGGGGATCCCCCAGAGAATGGAGAGGTGAGGCCTGAACCTGGGAATGAGGGAGACTCAAACTGGAGAGGCTGGGCAGGAACCCTACCCCCCGACGGAAAGTGGAGATGGCCCGAGAGTTCCCCAGAGTGGGAGCATGGACATTCCCTGGGGCCCAGGAGTCTGTGCGAGCCATACTCCTGGACCACCCTGGGCTGCCCAACACACACACACCTGCTTGACTATGTCTCCAAGTCATCTGCACTATCAGTGCAAGTGTTTAATACATAGAAAGCACTTCTTTTCTGGCTCGTGAGGTTAGCCCGTTCTCGGGCATTGACAAAAGGGGAAACAGTGATGCTCCACTTCATGTGCGACTTTAGCTTTTGCTTTTCTGCTTTTCTCAACAAAAGTAGGGAGCACTGCTCAGATGTCAACAGCAATTAGGCAACTTCACTTTCTGGGCAAATCTTCAAAGAAACAAGCCAGAGTTATCACCACTGAATACTGTGTTATTAACCATTATCTTTCAAGCTGCCCTGTCTCTGGGCTGGGCTACATTCACTTCTGGTGCCCTTACCTGTTTTGGCTTCCAGGTGACAAATGCCTTCTGAGCACTAAGTGCCTCCTCCAGCACCCTTCTACCCTGCTGCCCATTTCAACCTCATTCTGCTTTGCCTTCTGTACAAAAACAAGATTACCGACTATTCTTTAATATGAAAGTAGCATTTACACCTACATGACCACAACCTTCCCTAGTTTTAGAACATTTCCATCACCTAGAAAATCCCCTTGTCAACTCCCCCAGCCAATCTCCTTCCGAGTCAAACTCCCCATCAAACACCCCCACCATGTGACCACTGTCAGCTAGGCTAGCCCACCTAGCACATCACAGAAAGGGGAGCACACAGTACTTAGCCTGCTTTGGGGGCTTACCTCACTGTGAGTGATTCAGTAGCTCAGCCCCCTCCACAGCCCAGCTGTGCTCCCTGTGAGACACACCCAGTTTGTTTCTCTATTCTCCTGTTGATGGACACTTGGGCCATTTCCAGTGTTTGGCTATTATGAATAAAGCTGTTATGAACATTCTTGTACAAGGCTTTTGTGGGCTTATGTTTTCATTTCTCTTGAATAAATACCTAAGAGTGGAATGGCTGGGTCATTGGGTAGATGTATATTCAACTTTTTTGTTTTTAAACTGCCCAACAGCCAAATGGGATGAAGTGCACCCTTAAGTTCTGTGCATTTCACTATATGTAAATTATACCTCAATTTTCAAAAAAATGTAGAAATAAACTCCACAGAAACTGGGTATATTTATTAAAGACACCAACAAGAATATTTATAGCAGCATCATTCATAATACCCCTACACTGGAAACAATTGAAATGACTATCAACAGTAGACTGGATAAATACATTGTGGTCTATTCAAATGCTATTCAGCAGAGAGGGTGAATGAATTACAAGCACACAGCTATACAGATGAATTTCCAGACGTAATGTAGAGGGGAAGAGGCCAGACTCAAAAGAATACAGACCACAGGATTCACTTTGTATCAAGCTCAGAAACAGACAAAACAAATGTGTGGTGTTCTAAGCAGGTCATCAGGGGTGGAACAGGGATGGTGGCGACTGGGAAGGGGCACCAAGGTGACTTCTAGAATGCTGGTGATGTTTCTGAATGGGATGCTGATTATACAGGTAGGTTCAGTTGTGAAAATCTATACAGCTGTACATTTATATGTGTGTTTTGCTATATGTATGTTACACTTCAATAAAAGATTCAAAAAGTGAAATTAAGGTAGTTCATGCTAATTATGGTGAATCTGTAGACCCACCACTCAAATACATCTACAGTTAACATTCCATTTTGCCACATTTTGCTTTTTCTTGTGTGAAGGTTGTTCCATGTAGTTTTAAGCTGTTTCTGTGGTAGCATGTGATGCAGCTCAACCTTCTAGAAGATGTCAGTGCCATTAGTGATCAGGGTAATGCAGAGAGACTGAGAGCTGTTCCCACCTATCAAAGTGGCCGAAACAGTAAGGACTGTCGCGTCAGTGTCAAAAGGAATGAGGAAAGAGCACTCTCCCACCCTGTTGCTGGAGGAGGATTTGACCACCCCATCAGGTTTTTAGATCCTCTAACTGGGCAATTCCACTTCTGAGGACCACCTACTGGAATATGCAAAAGAGGAAGCAGGTATAGCTGAGTGTTTGAGCATTGTTTATAGACCACCCCCATGACCTCAGTCAGAGAGAAGGCCCATACGTGTGGTACACACAAATGAAAAGATACCACGTAGCCATTCGAAAAAATAACGCCAGTCTGGAAGGATGTCCATGAAAGATTATTGATGATAAATAGGTAAGTACCATATGGTCCCATTTTTACTTTTTTTAAAAAAGTATAAATACAGATATGTATATACATACAATGGAAAAGGGCTAGAAGGTTAACACCTGTCAATAGCGCACATGCCTTGGGGGCCAAGGCTGGAGAGAAGACAAGGGTAGATTTTCTCTTCTTTTACTCTACATGCTTCTGTAATGTTTCCAAAGGTCACTACCTCTTTTGAAAATTTTAAAACAAATTAAAATTCAAAGTTACAAATAATAATAATAATAATAACAAGGGCCAGCCCAGTACAATTTTAAACTTCTGTGTAGTACAAAATAAAACAAATCTAACCGTGATGCTAACGCTTCCCCTCACTAGAGTTTTGCAGCGGCCCTGATGGAGATGTCAGGCCCCTACAACAGCTCCCCTCGGCCAGAACAGCACAAGTGAGTGGAGGTGGGAGTTTGGGGGAGAAATGGAGGCCAGATGTGAGGTGGCCTGGGCCCATCACAGCCTCTGGCCACCTGCCTTCCTGTGACCTGCCCACTCTCAGTCTGCAGGACCTTCAGGCGCCAGTCAGTCCTGAGGTCTCCAGAGAGGGGAGGGAACAAAGAGCAGGACCTGCGAACGCAGAGACCCTGGGATGCAAAGCCAAGCCCAAGGACAGGGCCTTTCCTTTATCTGTCCCCTGGCTATTTCTGGGCCCACCCCATGTCTCCAGTTGCCCATGACACCCATCTCTGTCTTCTCTCTCTCCAGGAGTTACAAAATCCGCTTCAACAGCGTCTCCTGCTCAGACCCACTGGTGTCCTCCTGGCGGCGGAAGAGGAAGGAGTCCAGTAACACAGACAGCGCAGGGGCACTGGGCACCCTCAGGTCTGGGAAGCTTTGGCCAGGGGAGGCATGCCAGGAGGGCAAGCTGCCTAGACACACGTGGGCTGGGGCCGGGGGCAGAGGGGCTCCAGTGACAGTCCCTGCACCTCAGGTTCTGTGTGTTCGGCCTGGGCTCCCGGGCATACCCCCACTTCTGCGCCTTTGCTCGGGCGGTGGACACACGGCTGGAAGAGCTGGGCGGGGAGCGGCTGCTGCAGCTGGGCCAGGGTGACGAGCTGTGTGGCCAGGAGGAGGCCTTCCGCGGCTGGGCCCAGGCTGCCTTCCAGGTGAGTCCCTAGGCCCATCCCCACTCCCGGCCCAGTCCTGGACTCCCCCCACCCCCAGGGTCGGGGTGGAAACCTGCAGTGTTGAGGATGGAGACCTCACTGCTGCCCTGTGTGGGTCTCTGGTCCATTCCTGTTCCTTCCAAAATCCGCCCTCACTTTGCCACTTCACAGCCAGCCCTTCTGGCTCATGAGTAGCAACATGGTCCTAACAGCACCAGAGGGGCCTGGCCCAGGCAGAAGAGAGCAGACAGGCCCTGGCAGGTGCCAGCTTCCAGTCGGGCATAGGCCGGACCCCTTAAGTGGGTGCACAAAGAAAGGGGGGTACAGGGCAGGGCCCCCTGTCTAGGGGGGCAGGCTAGACGGAGAGGGAAAGGATCAAGAGAGCATTATACAGAGACAAGGGCAGAAGCTGAGGCCAACACAGAAACTACAGGTAGTCCAAGGCCAGCAGGCTTGGGGTGGCGCCTGGACGAGAGGGGGTCCTGGGCCGGGAGAGTGCGAGGAAGGGCTGGTTCCAGGGCTGTGACTTTCTAAGCCTGGGCTTCCTCTAGAGGCAGCTCGGCCTGGTCTGGGGGTGTGCCTGGAGCTGAACAGGACTCCTTTTCCAGGTCCTGACAACGTTCTGGGGCAGTACAGCCCCGCCAGGGTTCCCAGGGTTGAGCTTGGCAGGTCTGGACTGACGGAGACGAGGACATCCTAGGGGGTGGGCTGGGGAGGGTTTGGTGGGGAAGAGGGGGTCAGGCTTGAGAAACAGACAGGCCCAGATTGGGAGGAGAAGGGGGAATGGAAGACAAGATTAAAGAAGACAAATGGAAGCAACGGAGTTGGGTATGGACCGCAAGTTGGGTCTGGGTCAAGAGGAGGAAGCACATAAAATTTCAGGGATACTGCTTTGGAGGCATAGGGTCAGCTAGAGCAGCAGCAACCAGAAGCAGGAAGACTCTGAGCTAACTCGGGTGGTAGCAGTGGGGGTAGGAAGGAAGGGAGGGGGCCGAGAAAGGAAGGAAGAGATATAAGACTTCACACACACAAAAGAAAGATTAACAGGGCTGGTGACAGGGGGTGGGTGGAGAGGGAGCAACCAGTCATGGATAAGCACTAGGTTTCAGGCCTGGGACTGGACAAGCAACTTGCGAGACTGGTGCTTGAGCTAAAACATAGGATAGGCACCTTCCCAGGGTCCTGCCCCAGGGGGCCCCTCCAACTCTTGTGAGCAGTACAAGGGAGAACAGACCAGCCAGAGAATCCTCCCATATCCACCGCACTTGGTGTCTTACTCCAGGGTTTTACATAAAGTACCTCATTTAATCTTCATCTGAACCTATGAGCTGTAGAGGTGGAGAAACTGAGATATGTGAAATATAAGTATAGGGGAGTCAGAGCTTGAATACAGGTATGAACATGTAGATGCGTTCACTGAGGGCTACTCTGTGCTCCCTGGGACACAAGGTAAACACTCACCCAATCAAGAAGCTAGTGGGTGACAAACACAAACACGTGCAGAGGGATAGCTAGCACAGTGGCCCCACCAGGAAATGTGCTGAAAAACAAGGGCCCAGCAGCCTCAGCATCTGCTTCAGTCCCATTCTCCCTCCTGCTACTAGGCTGCCAGTGCCACAGGTGGGAGCCTCCAATGGGCACCTCCCGCTCCAGAGCCCAGGCCCCTCCACTCCCCCGGCCCCAGGAAAGGAAGGTGGCAGCAGCTGGGGACCCAACAGGCCCGGCTCGATGCCCCGTATCAGCTGCCCTGAGCTCCTCACTGCTCAGGCCCTCCCTGGCAGCCTTAGGTCCTCAGCCCTCACCACCCTGCCCCTCAGGCCTCCTGTGAAACTTTCTGTGTGGGCGAAGATGCCAAGGCTGCCGCCCGGGACATCTTCAGCCCCAGACGGAGCTGGAAGCGCCAGAGGTACCGGCTGAGTGCCCAGGCTGAAGGCCTCCAGCTGCTGCCAGGTGCGGCCCTCACCTCCCCCTCATCTCATCTGCTGGCTCTCTGGGCTCCCTGGGCTCCCAGTACTAACTCTCAAGGGCCAAGCCCTGGTCCCTGGCTCCATCTCAGTCTCATTTGCCTCCCCCTACAGGCCTGACCCATGTGCATAGGAGGAAGATATTCCAGGCTACAGTCCTCTCCGTGGAAAACCTGCAGAGCAGCAAGTCCACGTGAGGAGGGCTGCCTCTCCACCCCCATCTGCTCCTCCCCCTCCTTCCCAGGCCCCTGAACCCTCTTCCTCCCACATTCTCCTTCCCCTCGCCTCCCACACCCTATAACTGTCCCCTCTCCCCACCCCCAGTCGAGCCACGATTCTGGTGCGCCTGAACACTGGAGGCCAAGAGGGGCTCCAGTACCAGCCAGGGGACCACATAGGCATCTGCCCGCCCAACCGGCCAGGCCTCGTGGAGGCACTGCTGAGCCGCGTGGAGGATCCACCTCCACCAGGAGAGCCCGTGGCAGTGGAACAGCTGGAGAAGGGCAGCCCTGGTAAGCAGGCATGGTCTGGGGCATAACAGTGAGCACCTACACCATCCCTTTGCCCCAGGGTCCCCTCAGGTTCAGGACCTGGCAGAGGGCTGTCACCTCCACTCACAGCCAGCACCACCTATGCTCACAGACTGCTGTGCTACCTCCTGCCAGGCTGGCCTTATTGCTGATGGTCCATAGAACTGGCTTCTTTCTCAGAACCGCCCCCACACCCACAAAAGGCTGCTCGCTCCCTCCCTCTGGCTCCTCCCCCAGTGGCCCCCCTAGCAGCCCAGCCTGCTCTGTAACTGTCATTGGGTCTACCTTTGGCTGCACTAGTGCCTGGGTTAAAATAAGTTGGGCAGGAGAAAAGCAGAGGTGCCCAGACCAATCCAAACCAGCCAGGGACCCCAAACACACTCACACAGGGGCTGCCCGGACAGGCTCACCACCACTGCTCAATGGAGAGATCTCCAATAAAACACCTCAAGGCATGGTCAATCCGTGTGTACCCCGCAAGAAGCAATCACCACCCCAGACAAGGCTGGCTCCTTCCTCAGAGCTTCCCTGTGCACCACCCTCAGGTGGCCCTCCCCCCAACTGGGTACGGGACCCCCGGCTGCCCCCATGCACGCTGCGCCAGGCTCTCACCTTCTTCCTGGACATCACTTCCCCGCCCAGCCCTCAACTCCTTCGACTGCTCAGCACCCTGGCCGAAGAGTCCAGTGAACAGCAGGAGCTGGAGACCCTCAGTCAGGTGGGGAGGCCGCTCCAGTGGGAAGCAGGGGCTACTGAGGCAGGATGAGCTCGCGGGAAGGGGAATCCACCAGGCTAACATGAGCTGAGGCTTTAAGACGCAGCTCCCGAGTCAGTTACCCATCTGCAAATTCTCCAGTTGGCCTGAACTGAGGAGGGAGAAACCCCAAGGAGGCTCGGCGCAGGAGGGATCACGCAGGGAGGCCGACAGGCAGGGTTGGAGGTCCCACGCCCCCTGCAACCTGCCCCTTGCTAGGACCCCCGGCGCTATGAGGAGTGGAAGTGGTTCCGCTGCCCCACGCTGCTGGAAGTACTGGAGCAGTTTCCGTCGGTGGCGCTCCCTGCTCCCCTGCTCCTCACCCAGCTGCCCCTGCTCCAGCCCCGGTACTACTCTGTCAGCTCAGCACCCAGCGCCCACCCAGGAGAGATCCACATCACAGTAGCTGTGCTGGCATACAGAACCCAGGGTGAGGCAGTGGGGGGCCAGGGCCAGGGCCACACGGGGACCCTGGGATGGGCCTCTCACTTGGCCCCTCTCCTCCCTGACCCCCTAGATGGGCTGGGCCCCCTGCACTATGGAGTCTGCTCTACATGGCTAAGCCAACTCAAGACAGGAGACCCTGTACCCTGCTTCATCCGAGGGTAAGTGACCACGGTGAGGGATGGAGGTGGAAGAGGCCTCAAGAAGAGAGTGTCATCTGAGCCAGGGTGGACAAAGTGCCACACGGGTGGCCAGGGACAGATGAAGGATTTGGTGGTTGGTCACACAGCGTGAGGGTGAAAGCTTTGGTAACAGGTGTGATTGGGAGCGGGGAGGAACCACTTAACATATCAAAGATGAGATGTCCAGCTGAACCACTTCGGAACTTTGTCAAAGCCTGGGGCTTTCACTGATTTGGACTTAAGAGTCCTGCCCTGAAACTGCAACTCCCAGAGACAGGGCTGGGATTTGACCAGCAGGCCCTGTCGCTTTTAGAAAGTCTACTGTGCCCCTTGCTACATCCTTGGGGTCATTCTGATGTTGGGACACATGGCACCTGGTAACTCTGCCCTGTTCAAGGGCAAGTCCCCACTTAGTCCAGGGAGCACTAGTTAGGGTACAGTATCACTGAGGACTCAAAGAAAGTAAAGGACCTCAAGATACCCTTCCCTCATGCTGTGTTCCAAAGTGTGCTCCACCCAGCAGCCAGGAGTTGAAAGTCTCAGATGGGACTAAAAAGAGCTCCCATGACGGCGCCAGCTTGGCCTAGTAACTCAAACCCATCCAGGAGGCTAACTTACAAATGAACTGTACGAATATACTGAATATAAACCAAATATCAATATTAAGGGCAGGTTTTAAAATAAGTACTCAGTGACCCCATCATGTACCAAAAGGCTGTCCTTGCTGTCCCACATTTTCTACCTCTCCTAAAATGAAACATCAAAACATTCTTCAAATCAAACTGTGCTATATTTCTTTTGACCCAAACTCCAGAATGCACAGGTCCAGGGAGTCTCTGTAAGCAAAGTTCTTTCAATAAACACATCATGCCAATTATGAGCTAAATGCTGTCATAAACATTTGACAAGTATTAACATTTATCAGTGGAAGTTGAGTTCTCTTCTCTCCACTGCCCCAGGCTGGTAAGAATGGGGGAGCTGGGGAAGCAAAGGGGGCCTGACAAGTGGTTCTTGGCTAGGGCTCCCTCCTTCCGGCTGCCGCCTGATCCCAGCTTGCCCTGCATCCTCGTGGGCCCCGGTACTGGCATCGCCCCCTTTCGGGGATTTTGGCAGGAGCGGCTGCATGACATTGACAGCAAAGGTGAGGCTGGGAGCCAAGGGAATGACTGGGGGGCAGGAGGGAGTCACATAATCTAGGGACAAAGGAAGCAGGAGCTGCAAGACAGGAACCAGGTAGGAAGAAGGACAAGGAACAGGCCACAAAGATTAAAAGAAACTTCGGAGACCAAGAGGACAGGGAGAGCTTAGAGACAAGGGCAGGGCGCTGTTGTTCTGGCTTCCTGGTGCTGGGCACAAAGTGGGTGTTGGACTGGATTAAGGACAAAAGGACAGAGGGAACTAGAAGTCTGGGGAGGATGGGGCTGGGACTCAGAAGACAGAAATGTCCCAGGTGGACTCTGGACTGTACTGGAGTTCACCTAGGTATGTCCAAGACTGAAGGAAGCTACAGGGTGTTCAAGTTGGGCACAGGGTACCCAGGGCAGCTGGTAAATCAAAAGATGGGAATTGTGACTGAGAGAAAGGCAGAAAGTATGGGAGTTGAAGGCACCGGAGAATACAGGGTCGGAGCAGAGAAGGGAGTCAGTCCTAGAAGGAGTCCCAGAACTGGAGTGTTAGATGGAGCAAAGGGCATAGAATTCTGAGCCAGAAGCCCTACGTTCTCTAACAGTGCCACCACTGTTTAATCCACCAGAGGGAAGTCACACCTCCTCTGAGCTTCTTATCTGTAAATCAGTGTCTCAGGCTGGGTCTCTATGAAAGCTTCCTGCACTCTCCTAGAGGCCAAAGCCAACCGTGGTTCTTTCTGCCCTGAGCTGTCAGCCTAGGCATGGGTAGCCAGTGGGACGTGTCGCTAAGGCTGCGCCCCCAGAGAAGGGGCTCTCCCAAGCCTCAGTGCTGCTTGCAGGACTGCAGCCCGCCCCCATGACCTTGGTGTTCGGATGCCGATGCTCCCAACTCGACCACCTTTACCGCGACGAAGTGCAGGATGCCCAGCAGCGCGGGGTGTTTGGTCGCGTCCTCACAGCCTTCTCCCGGGAACCCAACAGTCCTAAGGTGGGGGACCCTGAAGGGCGCGGGGATAACCTGAAGCTAGGAACAGGGGGAAGGAACCACGTGAGCTCCAGCGGAGCACCAGGCTCAGGCCCAGCCACGCCCCCTCCAGCGCGCGCCCTCCGCCCGGCCCCTCAGATCCCACCAAGCGGCACTCGGGCAGCCGCCCCCACCCGCGCGCCCAAGACCCGGTTTGGTTTCACCCACCTTACCCAAGGCCAGCCTCTCGTTTGGCTCAGCCTCTCTAGATCCCGCCCCAGCCGCTTAAGGCCCCACCGGGCCCGCCAGGAGCCTTTCCGCACCCAGGGCCCACCACCTACCCCGGGCCCGCCCCTAACCCCGCCTCTCCGCAGACCTACGTGCAGGACCTCCTGCGGACAGAGCTGGCAACTGAGGTGCACCGCGTGCTGTGCCTCGAGCGCGGCCACTTGTTTGTCTGCGGCGATGTCACCATGGCAACCAGCGTCCTGCAGACGGTACAGCGTATCCTGGCGACGGAGGGCGTCATGGAGCTAGACGAGGCCGGTGACGTCATCGGCGTGCTGCGGGTGCGGAGGGGCGGGGCCATTCCGGGGGCGGATGGGCGGGGCCGCTCCGGCTCAGACCTGCGACTGGGGTCCTGACCCTTTTAACTCTTTCCCCGCAGGATCAGCAACGCTATCACGAGGACATTTTCGGGCTCACGCTGCGCACCCAGGAGGTGACAAGCCGCATACGCACCCAGAGCTTTTCCCTGCAGGAGCGTCATCTGCGGGGCGCAGTACCCTGGGCATTCGATCCTCCCGGCCCAGACACCCCGGGCCCCTGAGAGCCCCGTTGCTTTCCTCCCCAGTTCCCGGAGAGGGACCCTCAGTCGACCCGGTCTCTGCCGCTCTCCCGTCGGCCTGGCCAGGACCAGCCCTCTCTCCCTTCCCTCCCGAGGTGGCTCCCCAGAGTCTGCTCAGACTCACCTAATTCCCAGGAATGAGCAAAATCTCTCTCTCTAGGCCTATTTCCCTACCCGAGGTCTAAATTTGGAAGGCCCTTCCCAGCAGTAGGATTCCAGGGCCTCCTGTCACCCCTGTCATGTTCTTTAGGTGAATTTTAGATTCCCCTTACCTCTCCTAGGAGTATCTTGAAACCTAAGCTCTAAGTCATTCAAATATTTATTATTGAAGATGCAACCATACAAGACTGGACCAGATGCTATGAGAGCTACTAAGATCCTAATACAGGCCCGTCGATTAAAATTACAGAATGGCAAGCTTTATCTCTTAACTTGTGCAGATGTAGGAGGTGGTGATTCTTTGTCAAAGAGCCCTGTCCTGCATATTCTGCTCTGACCCAGCACTCTAGAAATGTGGTTTCCAGGCAGTCACAGGCAGTTCTCCCGGGTTGTTCCCTTGCTCTTGACTGAGAAGCAGGTAGAGCTCTCAGTGGCCAGGAGTGGGGATGCCAGAGACTAAGGTCACAAACATGTGCAACACAGCCGTGAGCAACCTTTACTGCTTATTTCCGGCAGGATGAGGAGCCACACCCGCTTCCTCAGACGTCACTTCTATGCTGAACTCCAAAAACGTCAGCCCTCTCTAGAGTCTTTCCACTCACAGTCTCTATTCCCAACTTCCACAAGTCCAATGGGAACCTGAGAGCCAGGCAAGCTTGGAGAGTCCACTGCCTGGCAGGTCCCAGCCCTCACGGTTTCCCTTACATTTAGCTAGATCTCTGCCTCTCTGCCTCAGCCCCACCCTCCACCTTGAGGATACTTGGGGACTTCTTCCCAGGCAACCACTCTAAGACAGTTAGTTGGAGAGTGGCCTCTTAGGCCCTCCACATGAGGATGATCATCTCTAAGACTTGTTTCCAGATGCCTTCAGCATCTCTCCAAACAATTCTCTGCTCTCTGAGCCAGGTCGTCGCTAACCTCCCATGTCCTGCTCAACTAGAGCATCCTTGGGCCTGTAGCCTAAGAAGGTTCTCTAAAGAGGGCTCGGCGTGTCCTCCCACTCCACCTCCTGATCTCTTGTGGCTGGGGAACCTGGGGAACCTGGGGGAGGAGAAGGCTCATCACAAGCAAGTCCAGGAGTTTAGGTTCCAGACCTATCACCTCCAAGTCTTACTGTTTCCATCCTCCAAGTCTGGCTTCACCCAATTTCCTATTCATCCCTCACCCCCATCCCAGCTAGGCAATACTAACCCTGAGGAGCCTTCTCAGTCAGTGCTAGAAGCCTGGCCAGGCTCCTTCTGGGTATCTGTAGTCTCCTGAAACCTCCCAGGGAACAGATTCTGGGTCCTCTGGGTTCTCCACTGCTGTCTGGGGCTGGTGGCAGGACTGGATCCTGGTGAGAAAAGCCATCAGTTGGGCTGTGCCATGATGCCTGCTGTCCACCTGAGCCTGTCCCCTGCACACCTGACTGACTCACCATCACTCGACCAGGATGGCTTCTCCTCATCAGGCGAGAGTGTCTGTGAGGGGCTGGCCCAGGGCCTGGACAGAGAGGAGGCTGAAGCCTCACCCCACAGCTCCTGTTGCTGCTGTTGATGGAGCTAAATGGAATGAAGAGGAATAAGGAGCTCCCTCTTGGGCCACCATGTGACGCCCAGCTCCTCTTGAGTAGTACATAGCTCTAGTCTCCATTCCATTTAGCTGCTTTCTCCCCACATTCTCTTTGGCACTCCTCTACTCACCTGGTGCAGGTAGATGGCATGGAGACTCATCTCAGCAGAAGCAAGCTCTGGGAGCTGGGCCAGCTTCTGGCCCCCAGTTCCTCCTGGAGACACACAACTGCAACAGAGTGCAGTAGATCAAAGACATGCCCCTCCCTGCTGTACCCCATGGCAGGACCAGCCTTGATATCCCCTTCCCAATTCTCCAGGGCACACTCCTCCTGGAGTATCCACCCCACCACCCCAGCTCTCCTGTATCTCAGGACCCCACCTCTTACCCTGGGTCCTGAGTAATGCGGGAAATGGAGGCCAAGAAGCTGGCTGTGGCTGCAACTGGGCAGGGGGCTGTGGGACTCAGGTCCCGTGGAGGCAGGAGGGGGTGCACCAAGAGGTTGGCCAGGAAGGCCTCAGGCTGGAAACAAGAGCAGAGAAGGCAGAAGGGGTGAGAGGAGGTCTAAGGAAGGCAGGAAAGCAGGTTGAACCAGGGAGCAGGTTAATACAGAGGGTGAGGCAGAGAGGAGATGGAAGAGAGGATGGGGTTTGTGGTGAGGGCAGAAGGCAGACTCACCAGAGGTGAGGAAGAGTCGCTGAGCACCCCAGGTGTGGGAGGGCTGCGAACAGAGGTGGCACCCCAGGTGGCTGCGTCTTGTTGTACCCGGCCCCGAAGGTGCCCCAGGAACTTGGAGCTGTGCCCCGGGGGCTGCCATTGTGGATGGGCCAGGGAGAACCTCATCAAGGAGAGCTCGGTCTTCCCATCCTCCGCTCGCTGCGACTGTGAGGCTTCTGTCTGTCCCTCGGAGAGCCACTGAAAGCAAAGACAGTCCTTCAGGCACTACAGACGTGGGTTTTATAGCTGCAGGGGGCGCCTAGTGGGGCAGGCAGAACAGGAAGGAAATGCTAGCCCCATTTTCCAGGTGAGAGAACAGAGGCTGCAGCAGGGACTTGCTCCTGATCACCGAGACATACAGCAGCGGAGCACGACCTAGGTCTAGACCCAGCACGAGGACAGAGTGCAGCGCTCACTGTCTACGATGAGACAGCCTGTACACACTGGACCCCAGCGCTGGCCTGGCAGCTTTGGTCTGGAAGCCCAGCCTTACTCCAGCCCCATCCACCGACCGGCTGGTTTCTCAACCTCTCTGGTGATTTTTGTTCCCATTTTACTGGCATTATGATATGCCATTAACTCTATTAGGGTTCCACACACATCATCTCATGTAACCCTCGGACAGCCTTGCACACTGGCTACAGTCATTGTCTTCATTTGACAGGTAAGGCCAGTGAAGTGACTAATTCAAGGTTACAGGTGGCACCCAGCTCTGCTTTGACTGAGATGAGCAAACTCCCACCTACCCACAACCTCACCCAGCCGGAAAAGGGCTCTAACCTGAGGGTGGCCATGACGCTGCACATCCATAAGGGCAAAGGAACAGATGTCCCCAACTCCAGCCACATCCACCGTGAAGTGATGAAAAAAGTCAATAATCTCCAGGGCACGAGGACAAAACCAGAAGAGCAGAAACAACGGGGTGAGGAGAGGGGACAGGAGCTCCTTCAGGAGGGAGACCTGGGGACGCAGGGGTGAGGCTGAGAAGGGGTTGCTAAGAAAGCCCATCCTCTGATCAGGACCAAGAGGTCCCCAAAGACACTCTCCGGGGCAGGAAACCTCCCAACCGGTCACTACTCTGCCCCTGGGAGAGCCAGTCCCCAGCGCCTTTGTCCGACACCCTCTCCCAGACCACGCGGGCTGCACAGCCTCCTCCGAGCCCCCCTTTGGGCCTCGATATTGCTCACCGCTCGGTATTGCAACAGCCGCGCCATCTGCGGGTAAGCGCCGTCCCTGCTGGTAGCGCCGGGCTCTTCGGGGAGGTAGTGCATGTGGGCCAACGCCGCCTGCAGCAGGAGCTTCGGGGAACGACCACGGCCCTGCTCATCAGGAATGAAGGACCTGGAAGGTGGGATCCGGATGGAGAAAGGACCTGGAGTTAGGATGATGTGCGGATGGAAGGCCGGGCTGGGGGCCCGGGGAAGTGGGAGGGGTAGGAATTCACCGGAGGCTCGGCCCCAGGTCAGAGGAATGCCCCCGCCCCCACACAGTTCCCCACCCCCTCCGCGCCCCCGCCACGCGCCGGCACCTGGCCACGGTGGCCGTGACCCCGAGCACAGTCATGGCAGTGAGCACGTGCTCCACTGCGAGCACATCCTCGTCGTAGACAGTGAGCACGAGCAGCGCGGCGAAGAGGGCGCCGGAAAAGAAGACAAGCTGGCGGGCCAGCAGCGCGAGCAGGGGCGCTGGGGGCGCGGCGGCGCGCAGGAAGGCGGCGGCTGGACGGTAGGCGCGGGCCAGGCGCGCGCGCAGCTCGTGCGGCAGCTCGTTGAAGTGGCGCAGCTGCAGGCGGGCCAGGCGGGACCAGCGGCGCACCCCCAGCGCGCCCGGCTCGCGGCGCAGCAGCTCCACGTGGCTGTAGAAGGCGTGCAACACCTGCCAGGCCAGCACCAGCGGGCTCAGCGCCAGGTTCACGCCGGCCAGCAGCAGCACCGTGCGCCGCAAGTGCGCGGCCAGGGCGCCCCGCTGGTCGCTGCGCTTGTAGGCGTCGGGCAGCTCCCAGCCGCCGCGGAAGAGTGAGAAGGGCCCGCGGAAGAGGAGCAGGTCGACGTTGAGCGCCAGGCCGCGGCTGAGGAAGGCCACACTGCCTCCCCAGGGCAGCGCGCAGCTGGCGGGCAACAGGCCCTTGTTGGCCAGCGCCACCTGGTAGTTGGTGTAGCGCAGGATGCGGTGATGGACGTCCAGCTCGGTCAGCGGCCGCGGCTGCACGCACAGACCCCCGCTCCTCTGCAGCGCCAGCAGGCGGGACTGCACCTCCGCCCAGGGCACCGAGCCGAGCTCCTCCTGAGGAGACATGCAGCTGAGCGCCAGCGCCCTACCCTCCTCTGCAGCGTGGATGACGAGAGCTACATCCCTCATCGGCCCTCACCCCACTTTCCACACCCAGGGTCTGTCAGGAGTGAAACCTGTCGCCTTTTCCTCTCAGCCACCTCTTGTCCTCCCCTAAGCTTGTAACTAACCAGGGGGCACTTCCTCCTTGCTTTCATCCTCTTAATTGTGTTCCTCAGGCCCCTGCCAGTCCTGGGGCCCTGAGGCAGGTGCTTCCCAGTGACACTTCATAAGCTAAACCTTTCAGGTATTTGATCCCAGCTCATTAAGAGCAGATTTTTCCGAGTCCCTTGCAGCCCTGCACACACAACTGCAGCAGGTGGGGGAACTTGCCCCTTCCCATTCCTACCGTTGGTCCAGAGGCCTCACCACCTTCTGCCTTCGCACGCTTTGCCCCCAGCCCCATCCTATTCCATTACCAGATAACCTTCCTAAAACACCGGCTGAGTCCATGTCTGGGATGGGGGCTGCCAGCTCTCATTTGGATCTCATCTGAAAACCTTTCTTTAGCCCAGTTTCACCCAGCTGCCCCTGTGCAGCTCAGTCAGGTCTTTCGGGGCCAGCCTCTCCAGGCCATCCCTGGTTCTGCACCCCCCCTGGAAGGTATAGGGGAGAGAGAAGGAAGGAGGGGAGCCAGAAGGGCCGGCAGCCTCCAGAAGAGCAGCGCTCTAACTGCCGCTCTCCCCTCCCTGTGCTCCCCAGCCCTCCGGATCCTCCCGGTGTCTCATACTCCCTTGCTCAAGGGGCTGTTCAAAACCTCTCCCCTTGGCTGTGCAGGAGGGCTGTGCAGAAGGCTCCGGACTTCTGAGGAGAGCATGGGGAGCCGGCTTCAGAAGGAAGCCTTTGAGCTGTGACTTAAATAAAGAATTTATGAACAGAGCGAGAGGGAGCGTGAGCAAGACAGGGAGGAAAGAGGGGCAAAGCGTGACCAGGGACAGTGCAGGGGCCCACACGGTGGCTTACTGCAATAGAGGTGAGGCCAGAAAGGGGGGATGGGGTCACCCACCAGGGCCTGGCAGGACCCACCTGCAGACTGATGGGTCCATCTCATCACTGCTGCCCACAGATGCTCATTGCTTCCCTGTTCCTGCATCAGGGCTTGGAACACCTCTGCAGCTACCACCTTTCCCACCCCACCCCAAATTCCTCCTGTTTTGTAAAGCCAGATAACCTCCCTTCCTCAATACCCATTGTTGTAACCACAAGCACGTGACTATAAATCGTCTTCTCATCTAAACCAACTAAGCTCTTACTAGGAGGAGAACCAGGTTTTATAAGTGGTGGTACCCCACCTCCCAATGTTATTCAGGCCTAGGGCAGGTGTCAAGGAGGCCTATGGCCCACTTTCCAGTGGGTCCTTCCATCTGTACAACCCCCACTCCCCCATTGCCCTCTGCCTCTGACCCAGCACCCCTCCACAGACATGCCTGCCCAGCTCACCGGGGGGATGTGCAGGGCCTCCCTGTAAAACACCTGGATGTCCCAGTAGCTGAAGAGGTTGCAGACTGAGCGAAGCAGCTGGAACAGCCAGAAGGCCGCAGCCAGGATCAGAAGGAAGACCAACAGGGAGCTGGAGCGGATCCTGTGTGGGGCAGGACAGAAAGCCGCAGAGAGGGTCCCGGTAGAGAGGGAGGTTGGACTTGAGGAGTGATGGGAAAGTCACAGAGAGGGACGCCAGCTAGATCCGTGGTTCTCAAAGTGTGAGCCCTGGGGTTTACAGAGACCCTTACAGATGTCTGCAAGGTCAAACTTTTTTCGGGTAATTTAAGGTTTCCTGCTGTTTTCATTTTTATTGTCTCTAGGGTGGAGCTCCCAGAGGCCACATGACAGTGCATCTATACCGATGGAACGTGTGTTTATGCATTCTTAGGTTAGGTTTTAACGCTGTTCTCAGCTTTAAGCTCTAACAAGGTAAACATGGATAGATATGATTTTCATAAGCAGAGCTTTTGGGGGTTTTCAATCAACTGTAAATGTATTAACGGTGTCCTGAGAACTGCTGATCTAGATCAAGGAATGAAAGGAGGGCTCTAGACTGCTCATGTCCCCCACCTACTCCTCCTCCCAAGCAGCTGTCACTCACCGCTGGGTACACTGGGAAGAGGGTAGGATCACATCTGACAAGGTCACTTTACTATGGAGTAGCCCACGTCTTGTCCCATTATTTGGTTGGTTGGCAAAGAGAACGTTGTAATCCACGCAGCGAAGGAGGAAGGTTGTGAAGGTGATGATGAAAACGAATTGTCTGGGAGGGCAAGGGATGTGGTGATGGGGCTTGAGGGCAGATAGGCCCCTGCCCAACCTCCAGCTCAGCCCCAGTGTCCTCCCCACCCCGCCAAGCCCCTGGGCTGCTTGGGGAGGCCCTGGGTAGACTAGAAGCAGCAGGCACGACTGAAGAAGCAAGAGGACAGAGCCTGGGGTCTGGGGCCAGCATCTCACCCGAGCTGGAAGACGTCCTCCAGGAAGATGCAGGCAAAGCCGTTCCTCTGGTGGTAGCTGTAGATGTAGCGGTGCGTCAAGAAATAAGGTACAAGGGCCTTCCCTGAGGACGCTCCCGCTAGTCCCCCAACAAACCGAAACCTGCTGTGCCCTCACGGCCTCCCTTCCAAGGACGGCAGTGCCAGCCCAAGGGGCCCTCCCATGCCATGGCTGCCAGGCTGAGCACAAAGGATATCTTGGTGAAGAAGCTGTCCAGGTTCTGGATGTGGTGCCAGGAGCCTGGGCACAGAGGGGAGAGCATTGGAAATTGGCTCTCACCTCAGTGACCAGTTCTCCATGCCTTTGGGAGCCCCTAGGGAGCCCCTTCCCCAACCCACTTCCCCCACAGTCCCACACCCACCTCGGAGTCCTTCAGGCACATGAAGGAGGGGCTGCTGCTCCTCCCCATGGAGAGGTGAGTCTTGGGACCCCTCGGGGTCACAGTCCTCCAGCTGCTCATAATCCTGCTCAGGGATCAGAGGGCCTATCCGCAGCCCAGGAGGATCCTGGGGGCATCGGCGGGAGGGCAGGGGAGTCTCCGAGCCCAGGGGTGGGGTGGAGTGGGAACCCAAGGATGGGGGAGCAGAGATGGGTGACATCAAGGGTAGTGCCTGTGTGGGGGCGGTGGCTGGGGTGGGGAGGGCACTGTGGCGGGTCTGAGAGGCCCCTGGGCACAGGGGCCCCGGGGCCACAGGAGAGACTGACGACGACGACGGTGAGCTTCTTGTGTGAGAGGAAGGGGATGGAGAGAAGGAGACCCTCCCTCCCCCGTGCCCTCGTCGTGGAGAAGGAGGAAGAGGAGGCAGGGGCGTGGGGAGGAGGGGCACTGATCCAGGCCCCAGATCTCCCCACCGCCCCATCCGCCCCCTGCCCCCCCCCCAGCCCATTCGCCTCACCATCAGGCCCTCCGCTTCTCCTGAAAGCTTGGAAGGATGGGAGCTGCCGCTGTTTTCACAGAGGTCGGGGTTGCTGAGCAAACTTCAACAAGGACGGTGACAACAGCACAGTGACTCAGGTGGAGCAGCCCTCTGGCGTCCCAGCCTCCAAGTCACCTGTCTGACCACTCATACCCCTACCAGGGCAACCTGCGGCCAAACCTCTCAGGGCCCCGCCTCCATGCCTGGGAGGGGTGTCAGCTGGAGAGGCAGGCGCGGAAGCACCTCACCAGAGCAGACACCTGTTACCCCATCTTCAGACCTCAGAGTGGATTTAAAGGGGAGGCCAGAGAGTAGCAGCCAAAATAAAAAAGCCAAGGAAAAGGGTCAAAGGATATAGGACTACAGGGCCAAGATGTTAAATCTTTGATTCCCTAAAAATTGGTCCCACTTGCCTACACACAAACATACAGTGATCAACACAGAATTGCTTTAAAACCAAAAACAGGAAGGGAGGGAGGGAGGGAGGGAAGCCTGAATGTTTTGTCTGAAAGAACTAAGGAAGGGAAAAAGGGAGATTGCCTGACTTTGCAGCCAGGTTGGGGGAAACTGAGAGGAGAAGGAAGTGAAGAAAGGAGAGCCAGCTTTCTTGGATGCGAGAAGTGATTTTGGAGCTTACAGTAGAAAAAGGGGCTCTTGGAAGTTCCATTATGTTTACCTCTTTATCTTCTGAAACCTTCCCCAATTCCTGATCCAGTTTCTGGGGCCCCTGAGAAACACCAGGGCTTAATGGCAGTGGGAAGCTGGGGTCCAGGATTTGGAAGGATAATCTGAGTAACCAGCGATGAGGTGACTGGGTCGAGTTCCTTGTTGCCGCCTCAACAAGGAGGAGGCGGCCCAGGCAGCTGGTTTGGCGGCTTGTCCAACGCCATTCTCCAGGCCCTGAATCACAAGGTTTCCTAGGGAAGCCCATTCCTTAGGGGCTGACTCAGCCATCCAGGTGTCAGGGCCTGAGGGCTTAGGCCTGAGGGCTGACGGAGGGGCCAGTATCCATGAAATGGACAGAGGACCTGAGTACTTCCCAGATTGTTCACTGGAGGCATGTGGAGGCAATAGTGGAAGTGCCCACAAAAATCTGAACCCAGATATGCCTGTTTTTCTCCTTATGTACCTCCTTCCTGGGAGGGGATTGTCATAGTAGCTCAAGCTCAGGCCCCTTCTAGAGGTGGCATCCTAGTGATCAAAATGGAATTGCACTTTGCATCAGGGCTAGGAAATTCTTACTATTTCTTTGATGCATCTGTCAAGATGGGTTATGTGGGGTTTTAAAGGATCTCTCCCCTACCTCGTTCACCCTGATATTCCACCATATGCACATTAGGACCTCTCCCATACCCTCCCCTTTACACCCAGCCCCAACTCAAGCTAATCCTGGCACGTTTTCCTACCCAGTTACCCCCCAGAACCATCAATTAACAATCTCCCTACCAATAGAAGTCAATTTACTATAAAGGGCATTGTTTTCTTCCAGGCATTTGGAGAGGAATGGGGGTACAGATCAATGAGACAGAGCCACTACCCAAAAAGAAGTCACAGCCCAGTGGTGGAAGCAGCTACGCAGTTATATAACAGGAAGACATAAGCGCTATTCAGAGGTGCAAGAGCAGCATGGTGGGAGCCTTAGGCAAGTTGGCCTGACCGCAGTAAGGAAGGTATCCTCGGGGAGATTGTTCTGAAGGTGTGCCTTGATAAGGGCCTCCGTAAGAGTAGTTCTCACAAAACAGCAGCAGAATCACAGAACCCAAGAATGGACTAACAGTTACCAAAGGGAAAGGGACTGGGGAGGATGAGTGGGAAGGGAGGGATAAGGTGGGGAAAAAGAAAGGGGGCATTACGATTAGCATGTATAATGTAGGGGGGCGCACGGGGAGGGCTGTGCAACACAGAGAAGACAAGTAGTGAGTCTACGTAATCTTACTATGCTGATGGACAGTGACTGTAATGGGGCCTGTGGGGGGGACTTGGTGAAGGGGGGAGCCTACTAAACATAATGTTCATGTAATTGTAGATTAATGATACCAAAAAAAAAAGAGTAGTTCTCAATGGCTAAGTAAGGGGAGTATTAGGATCCCCAGGAGAGTTTTCTCCGGATGTCTGACCCGCCTGGGTGGGCGGGGTGTGTGGCAAGGCAAGGCACGTGCACCTGTTTTGAAAAAACTCGCCAGCCGATTTTTGTCCCTTCCTCCCCCAGAATCAGGCCTCTACACTCCCTGGGGACTCCGGGACATCTAGAGTCGGCCGGGAACACCCTCAAGAGAATGGCCCCGAGGTCAGTGGCTGACCCATTACTACGGATATCCCAGGGTAAGGATCACACTGTGTGCGCCGGCAGAACGTCACTCCGGATCCGACCCGGACAGGGGCGGAAGGCAGGGCCTGTTTGCTCGGCCCCGCCCAAACCTGGGAGGGCTGACAAGGGCTTCTCCAATGACAGCTTGCATCGAGATTGATGTGTCTGTCCGCCAATCATCGCCGAGGCGCGAGGGGCTTGTCGGGATGGGGCCGGAGCCAACATGGAGCTCTCAAAGGGATAAGGGTGGAGCTGCCGTTGCCGGTTGCTCTTGTTCTCCCGCCCCATCATGTTGCTGCACTTATTTCGGGTCGGGATTCGGAGCGGCCCTATTCCAGGCAGGCCGCTGCTAACCCTCCGTCTGCAGACATTTTCGGCCGTCAGGTAAAAAGGGGCAAACCTACTGGGAGCGGGTCATTGACCGGCCGGGGGCATGAGGCCCGCCGGGAGATGGAGTCCCTGGCTCGCACACTGCCTGCTGGAAGTTGTAGGCTGGACCAGGGTGAAATGTCACTCCCGGGGAATTGGCCTTAAGTAATTATAGCGACGACGCAGGTGCCAGTGAGAGACTCAATGCGTCTGTATCTGCGCGTGGGCAGAGCGGAGGGGAAACTCTGGGTCGGTGACCACGCCTGGTCCGTACTCCCCACCAGGGGGCGCCATAATGCACAGGTGTTGAGCCCTCTGATTTCAACTCATTTCCGGGCCGGCGTCCTCGCCGTTGGGATTGGTCAAGCGATTTGGACAAAGATTATTAGTGCCCAGAGACATTTACTATTACTATCCCACGGCCCAAAGTGAGCTCAACAAATATGGTCCTAGGTCTGGATACTATCAGCAAAGATAAATAGTCAATCTAGGAATGGCGTACATGTGTGTTTCTGTGTGTTATTGCTGCACTCGTTGGTCCCAAGAGAGACACGGGTGAGAAACGAACAAGGACCCGGAAACTGCGCCCTAGAGTAAATGCTTTTTGTGAGAAATGAATGAGCCCCTTCTAAACCTGGAGCAGGCAGCAGATCCACAGAGATCAGGTGGATGTGGACCTGTACCATTTGGAAAGCCCATCTGATTGACAGAGGGCAGGAGCTGGGCCGAGCTGGGGCTGGAAGTACCGGTGCTGGGAAGTGACCCTCCAGTTGTTGGCAGGGACCAGGCCTGGCCTAGGGTCTTGTTTTGGAGAAGGTGAGAGAAGCTGGAAAGTGGCCATGGTAAATTAGTTCTTAGTATGTTGAAGGGTGTTGATATTGTTTACCCAGGGAAAGACCTCAAATATTCAAGTATTTGTTCGTTTATTAGTGCAGGCCTTTTCAAATGAGCAAGCCATGACACAATAGATTATAAAATGAATTTAATGGGTCAGGACCATATAAAAGTGAATATAATAGAATATATGTTTTAAAACTAGAGGAAATATTGTGTTGTGAAGCATTTCAATTTTCTGTGACATACATAAGTTGAAATTGTACTGGGTGGCAGCGGAAATTGTTATTTCTTACCATTGACCTCAGTAAGTCTAAGGCTTCTCAAACACGTGGATCAGGTCAGATAGTTCTGCATTTCCAATAAGGGCATACATTCAACAAACATAACCATTTGCCAAACATTTATTATGTATCAGATCTCTGCTAAATGCTGGGGATGCAATGGTAAGATAGAGCTTCTTGCCTTCAGAGAGTATACATTCTAATGATGAAATTAGACAGTTACAGAGGACAGAAGGAGGGTGGGCTTCTCCCTCTAAAATCAGGAGAGACATAAAGTTCACAATGGAAAACAAGACATAAAAACCAGGCAGTTGGGATGGGTTGGGGAGAGGCATAACATAGAGGTGGCAGGATGCCCAGGCCTCCCTGAAACAGGGGAGGGATGAGATCAAGTCTGCAGTTAAGAAGGTCTGGGAATGTGAAAAACTATCACAGTGCACAGTAAAGGGAAAACCTCTCACTCTATTCATTTGTTAAAAGCCTTTCCCCATCAATAATCATTTGTATCTTTGAGCATTACACCATAAACTCTTGGCCAGATAACTTCTGCTTCTGACAGGCCTCCCTATATCCAGTCCTTTTCTCCAGGCCACTTCTCTCAGCTATGATCTTTAAAATCAAATCTGAGTATGTCACATCCCAGCCTAAAAACCATGAATGGTTCTCATTGTCCTCTAAAGTCCAGGTTTTTTATAAGAACTATAATGACTGCCCCCATGTCTCTTCCCCCTTCCTGTATGCCAGGCTTTGGCTATTCTGTTCCTCTTTTCCATTCTTTCCTACCTGCAGGCACTCAGGCCATTCCCCTCTGCCTAGAGCTCTTCCTCTTTTATCCCACCTCCTTCACTTGACCAGCTCCTTCCTGTTTACCCTCAGGTCTCATGGGGGGAGCAGGAGGGCTTGCTCTGCTCTGAGTGCCCTACAGCTCCCCTCTCTCTGCGCTCAGCAAGCTTTGTCCTTAGCCTTTAGCTGTGTCCCCACCCCCACACCCCACTGAAGTGTAGCCACTGCAAAGGTAGTACTTGGTCTGTCCTCTTCCCTTCCCGTTCCCCTGCGCTGCTGTCTGTAGACATGGAAACTGCAGAGAGCAGGTGACCTTGACCTCTTTGAGATGACTTGACACGTTATTTAGATTTTTACTTCTTTTCCTTCCTTCAGCTTACAGAGAGGGAGTGTGTCACCCTTTCCCTCTACATGGTCACATAAGCTCATAAGGTCTGGGGAGGGGCCGGGGTGGTGGGGTGCAATAAGCACTGACCAGTGGTCAGCAGGCTTGGGTCCAGTCCTGGCCATCCCACACATAGCCTTGAGCACATCACATAGAGCAGGGTAGAAGGAACCAGGATTCTGGAGTCACACAGCAGGGTTCCCCTCTTGTCCCACTTCTGCTGCCTGGGGACATTATTTCAGCTCTCTCAACCACACATCCACACATGTTTTCATCTATCGAGTGAGGGTAACGATGTCCCCCTCCCAGGGGTTCAAGGGTCAAACGCAGCAAGCCATGGCCTTAGTGAACGGGGTCGCATGCCCCAGGCTCAAGCTGCGGGCAAGTGTAGTGCCAGGATAGGCCCGCCACGGCTCTTACCTCTCTGAGCCCTGTTCACGCAGGACTTCTTTGTGCTTGTCTGTTAAAGGAGAGCCTGCAGCTCTGCTGTCCTGTGATTGGAAGGAGCTTGGGTTGCAGATGGTCACTGACCAGAGGTGACTCTGGAGGCTGAGAGGCGGTGTGGGGAGGGCATCAGGCTTGGTTATAGGCTACTGTCTCCTCCGCTGCTTTGCATGTGTGTGTGTGTCTCAGAAACAGAGCTTGCTTAAGAACAGCCCTGAGAAAGGCAGCGTAGGCTTAACAGCAGAGGAATGCTGCTCACCAGAGAGCCCAGCCCAGAGCCTTACTGCTTTATTGTTCAGTTGAGGGACAGCTGTGGCCTTGAGCCATCAATGCCATTCTCTCCCCACAGGTACTGTGATGGCCACCACAGCTCTTACCTCCTCAGGGCCATGGCCCAGGTGCGGCGCCAGCTCCGGGCCCACCTCCCTCGAACACCCCCAGCTCCCAGCCGAAGCCCCTTTGCCTGGCACTGGGTTGGGGGAGGCCTCCTGGGCCCTGTGGTGCTGAGCAAGTGCCCCCGCCTCTACCTTGTGGCCCTGTGTGAGGCAGAAGAGGCCCCTCCTGCCTGCTCCAGACCCTATGTTGTGGAGTCCCACTTTAACTGGAAGCTCTTCTGGCAGTTTCTGCACCCCCACCTGCTGGTTCTAGGGGCAGCCATCGTGGTGAGATCTTCCCCCATCTCCTCACACCAGGGACAGGGAAGGACCGAGCCAGGGGTTTGCCGAAGCCCCAGGCAGAACTGTGTGAGGACAGCTTCTCGCGTCACCAAATCTCAGGGAAGGCCTCGGAGCAGCGAGGGCTGCCCGAGGGCTAGGAGGAGAGCCCGCACAGGGCTGCTGGGTGTGCAGGGCGCAGGGATTCCCAGGGGCTGGCGGCCTGGGTTTTAACTTCAGAGAGGCACAGGAGCAGCCGAAACACAGACAGCAGCAGGAAAGGAAGGGCCAGCCCCGGGGCCAGGGATGGGGAAGAGCACAGCCCCCTCTAAATGTCTGCCCCTCCCCCAGCTGGCACTGGGTGCAGCACTGGTGAATGTACAGATCCCCCTGCTCCTGGGCCAGCTGGTGGAAATTGTGGCCAAGTACACGAGGGACCACGTGGGTAGTTTCCTGACTGAGTCCTGGCGTATCAGCGCTCACCTGCTCCTCCTCTATGGCATCCAGGTGCGGCAGAAGGGAGGGCCTGGGGGTGCCCAGAGAGGCTGCCGGGGCGCCCCTGAGTGCTCCGGCCTCTCTCCCAGGGCCTGCTGACCTTTGGGTACCTGGCGCTGCTCTCCCGCGTTGGGGAGCGCGTGGCTGTGGACATGCGGAGGGCCCTCTTCAGCAACCTGCTCCGGTACTGCAGCTGTAGGGTGGGGGTGGGGGTCACTGCTGGGCCCTGGGGCTCTGGGTGAATGTGGGGGGTGGCCTCACCCTGAAGTAATGTTTACCCCTCTTCCACCTGCTACCCTCATGTTCCACTGCCAGACAAGACATTGCCTTCTTTGATGCTAAAAAGACAGGGCAGCTGGTGAGCCGACTGACAGCTGATGTGCAGGAGTTTAAATCATCCTTCAAACTTGTCATCTCACAGGTCGGTGTCCAGCCCCCCTATACACACACACACTCTCCCCCTCCAGTGCGGACAAACCAGGCCAGCCCCACCCCACCCGGTCGCTGGGCCCCAAGCCTAGACACACTCAAGCGAGAGGCCTGCTGTCTGGTGAGGATGTGAGAGAGGGGCTGGGGAAGTTCATGGAAGGGAGGTGCCACGGCAGTGTCCAAGGTCGGAACAGGCTGCTTCTCTCCTGTTCTGAAGTCCTGCCTCCCCAGAAAACCTTCCCACAAGCTCAGCAAAGAGCCTTTCCTGGCCCAGCTGGTTAAGAGCAACCTCACCCCAGCCTGCCTTGCACGCAGGATGCCGGGCATGCTGACAGGCGCTAGGGAGAACGAGCCATGGCTCCTGACTGTACTGCTGATGTCCGCTCCTCGTCTGCCCACATTAGCACTGTCACTGTGGCTGAGGATCATGCCAGGGCCTGACCCGTAGCAGTCACTGAGCAGGATCCCCACGCGATTCTTTTTGTTCAGTTTCTAGAGCAGAGAGAGCGGCAGACTGGGATTTGTCTAGGGAAGCGTGCCATAGTCCTCAGATAATCTCACTGAACCACTTCATGCCTGCTGGTCAAGAAGAGGTCACCATTCTGTGCCCCTTGGACTGCCAGTCGGCCTGCCAGGGGTCAGACCTGTGGCCTTGGCCTTGTGAGTGTAGAGGTATAGCCAGCTGATCCTTGATGAAGGCCCGCATGTCATGGTGCTGATGCCGAATGGCCTTCCTGCCTCCCTTCGCACTCCTCAGGGACTGCGGAGCTGCACCCAGTTGGCCGGCTGCCTCGTGTCCCTGTCCATGCTGTCCACACGCCTCACGCTGCTGCTGATGGTGGCCACGCCTGCCCTGATGGGAGTTGGCACCCTAATGGGCTCAGCTCTCCGAAAATTGTCTCGCCAGTGTCAGGAACAGGTACAAGAGTTTCTGCCTGTCCTCCTTATTCTTCCCGCTTTCTCTCTGCCCTGTTACTTCTCCACGTTTCCAATGTGGCTCCATTTCCTGAGCTTCTTACAGATTGCCAGGGCAACAGGTGTAGCGGATGAGGCCCTGGGCAATGTTCGGACTGTGCGGGCCTTCGCCATGGAGCAGCGGGAGGAGGAGTGAGTCCTGGGCAGGAGTGGAGCACAAAGCTGGGAGGGCTCCCTGCACCCCCACCCCACCCCGTGCCCGCAACCCGGCTACCGCCTGAGCGCCTGACCATGGACTCGGCCTCTCTCCCAGACGCTACAGAGCGGAGCTGGAGGAATCCCGCTGTAAGGCGGAGGAGCTGGGCAGAGGCATCGCCTTGTTCCAAGGGCTCTCCAACATCGCCTTCAACTGTGAGTGAGCAGGGCCCTCCCTGGGGTGCCAGGGCCTGTCTGCCAGGGAGCTTGCAGGTGGGAAATCCCAGTAAGGCAGGCAAGGGCAGCTGCCCATCTGCTTGATGTCCCTGAGACGCCTGTGGAGTGCCAGGCCCCTGAGCCTGCTCCTGTGGGCAGGCAGTGGGAAGGTGGGCCGTGTCTCAACCTAGCTATGTGTCTTGTACTGCTAGACGCCCCAGAGGAAGCCGTGGAGGTGCACCCCACCCCCACCCACTCTTTTCCAAATGCAGAAACAAAGGCAGAGACCATTCAGGTGACTTGCCAAAATTCCAGTCAGTTGGAGGTACAGCAAGGGCTGGAAGTGGGGACTAACTGGCTGGGCTCTGAGGCTGCTCCTAGCTGTTGCCTTCCTAACCACGTCCCTTTCTCTGTACAGGCATGATCTTGGGCACCCTATTTATTGGGGGCTCCCTCGTGGCTGGGCAGCAGCTGACAGGGGGAGATCTCATGTCCTTCCTGGTGGCCTCCCAGACAGTGCAGAGGTAAGTGGGGGCCATTGCCATTGTCAAGGAGTCCTGCTGGCTCGGGAGATGGGACTGCCAGCCTGTCCTGGGGACTGCCTCACAGTGCCGGGCCGCCGGCTTTCTGGTGACGCACAGGGCTGGGAGAGGGAGGCCCCTCTGCCAGAGCCCCTCCCCACCTCGCCGACTGTACACTCAGAAATGCAGTTGTCATCTTCAGCCTTTCAGACAACTCCCAACTTTCCTTAACAAGCTTTTTCTCAATCATAGTAAAATATACATAACATACTATTTACCATCTTAACCATTTTTAAGTGTATGGTTTCGTAGCTCTGTGTACAATCACATGGTGGTGTAACCATCACCCCCGTCCCAGAACTGTTTCAACTCAAACAGCAAAACTGAAATACTGCACCTTTTCAACACCGTCCCACACACCCCCTCCCCAGCCCCCGGCCTCGCGGTTCTGCTCCCTGTCTCTGAAGCTGACTGCCGTGGGTACTCGTGTGAGGGGACTCCTGCGGCGTCTGTCCTTCTGTGACTTGCTTCCTCCCTTGGGCGCACCTTCCAGGTTCAGCCATGTAGCCTGTGTCAGGATTTGCTTTCTAAGACTGACTAAGACTCCATGTATGGATACAACATCTTTGACACACTTCTAAGAGCTAGCCTGCCATTCTCTGCCTGACCTTCCTGGGAACAAGAAGCTCACCCTCCCCACACACGGGCCGGCCTCCCGGCCCACTGGGCTCATTGCTGTGAAAGCTTCCTGTTCCGCCGGGCCCTTCTGCCCTGGGTAGCCCAGAGCTCGAGGCCGACCTGGCCGCAGGCTCCTCTTTTTCCTCCACGCTAAACACTTGCCGTTACTTCTGCTGTTTCCGTTCACATTGTCTACCCCCCAAAACAAGCCTTGTATATTAAAATACATAAAACATTAACATATGGTAAACAACTTATGAGTGAATATGCTATAATAAATCTTGGAAGAGCGCAGAACTGGTGTACTGCCAGTCGTGTCCAGGAAATAGGTCACCCAGACACCCTCTTGTGCCGCTACCCCATTGTTCCTGATTCTGTTGATGCTTGTGGCCTGACGCCGCTTCATGTCTTACTGCCCATTTCTTACAGAATCCCTCCCCTTGGCCTTAGTATTGCTCTGGGTGAAATGGAGCTAATCCAGCCAGCCGTAGGACATACAGAAGACACTCCCACCCTCAGCCCCATTTCCACCGGGGCTCCCTCATCTGGGCCTGTTCAGATTCTCTGGTCCTGTGCGACCTCATCCCCCTGCAGCCCAGAAACTGTTGCCCAGTGACCCTGGGACCGAGGTTCTTCGCTGTTGTGGAGGTGGGGCTGCCCCGCCCCTACCCTGCTGCTCCTCCCCCAGGCCGACTCCAGTCTGAGCGTCAGCCTCCCGCTGTGGTCCTGAGAACCCTTACAGGCCCTTCTGATGCCCTTCACACAGGCAGTGGCAGGAAAGCCTCCTTGTGGGGCAGGCAGCTGCACCTCCCAAGCCTGGCGCCGTCAGGCTGGCCTGCCTCTGCACCCCTTGATGGCCTGGGTACAGACCCTTTGCTCTCCTCCTCGCCGTACTGTCTAGCCAGTTAGCCGTTTTATGGTTACAGACACAAGAAAGCCCAGGAAGCCAGTCTGTACTGTTTTTCTCTCTGGCTGCTAGGTGGGGCTGCTCCCATAGCCACTGGCCTTAGCCCTGTCCTCTGGGGGGACCCCCTCCCACGTGGAGATGCTTCATTGTGATGCACCTTGAAGGAATTGGGTCTTATTTTATTAAAGAAGCTGGTATTTTTTTCCTGGGATCCAGCAGAGGGAGGGAGGGAGGGGAGAGAAGCAGTCTCAACCTCTAGACTTCATCATAGGTATTCTTTTAGTTGTCACTGGGCTCTGCAAGAGATGGGAAGGTACCCAGAAGACCATAGGCCAGTCTGACCTGGTCTGCGTCCATGTCTGGGCCCCTCTAGGAATGGACCACCTCCACCACTAAGCCTCCAGGGAGAGCTGAGGCCTGCCTTCTAAGCCATCTCTGAGAGGAGGGTCATCACGTACCACCGAGTCACGTGCCTCTGATTTTCAGTTGCTGCCCAGCCCCTCTGCCAGGCCCCAATGGCCTCCACATCTCCTGTGGAGAACATTCTCCCTTCTCATCACAGATAACGTGCTGTCCCGGCTCTTCCTTGCTTGAGGCCTCCCCTCTCCCTTTGGCGAGTGCCGATGGCTCTGAGCCTCTGACCCGCCAGAACCACTTCCTGGCAGGCTCCCCACCCCCACCCCCACCCCACCCTGGGCTGGAAGAAATGAGATTGCTGGAGAGTCGGTCTTTCCTCTTCTTCAAGAAGGACGTGCACCCACAATCACAGATGCACACACTGTCACGGGCCGGCCAGGCCAGTCAGGGACTGGTGACTAAGAAGCGGTGACTCACCTTCCTCCCACCAGCAGGCAGGCAGCCCTACATGACAGGAGGTGACCCACTGTCTAGACAGATACACACTCTCACCGTCCTTTCAGAGCTTTCAGTGCCAGTTCACAATAAAATGTCTTCAGAGGATTTGGGTTTTGGGGTTCCCTGAGTTCTCCCTGTGGTCCAGTGTCTTGTTCTTTCTCTGAAAGCATTAACTTGCATTTATCCGCACTGGTTCTAGCTTCCCCAGGAGCCAGCAGCACTAGGCCTGAGCTCCCCAACCTCTGTTGATGGCCAGCGCTTGTGCGGGGGGCCAGCCTCCGCCAAGCAGGCTGCAGGCAGGCAGTATGGCACCTGCTTCCCAGCGCCCTTCCCCCCGGAGCCCCCATCCTCAGGTATCCACTTCCTCCAGCCAAGGAGAGATCACGCCTCCGAAAGGCGAAGCCACCTGCCCATTCCCCTCCAGAGCTCTGCTGGATCCCCTGCGTCTGCGGTCCCAGAGAGGAGGGGCATTCCCTGCTTTGGCTCAGCCTCACCCAGCTTGTTTCCCCAGGCAGCTGAGACCCAGACCTTCCCCCTCCGGTGCTGGCTTTCTCTCAGGCTCTTCTTAGGCCCACGCCTTCACCCCTCCTTCCTCCTCCTCACAGGTCCATGGCCAACCTCTCTGTCCTGTTTGGCCAGGTGAGTGGCAGAGTTGGGGGGTGGGTCGGGTGTGTGGACTGGATCTGGGCTGGAGTCCGACTGCCACCACTCACTGTGTGTCACAGGAACTGGGGATACCACCGGCCCCTCCCACTGCCTGCCCTTGGGAGTCCAAAGACACTGCTGTCCCCACCCATTCCCTGGGACCCTGCTGCTCCCTCACCAGTAAATCCCCTCCTCAGGTGGTGCGGGGGCTCAGCGCGGGCACCCGGGTCTTCGAGTACATGACTCTGAGCCCGTGCATCCCGCTGTCTGGGGGCTCCTGTGTGCCCAGGGAGTGCCTGCGCGGGTCCGTCACATTTCACCATGTCTGCTTCAGGTCAGTGTCAGTGGGTGGGCACAGGTAGGTCCCTCTGGGCTGACAATGAGAAGGGGAGCCTGGCCAGGGACCTGTGGGTCAGTGTCTCCCTCCAGTTACCCCCCTTCAGGGGTATAGCGATCAGAGCAACAAGGGGTCAGCACCTGGTCCAACTGACGGTCTCTTTGCTCCCCTGCCCCCCACAGCTATCCCTCCCGCCCCGGCTTCCAGGTGCTCAAAGACTTCACCCTCACACTGCCTCCTGGCAAGATTGTGGCCCTTGTGGGCCAGTCTGGGGGAGGTAAGAGGTACCCACTGCCCTCCCACCCTGTGGCTTTCCTTCCCGGGAGAGCTACTCGAGTCGGGAGGAGGGGCCCCTCTCCTGGCACAGTCTCCAGAAACCCACACCCCCTCCCCACCTGCCCCTGCCTCCCCCACCCATTTCCCCAGGAAAGACAACTGTGGCTTCGCTGCTTGAGCGCTTCTATGACCCCACCGCTGGTATGGTGATGCTGGACGGGTGGGACCTGCGCTCCCTGGACCCTTCCTGGCTGCGGGGCCAGGTCATCGGCTTCATCAGCCAGGTGCGGAGACAAGACGCTTTCCTCACCGCAGGCTCCGCTGGAAGTGTGTCTGACCCCCTTCTGCCCAGCCCCCCTCTCCTTCCTCACCAGGTCCTGCTTCTCTCAGTCCTTATGGTGGTGCCTGGGCCTTTCCCTGCCTTCCCACCCCATAGCCCCCTGCTCAGGGGATGGGGCCTCCGGCCTTCCTCACTGGCTCCCCAGCATTCACTGGGGTCTGGCTCCCCGGCCCTGGGACCCGCGCTGCTGCTTAGCTCTGCCTTGGCCTCACCGGGGCAGGAACTCTGTTTCTGGATTAAAGTGGTCCAAGTAGGTGGGGGTGGGATGACCGTTCTGTCTACCCCAGCCACCCCCCATTCCCACTCCTAAGGGCCTCTGCCCACTTTGATGGACCTCTATTCTCATTTGACCTGTAACTTTGAACTGCCCCTACCAGCTCTGCGCGGGGTCCTGGTCTGGCCAGGATAGCCTCTCCTGACGTGCCCCTCAGGGGCAAAGTCAGAATTTCCTGTGGACAACCCCACCCCCAGGAGCCAGTCCTGTTTGGAACGACAATCATGGAGAACATCCGTTTTGGGAAGCTGGATGCCACTGACGAAGAGGTTTACACAGCAGCCCGGGAAGCCAACGCCCACGAATTCATCACCAGCTTCCCCCAGGGCTACAACACCATGGTCGGTGAGTCCCAGGAATGGCATCGTGCACAGGTACCATGGCATGAGGCCGGGATCGGGGGGAACAAACTTAGTCATAGTGTCAGAAACCAGACCAGACCTGTGGCTGATGGGGACAGAAATGGTTCTGTGGGGACATGGAAGTCCAGGCTCATGTACTTGCAGAGACAGGAATGTGACTGGGAGCGCAGTGCAGGGACACAAGTGATCCATGGTGCTGGGCATCCTCAGAGCTCACCAGGGGCCACATGGCGCCATACCCAACCAGAAACAGTGAGGTAGCATCCCCCCATCATCATTTATCCTCTGGCTCCTGTTCCGTTGCTGTATTTTTATTCCTTAACATAAAGGCATTTCCCATCTTGTGACCCATAGGATTGGGTCTCTCTTCTGACTTACCCAGAAGAGGACTTTAGTGGTTCTAGAACCCTGAAGCATTGGAGCATGTCCCTGGAATATTCACATTGCAGTTGCAGCCTTGTGTGTTCATCTCAGAGGTTTTTCTTTCAACCTTTGGGGCATGTTTATCGTCCAGAGTCCCTTGGCTCTGTTGCAGAATGTTCCAGCATACCTCAAGGTGCAGGCATACCTGGGGTTCTCAACTCTTCTTTAAAGTGAGACAGCAGTTTAGCTGAGCTTCAGCCTTCCAAGTAGGGCCCCCGCTGTCCACAGCCGTCCGTCATGCTTGGTGTTACTGCTCCAGCTGCTCACTGTTCACGTGCCACACTGCCTAACTGCAGGAGCTGGGCCCGCCTCTCGTGGGCAGCACTTCCTCGTGCCTCTGACCCCTGGGTGAGCTCCACACAGAGCCCCTGGGCCTGTCTGGCGCCTCAGTCTGCCCTCGCTGACCTGCAGCTGCCACTGCGTGATGCTCCTTTTGGCTCCCTGGCTGTTCTCTGTGGGCATTTTGGACCCCAAGTGTGGTCTTCCCAGAGTGCCTGAGTGCTGGGCTTCAAATCCCACTGAGCCATTCACACTCCTGGAGCACACATCAGGTCCCAGGAGGCCAGGAGAAGGCGGCTAGAACGGGGGGCTGGGGCAGGGGTAGGGCCCTTCATGGTTCTGAAACCCTGCCGTGGTGCGGGCGGGGTGCTTGGTGACTGCCCTGGGTGCGCTGAGCCCTGCCCCATGCAGAGCACCTTGTCATCTTGTGTGGGTACATGTGCATTTGCATGGGGACATGGGGTCAGGATGCTAGCAGGCAGAGCCCCTGCCCTGAGAGAGGCAGGACGGACGTGCATTGTATAGGGAGGGCCCCAAGGGGCTGGGTGGGACGTTCTGGATGGTCCGGTGCCATGTGTGTGCCCCCAAGTCGGAGCTGAGGATCACTTCAGGCCCCTGCCCTGACCCCTTCCTCCCCAGGTGAGCGGGGTGCAACCCTGTCTGGTGGCCAGAAGCAGCGCCTGGCCATCGCCCGTGCCCTCATCAAGCAGCCCACGGTGCTGATTCTGGACGAAGCGACCAGCGCACTGGACGCTGAGTCCGAGCAGGTTGTGCAGGAGGCCCTGGACCGTGCCAGCACTGGCCGCACGGTGCTGGTCATCGCCCACCGGCTCAGCACCGTGCGTGGGGCCCACCACATCGTCGTGATGGCCCAAGGCCATGTCTGTGAGGTCAGCCGGGGCCCAGGGAGCCGTTCTGTGGGTTGGGATGGCACGTGTGAGGGTCTAGCCTGGCCCTAGGGCTGTGGGGCCATGTTCTGGCGCAGTACCTCATGTGGATGAGGAGTGTCTGCCCTTAGGTGAGCCCTGGCCTCCAGGGCCCCAGTTTCCTCCTCTGTTCCCTGGGGGTAGTAGAGCTGTACCATGACTCCCAGGACCACATAGAAAAGGACTCAGAGGTGTGCTGTGCTGGGGGAGGGGCCAGGGGCTGCAGGCCCAAGAGGCAGCACCAGGGACCCTGATCAGGTGCCACCCAGGAGCAGCACCCCCCGGGCTGGGTCTGCAGCCAGGCTTGGAGGCTATGTGGGGGTCTGGCTCAGCCCCCAGCCACTCATTCCGGCAGAAGCTGGAGTCATTGGGCTTTGTAAGGGCAACAGGACTCAGCTGCTCTCTGAAATCTGGCTAAGCAGGGAGGTGGTGCTAACAAATAGAGATGTGCCGATGGCAACCTGGGACCAGATGTGCTTTGTCTTATAATGTCCCCAGAAGGGACACTGGCTTAGGTGGCAGATAAGGAGCCAGCCCTCTTGGGGCTCTGAACTCCGAGTGGGCTTAGTGACCATCTGCTCCTCCTTCCTCCCCGCAGGTGGGGACTCATGAAGAGCTCCTGAAGAAGGGGGGCCTCTATGCAGAGCTCATCCACAGGCAGGCCCTGGAAGCCCCACCGCCCGAGGCGCCCAAAGGCCCCAGGAACCGCCCTGTGAGGTCCTGAGAGCAGTGCCCAGAGCCGGGGCTCAGCGCAGGGGCGCTCCCAGGGCCTGAGCCCCCAGGAGGGCTCGTATACTTGGGCTGCTGCCCTGCTCACAGTACATCCCAGCTGAGTGCTGGGCTTGGGGGTGAGTGGGACCGCGCCCACCCAGTCCCTCTCCTGCCACCTGCTGCCTCCCTCCTGCCAGAGCCTTGAGTGGCCGGGCTGCACCAGGGCGGAGGCAGAGGCCCCGAGCTCCTCCTCTGTCCTTCCCTTTGCCAGGCCCTCCTGGACCTTCTCCGAGACCCTGCTGAGTCTCCCGCTCTACCTGGAGCTGAAACCTGTGCCCACACCCTTGCCAGGATCTCCCTCACTCAGACCGATACCCAACAGTTCTCCTTCCCCACTGCCTCTCTAGGCCAGGGCACAAGAAGCCCACCCTGGGGCCGACCCCTCCAACTCACAAGTCACCAGCCTGGGAGCAACTCCCTTCTTCTCCCTGCTCCCTTGACACAGTCCAGTGTTTCTAGACTGTCTCGACTTCGCCCTCCCCGCCATCCAAATGGGATAGGGGCCTAACACGCACCTGGCCCTTGGGGAGGCAGGAGAGGCAGGGCGCCCCCGTGGCCCCCAGGAGCTCCCAGTGGACTGGGCTGTCTTACCACTGCCCTGGCCCCGTGAGCCTGAAGTCACCTGATGAGATTGTGGACAGCTCCCCTCCTATGTGAAAACACCAAGATCTGAAGGGGACAGAAGGGGCAATACACGCCAGGACTCCAGCCACGGGGAGCATATAGTGCTGGGAGTCGCCAGGCTGCTAGGGAGCAGTTCATGCTGACCTCAGAATACAGAATCAGTCTGGGAAGGAGAGGTTCCTGCCGGACCAGCCTCCGTGGAGTGTCAGGGAGGCTCCCTGAGGCAGGTGGGACCAGAGCCTCACCTTGGAAGGCGTTGGGCCAACCACGCAGGGGGCAGGAGTCTGTGTCTATAGCCCCAAAGCTGTGAGTGATGCAGGGCTGGACTTGGCTTCTGAGGGCCTAGGACGGCCAGGATTTCCCACCAACCTCCTCACAGTCTCCCCGAGCAGCCCACCCGTCCTGCCTCGGTCTTGGTCCTGTCTTCCCACCAGGAATCCTTGCCCCTTCACTGCGTTCCAGGCTAAGGACTGTGCCCTGGGGTGGGGAAGAGGACCCATTCAGCCTGCGCCCTGCTCCCTGGGCTGGGGGAGAGGGATTGCCTACGCCGGACCTCCCAGGCAACCAAGCCTTGAAGATTTATCCTGTGGCACCGAAGGGCGATGGCACGTTTCAAGGGTGCAGGATGAGCAGAGCGGGTTGTGGCTGGAGGCCAGCCTGGAGTAGGTAGCAGTGGCTCAGGTATGAGTGCAGAGCCCAGGGATGAGAGTCCCCACAGTCTTTTCTGGATGTGGTTTAGGACCAGATAACTGCTTCGGGGACAAAGCATCTGAAATACCCCAAGGCCGCAGCCACTGGCTTGATAGCCCTGCTTCCTTGCTGGTTGGCGGTCACAGCCCAGGGAACAGAGTACAGGCTGGGTCGCTTTGCCACCAAACACCTCCCTAGTGAGCGTAGCCAAGAGCAGGCCTCGGCGCCCAGGCCTGGTCCTCACCGGCCTGCCTGGCCTCCCTGCAGCAAGTCGGCCAAGGCCAGCTCCTGCCCCACCTGCTCTAGTCCCAGCCTCAGGCTACCTGGGATGCCTTCTGACGCCAGATTCTGAGAGTCTCTTACCTCTTGCGGGTGGCCTCCAAATACTGCTCGCACCCCACCCACTGGGGAAGCAGAGCAATCCAGCCTAGAAGGCTGTGTGGTGGCCACACACTTGCTGTGTAGCCTTAACCTCAACCTTGGATCGTGGGTCTATTTATCACGGGTCATAACCTTGGCTCTGCTTCATCCTGAGAGCTTAAGACTCTACATGGGAGAATCTGTGGTGAAGTACTTAAAATTCGCAATAGTACAGCCTGAGAAGCTGATCACATCTGTGCAATAAACTACTATTTCCTCTCCTTCTGAGAGCTGTGTTCATTAAGCACGTGCAATGGGATAAGAAGTCCTGCCCATGAAACCTGCGGTCTGGCCAGGAGGACAGACAGGTGGATAGGCTTTCCCAGCACAGAGTGGTTGTGCTTAGTTGGCGAACTTGTTTCTTCCACTCAGCCAAGAGCCCACCAATGTGAACTCTTGTCTTCAAATGCTTAGTGGAAGGAGATGGGAGTAGAAACAAGTCTCGGTAAATACATTACTGGAGATAAACCTGCCTTCTCACGTCTACAGTGCAGTGCTTTTCCATCCTAGAAACCTGGGGGCAAATGTATTTCCCCAGACACAGGGCTTGACACTGACGATGGCCAGGCCCTGCCATCCTCCACGTGCTGGGTCTGGGCTGGCTCCTGTGTTCCCCAGCATCGAGCCCTCCTGCTGCCACCCCATGTTCCCTGCACCTAGGATCAGCAAGACACCCCCTGTCCTGTCCCAAGTCAGGTGGCACTCACCTTGCAAGTTGGCTTTCTGGAGATGTTTGCTCCAGCCACTGGGAGTCTTTCCCCACCCAACCCATTGTCTCTTCTGGATCAACTGAGGCATCTTGAGTCAAATGTGCCAGCACTGCCCTTCCAAGGCCGGCACTGCCACACTGTTCTAGGCATTGTGGCCCCTGGGCATCCCAGCCAGTTTAGGGGCACAGTGTCTCTTCCTTTAGAAAAGCCCCCATGCAAAACAGACACTCCATTTTATTGCTGGGCATGCAAAGTGGTGTAACTTCCAAGGTGGGGAATTTTGTGCTGTCTATCAAATAACTCATGCAGTTGCCTGTTAACCCAGCAGCAGTTCTATTTCTGGAGTTTACATCCATGCAATGATATAGATAAGCACCATTGTTTGCAGTGGAAGACTAGAAACCCCCAATGTTCATCAATAGGGGTCCATGTAATGGAATGGTGTGCATTCTCCCAAATGGATTAGTTTTCCAGGTGCAGATGGTCTGCAGGATATGCTAAGTGAAAAGAGATGTGAAATTATAGGATACCCAGGTCCCCTGGGAGGGTGGCACATGGGGCACCCAGGGTATGCCTGGGAGGGTGGCAGGTGAGCCCAAAATCAGTCTCCAATAGAGGAGGGCCTGAGTGTGGGGAGGTGGGAAAGGGGGCCACTGGAGACAGACTGCCCCTGAACATGGGACCTGAAGAGGCCATGGCCGGCCAGGGGAGGCTGGGGGCTCTGAAAGAGGAGCCTGCCAATGCCAAACTTCCCACCACTTCCCAGCTTGGTGGAGAGCCAACTTCACTCTCTGTGAAAAAGCAAATGGTCCCTGGTGAGGTTAGTGGGGAGAGAGGACAGACCGGAGGAGGGAGGGTCTGGGCCAAGGAGAAGCAACTGACCCTCAGCCCCACCACAGGGGCTGCAGCTGAGAACGTAGAGGGACCAAAGGCACCCCCAGCCCCAACTTACCTCTGGGCTCCCCTCAAACTCTACCCAAGATTGCTGTGGTTTCCTGCTGGCGCCTCTGGTCTCCACAGCCACAGCCCCCCCACATGCCGCACTAATGGCTCAGCCAGGGGCCCCAGGGACCTACCCCGCCCCCCAAACTGCTCCGCCGGCCCCCTTGCCCCCTCACCGCTGAAACCCAATCCTCTGCGGCACAGGCTCAGCAGACAGCCTCCAGCCACGTGGCCCCTGCCTGCCACACCAGCTTGCCTACCGGGGCTGCTGCGGAGCCCCCAGCCCAGTGCTGTGCCCAGCCCAGCCGCAGCCTGCTCCCGGAGAAGGCCTCACTGGACTCCCCAGGCCGGGACCTCCCCACCCCTTAGTCTTGGCTCCTCACCTCCACCTACCCCTCCCTTTGCCTCACCTGCAGCTACCCCTGCCTGACCACCCAAAGCCTCTCCCAGCCCCACCCAGTTCTCAGACGGAACCTTTTTCCTCCTTCCAAGCCTCTTTTAACCTGGTTACCATCCCCCCCGGCCCTCTCAGTCCCCTCAGCCATGAAGCCCCCCTCAGGGCCAGAGGAGGCCCAGCAGCCAGCCTCGGACATCCGCGTGTTTGCCCACAGCTGCACACTGCACGGGTTAGGCCATGTCTTTGGCCCGGGGGGCCTGACCCCACGCCGGGGGCTGTGGGCAGCAGCCATGCTGCTGTCGCTGGCTGCCTTCCTGTACCAGGTGGCTCAGAGGGTGCGCTACTACGGGGAGTTCCACCACGAGACGGCCCTGGACGAGCGTGAAAGCCACCGGCTCACCTTCCCAGCCATCACCCTGTGCAACATCAACCCGCTGCGGCGCTCACACCTCACACCCAATGACTTGCACTGGGCTGGGCCCACGCTGCTGGGCCTGGAGCCCACCGAGCATGCTGCCTTCCTGCACGCCCTGGGCCGGCCCCCCGCGCCACCCGGCTTCATGCCCAGTCCCACCTTCGACATGGCCCGACTCTATGCCCGAGCTGGGCACACCCTTGAGGACATGCTGCTGGACTGCCGTTACCGTGGCCAACCGTGCGGGGCTGAGAACTTCACCACGGTGAGCTGACCACCAGACCCATCCCACCAGGGACCCAGGAGCACCAGCCAGTCCCTGCCCAGGACCAGTAATCCCTGGCCTTGCCATCCCCAGCTTCCCCAAAGCCAGGGAAACTTAGCACTTGTGCCTGGAGAGCCTCTCCTCCGCAGCCAGGCCCCGAGCTCCCCACCCCATCGGTGCCTTTCTGTTCCCCCCAGGAAGCTGTCCTCCTTGGGGTCCCCTCCCTGTCTCTCATCTGGACTGTGCGAACTCATGCCACCCAGCCCGGGGCCCTGACCCAGGCTGGCTCTGGGCCCCAGGTCTGGTCTGAGGAGCCCCTACCTACTTCTGAGGGGTGGGGGGAATCTAACGGGGCTGTGGGAACGTAGTGACCCCTCTCTGCCAGGAGGAGGGGACTTGTTTTCCCTCTGCCTGGAGCAGGGTAACTGGGACCCACTTCCTTTCACACCGGTCTCCAAAGAAACGCTTGCCCTGCAGCCTGGAAGGGTGGAGGGGAGAGGGGAAGAGGAGGAGTTGGGGTGATGGGGTCCCGGGAGCGTCCAACAGCACGTGCCTGTATGAGGGAGAGACTGGGGGCCCTGAGATGTGGGTTTTGTGGTCAAAGAAGAGATCCAAATAACGATGGAGGGGAGAGGTCCCAAGGTCCTCATGTTTGCCTGGGGGAAGGGCTGGCCAGGGCCCTTGTTCCCTGGTGAGGTCTGCCACCTGTCTGCCCATCCCCAGATCTTCACCCGGATGGGCCAGTGCTACACCTTTAACTCCGGCGTGAACGGGGCAGAGCTTCTCACTACTCCCAAGGGTGGCATGGGCAGCGGGCTGGAGGTCATGCTGGATGTGCAGCAGGATGAGTACCTGCCCGTGTGGAGGGACATGGGTATGGGGGCTGCTGGGAGGATGCAAGGGAGGTGGGGTACAGGTGGGACGCCAAAAGCTCTGGGAAGGTGAGCTGGGGCTGGAAGAAGCCCCGATCATGCCCTTTCCTGGGGGAAGAGGATAGGGCTGGCTGGCCTCAGTCCTGGGGAGAGGAGGCTCCGGCATGGGGTCCCTAGGACTCAGGCCTCAGGGTTCCCCTCCCCCGGCAGAGGAGACCCTGTTTGAGGTGGGGATCCGGGTGCAGATCCACAGCCAAGAGGAGCCACCCATCATTGACCAGCTGGGCTTCGGGGTGGCCCCCGGCTACCAGACTTTCGTGTCCTGCCAGCAGCAGCAGGTATCCTCACTGGTGCGGCCCCACCCCAGCCCCCAGTTCCTCAGACTGGTGCCAGGGGCCTCTGCTCCACAGTGACCGCTCATGTTCCAGCCGGGCCCCTCCTTAACCCGACTGTCCACAGCTGAGCTTCCTGCCACCACCCTGGGGCGACTGTAGTTCCGTTTCTCTGGACCCAGACTTCGAGCCAGATCCCTCTGGTTCCCCGGGGCCCCCCAGCCCAGGCTCCAGCCCACCGTATAGTCTAATGGGGTGTCGACTGGCCTGCGAGGCCCGCTATGTGGCTCGGAAGTGCGGCTGTCGAATGATGCATATGCCTGGTAAGGGGCTGGGGGAGCGGAGAAGGGGGCGGCGCAGGGTGGGGGCCGGGGATCGCTCCTGAGGCTGTATTCACACCCCCACCCCCACCCCAGGCGGCGCTCCAGTGTGCAGCCCCCAGCAGTACAAGGACTGCGCCAACCCGGCGCTGGGTAAGGGCAAGCCTCCCCCGCCCGACTCGCCCGGCAACCCTGACCCCCCGGGGGCCGGGCCCTGACCCTGGCGACTGCGGCCCGCAGACGCCATGCTGCGAAAGGACGCGTGCGCCTGCCCTAACCCGTGCGCCAGCACGCGCTACGCCAAGGAGCTCTCCATGGTGCGGATCCCCAGCCGCGCCGCCGCCCGCTACCTGGCCCGGAAACACAACCGAAGCGAGGCCTACATCGCGTAAGCGGGGCCGGCCCCCTCCCCTACCTCCCCAGGGTGAGCCTCCGTGCGCACGCCCGGGTGGACCACCAGTCTGCACATCATCGCGGGGCTCTGGGACACTGGGCAAGCTGCTTAACCTCTCTGATGCAGTCTCTTCTGCAAACGAGGGGCGCGAGGCAGGGAGGACCCTCCCAGGGCTCCTGAAAGGAGTCAGAGACAAGAGAACAGGCACCTGTTTCGTAGCAGCAGCTGGCACCAGGGGCTCTCCAGCGAACATTTCTGGCCTTTCTTCCTACAGGGAGAACGTGCTGGTGCTGGACATCTTCTTCGAGGCCCTCAACTACGAGACAGTGGAGCAGAAGAAGGCCTATGAAGTATCAGAGCTGCTGGGTGTGTCTGTGTGTGTGTGGCATCCCAGGCATCTAGGGAGGTGTGGGTTGAGCAGGTGGCTGTGAGCTGATGGGTGACCGTGTCTCTGGTAGGAGACATTGGGGGCCAAATGGGACTATTCATCGGAGCCAGCCTGCTCACCATCCTTGAGATCCTCGACTTCCTCTGTGAGGTGGGCCCAAGGCCCCAGTAGGGGGAGGGGGAATCAGACCGTAGGACTCAAGGGGAGGGTGTACGCTGGTCACTGCCCCCTCTGCTTGGCCCCAGGTGTTCCGAGAAAGGGTCCTGGGATACTTCTGGAACCGAAGGCGTTCCCAAAGGCACTCCAGCACCAATCTGGTAACAGCCCCTCTCTTCCTACCCTGCCATCTCCACGGTGGGCACGGGCCCTTCCCCTGAAGCCTAGAACACCAGCCCGCCCCAGCTGAGAAAACACTTGTCATGGGAGGGGCCTGCAGTGACCTTGACTTGTCCCTGGGAGAAGGGACCCATCCCCACATTTGACCCTCTCCCTCCACCTACAGCTTCAGGAAGGACTGGGCAGCCATCGAGCCCAAGTTCCCCATCTCAGTCTGGGCCCCAGGTAATGTGAAATCGCTCCCTAAGGTCAAGGAAGGAGGGGCAGGTCCAGTCCAGAGGGCCAAGTCCAGGCCCAGGAGCAGGGCAGTAGCTGTGAGGCTCTGTTTCAATGCTGTGCTGTCTCCTCACAGGCCCCCCGCCCCTTCCTATGCTGTCACCAGGACTCTCTCTGCCTCCCACCGCACCTGCTACCTTGTCACACAGCTCTAGACCCGGTGTTGGTGTCTTCAGGACTGCACCCTGACATCTTGGACATGTCCAGCCTGCATAGGTCTTTGCCATCTTCACCCCCAATAAAATTCTAGTGTATCAGCCTCAGCTTTTCCTCTTACCGGCAGACTAGTCAGGCCAAGTTCAGCCCTGTCTGGCACAGGACCCTGCCAGTCTTCACACAGTGCATTTAGTGTCTGAAAAGAAGGTGGGTCCCAATTCACCACCACCAATCTCTGGGAGAACAGAGTAGTGAGAGGGCCTCAGGCATTTGCACCTCCGGTGCAGAGGACTTTATCAGACTGACTTCTCGGAGAACGGAGCCCAAAGCCAGGTGAGAAGGCAGAGAGGAATATGGGATAGGACAGCCACCTTGGGGGTACCATCTGTGAATAACTAGAAGGCAGCCTGGCAAGTGGGGAAACAAGAAGGGAGAAGATGCGGGCTGCCCACTTCCATGGACACCAGCTGCTATCCAGGCGCAGAAGATCAGGACCCTTATCCCACATTTGGGACCCAAGCCCCAGGGCAAACTGGGGGCCCCAGCTTGAGAGGGTGGACACCTTCCCTTCCTGCTCCTGCTAGTAAGGGCACACCCAGGCCCTGGCCACAGCCCACCTTCCCAGGTCTTTCTCTGCAACCCCCAAACACTGGAAAACTGACAAACCAGCAGGTGGGGAAGGGGTGTTTCTAACCCAAGCACATCTTTGAGTCTCTCCCATTCCAGCCTAAAGGCCTGTGGGGAGGGAAGGGACAGGGCAGGCATGTGTGGGGGATGGAGGGCCATAGAAAGGCCCAGCCCTTTATCCCCATTCCGGAGGAAGGCCGCCCTTGCTCTCAGGCGCTGGCTGCCTGACCCCTCAGGACTGCCCTCCTGGGCCGAGGGAGGAAGGGCATGCTGAGAGCCTCGGACAGCCACACTGTGTGCTGCCCTGGAGCCCAGCCACTGGGAGCAGCGGATCAAGGATGGGGCTGCTGGGCTTGGGGCGAGCTGGAAGCAGGGTTATGGAGGGTGGATGGAGCAGAGCGAAGACCCCTGCCCAAGCCACCCCCTCTCAGAGCCACCCTACTGATCAGCCAGACTGTGGGGAAGGAGGCAGTTTATGAAATTAAATAAAGTCCACGGAGGGAGTGAAGAACACAGCCGGGCACCTCCACCTTGGCCAAGCCCAGCACAGCTGAGGCTCAGCACCCCATGTGTCCCCTGCTTTTCCTCCCCTCCTGGGAGGGGCTTAAAGAGGCCAGGCACCAGCCTGGCAGCCAGAGTCCTGGAGCCTACGGGGGGCAGAAGTCAGAGAAATAGGGGTGCTGCAGGGCCTCTTCTGCCGAGATGCGCTGGACAGGGTTACACTTCAGGAGGTTCTGGAGGCAAGGAAAAAAGGCAGCAGGTTCAGGCCAGTCAGCCACCAGAACCCCACCCTCTCCGTGTGCCTCTGGACAAGTGTCCTGACCCCACCCCTTATCCCTGCCCTTGGTTACCTGCAGCAGGTCCCTCCCTGTGGCATTGAGCTTGGGTACGACGTTCACCAGGGACGTTGTAGCTGGGTACATCGGGTAGGGCTGTGAGGGGGCGGGGGGTGCAGGGAGGGTCAGAGCATAAAGGCTGTAGGGCCAGGAAAAAAAGGGGACCACCAGTGAACCACCATGACCCCCCATTCCCCACTGCACCTTATAGTCTGGCAGCTTGGTCATGGCAGGCCACTGCTCCTCAGTCGGTGTCCCCAGCAGCGTGTCCACAGGGTCAAGGACCACTCAGGTGGAAAGGAGCAGATGAGGGGCTCTTCCCCACCCCACCCTACCCCCCTCACTTTACCCCCAGCCCGTGACAGAGGTCGGGGCCGGACTGAGCGACTCTCATACTCAGCCCCACCTGCATGGTCTTCAGTGAACCGGGCACTTATAAACATTCACTACTTGCCTAAACCCTGACGCCTGAGCTCCTGATGAACAAGTCAGCCTCCGCACAGCCCTAGATAATCCCCCTGCTCCTTCTGACTCTTCATCCTAAGGATCCACCTCTCGGCTGGAGGAGCCTGCTCTTGGCTTCCTCCACGAGCCCTTCATGCTGCAGGGCGCAATCACACCGGCTGGCCGCGCCCGTCTGCCCTGTGACACCAGGGTGTCCACTACCCTCCGCCCTCTGTCCCCTCTCCTTAAGCACCCCCACGCTGGCCCAGTCCGTCGCCACCCTCCCTCCCTGCACTCTGAGTTCCATGGCTCCCTGCTCTCCTTTCAGGGGGCTCCATGAAGGCGAAGGCAAGGGTATCGGAAGATCCTCTTCAGCTGGTCATCTACATCATTGCCAGGGAAAAGAGGCCGCCCGGCGTTGGCCAGCTCTGGGGCAGAGGACGTGGGTAAGAGATGGCACAGGAAGAGCCCCTCACTGCTCAGGCACCCTCTGTGCCTTCTGTCTCCATCCCTGAGGGTCCCACCCCCTTCTCTAGAGGGACCCTCCAAGCTGTAGCTGTCCACTCGAACGGGAGAGAGTGCCCCTCTACAGAAGACCTAGCGTGTCACCTGCAAAGATGCAGCCGGCTGACCACATGTCAATGGATGTGGAGTACAGCTTGGCCCCAAACAGCACATCCGGTGGCCGGTACCACAGCGTGACCACCTGGAGAAGACCCCATCCACAGGGCCCCCTACTTAGAGAGCTAGGAAGGAGGGAGCTCAGCGAGGAAGGGAAAATAAAGTTTTGGGTCCTGGAGGAGAGCTGAGAGATGCTCACTGGGCCTCCCTCCCTCACATCCGCCCCACACCCCACAGCTCACCTCAGCGGAGTAACAGCGAACAGGGATCCCAAAGGCTCGAGCCAGGCCAAAGTCAGCCAATTTCAGCTCCCCATTCTGCAGGGAGATGGGAAAGAGCATGGAGAGGGGCTTTTCAACAGTCTCAGGCCAGCTTCCCCCCTTTCAGCCAGCTCCCCTCCTTGCCCGCTGCCTGTGGCTCCAGCCTCCCAACCTCCCACCCTCTCCCGGGGGGGGGGTACCCTGTTTATGAGCAGGTTCTGGGGCTTCAGGTCCCGGTGCAGCACGTTGCGGCTGTGACAGAACCCCAGGCCTTTCAGCAGCTGGAAGAGGAAAGACTTGGGGGGCAGGGAGGAGGACATCAGACCCCTGGACAGGATGCTGCACCCAGCCAGGGGGATGCTCCCCCCTCTTCACTCTCTGCTTTGTCTCAAAGCCCCATCCGTCTTGCAGCAGTAAGCTCAGTATGACATCATTCATTCACTCCGGAGGACCTGCTTCATTCTGAGCTAGGGATTAGAACTGTACAGTCAGCGGAGGCCTGGGTCCCTGCCTTTCCGGAATTTAGAGACTGGTGGGCCTTCCTCCCTTCCCAGCCCATGCCCTCTCTCCCCTCATGTGAGCACACACATCAGAGCCATCAACAGACATATTGTGCTGTGTTCGTATTCAGCACTGTTTCCTTGGAACTGGAATAAGGCACTTGGTTTTGGGCCTATAACAGGCCCTGGCACACAGCAAGGCATTCGTAAGTATGTGTTGAATGAATGAATGTATCTCTTTGAACCTCATTTTCTCCTCTTTCAAGTGTAAATCACATCGTTGACATCAGAGTGGTACTAGCAGGTCAAAGAGATCAAGTGAAAATGTTCACTAGGATGGAGGCTTGTGGAGAGCAGAAACTGGGTTTGCTCGTTTCCTGACACTCCAGGGTGTCCCCGCTCAGGGCCTGAACTTGGTGTTCAGGGTGTGTACACTGAATACAGACCCCCACCCAGCCTAAGTCCCCAGAATGCCAGTCCCTCACCTTTACAATTTCAGGATCTAGGTCACCATTGCAGCTGTCAAAATACTTCTTGAGGTCCTAAAAAGGGATGGGGGTGTGGGAAATGAGACAGTTTAACCTCACTCTTGGTCCCTACACCCTCCCAAGGCTTCTGTCTCCCAAGCCTCCCTTTCACCTGGTCACAGAACTCAAAGACCAAAGTCAGCTTCTTGTCACTATGCAGGACATCATGAAGCCTAGGAGAAGGGAGAAGGGAGGGCTCAGGCAGGCAGATCCACAAGTGTGCGCCTAATATCCCAGTATCAGGCCAGCCTACCTTTGAAGCCCCCTCCACCTCCTACTAACCACAGGGGCAAGAGGTCCCTGCCGTCTACACACCTGACAATGTTCTTGTGTTTCAGCTCTTTGAGCAGGCAGATTTCACGAAGAGCAGAACTCGGCACTCCCTACATGGGTAGGCGGTGGGGCCGGGTGGGCAACAGTCACATCCCACCCAGCCTGGGCCCTCAACACCCTCCCTGGCCCCAATACCCCAGACTTACCTCATCATCGTCATCCAGCCTCACCCGTTTCAGAGCCACAATCTCATGGGTCTCTCGGTTTTTGGCCTTGAACACTGTCCCATAGGTGCCTACAGGAAACAGGTTGGGGTGAGGAAAAGGATGGGTACCCTTCCCCATCCCAGGAAGTCCCTGCGGGAAGCAGGAAGCGTGAGAGTGTTATTTCTGATGCCTGGAGTAGTAAGGGAAGAGATGCACAATGAAGGCCTCAGTGGAAGAGCTTCGCGAGTGGGAATGTGGCATAAAAGGTGCCTGCAGGTGGCTCAAGGGTGTCTGAGGTGGGGAGAGGCTGGGGCTGCAGGGTATGAAGGTCTATAGTAAAGGCCATGCTTCAGGAAGGTCTGGAAATCGTGAGCAGGGGTCTGGGAAGGGAACAAGGCAGGAATGTTGCGGTTGGAGGTCTGACGCGAGAACAGTGGCTGGGAGGTGGGTGAGGTCCTGCTCGTGGTTCTGAGGCTAGAGATAGGAAGTGCAGGAGGTGCTGAGGTTGGCAGGTGGGTCTACAGAGAGAACTAAGCGTGGAAGCGGCGTCTGTGGGAAATGCTAACGGGTCTCAGGTAGGTGTCTGTACGGAGTCCTGAGCTCGGGGCCAAGGCTGCAGCCAGTGCTGAGGTCGGAGTCTGTGGGTATTGCTGACGGTAGAGAAGCCAGGGCTGCAAGGAATACTGAAGGGTCTGCAGGAAAAGATCTTGCAGGAACATCTCGTGGTCCCATTACCTTCCCCAATCTTCTCCAGTTTCTCGTATTTCTGCATGGCGGTAGCCGCGGGGACCCCTATGGGCCCTCGGTTCTAAGGCTCCGGCCCAGCGTTGCAGAGGAGGCGGCAACCTAGCCTCCGGTCCCGCCCCGCCTCTTGCTGCGCACGGGCTTATGGGTCTTGTAGTCCTAGGATGGCCAGGTTCCCAAATAATGCCCATGGCCTTAGACAGCAAGACTACAACCCCCAGCAGGCCGCGCTCGGGTTCTGCAGCACTCTCCTCTCCGGGCTCCAGTGCCTCCGCGGAGGCAAACCCTGGACTTCAAGACCCAGGAAGCATCGCGTATCCGCTTTCCGTGCTTCCGCGCGGTGGTTCCGCGGTTCTTACTGTGCCCCACTCCTTTCTGTGATCACAACCTTTTGAAAAGGACCTCGCCGGGACTACACATTCCAGAATGCAGTAGGGGTGGGGGTGGGGCGCACCTGCGATTTGGGGTTTGGCGGCTTGCATCCTGGGCCCAGTTGGCCTGGCTCTGACCCAGCTGATGGTGTTGAGGTTCCAGCGACCTCCTGACAGTCTCAGTACGGGTTTCGACCTCTCCCCAGGCCATCTTAGTGACCCAGGACTGACTGGAGAATGGCTCGGAGCCATGTCTTGCTGGTGATGACTTCACAGGAAGCAGTTGACTTCAGGGCTGGGAAGAGAGACAGGTGTGCCCCATTCAAGACTGGATTTAACATGCGCCAGAGACCCCTCTCTCTTCTGGGCCCCGTTTGTCTCCTCGGAGCCTACCGGACTCTAGCTGGTCTACACTCTGACATCCCGAGGCAAGTTGGCTGGAGTACTGGGAATCCCCCCTTGCCAGCCTCTGGGCTCCGGGCCCACTGGAATCAGCCTGGGTGTGGCCGAGGGCCGGCAGGTTGGTTACCGCCCTCAGACAGAAACACAGATAGATGCAACACTTGAAGGAACCTTGACCTCATTCCTTAAGGAGTTGATTACAGATTTTTTTGCGGTGCTGTTTCATTATTGCATTCTTGAAGGCTGTGAGCTGGACGAAAACGGTTCCAAACAGCGCCAGAACCAGAGTTGGTGCTTAACATTTGTTAATTAACTCGTTTATATCCAAACGTTTTCCGCATACAAAATGTTCTGTTTCACACAGTGGCAAACGAAGAAAGGAAGCGAAAAGTGTATCCCTTATCTAGAAGAATCCGTAATTTAGTTGAGAAAACCAGAAGAAGCACATAGAGATCTTTTAAATGACAAGTGATGACCATAATAAGGTTCCCGTAAAGAAGTCTCCGCAGGGAATCTCTTTGAGGAAGCAGTTCCATTCGGAAAGCCTAGGTCCGCTAGGGTAAAGGGCACTCAACCTCCAGCAACCATCACCCCTCTCAAACCTCTCCCCACCCCCGTCCCCCAGGCAGACAGAGTTCTAAATTCTTAGGCACTGGAGATTAGCGGGGAGGGGTTTGGGGGGGAGGGAGGGACAGAATCTTGATCCCTATGCATTTATATTTCAACTTCCACCGTCCCAAATTTTCTAATCATCTCCGTGCCTGAGTTTTCCTTCCTGGGATCCCCAGCGTGAGGCGGGCTCCTTTTCCGCCCAGAGGTGTTTATTGGGGCCAAGAGACGGCGTCCCCGGGGCGCTCGAGCTCCGTGCGGGGAAGCCCGGAGCGGCGGCCTCGCGGGACCGGGCCGAGGGACAGCCGGTGGCCTCCCCGGCCCAGGGCTCACGGTGCCGGGCGGTGCCGGGAAGCGCGCCTCCGCGCCGGGACTCAGACCTGGCTCCGTGCCTTCCAGCCTGCTGCGGCGGGACCGCGCACGGTGCGCCGGGGGGCGCGCACGCAGGGGGCTGGCCTGCCTGCGGCGCGGGGGAAAGTTGAGTTGGGAGAAGTTGGGAGTGGCGGGGGCGCTCCCCAAGGTGGGCACAGGGGAGTCGTCAGCAGCGCGCGAGGGCACGGGAGAAGGGGTAGAGACCCCGAGACCCCCGGGGCACGAAGCCCAGAGCAAGCGGGTAAGCGGAGAGGCGGTGGCAGGGGAGGCCAGGGCCGCGGAGAGAGGAAGGGAGGGGGAAGGAAAGGGGGGAACTCGGGACTCGGAGCGGGGAGGGAGTGCAAGTGGAGGAAAGGGCGGAGACTGGGGCGCGGGGAAGCGAGGTCTGGGGGAGAAGGATGGGGAGGCGTGCAGAACCCTGGTCGGAAGCGCGATCCGGAGTCCGCTTATTAGAGTCCCCTAACGCGAGGGTGCCGCGCCCCCTGCCACCCAAAGTGGGTAGACTCGGGGAGACGCCGCCGGGCGGGCTGCAGTCTACACCCCTCCCCGGCGACCCCTTACTTTATCCTTTACGGTGCAGGGCGCCCAGTCTTGGGGGTTGCCCCGGGCCTCTGCCCCCAACCTCCGGTTGAGAGGTGGAGCCTGGAAGGGTGGGTAGCGGGTCAGGTCAGGACAAGGGGTCTGGCAGAAGAGGGAGCAGCTGAGATGGGCAAGAGGGGCTCGGAGAGTTGGACCTGCCTCCTGGGGGGCTGGCTTGTCTGGATGGGGTGCTCCGTGCTGGGTGTGAGGGGTGACGCTGTCTGAAATCCAGGGTCCACTTTATCTTCCTCCTTGCGCCCTCCTATCCCCACCCCTAGCCAGCCCCCACGTGGAAGAGCTGTGGAATGTACGAATTCACTTGGGGGTAGTTAATGCCCAAGTGGGGGTCCGGGGTGCTAATCCCTTGGGCAGGGGGAGAAATGCTAATCCTCTGGGCGGGTCGGGGCTGGTCCAGGAATGTGCCCCCACCCCGGATTATCGCACCGACGCTCAGGACAGAAGCTGCTTTGTGTTCTGGGACCTGGAGGGGGAGAGGGAGGAGGGGAGGATGGAGGTGCACGTTGAGAGCCCAGCCCGGAGGTGGCAGTGGGGCACCTGCAGGAGCTCAGGACCCTTCACACCCTCCCCATACCACCAGGGTCCCTTCCCCCCACACCAGACATGCCCTGGCTGAAGGCCTGCTAAGGGAGTTACAGACAGCGGTCAGCTGAGTGGGAATGCTTGCCAGGAATGTGTCCGTTCCAGGCTCCCCACCCTGGCTGACCCCCTAACCTATATTGTTTACCCTGCACTGGCCTGTTTTACCCCCCAGTAAGGCCTAAATTGGGCACCTCTGACCCCCACAACATACTGCAGAGCTTCAGTATTTTTACCTGCCAAGAGCTTTGGGTGTCTCCTGTGCTTCCTGTGAGTGGGTACCCCAATTTGCACTGGTCAGTTTCCTTAACAGCAACTCTTCGGCTCCCCCCACCACATAGTGTTCTCTCTACATACCCCTACAGTCACCATCAGGAGGGCATCAGACAAGCCACTCATATTTTCCTGGCCCCAGACTAGGGGTGTGGAGGGATCAGGACTGCCCCTCAGGGCTGAACCTCAGGGCTTCTGTGCCCACCCTCCTCCCACTTCGTCACGTGCCCCTCCCCCATTAAAAGCTCGGCCCTGCCTGTGCCCGCTCTCGGCCCTTCCTCCCTCCCATTGAGTGAGTGGAGTTGGGCTCCGGCCCCTCCCCCAGGGGGCCAAGTTTCCCCATCTGGCCTTCCTCGCGGGAGGGGGCACAGCCAAGCACCCCTTCTCGCCCTGGGCCAGGGTCTCAGCAGCCCCCTTGCGTGCTGTTTTGGGTTCTCTCTCTCCCTAGCCCCTCTGCCCTACGGAGTGTCTCACTCTCCGGAGCACACCCCTGGTTCAGCCCCCTCGGTGCCACCACTCGGTCACCACTCCTGCTTCTGTTTCTGGCTCAAGTCTGGCCTTTCTTTCCCTGCCTCCCTCCTCTTATCCCTGCTCCCTGATTTCTGCTGCCTTCTCTTCAGGTTTGGCCCATGGCTCCTTTTACGCCCCATTTTTTCCCCCCACCTTCTGCTTCTTCCCCCTGCTCTGCTGACTCGCCTGGCCCTTTGTGGCTCCCTCTGCTCAGCCCTCGCCTTTGTCCCTTTTTGTTCTTCTCTTTTCTTCCTATAAATAACTTATCTTTGCTTTCTCTGCCTCTTTGGGCCACTCTAAGGCTCTTCCCAGGCTGGAGGATCCTGCGCAGCTGGGAGGCCCCCGCGCCGTGGCCAGCGGGCGGGAAGCCCCGAGTCCTGATTTGTCCTGGGCTGGGAGCTGGGGCTGCCAGGGCCGGGACGCCCGTGCTGGCCGGCCGCTCTCACACGGTGACTGGTACTCTCCCCCTCCCAGGTTATGCCGCCGCCTTGTTGCCTTGAAAGCCGCAGCGACAGCGAAAAGGGCTAAGATTTGGCCATGAGCAGCGCCCCCCGGCGCCCCGCCTCGGGCGCAGATTCTTTCTGCACTGTGAGTATTGCCCGCCCAGTTGGCAGTCCCACCGGCCCTCTCAAGCCACAGGTGCTCCGGCAGAGGACCAGGTCAAACAAGGGTGCCTGTGTGTAGAGAGGTTTGGGACGGAGGGGCGCTGCCATCCCTACTCTGGTCTTGCCGGGTGCACGGGGGTTTGGGATGGGTATTGGTGGAGGGTCACAGTTTCCAGGCCTGTGGTGGGAGTTGAGGCTGTTTGCTGAACAACCCAGGGTTGTTTAGACTCAGCTAGGGAACGCTGGGGACCCTGGGTCTCTAACCTGGAGACTCCCTCTGACCCGGCCTTACAGCAGCAGTGGTCGGAGCACAGTGGTTCTGGATCAGCAAGCTCGCTGTGACCAGCCCCACGTGCCACTCAGGCCCGCCCCTCCAGCTCCCATGTGGCCACCGCCCCACGTGGCCCCCTCCCGATTTTCCTGGGAAATCTAATGATTAACCCCCAGTGCGGTAATCAGCCCGTTATTGGCCACTTTGGCCCAGCGGGCACGTGACTGGGAAGGGGTGTGGGCCGGGCCCCTCCCCCTCCTTCCCGAGTTCTCCCTAGCCGGCCATGGACTTCCTCTTGCGGCCTCAGGTGCGAGGGGTTCTCGACCCCCTCCCTCACCCCGCTAGCTCCCTGAGCTCGCTTGGGCAGCCTCCTGCCGCCTCCCTCCCGTGTGCTAATTCTGGTGAGAGTGGGGCTGAGCGCTTGTGGGAAGCCAGAGGTGGGCAGGGATGAAGCAAGACCCCTGACCCCAGGATCTTCTTGAATCCAGAACCCCGCCATCCCTAGTTGCTCCTGTCCCCACCTCTGCGTCTCCCTAAGACCCGCCCTCTTCCCAGCCCTCCCCCCCTTGCTCTTCCGTGCTCTCGCGGCTGGCACCTCCAGGGAGGGGGCTCCATACCCTGCCCTTGGAGATCCTGATGCCCTTCAGGTTCAGAAGCTCTTGAACAAATATTTGGCGGTGCTTGGAGCGGAGACCGGCAGGGGGTGGGTTGGGGGCTGGACCAAGGCCACCGGCTAGGCATCTGGCCGCTTAGCTAGACTGAGCTCTGGAAAGCGCCACCGCAGTCTCGCTGCTCTGCTCCTGCAGTATGACTCAGGTGGGGGGAGTGGGGTGGGGTGAGGGGCGGGGCAAGGGATCTGGCGAGGGGCCCCGTCTCCGTGGGGTGCTGCTTTGCAAATAGGGGGTTCTCCTGCCCAGGTGAAGTGCTGCATTCCCATGAAATCCAGGGGCTGGGTTTCAGTTTTGACTCAGTCGAGTCAGCTGGCTTGGGCTGGCCCAGAAGTTACTTTCAGACTCAGTAGTTGCCCTCTAGCCGGCGGAGTTTGTTCACTCTCAGCTCAGTGAACTGCCCACGGGCATACAGGGTTTGTGCTGAGACTTCCAGGGCAGACCCCAGGCCGTTTCCACCTTCCTTAGAACCGACCGGAATGGACACAGCCAGGCTTCCTCCTGGGTCCCTGGCATTTGAGGGGAAGGCAGTTAGGGGAGTCCTGGGTCTCCGGCACTGGGCAGGATACAACCCGTGGGGAGCCCCTGTGTGTGTGTCTCACGCCTTTTTTCTCACAGCCAGAGCCAGAGAGTTTGGGCCCCGCAGCGCCTGGCTTCCGCGAGCAGGAGGAGGATGAACTTCACCGCACCCTGGGCGTGGAGCGGTTTGAGGAGATCCTGCAGGAAGCCGGGTCTCGAGGAGGGGAGGAGCCAGGCCGCAGCTATGGGGAGGAGGACTTTGAATGTGAGGGGCAGACAGGGAGGGGGCGAGGGGGAGCTTAGGTTTGACTGCCCAGCAAGGAAGGGGCTAGGGGCCTAGTGGGAGGGGCCGGGATGGCCCACAGGGAAGATGTGCCTCTCAGCAGCCAGGCCTCCTCCTCCCTGCAGACCACCGCCAGTCCTCCCACCACATCCATCACCCACTGTCTACCCACCTGCCTCTGGACGCCCGCCGCCGCAAGACACCCCAGGGCCCAGGACGGAAGGCTCGCAGGCGCCCTGGAGCCTCCCCCACTGGGGAGACCCCTACCATTGAGGAGGGGGAGGAAGAGGAGGATGAGGCCAGTGAGGCTGAGGGGGCCCGGGCATTCACCCAGCCATCCCCTGCCTCCACGCCCTCTTCGGTGCAGGTGAGCAGGGGCAGGGCTCCAGAGTATGTGTGCAGGGTCCCTGGCCTGGCCACACCTGCTCACATGGGTCCCTGTTTCAGTTCTTTCTCCAGGAGGATGAAGGCACTGACCGCAAGGCAGAAAAGACTAGTCCCTCTACCCCTCCAATGCAGCCCCACCAGGAGGCAGCTCCCTGGGCCACCAAAGGGGCCCAGACTGGGTAAGTGTCCCCAGACAGACCTCCCCTGCTGGTGTGGTCAGTGAGGTATTGCAGGAGAAAAAAATAATGAGCCTGGGAACATCAGACTGGAGTTCAAATCCCGGTCCCGCCCCTCTGCAGCTATTTGGGCAAGGAACAACCTCTGAGACCCATTCTGCCATCTGTGAATGAAGAATAATAGAACTATTCTCCCAGGGTGGTTGCAGGCATTAAAGGATGGTGTGAATCAAGGTTTAGGTGCGGGGGCCTGGCACAGAAATATGCAGTCTAAGCTGCCCCCTGCCGTGGCTTCAGGTGGAGCAGCATCAGGCACTGGATCAGGAACTGGACTGGTGACCTCCAAGCACCCCAGGGTCCCCAGAGTGTAAGAGGAATAGGAGAACCCCTTTTGTTTTTTGGAGCTGCCAGTCCACCCTGGTTATCTCCTGAAATGAGAACTGTCAGAACAAGTTCCTGTGCTGACTGCCTGGCTCAGGCAGTGTTAGTACCAGGGTGACTAGAGTTTAGGGATGTTACCAGAGGCCTCCAGCCTCCCTGAAGGGGAAATCACTTTGAACTAGGTCTCAAGGGTACTACTATCATGGACCTGTTGTTTTCTGGGTGCCAGGTGGCACGAAGGGCTGTGGGGAAGTGAAGGGCCTGTTGCCCCTCCAGCGGTGCACAGACTCACCAAGGAGAAAGGCTGTACATGTGGGGCTGGGCCTGTGGTGGCCGTCTGCACTGTGGTGCAAGCCCGCAGGTGGCTGGTGACCAGGAGGATGTGGGGGAGCTTTGGAAAGCATGACCTTGGAAAAGTGGGTCAGATTTGTTGCCAAGCATGCAGGCAGACCAAAGAGAAAGCCTGGTGGGGGAGACTGTCATGGGCAGAGACCAGGGTTTGGAGCAGTGGGAGGAGCTACATGCCTGAGAACTGTTTAGAATGATGTGGCAGGACCAGGACACACTAGCAATGGCAGAGAGAAAGGAGCATCTTAGTTGGGGGACAGGAACAGAAGTGGAATGTAAGGGACAAGGAGTTCATATCCTCCTCGTGACCATGGGGCTGCTGTCTCCAGTTTCAAAGGCACATGTCCACATATTTTATACCATTTGGTTAGAAACGGGAGATGCTGTGACCCTCCTGAGTCACGGTTAGGGGTGGAAAGGCCTGGGAAGGAAAGGCCTGCACCAAGTGTATTTCCAGACTTCACTGCTCCCCAGAGCCTGGGAGGTGGCCTCAGCTCCATTTTGCTGCTGAGTTTTGTTCACAGGTGGCTGGTGTGATGGCTCAAGTGGCACAGCAGAAAAGGGTAGCCCCAGATTCAAAGGCCACCATCTGCTTCCAGCATCCTCCCTCTTTCACCTCCATACCTAACAGAAGCGGGAAGCGAGGAGGGTGGGGGTCCCCTTCCCAGGGTCCTCCTGCCTGGCTCCTGGCTGCAGGAGCTCACGGCTGCCTGTCTGTCCAGAGCCCTGGTGGAAGAGGTGGTGGTGGTGGCTGGTGGCACTGCAGGAGGCGATGATGGGGGTGCCTCTGGGCGCCCCCTGATCAAAGTGCAGCCCGGGCACCGCAGCTACAACCTGCAGGAGAGGAGGCGCATCGGAAGCATGACTGGGGCTGAGCAGGCGCTGCTGCCCCAGGTCCCCACAGATGAGAGCGAGGCCCAGACGCTGGCCACAGCTGACTTAGACCTCATGAAGAGTGAGTGCCGGGCCAGGGGCTGGTGGGAACAGGAGCAAAAGGAAGGGGGAGCCTGATATTGTCCCTCTGCCCCCCCAGGTCACCGGTTTGAGGATGTTCCCGGGGTACGGCGGCACTTGGTGCGGAAGAATGCCAAAGGGTCCGGGCAGAGCAGCCGGGAAGGGCGAGAGCCTGGGCCCACGCCCCGGGCCCGACCCCGGGCTTCCCACAAGCCCCACGAGGTACTATTGGCCACTTCACGCTCTTCCACTGTCTCCCTGCCCCTCATCTCCCTGACCCCCCACCTCTCAGTAACCATGCGCGCCAGGGCTGTCCCCTGCGGCTGTGGGCTCGTGCGGTCCACAAGGGTGTTGTGTGCACAGCTTGGACATTGCTGATCTGGGCTTTACAATTCTGTCACTTTTAGACACCATTGATTTCTTACCATGGCTGTTCTCTGAGGTGTTTGAGGTCCCTCTAGGCTAGAACGGCTCTATGGAGCAGCACACTTCATTTTTCAGAATCCAGTCCCCCCCTGTACTCGTGATCCTCCCACAGCTTGTGAAGGCGGCGTCAGCCATACTCCAGGGCAGTGATTGGTCAAGGCCACTCAGTCACTTAGTGATGCTGCCCATCTGAGACTCCAGAGCTCTGACCCTTCCAGAGGGTTTATATTTACCATTATATTGAGGCCTAACAGACACACAGTAAAGGGCCCTCAGGTTAAACATACAGCCTAGTGACTTTTGCACGTGTAAATGCCTGGCTAACCTAATACAGACCACTTCCCATACTCAGGTTCCTTCAGCCTCCTCCCAGCCGGTGCCCGTGTAGATGACTGCCCTTCTGTCATTCTACTCACGATTAGTTTTGCCAGTTCTTGAGTGTGTATAAATGGAATCATGTGACATCCCAGTGTGTGTGTGCGTGTGCATGGTGACCATCCATCAAGCACTTATGAGTCACCAACTGTGCCAAGTGTTCTGTATGCTTTGTTCTTTAAGTCCCCATAACAGTCCTTTGGGATGGATATCATTACTCCCATTTCACAGATGAGGGAAAGAGAGTCACAGATTGGTTAGTAACTGGCCGGGCTCTGTGCCTGGGCCCTGTGGGGTGATGTGCGCCACCCGACTCTGCTTGTCTTGGAGCGCAGTCCCTCGGACCCCATCCGGCTCCCACCCTACCATGTCTTCTCACTCACCCCAAGGTGTTTGTGGAGCTGAATGAGTTGCTGCTGGACAAAAACCAAGAGCCTCAGTGGAGGGAGACGGCACGCTGGATCAAATTCGAGGAGGATGTGGAGGAGGAGACGGAGCGCTGGGGGAAGCCCCACGTGGCCTCCCTGTCCTTCCGCAGCCTCCTGGAGCTCCGCCGGACCCTGGCCCACGGTACCCGGCCCTCCTCCCTTGTCCATCCTCGCCCCAGGAAGCTCCCTTCACCCACGCCCATCCTCTGAAGAACAAAAGACCCCCAGATTTGTGTTGAGCAGCACAGTGTGTAGTATCACCAGAGCCCAGGAGGGAGGCTCTCCTGCTGTCATCCAGCCTGCCGTTCCTCGGGGTCTGTCACTGGGTGATGGCAGGATGACACTATTCTCTTTTATCTGGCGTTTTCAACAAGCAGCTTCTCTAGGTGATATTTTCAGATCACTGAAGCTGGTATGTTTTAGATGCTAACCTGTTTTTAAGCAATTTTGATGGAAAGCTTTCTGAAATGATCTAACCTACAGGGTTGTATAAACTACTTCACTAGATGACCAGAGGCGCAGGATCTGCTCTCTGCTTGTGTCCTATTTCCTACTGGGGAAGTGCCTCCCGCTTGCTGCCAGAGGGCCTATTTCTAAGCAGCTGAGGACTCAGAAGCCTATCCTCAGAAGTGTTCCCCAATGAGTAGTAAACAGATTCTGAGTGAGGCTTGAGGGCCAGAGGGCCAGGACTTTATCATTGGGCTTTGTCTTCTCTGCTTTGGCTGCTTGGGGGCCTTTGTTTCTGTTTGTCTTTAGTTCTGTATTCCTGCAAGTTGACCTTGACAGAAAAAATGGCCTGGTGACTTTGGGAAGGACTTTCATTTCCATGTGAAATGGCAGCTCAGAGCAGTGACCCCGTGGATAGCTCTAGAGGCTGTCCCGGGAGCAGCTGTTGGACTTGGGGAAGTTTAGGAGCCCAGGTAGAGGGGTCGTCTTAAGTGGCTCAAGGCTGACATGTGGACAAGGCCACAGACCAGCTCGCGCTCCAGAGGCAGACCTGGGACCCTAGAGCAGACGTCAGAGGAGGCGTCTACAACTCACTCGGAGGAGGAACATTCTAACTATGAAGAGCAGTGCTGTCTTGAGTGGGTGGCCTGGGGTTCCCCAGCGGAGGCTTCATGTTCTCTAGAAGGGGCGCCTGATAGCTGGGGTCCCGTGGCCTCTGCTGAGCCCAACATTCTTAATGGGAGGGCGGTAGGAAGGACCAGGTGAGAGAGAGGATGAGTTTGGAACCCTGCTCACAGATTTTTGGCTGGTGCTCTGTACCCTAAACACTGCACTTAGCCTGGCTGTCTCCCTCCTTCCCTAACTCTCCCACCCTCCCACCTGCACCCTTGGTCTTGCCCAGGGATGAGGGCCCTTCCATGCCATCCTGATTCCAGGGGCTGTACTCTTGGACCTGGATCAGCAGACCCTCCCTGGGGTGGCCCACCAGGTGGTGGAGCAGATGGTCATCTCTGACCAGATCAAGGCTGAGGACCGAGCTAACGTGCTGCGGGCCCTGCTGCTGAAGCACAGGTGGGGCTCTGTCCATCTCACCCTGCTCACCTGGCCCTAGCCCCGCTGTCCCCCTCCTGACCTCCCCTCCCTCTGCCCCTGCAGCCACCCAAGTGACGAAAAGGACTTCTCTTTCCCTCGCAACATCTCGGCGGGCTCCCTGGGCTCCCTGCTGGGGCATCACCATGGCCAGGGAGCTGAGAGCGACCCGCACGTCACCGAGCCTCTCATTGGAGGTGTTCCTGAGAGCCGGCTGGAGGTGGAGCGAGAGGTAAGGGGAGGTGGCCCTGCCTGGGTCAGATCCTGGCCACCACATGTAGCTACAGGACTGCGGGCAAGCACAGGGTGAACAGGTGGTGGGACTAGGGCACCCGGCTGGGCTGAGCTGCGTTCTCCTGCATCCCAGCGGGAGCTGCCACCTCCGGCCCTGCCGACCGGCATCGCTCGCTCCAAGTCCAAGCATGAGCTGAAGTTGCTGGAGAAGATCCCGGAGAATGCTGAAGCTACGGTGGTCCTCGTGGGTATGTGGGGGGCATCTCGGGCATGGGGGGCTCTGGCAGCAAGATGGAGGGGTGCCGCCCAGGGGCTGGCTGGAGGCTGGGAGACAGCCAGACCCTGCTTGTGCCCGCATGGTGCCTGCCCCTAGGCTGCGTGGAGTTCCTCTGCCGCCCCACCATGGCCTTCGTCCGGCTGCGGGAGGCAGTGGAGCTGGACGCTGTGCTGGAGGTCCCGGTGCCTGTGCGGTTCCTCTTCCTGCTGCTGGGCCCACGCACGGCCAACATGGACTACCACGAGATCGGCCGCTCCATCTCCACCCTCATGTCTGACAAGGTCAGCCCCGCCCCAGAGCCCTCCTGGATGCCCCCTAACCGTCGTGCCCAGCCCTGCTCTAGCCCCCGGCCTTCATCTTGTGCCCTCACAATCCTGATCCTGCTTTGGCAGCAATTCCACGAGGCAGCCTACCTGGCAGATGAGCGGGAGGACCTGCTGACCGCCATCAACGCCTTCCTGGACTGCAGTGTGGTGCTGCCGCCCTCGGAAGTGCAGGGCGAGGAGTTGCTGCGATCTGTTGCTCATTTCCAGCGCCAGATGCTCAAGAAGCGGGAGGAGCAAGGCCGGCTGTTGCCCATGGGGGCTGGGCTGGAGCCCAAGTCCGCCCAGGATAAGGGTACGGGCCAGCGCAGGCCAGGGGCCGGGACAGGGCTGGCTGGGGTGGGGGCTTCTGGGGTCAGGTTGGGGCACCTGTGTGTATGTGGAGGAGAGCGGGGTGGGTAGGACGGGGCTGCAGCAGGGGCCCTGATGGAGGCCTGGGTTGCAGCGCTCCTGCAGATGGTAGAGGCAGTGGGTGCAGTGGAAGACGATCCCCTCCGGAGGACAGGCCGGCCCTTTGGGGGACTGATCAGAGATGTGCGACGCCGCTATCCCCACTACCTGAGTGACTTCCGAGACGCGCTGGACCCCCAGTGCCTGGCTGCCGTCATCTTCATTTACTTTGCGGCCCTGTCTCCTGCCATCACCTTCGGGGGGCTGCTGGGTAAGGAGAGGCTTCGGGGCAGGGGGGGCGTGCACAGGGCCCCAGCCGCCAGCTCCTCAGCTGGTTCCTGCCACCCCAGGAGAGAAGACACAGGACCTGATCGGGGTATCAGAGCTGATCATGTCCACGGCGCTGCAGGGTGTGGTCTTCTGCCTTCTGGGCGCCCAGCCACTGCTGGTGATTGGCTTCTCAGGGCCCCTGCTGGTCTTTGAGGAGGCCTTCTTCTCGGTAAGGGTCCACAGACTCCTCGGACTAGCTCTTCCCACCTGCTCCAGCTGCCCCTCGTCTACCTCAGGACTCCTACCCTGCTATCCCTGGCTCTGGACCGGACCACACCCCCCTCTCCTCCCCCAGTTCTGCAGCAGCAACAACCTGGAGTACCTGGTGGGCCGTGTATGGATTGGCTTCTGGCTGGTGCTCCTGGCGCTGCTCATGGTGGCCCTAGAGGGGAGCTTCCTGGTGCGCTTTGTCTCACGGTTCACCCAGGAGATCTTTGCCTTCCTCATCTCCCTCATCTTCATCTATGAGACCTTCTACAAGCTGGTTAAGGTGGGTAGGCCCTGCTGAGAACGGGGCCAGGAGGGGGCAAGGCCTCAGGCCTGGAGGGATCCCGGGGTGGTCTGCTCTCCCTTGCTCTCTCTCCTGGGTGCGAGGTCTCACTGCCCGGAGTGTCCCCTGGCTGCAGTCCCAGGTGCCCAAAGTTCTTCATCCTGTGCCCTTACTATCCTCCTGTCACCAGCACACACATACCAGGGCTTCAGATCAGTCTTAAAACACACATATTTTTAATAACAAAGGTAACACGTGCTCTCATTAAAGTGGCAAACAGTCCAGAAATGTGAAAGGGAAAGGCCCCCGAGATGACAGTCCCATTCTGGGCATCACATCCATGTCTGTGTCAAGCTCAGAAGACTTGTCCCCAGAGCCTCCTGTGCCCCATGTCCTCCTCTAGGCCTGGCTGGAGCCACACTCCCCAGCTGCCTTCCCAAATTAGACCAACCCCTCTTTTAATCCCCAGTTGCCCTGTACTCTGATCCGGTTACCTGATCATTTTCTTAAGGCAAACTCCTTGACGGCACGCTGGCCATCCCCCATCCTACCTGTCCCGCTCGGTAAGCTCAGCCTGGGAATCTTTCCAGTTCAACTGACAGGCTCCTTTGCCTCTTCGCAGATATTCCAGGAACACCCCCTCCACGGCTGTTCAGCCTCCAATAGGTCCCAGGCAGACAGCAGCGAGAATGCCACTTGGGCTGGGGCAGGAGCCACTCTGGGGCCTGGGAACGGGAGCTCAACCAGGCAGTCTGGGCAGGCGAGACCCCGAGGCCAGCCCAACACGGCCCTGCTGTCGCTGGTGCTCATGGCCGGCACCTTCTTCATTGCCTTCTTCCTGCGTAAATTCAAGAACAGCCGGTTCTTCCCTGGCCGAGTATGTGGGCTGAAAGGCTGGAGGGAGGTGGGAGCTGGGACAGCAAGTGGGGAGTCGGATTTAGGGCCGGAGTGCGAGGCAGAGAGCCTCTGAGCGTGGTGCTTGTCCACAGGTGCGGCGGGTGATTGGGGACTTTGGGGTGCCCATTGCAATCCTCATCATGGTGCTTGTGGATTACAGTATTGAGGACACCTACACACAGGTGAGGTGGAGCACATGCAGCAGTGAGGAGGTGCTGCCTGGCACTGGGCTTGGGGTGTTTGCCTCTAGTCCCCCAACCCCAGAGGGGTGGACTGGGTAGATGCCAGGCCTTTACCTCAGCATGCTGTCAGCATCACCTTGCCCAGTGCAGCTCAGGGCTCTCCCTCCGAGGCTCACTGGCCCCTGGCCCTGTCCTCTGCCCTGCAGAAACTGAGCGTGCCCAGTGGATTCTCAGTGACAGCCCCAAAAAAGCGGGGCTGGGTCATCAACCCCCTGGGGGAGAACAGCTCCTTCCCTGTGTGGATGATGGTTGCCAGCCTGCTACCCGCCATTCTAGTCTTCATACTCATCTTCATGGAGACCCAAATCACTACGTGAGTGGCCCTAGCCAAGGGGGGTGCTGTGCGAACAGGAGCTACCCGATGCATGGAGGGGCCAGAGCTGTGGCCAGGCTAAGGGGCACAGCTGCACTGGGTGAGGGAGCCCAGGATGCCAGGCTAGCTGCTGGAGTTCATTGTGTAGGCAGCAGAAAATCCCACTGACATTTGTTTGCTGGGATGGGTGCAGGACAGCTGGAAGCTGTCCCAAAGGGCAGGGAGGGCAGCACGGACAGGGTTCGGCTCTTTGACAGCTTTGATAGAATGGGCAGGGGCCACCAGGTTCCCAAAACAGGCAACTAGCTAGGTGTTTCCAGGCACCTGTGCCTGGAAAGGCACAGTTGCTGCTGAACTGGGCGCAGGGCCCGGGCCTCAGTGAGTGCCTGTCCCTGCTCAGGCTGATCATCTCCAAGAAGGAACGCATGCTGCAGAAGGGCTCGGGCTTCCACCTGGACCTGCTGCTCATTGTGGCCATGGGTGGCATCTGTGCCCTCTTTGGCCTGCCCTGGCTGGCTGCTGCCACCGTCCGCTCCGTCACTCATGCCAACGCACTCACCGTCATGAGCAAGGCTGTGGCACCTGGAGACAAGCCCAAGATCCAGGAAGTCAAGGAGCAGCGGGTGACAGGGCTGTTGGTCGCCCTACTTGTAGGTATGTTCACCTCTTGCCCGCACCTTCCCAGAGCAGCCTGTGGAGGTGGGGAGACCTGAGGCCAACTGTTCCTTCTCCTCCACCAGGCCTCTCCATGGTTATCGGGGACCTGCTGCGGCAAATTCCCCTGGCTGTGCTCTTTGGAATTTTCCTGTATATGGGAGTTACTTCCCTTAATGGGATCCAGTTCTATGAGCGGCTGCACCTGCTGCTCATGCCACCCAAACACCACCCAGACGTCACCTATGTCAAGAAGGTGAGACCCCACTTGGGAGGGCCCCTTGCCTCTGTCCCTTCCTGGTCTGTGTGGGTCAGCCTGCAGGCCCCCATCTCCCCACTCTGGCCGGCCACCATTCAGTCTGTGCACACCTGGCTCTGGTAAGCCCCTGAGAAGGCACTTCTATCCCTAGCCGGTGGAGGGAAGGGGTCAGCTGTCCTCTGGCTGTGGCAGGCTGGACAGTCCTGCGTGGACCAGGGCCCAAAGAGACTGGGCAGAGGCTTGGGCTTAACAGTCTCATCCCCTCCCAGGTTCGAACCCTCCGAATGCACTTGTTCACGGCTCTGCAGCTGCTGTGCCTGGCCCTGCTGTGGGCTGTCATGTCCACAGCTGCCTCCCTGGCCTTCCCCTTCATCCTCATCCTCACAGTGCCGCTCCGCATGGTGGTGCTCACCCGCATCTTCACCGAGCGGGAGATGAAATGTGTAAGGCCCCCTTCCCCCCCCCCGCCCACGCCCCTGTGGCCTTGTCCCAGGCCAAGGTTGGGGTCAGCCTTCCTGATGCCATCCCCCCACAGCTGGATGCTAATGAGGCGGAGCCGGTGTTTGATGAGCGGGAGGGAGTCGATGAGTACAACGAGATGCCTATGCCTGTCTAGCTGCTGCCCCAGTGGACAGTGAGGGACGACGGACAGAGGAAGTGGGCTGGGGGTGCTCTCCCCCCACTCCTCCTTTTTATTTAAGTAAATAATTTAAAGTCCTCTAACTGCCCCCACCTCAGTAAAGTGCTTTGGTCCTCACCTATCTCTTGCTCTATGTCTCTCTGGGGGTGGGGGTGGGGGTACATGAAAAGAGGTGGGGGGCCCTGCCAGCTCCCTCTCCCAAAAATGAGATGCACCATGGGGAAAGAGACTTTAATGAAAAACCAAAACAAAGGAATTCAAAGTGCAAATTGTCCACCCCCCATAGGGGGGCCAAACTGAACCCCAAGTACACCCCCTCACCCCCCTTCAGGCCCCCAGCGGAGGCCCAAGGCCTGGAGCTTCTGCCTCAGGTAGCTCTTGAGCTGGGGCAGGCCTCTCTGCGACTCCAGTTCCTCGAAGGGCAGCTGCAGGGGAGAAGCGGCAGGTCACCCACAGTGCCTACGGGGCTGGCGACAGGGCCCAGGGGGGTGGGGGCAGGAGGCTCTCACCGGCAGGAGCTGGTAGCCCATCAGGCCTAGGTGCCGCTCCCGCAAGGCCCGGGAGCCCAGCAGCACTCGGCCATCCCGGCAGAAATGCCAGCGTTCCCGCAGCATCAGCACCACCCTGGGGAGGAGCAGACCACAGCTCAGGATCACTGCTCGAGCAGGCCGGGGAGACGTGCCCGCCCTCTTCCCTTACCTTTGGGCAGGGTCACGGGTAGTAGGCTGAGAGGCAGCCTGGCCCTGGCGACAGAACCGGGGAGGGTACGGTAGGAAAGGGTCCTGGGTGTTCACGGGAAGCACAGCACCAGCACTGCTGACACACAGCAGGAAGTCTGGAGGCCGGAAGAGAATGGGCCACAGGCTTTTAGCCCAGGCTCCACTTCCCCGGCCGCCCCCACCCACCTGGAGCTCACCTGTGCAGTAGCCCGGAGGCACGGTCAGGTCCTGGCGGTACTTCTCCTCCCCCAGCAGCTGGCGCAGCCCCTCAGCTACTATATCCTTGTGACTGAGAGGGGAAAAGGACACTGATTCCTGGAAAGGCCCAGGAGTCTCCTCCTAGCTCAGCAGCCTAGCCCCTCAACCCTGGGCAAATGCCTTCTTTGCCTCAGGGCCCATTTTACTTCCTGACTGCTAAGAGTGTAAAAGCATGGACAGTTCAGGGCCCCTTGGCTTTTCTATTCTGTGCTGCTTGCGGGCAGGTCCCTTCCCTTCCCCAGGCTGCCCCAGCCACCTGTACTTGCGGCGGGCACGGTCGGTGATGAGTGGCTGGGGGAAGATGGGCACTTGCTGCCTTCGGGGAAGGCGAGGACCCCGGTATCCTGGGAGCTCCAGCTCCACAGCCATGTCTAGCAGGGAGAGGTAGCGCCGCACAATCAGGGCATGAGGGGTGCCTGCAGGAAAGCAGGACTGAGATTTGCTGGGCTGCGGTGCCCCCAACCCCCGTTTCCCTGCCCACTGGCCTCAGGGACTCAGCCAGCCCTGTCTGCGCACCACTGATGTGGTTGATGAAGCCTGGGGAGAAGACAAAGTGCAGGGCACGGGAGGGCAGGCACTGCAGCTGGCACAGTGACATCAAGATGTTGACAGTGGCCAGGGGGGCCACCCCTGCTTCCCGAGCCAGGATCCTCTCAAGGCAGGGCATAAACTGCTGCTCCAGTGGCAAGTAGTTCAGCCGCCCAAAGGGCAGGACTAACTTCTGTACCACCTGTGGAGGAAGAGCAACCCATCACCCAGAACGAAACAGCTCTCCGTTACCCTGTACAAGCTGAACCTCAGACAGGCTTAGCCTGCAAGCTCATAACACTATAAAGGCTGAACAATCCCTCTACCCCTGACACATACACCAGAAATATAACCAGTGTCTTGAACCCCATGTGATTAATCACCAAAGAAGCCAGGCAGACATCACTGTGGGGTCTGGCACTGAAGACTTATGAGAGAAGTGGGATCAACGCAGTTCGGCTGAGTACTTGCAGAGCTGCAGAGCAGGGCAGTTGGACAAGCCAAGAGAGGGTGTGAGCAAGATGGACCCCTGGGAGGCAGAGCAGAGCCTCGGGCTGTTTGCTGCAGGAAGCAAGTCAGGCTGGCTAGGGTGCTGGGCCTAACGGGGTGGTTGAAGATGACTAGGAGAAAAGCATGGGAGGGTGGGAGGCAATCCCACCTTGCTGCTGAGCTGGACTTCCTGGACCACCAGGAAGTGGGCAATGGCTTCCAGAAGCTGGGGCTCCCGCAACCGGTGACGGGCCAGGTGCTGGGCCAGGAGCACCATCACATGGGGTGTCAGTTCCTCTGGCCTGGCCTCTGCAAAGAACAGCCTATCAGGCTGGACATTCAGGCCAGACCTCCAGACTAGATTCCTCCTTCACCCACACTGCCTGCTGCCTCCTCAGTCCCTACCCCCACCTGCCTTTCGCCCCCTCCAGCACCTGCCAGGCTGTGGATGAGGTGCTGCCGTGGATGCCGCAGGAAACGGGGGCAGCTCAAAGCAGCCTCCAATCTTTGTCCACCAAGGACAGGATGCGGAGGGGGAGGTGGCTTCGGAGGGAGGCGGAGCCTTCGCTCCTGCTCCAGGGCACACACCAGGGGCCCATCTGTTGGGAAGCCTGAGAGGGAGAGGGTCAGAGGAGGCAGTTCTGATAACAGGGAGTTGCTCTGCTTTGCTCCAGTCAGGGAGTTCAGTTAATGAATTCCCAACCTTTCTCTGAGATCTCATGTTCTGGGTTGAAAGGGTTGCTATGGTGTAAGTGGAAACACTAGAGAAATGTGAAACACATGTGAATGTAAGGTGTCAGAAGTCTGTGGGGAAGGCCTTATACAAAGCTGGCAAGTTCTTGTCTCATGCCAATGGTGCAAATTATGGTGGCTTCCTAGAACACGTTAGGAGGGGGGAAACCCTGGCTAAGCCAAAATGAATGCTGCTTGATCCCTGCTGGCTGTCATGGACTCAGGAGGGCAGTGGCAAGTGTGCTGGGCTATGCTGCCATTCCTGGTAAAGCCTGAGAGTTGAATTCTGTCAGTGAACTTGGGTCCTCTACTGCTCTTTGCCTGTTCTTCCATTAACACCCCCACCCCCCAGGCATCCTCCTCACCAAGTAAGACTGCAAGGTGCAGACACACGTGGATGGTGTGAATGTCAAAGGAGGGGCAGTTTCGGATGATGAGCTGACTCAAGTCCTTCAGAGTGGCCTGCTCCACAGGAGGGGGCTGTGGCTGAGACCTCAAGAGCTGGCCCAGACGATGAAGTGCCACCGGGTAGTGATGGGCACGCACCTTGGTCGGGTTCTGGCCCAGCCAGCGTAGCAGCTCCCCAGGGCTCCTTGCCTGTTCCAGAAGCCGCTGCAGCCCCTGCACAGGGCCTGCATGGGACCCTCTTCCAGGAGGCGGATCCCCCCACTTGCTGGGCCCCAGACAGCAGGGCTGTACTGACGGGAGCAGCAGCAGGCCAGACAGCCGTGCAGTGGAGGCCTGGGTAGAGAGCAGGACTCGAAGCATGGAGTTGGGTGACGGAGACCCTGAAGGGTGGCCCAGAAAAGACGGTGAGGTTTTCTCCAAAGGGGAGAAAGACCTGCTATCTACTTTTCACCTCACTCCCCATCTGGAGGGGCCTCGGCTCAGAGCAACCCAGACTTATGTTCATCCTTCTCTGTGACTGCTCTGGTCCTCTTCCCCACCTAGCCCTTATCTCCTCCTATCCTTACAAGCAGCAATCATAATCCTTCAGTGTCCTCAGCGCAGTAATATTTACAAAGCAACTCCACATGCATTAAGTATCTCTTCTGATCTTTACACGCCTATGAAGGAGTAGGTAGGACTGTCATTACCTCGATTTCACAGGTGGAGAAACCAAGGCCCAGAAAGGCGAAAGGGTTAAATTAAGCCCGAGGTCACGAACAGGGTTAGTGGTCGCGCCCAGCCTGGTGCCCGGCTCGCTCCGTCGATACGACCCCCCGACCACCTCCCCCTCCCGCAGGAGGCGGCGGCGGCACGGAGAACGGAACGCGGGCTCCGCAGCCGGACGGTCCTGGGTTCCATGCTGGGCGCTCCCACTTACCAACTGCGTGACCTTGGCCGAGTGGCTTCGTCTCTCTGCCCAAGCCTCCTCACCCGTGAAAGGAGAACTCTGCACCCACTTGGCAGGGCACCCGCGTAGCCCGAGTGCGCAGCTTCGCAACCGCGCGAGTCGGCTGTGTCAGGGTCCCCACACCCACCCGGCCTGGGGGCCCGGGAGACCGTGGTCACGGTCGCCAACACCAACTTCCGCCACCCTCCCGCGGCACACCCCAAAGGCGCCACCCCTACATGACTCCCCAGGCCCCGCGCAGGTCGCTCCCTCAGTCGGTCTCGGGGCCCGGAAGCCGGGTTCCCCCCGCGGCCTCCTCATCGGCGGGCCGCCGGGTCCGCCATCTTCCCAGCAGCCCCCAAAACACGGCCCAAACGTGAATCGCGGCTCTGTGCTCAGCCAGCAAAGACGTGGCTCCCGTCAGGCCCCGCGCGCCGGGGCTCCGCGAGCTCCGCTCCTTACTTCCGGGAAGCTGCTCCGGGCTCGAAACAGGAGGGGCGGAGCCAAAAGGCTGGGCGCTGAGCCTGGGGCGTAAAGCTGAGCGGAAGTCAACCTGCGAAGGGTCCTCTCCGCGCCCTGCGCTCTTCTCCGGGAGGGGGAAGGCGAGGGCGGCCCCCCAACCCCAGGGGCCCCCACACACACTCACAAAGAGTGAAAATTCACAGTTCTTTAATCCGCACATGTTCCAGAGAACCCCTCCACCCTTCCCAACCCCTTCCCCAGCCCCCCGCGGTCCCTGGATCCCCAAACCAGCCCAAGATGCTCTGGGGCTAGAGGCGGCCGGGCGCTCAGGCAGAACACTAAGGCGGGCCCAGGGGCGCGGCCGGGCTCTGCCCAGGGTCGAGGCACTGACAGCAGCTGCCCGACCCCCTGGGGCCCACAGTCAGTGAGGGCTGAAGGCCAGCAGCCCCGGGCAGCCCAGAGTCACGGAGGCCACAGGGAGGGGCCTCGGCGGCGCCCTGAAGGGCTCTGCGGCGCAGGGCAGGGCTCCAGGGAGGTGGGAAGAGGCAGGCGGGAGAGGCCGGCCTGGGCAGACAGCAACTCCCACCGCGTCGTGGGGAGCAAGGTCTGGAGGGGCCGGCGACACTGCCGAGGGCCCGGGGAGGCACTACGGGCGGTACATGGCGAAGGCCAGGAGACTGAGCAGCAGCGTGAAGCCGGCCAGGCCCAGAGTGGCGGTCAGGGGAAAGAAGGGCCGGTACTGAATCTGGCAGTACCACAGCAGCAGCAGGAGGAGTCCCAGCAGGGGCAGCAGCAGCCCGCCTACCTCCAGCCCGGAGGGGCCTGGCTCGGACCCCGGTGGGCAGGGCGGGCGTGGCGGCCCCACCCGAGGGGACACGTGGCAGTGGAGAACGCAGCTGGGAGGGAGATGAAGGCTGCCCAGGGTCTGGGTGTCGTCTCCTAGCAGCTGCCCTTGGTAGATGAGTCGCACTTGCTGTTCCCGGCCCGGAAACTGGGTCCTGAGGAGAGAGGGACCTGGGTAAGAGAGCAGGCCTCAGGCAGTCCTGGTCCCTCGCCCAGAACAACACTCCCACGCCTCACCTCTGCCCTCCACCCACCACCCAGGTCATGGCCTCCAAGAGGATCCCCTCCAGCTACAGGGGAATAGCAGAGTGTTCCATTTGGGGACCTCAGTTCCCTTATCTATAAAATGCAGGGGGAGTCCCAGAAAACGCTGGCGGCCCTTCCAGGTCTGTGATCACTCCCACCCACTGTTCAGCATTTCTTTTCTGTCCTCATTCCAGCTTACCTTTTCAGGGAGCCGATGGTGTCATGGGGCCAGGCCCTGGCCACCTGCTCTGAATCGTTGAGGAATTTCAGTCGGAGCACCAGGGGCTCCTGCGGGGAGTCCGGGGGTGGCAGCGTTGTTGCAAGCCCTGTGCCAGGCTCTGGCTGAACGGTGTGGCCCCTGTGTCTCAGGCTGGGGGTCTCAGCGCCTGGGGCCTCTCCTCTGATGCTGTCGGTGACTGCCATGGCTTCACTGGGTTGTGCTGGTGTTGGGGTCCCTGATGGCTGGGGCAGTGGGTTGGTGCCCTCGGAGGTGTGTGTTGAGACCCAGGCAAGTGCCAGCACCAGAAGGCAGGCAAGCACCGTGAAAAGGACGGTCACCTCATCACCCACCCCTTCAATCAGGGCCATGGCATCTGCCTTGCTGGCCACGCTACCGAGCTGGGGAGGCACAAAGAACCCATGAGGGGTGGGCCCACTGGCAGAGAGCTCTCTGAACCTCAGCAGGCTACTGACCCCACCCCACCGTAACTCGCCCACCTCTCATTCCTGTGCCCCCTTACCAAATCCCACCCCAGGGCACAGATTGCTCTGGTCACCCTAAACTTGCCTCGAGTAGCCTTTCCCATCACCAAATCCCAAGTCCTAACTTGCAACCCGAGTTCCAGGTCTTTCACCAGCTCCCCAGTTCACTCAAACACTGCGCCTAAGTAAGAACTTTAACCTTCTAAGCAGCCTCTCCCCTAAATTCAACCGTCACCAAACTTCACTCTAAAGTGACGGTCTACTTCATTCCAAAGCTAATAGATTTCATTCCAAAGCCTATCTACCCCAAAGTTTATCTACTCACTCGTTAAAGTTTAACCATGGGGGGAGAAAAAGGGCCTCTATGCCCACCCTCACCTCCTATTACCATTTACCCAAACCCCACCCGCGGCACGAGACTGTTCCCCAAGGTTTCCCCACACCAGACGTCAAACTCCGCCCTTAGGCAATCTGGAGCTTGGGACGGTTGCCACCCCTTGGACCAACTCGGTCCCTCCCGGCCCACTCAGCCCCACCCAGAGGCGGCTCGACTCCGCGCCCCCTCAGGAAGCATCGCCGAACGCAGCTGGCTGGTAGACCCCAGAAGCCGCCCGGAAATCCTGGACTTCGCCCTCCCCGCCCCTAACCTCTCCAGCACTCCTCCCACCTTTCCGCCCCCACCGAGCCGCAAGAGGGCAAGAGCAATCCTGGGGCGGGGCGAGCGGGGTCCAGCTGGGGCCGGGGCGGCGGCGTGGGGGGGGAGACGCGGTCACCGCGCAGGGACTCACCGCCCTGTTCCGCCAGCTCCATAGCGGACCGCGTTGGACGCTTCCGGGCGGGAGGCGCTGAGGTCGCAGACACCTGAAGGCACCCCCGCTTCCCCGCAGCCGCTTCGCGAAGCATTGTGGGACTTGTAGTCCCGCACAGTGCCCAGTCTCCGCCTGCCACCCCGCGGACCCACTTGCGCGGCACGGCGGGCTAATCGCTGAGGAGCCGGTGGAGACGGGCTTGGGGTTTGTACCATCCGCTAGGGATTTCTGCCCCCTCCGCAGCCTGCAGTCAGGGCTTCTGTCACTCCAGGAACTAGCGTCATCGGGATCACGTCAGAGCACCGTGTTTGGAGATGCAGGCTCTGGGGAGTTCAGGTGTCAAGTGGACTCGACAAGGCACCTTGGAGTCCTCCCCCACCCTCTCCCCCACCCCCTCCCCCATTGATTCTCCAACCCAGAGCCCAGTACCAAGGGCTGCTCCACCAGGTTGGCTGAGGATTCCCGCCCCTACGACTGGCCACCTCGGCTTGGGCTATCCTGTTTTCCCGGTCCCCTCTTCCACTTTGCCCCTGTAAGGCTGTGCAGGACATGAACGTTAGAACCTGGCACAAATACTGATCCCTTATCCTGTGTTTGTCCACTAAATGACCTTTGGGTGCATTATTGAACCTCTTTGAACTAAATTTCGTTGTTTGTAAAACATACCTCATAAGGCAATTGTGGGGAAGAAATCAGGTGTGTTTTATTAAATAAGTGTGAAAAACAGGTAAGGGATCTATCATGCAGTAGATACTTGCTCACCTAGTATTTATTAGTAGACTCCCCTCACCAAAATCTAGGCTTGGAAATTGGGTCCTTAGAGTTTACTGTGTAGAGGATGTTGAGCCCCAGCCTGGCCTGGGCCCCTAATTTCTGTGGGTTTTCCCTCCTTCCTCTGGGCTCCTATAGCTACAGAGATCTCACATCCTGTATTCTATAGGCCAGTCTTGATTAAATGTGATGTACCCCCAGGTGTTCCCATAGAACATCCCTACTTGTGGGAGCAAGTTCTCCAAGTGTTTCCTTGGGAAAGTCAGTTAAAATTTGTAACATACAGAACTAACTTATTTCTAGTTCCTTCCCATTCGTTAATTCTAGAAACATTTATTATATGTATACTATATGCTGGGAATACAATGGCAAATACAACACAGGTGAATGTGTCCCTGCCCTCATGTGGCCCACATATAATAGAGGAGACAGAGGTATAGAATGCCCAACTGTGCTAAGCCAGCTGTGTGCTGGCTGCATTTGAGGAGCTGTTTACCCTCAGCATCTCTCCTGGTATTTAGCTGGTACAAATTCTCACTGTCAACTGTAATTAAACATCTAAAAGAGATGTTAGACATTTTTTCTAGAATTTTGGATCACCAGCTAGATGATCTGTTCAACCACTTACTTTGCAGATGAAGTGCTGAGAGGGTACAGAACATCCTTGAAGTCAAACAGGTGGATAAGACCTGTATCTCAGGAGCTGGGGAGCCTTAGGTGTTATGAGCTTGCATCTGGTTCTTTGGAGAGTGGAGAACACTTAGGAATGGTGACTGGTTTGGTATTGGGGAACATTGTGGTGCTAACTGAATGGGAGGCAACTTTTTGCTGGGAAGAGACTCATGTTAGCCTGGGAAGTAGAAGTGTGTGTAAAAAGGATGGCGTGTTAACTGTCAGAGGACACAGAGGGACGCAGCCCTGGCAGGCTGATTGTTTGGGACCAGTGTCCTGCACATGCCAGCTCTTGTGGGTTTTAGGAAAGGTTGTGTTTGTGAGTGTTGGGGGGTGGAGGTGGCTAGAAGGACTGCAGCTCTCACAAATGGGGACAGAGAGAAACTGGGACATTGAAGGGAGCGCCCAGGACCCAGAAAAAATGGACAGGAACACAAGTTGGACAAGGGGGTGAGGACAGTTAAGAGAGCCATGTGGGCTCTGGTGAGTGAGGGAAGAAGGCATATTTGATTATTTCCCCTTCTTCCTCTATGCACCAAAGGGGTCCAGCGGTGGTCAGCTAACCCTCTCCGATCCGGCGGGAAGTCTTTTAGGAGATGCCCAGAAGATGAGTCCGAAGGGAGGACGATGTTAGCGTGGCACCTGGGCTGGCGACCCTCTGCCGCCAATCAGCCGCGTTCAGCAGTACCTTCAGGCGCAGGGCACTGTTCGGGCACTGCCCAGGAATCGGACACCCCCACGAGACCAGTGCACGGAGGCGAAAGCTACAGCCAGGGCCGGGAGGAGGCCAGAGCAGCGGTCCGCTCTGAACGAGTAGCTCACGCGGCGGGTGTGGGTGGGGCTGGAGAGGAGGCGGAAGGGCCCTGGCTAGGTGGGAGGGGCAGCGACGCCAGGCCTGGAGCGCGCGGCTCGGGGGCGGAGGCTGCAGAACGAGAGAGCCTGCGAGGGGCGGGGGCGGCGGGGAGGGGGCTCGGGCTGCCAGTGCCGTTGCGGCGGGGGCGGTGGTGCGTGCGCATGACGCGGGGGGAGGGCCCGGGATGCGCGCTCCCGGCCCCGTTGTTGTCGCCGCTGGAGGCTGTTCTGAGGCAGCGGGACCGCGGCGCTGCTAAGCGCCGGGCAGCGGAGGCCACAGCGTGCGCGGCGGCGCCTCCCGGCCTCGGCGCCCGGCCCCCGACCCGATGCGCTAGCCCCGCGCAGCCTACTCTGTAGTCCCGGCCCCGCCAGCCCCGCGCGCCCGCCCGCCGCCGCCGCCGCAGCGCCGCCCCAGGCGCTGGCCGGGCCAGCCTCGGGCTCCCGCGGCTCCGGAGCCATGAACTTCCAGGCGAGCGGTGGGCAGAGCCCGCAGCAGCAGCCGAGCCTGACGGCTCCGGGGGGCGGCGGCGGCGCAGGGGGCGGCGGGCAGTTCGGTGGCGCGGGGCCCGGGGCCGGGGGCGGCGGCGGCCCTTCGCAGCAGCTGGCCGGTGGGCCTCCCCAGCAATTCGCGCTCTCCAATTCGGCGGCCATCCGGGCAGAGATCCAACGCTTCGAGTCCGTGCATCCCAATATCTACGCCATCTACGACCTGATCGAGCGCATCGAGGACTTGGCGCTGCAGAACCAGATCCGGGAGCACGTCATCTCCATCGAGGGTAAGCGGAGCCAGGGACTGCGGGAACTGGGGAGCGGTGGCCCCTCCAGCGCCGGCCAGGGGCTCGGCCCAGCCGCGCTCTCCCAGTGTGGGGTCGTCGCGCGCCTGAGGTCTGGACCACGCGGTTTGCTGGTCGCCGGCTTTGCGGAGCCGGTTTCCAGGCTTTGCCATATCTTGTCCTGGGACACTTTGGGGCCGGGAGCCGGTCCCATGCCAGGGGACCTGTTTTTTTGCCCTTACTGCTTCGGGCGCTATGGTGGTGTCGCTCTGGGGACGGGTGCTCTTGGAGCCGCAGAGGTTCCGGGGACCTGGAGCCAGAGTTGGTCAAGCAGGGCCGGGGAGGGTGGGAGCGGCCGAGGGCCTCGGCTGGCCGGGAGGTGGGACCGTTGCCGGAGAAGCGTGTCCACTGCCCCGGCCCTGCAACGCGGCGGGGTGGGGATCTCAGCCTCCCTTTAGTGGATGGCAGCCTTCCCGGGCCCGGCTCCCGCAGGCCCCAGAGGGTGGCGCTCACCGCGGCGCCCTCTCCCGATGCAAACCCCGACGCCGCCGCGGCCGGGTGGGTGCGGGCTAGGCCTGGTGCGGGGCGCAGGCACCGCCACCGCGTGGGAGGCGTCGGCGGGTCCATGGGCGCCTTCGCCGAATAACAAGTGAATAACAAGCGCGCCGGGCACCCGCCGCTGCTCTCCGGAGCCGCATGGAAGGCGGGTGCAGGACTGCGGGACGCTGACAGACATCTGGGGGCACAACGCTGGGCTTCGGACTGGAGCCCCGGACCACTGTCCTGCCCAGCGCTTCTTTCTCTAGGCACTCGGGCCCTCGACTTGGGTGCACGCTGTTGGCACATTCCCCACAACCCCTGGTGTGTTGGGGGCAGGTATACCCACAGGCAACCCCGTGGCATGGTGACATTTGAGTCCCGGTTGTGCAGATGGGCCTTATCCTGCTTCGACCTCTGGCTCCATTTGAAGGGGGACACCCACCAGCAGGTGGTGGCTGCTGCCCTAGTGGAAAGGCAGGAAGACTGCCAGGTCTTTGCTGATGACACGGAACTGTGGGCAGGGGCCCATCCACATCTTTGATCTCACAGTTTGGGCCCTGCTCCCATCTGTGTCCTTGTGAGGCTCTGGCAAAGGAGCAGGTTAGTCATTTGGGAGTAGAGGACCCCACTTAGGGCTGGGCCCTGCCCTTTTTTGTAACCATCCGGTATGACTTCTTCTGTCCTTTTCCCAGCCCTCTCTCATCTATTTTCTCTCAAGGCTGAGTTCACTGTGAACTAATTAGGGGACAGAAAAAACTCATTAACATGGGTTTGAGTAAATGGCCTGAATCACCATTGTGGCTGGGGACCAGGAGATGGCATTGTGTGAGCCTGGGGCCCCAAAGAGAGATGACCAATTTTTCCTCCTAGATCTGAAGGGGGTGGGGTGGGGAGAGCTGCCATTCCCTGCAGCCTCCAGTCCTTCAGGGGATGTAGACATCTCTGTCAGCTCTAAAACACAGCCGTCAGCCCCTTTTGGTGGAGAGCTTGGTGGGCCAGCTACAGAGGGGTGAGGGAAGGGAGGCGTCTGTGGCAGAGCCCGCCCACAGCGGAAGAGGCAGGAATCAGCTGGCGTCTATGTCCAGTCCTGCCTCCTCAGCAGTGAAGCCCCAGCTCAGGAGGTTCCTGACTGGGACCTCTAAGGCCGTAATTCCTGGGACGCACCTGCGTTTTCAACCCCCAACTTGAATTCAACAGGGCAGGCAGAATCTCCCCTCCTGGAGCCCTCCCCCATGACCAACTGCCCCACTGCAGTTTGGAAGTACCCCATGTTCCGTCTGCTTAGCCTGGGAGCTTTGTCTCATCTCGAATCCTGGGACCCGATGTCTCATTGTCACCAGGTCCAGCTGCTCCTCACGCATCTTTCTCAGCTCTGCTGATCCTAGCTTCCCTGTTCTTTCCTGGCAAGGCCTCGCATTTGTTACCTTCTTCTTCCCCTTTTTTCCAACTTCTCTCTTGAAACTCATCTTCATTACCCATCTCACCCCTGCTTTCCCACTGTCACCTCAGCTTTTCTGCTAATGATGGGCATAAAAAAAAAAAGACCCAAAAAACTGCTTCTCCAGTCTCTGCCTCTAACCTGCCTGCAGTAGAGCTTCCCTCCATCTGTCAGACCATATAGCTGCCATCCTGCAAGGCAGTACCCCACCTTCTCTCTGGGGGGAAGTGGGGAGCAGCTTCTCAGTGGTTCCCTGCTCACTCTGAGCCTGACCAGGCCCCCCTGCTGGATCCCAGCAGACCTGAGTCCTGGCTGTTACATCACAGCATTGCCTGGAAGGCTGACCTGCGTTTACCAGGGATGAGCCTCTTAGTGGGAAGGGATGGCATTTTCCTAGCGTATGGTGAGCCTCCACCTCGCCCCTGTAATACTTTGGTAAAAGGTTTATTTTACCCAGCATTGAAGGTGACCTGGGGGATGCAGGTGGAATCCGTTTGGTACTGAGGAAGTGCAATGGCACCTTGCCCTCCTGTCCTCTCTCTGCTTCTCTCAGTCCCCACTGACCCCGTGGCCAGGACAGGAGGAAGCAGAGAAATGTTCTGCTTTCCTGTGTTTCAGGACAGGATTTGAGGAGAGGCAGACCGTTTTGAAATCCCACCAAAAGCCAAAGAAGGAGAAAACTTGTGCATCCTGTGCTCTTAAGGAATGAGAGATGCATGGTCAGGAGCCAGGATAGAGTGACAGCAGACCACATGCAGAACCTCTGAGTCACTCCCACCTCCCTGGTGGGGAAACTGATGCAGGGCCTAGGCAGGAACCTGCAGGGAAAGGAGCTCCCAGGACTTGCGTGGGTCTCCTGGCTGTGTCCTAGAAAGGGCTGCCTCAGTCCAGACGGGGGACCACCAGGGCGCAGGGACACAGGGACACTGGGCCAAATGAGCTGGAAGGCAGGATGAGCTATTGGGAAGAGTGGCCTGGAGAGGTGGGCTTGTTGCTGAGTAGATGCGAACGGGGGGGGGGGGGGGGGGACGGGGACGGGGGGACGGCTGCCTGAGAGGAAGGCAAGCAGGGGTGGGCTCTGCAGGCGGCTAGGGAGGGCCAGGAAATGGACCGTAGCCATGGTGAGCTGTATGGCAGCTCCTGTGCGCAGGAACCAGGCTTTGTCAACTGGGTGACTTGTTCCTGTCCCCTTCTGTTTGCCCCCAGCAAACAAACTTTTTTTAAATCAGTGAAGTGCCTTCGGGCGTCCAGCTCAGGCCAACACCTTTTCATCCTTCACCTCACTGTTCCCTAGACACATTCAGGCGCCGGTCTGCCTCTGTGGGCACGGGGGTGGGGGAGCATTCTCAAGGGACCGAGGTAAAGAGGTGTGGGTTTTCCTGTTTGGTCCTCGGCTCGAGAGAGAAGGGACCACTGGCCATGGGCCTGGCATGGGGACTCAGAGGGAGCAGTAAGAGGGTGTCAGCCTCAGCAGCGACACCCTTCCCTGCAGGCCTGCCTGGGCTTCAGATTTGTCTCCCATTTCCTGTGTGTCCTGTGACTAGA